>NC_137007.1:1837068-2497068 GCF_032717465.1 Coenobita brevimanus
TTTTTTTCTTTATTGGTCGCAGGTAATCCCAAAATATTCATCCTTTATTTCCTTTTCTTACTGCAAAAAACAGGTCTGACTTCATCATCATCATTATTCTCTACTTCCTACTTCATCATCATCATCATCATCATCATTATACCTTACTATTTTTCTCCTTTCTCCTTCTTCTTATTTCATCCTTATCACCATCATCATCCTGACCTTCACCTAAGGATGGACTGAAGTAGGATCCAGAAATCATGGAAGGAGAAAGTAGGACAGGAGAACTATCATCAGCATACCCACTGAAATGGCCAGACACTCCTTCAGGTATAAGTGACGAGAGAACATGATGGTGATTTATTTATTTTTCCAGGTAGCTTCCCACCCCCCCGGCTCCACCTTCTGGCTGGCTCTCACCTCGCCACTCCACGCCACACTCCTCCATACCACCCACCTTCCCCTTCTCAACCAGGTGTGTGGAATTTAATTAATGTGTGGTGTTGATGCAGGTGTGACAATGTCTTCAGAGAAATACTTTGAGATGGTATGTGGAGAGGATGGTGGATCAGAGACTGACTAGAAGGATGTATGACCGAGGTGGAGGGGGAGACCAAGGATGAGATGAGGGATTGAGAGAAATATGAGAGAGGGGCGTATGTGTTGGAAGGCGTATTACAAGACAATCTTATTCAACTTACTAGTGAACCCATATACCGAAGGGCTTAATGAAGGCTATATCAGACATCTCCAGTTTTAAATGTCACTCCTAAAGAATATAAATTGTGTGAAGACAGTAAAAAGACATTACAGTTAGGGATAAAAGTTGGCCCTCTATTTCACTGGGTCTACTTCACACTTAGGGCATGTCCATCACCTTCCTCCCTGACGCAACATATCAGAGAGAATAATCTATGGTCAGAGATGCAACTCAAGCGTCTCTCAGCTCAGGAATATTAGCCAGCAGAGGGAAGTAAGTGAAATATTAAGCTAACTTTTGTCACCCACTGTACACGTCACTACAAGGTGTTACATGTACAACTGCCTACAGGTGACGCTGGCCCAGTGTGACGGGGAGGGCGTGACGCTGTGGGAAATATACCATATAAGTAAGTCATACGTCCTTTGGTTTACTTCTTACTTAGCGAAATGAGAGGCAAGAAACCCCACTTTTGACGATAATTTCTGAAACACCTGACGAAAATAAATCGTCAGGTGTTGCATATTTTGGGGCACCTGCATTCTATAATACGTCATGCAGGTTAATTACTCATAGGTGTTCTGTGTATGCTTGTTAAAAATTTGGGGACTGACTTTTGATTTAAGTTTTACGTAGAAGGTCCATATGTATAAATGTTGATGTTTGAGTGTTTACTGTTTAAGGGTTACTGTTTGTTATTTAGCCTTGTTTACTGTTGCTGTCTCATGTCATATTATTTGCCGCTGCTGTCACCTGCCATCCTGGTTACTGTTCCTGTCACGCATCATACTGTCCCTGTCACACGTCATACTGTCCATGTCACACGGTATACGGTACTGATGCTGTCACACGGTATACTGTTGCTGTCACATGGTATACTGTTGCTGTCATTTGGTATACTGTTGCTGTCATTTGGTATACTGATGCTGTCATTTGGTATACTGTTGCTGTCATTTGGTATACTGATGCTGTCATTTGGTATACTGATGCTGTCATTTGGTATACTGTTGCTGTCATCTGGTATACTGTTGCTGTCACACGGTATACTGTTGCTGTCACACGGTATACTGTTGCTGTCATTTGGTATACTGTTGCTGTCATTTGGTATACTGATGCTGTCATTTGGTATACTGATGCTGTCATTTGGTATACTGTTGCTGTCATTTGGTATACTGATGCTGTCATTTGGTATACTGTTGCTGTCATTTGGTATACTGTTGCTGTCATTTGGTATACTGTTGCTGTCACACGGTATACTGATGCTGTCATTTGGTATACTGTTGCTGTCATTTGGTATACTGTTGCTGTCATTTGGTATACTGATGCTGTCATTTGGTATACTGTTGCTGTCATTTGGTATACTGATGCTGTCACACGGTATACTGATGCTGTCATTTGGTATACTGTTGCTGTCATTTGGTATACTGTTGCTGTCACACGGTATACTGTTGCTGTTGCTGTTTACTCGAGTTTGAATACGGGTGGAATGTGGGGAAGGGGTGGGGGCTGTGAGGTTTTAGCAATGGGTGGAAGGGGGGCGGTGGGCGGAGTGTGCGAGAGGGGTGGGGTGCGTGAAGTGGGTGAGAGAGAAGTGGATGCAGTGGGTGGGAAGGAAGGGGGTGGATGCAGTGGGTGGGAAGCGGGGGATGGATGAAGTGGGTGTGAGGGTGGGGTGCGTGGAGTGGGAGGGAGAGACGTGGATGCAGTGGGTGGGAAGGAAGGTTGAGGATGCAGTGGGTGGGAGGGAGGTGGATGCAGTGGGTGGGAGGGAGGTGGATGCAGTGGGTGGGAAGGAAGGGAGTGGATGAAGTGGGTATGAGGGGGGGGGGCAGTGGGAGGAGTGGGTGTGAGAGGGATGGGGTGCATGGAGTGGGAGGGAGAGACGTGGATGCAGTGGGTGTGAAGGGAGGGGGGTGGAGTGGGTGTGCGAGGGCTGCAAAATGGTTACCTGTTAATTTGTGCTGTACGTTAGTGTCCCGCCAACACACACTCCCACGGGCACAATACAGCATAACACATCACAACAACACAACACCACACACTCCCAACGCAACGACATCAACACACACACACACACACACACACACACACACACACACACACACACACACACACACACACACCATCACTGGGTTCGGGCAGGGTGAGGGGAATAAAGAATGGAGATCAGAGGAACGTCAGCCTTAGTGAAAATAGCGTGTGAGATAGAACGGGATGGAACGGAACAGCGGGACAGAACGGAACAAAGCGGGACAGAAAGGAACAGAGGGAAACAGAAAGGAACAGTAGGACAGAGCGGAACAGAGCGACATAGAAAAGAACAGAATGCTACCTGGTGACTGTTTTGTGCATGGAGGACGACTCTCTCTCTCTCTCTCTCTCTCACACACACACACACACACACACACACACACACACACATTCTCTCTCTCTCTCTCTCTCTCTCTCTGGGGGGTAGACTAAGCGAGACGAAATTGTGGTGACTGATTTCTGAGAGCCCTGTCCCCTATCACCGGTGCCTTAGCGACTAATTCCACGATCTTTACCTCATCCGGACCGATTTGCCGACGATTATGTTTACGTGGCCACTGAAATTGCTTCGGATAATTCGCAAGCTGGATGGATATAAGAAAAATGGGCAAGTGTGCGTCTGGCTGAAGCATTAGGCAGATTACGTACGGTCCGTGTCTTTGTAGTGAGGGACGTGGGGTACTGGGAGTGGTATTCGTTATTTCGTAATGCCGCGTCTTTTGCGATTTCGTCTGCTTATTATACCTCATTCTCCTCTTGCGTGTCATTGCTCTCTCTATCTATCTAGCTGTTTCTCGTTCACTCTTTCTATCCATCCATCCATGTAGGGAGAGTTCAGAGTCCTACCTCACTGTCTGCTGTGCCTCCTACACACACACACACACACACACACACACACACACACACACACACACACACACACACACACACAGTATATCGTATATATATATATATAATACCGGTATTCGTTTAAACGCGCACTCGATATATATATATATATATATATATATATATAAAAATATAAAATACCGGTATTTGTTTAAACGCGCACTCACACGCCGGACGCCGAAGCGTGGTCATATTTTCCTCAACAAGGAAGATCAGGGGAAGGCATGAGTGAAAGACGTCCTTTTTATGAAAGGGTTTCAGTTTTGCTTTGTTTTTTAAGCATCTAATAAACAATACAAGTCTAGCACACTACGCTAGTAACGCTAGACAATTATATTCATCTGAGCAATAGTCAACGAAACCAGACAATGTAATATCGTCATTGTACACACTTACCGCTAAAACATCGGTACTCCTATGTAACAATGATTGGCTTGTAGTACCTATGAATGCGTCGCTTTAATGAGGAAGAATGGGTTCCTTTAAATATGGGAGAATCTATCCCTTTAATTACGAGAATGCGTCCTTTTAACTGCGAGAATGCGTTCCTTTAACTGCGAGAATGCGACCCTTTAATGTGAGAATGCGTCCCTTTCAATGTGCGAATGTGTCCCTTCAAATACCGTCTTCTTAAATATGAGAATGCATCTCTTTAAATGTGAGTATGCGTCCCGTTAACTATGTAAGAATGCGTCTCTTTAAATATGTGAGAATGCGTCTCTTTAAATATGTGAGAATGCGTCTCTTTAAATATGTGAGAATGCGTTCCTTTAACTATGTGAGAATGCATCCCTTTCAATATGTGAGAATGCGTCCCTTTAAATATGTGAGAATGCGTCCCTTTAACTATGTGAGAATGCATCCCTTTTAATATGTGAGAATGCGTCCCTTTAACTGTGTGTGACTGCGTCCCTTTAAAAATGTGAGAACGCGTCCACACAGAAGAGCACGACCGTCCGTTTGTCAGGGCTGTCCAAAGACATGGCGGCGTCATGGCCTTCCATTTGCCACAAGCGGCCTCCTAAGTGCATTAAAGGGACTCGCTGCAGGTGCTCAAGTTCCGGTGGGAGCGATTCTAGCCTTCACTCTCTTCCCCTCTTGGCTATGACCTTATTTCTATGTTGCTTCAGTTTATCTTTCTACGCAATATGACTGAAGCTCATAATACGCTACCTGGTAGATAGTAACTGAGATCTTTTGAGTCACCTTTCCCGTACAACAACAAAAACTACTGCATAACACCAAGTTGGGGGAATTTTCCTCTTGTTTATACGAAGGGCAAATATGTGACTCGGTTTTGAACTTCTACTCCTTCACTATATTTTTTTGGCGAAGTGTGAAAAAAAAAAAAAAATAGTCAAAAGGGAGTATATTGGTGGCCTTAGCACCTTAATAAAATCATGAAGTTTCTTTTCAAAAACCCATATTTCCAAGTAATAATCATTTTGGACGTCAAGGTTTAGGTTGGTGTTGCAGATCACTTGACAGATACACAACAGAGGTGGCTGAACAGTTTGCCACAGTAACTTTAAACCCTGTCTTAACCCTCTTCAACATAACTTAAAAGGATTCCATTTTTTTTTCCTTGATACCTTCTGAGTGTTTTCAGCATCTTATGAATGACTCCTCAAGATGAAGGGGTTAGACCAGTGCTGAGCAGCCATATTCTTATCTGGTCATTACTGTGGTCACGCGGCAATAAAAATGGCCGTACTTAATTATACGAATTCTGACGTATTTTTTTTAGAACTTCAGCGATTACAGCTCAGTTAGGCTAAACACAAAATATTTTGACTTGATTCTTGAAGCTTATACCAAAATAAATTCATCTGGGATTTTTAATGACATACAAGTTTGGTTACCTACACAAGAGAGATTCAAAATAGAGATTTGGTATTCCTTTTCCAACGAGGTCAAGAAACTGCAGATCAAATGTCAAGCACAAAGCGCATCACATTTTAACTTCCCGATTCACAATAACGAGACGAGATCAGCCGTGCAACTCGATCTATACCACACACGGCAATAATAGCAACCACAGACCATCGCTTCAGGTTCAGGGATGTCTTCCGGTTTCAGTAAATTCGGGGTGAAAGATGAACAAGAGACGCTAGACGGGTGTAAAGAGAAAGATGAAAAGAAGTTGAAGCTCGCGGTGAAAAGGGGAAGTTTATTTATTACTATGTACACCTAAATCAAACTGGCCACACTTCGGTTCACCTAAGTCAAGTTGGCCATATATCCGCTCACCTTAGTCGGCCACACATCTCTGCGATAGGGCCATGTGCTGCCACTTGCAATACGCGGGCCATCCCGAAGTTACGATCATCCTCCACGAACTCCTCGTCCTCCACCCAAGTTTCCTCTGGTCGTCTGTATAACTGTGTAACCGCCAAAAGCTACTGGGGAACAGATAAAGTTTGGCTGGTGTTGCAGTACTGCCAGCGACAGACCCCACTATATTGCCCTGATCCCGTGTTCCCTGGTAGAAAACGATGGGGGTGAGGGGTAACTACTGGATACGTGATCTTAACCCCTTATATCCGGTGAGTTATTTTACTTACATAGATTATTCTTGTTACTTTCAAACGACTTCATTCAATTCAGGAAAGGTGTCACGCGGTGGGACTTCGATCAGAACTACTGTGATGGTGTTAGCAGGGATTTTTGGCATGTCGATGGGTCTTGTCAAATATCAGTACAGTCTGCTTTAACTAAATTATCAAAATGTTCCCTGCCCCAGCCTGGATTCGAACGCGCGACCTTTCTGACAGCCGATCACTTCTCCAACCACCTGACTACCAGATGCAGGGCAGGTGTTCAGCTCCTCATTCCTACCTGTGCGTAACTGATGAAGTTTGGTTTATTGTCATTACATCGCTAGGCCTGGATGCACTAAAAGACATGCCTGAAGAGGGGCTAAGTCGGGCCGAAAATGTAGTAATAGTAATAGTAATAGTAGTAGTAGTAGTAGTAGTAGTAGTTGTTGTTGTTGTTGTTGTTGTTTTGTAGTTGTTCTCTATGTTGGCTAAACCTCCCCCCCACCCAGTCAGGTATGTAAGGTTGATCCTGAGTGGCGTACGTGGACCGTGAGTGGATTACAATGGTCGGGTTACTGGTCTGGGTTAAGCCTCTCACTCCTCCATTCCAACTCCCACCCCTCGCAGTACAGCATCCCCCCTCCCCCTTCTATAAGCCTCTCCCTCTCCCTCCCTCTCCACCCCCTTGCTCAATACAGCTTCCCCCCTCCCACAAGCCTCTCATCTCCCCCTCACCCTCCATCCCCCCTCCCACAAGCCTCTCATCTCCCCCTCACCCTCCATCCCCCCTCCCACAAGCCTCTCACTCCCCCTCTCCCTCCACCCCCTCTCCTACAAGCCCCTCATCTCCCCTTTCCTTCCACCTTCCCCTGCTCAATACACCATCCTCCCCCTCCCACAAACCTCTCACTTCCCCCTCCCCCTCCACTTCCCCCCTCCCAATACAGCATCTTCCCCCTCCCACAAACCTCTCATTCCCCCTCCTTGTGGTGGAAGGATTAATGAAGGCTGCATCTCGCCTCTTTAGTATCAAAAGTCTTTCCTAAGCATCCCATCCCTTTAACTCTATGATGTATCTCCCGCATCCACCACAAAGAAACAACAAACAACTTCCCAACACTACACACACTAACCCAACAAGATCCCTCCTCCAGCACTCAACGCTACACACTACACTTTACAAACATACACAAATACACACTTACCACAGCTACAAACACATACACAAACACACACTTACCACAGCTACAAACACATACACAAACACACACTTACCACAGCTACAAACACATACACAAACACACACTTACCACAGCTACAAACACATACACAAACACACACTTACCACAGCTACAAACACATACACAAACACACACTTACCACAGCTACAAACACATACACAAACACACACTTACCACAGCTACAAACACACACTTATCACAGCTATCCAAAGCCTCCAGACAAAGCGGCACCCTTCATGAATCACCACCAGATATACGCTCCTACCCAGCGAGACGCAAGTACACCAACACAGACTACGATGCGGCCACCACCCTTCCCTAAAACACACACACACACACACACACACACACACACACACACACACTCACACAGAATAATCCACTCTGTCCTCACGGTAACACATCCCCCCACACCATAACACACTTCCTCACCTCATCCATATGTCTCTCATTCCAAACACCACTTCAACGTAATAAAAGGTCCCTGGCAGTAGGCAACCAAAATCACTTAAATATTTCCTGTAATCCACCAATAAAGAAAGAAAAAAAAAGCAATACCAAAACAACAAGAACAACAGAACCATAACAACAACAGTAACAAAACAAACAGAAGACGACGAACAAGAGAAAGAACATCAACAGCAACAACAACAGCGATAACAAAAGCAACAGGAGTAAAAAAAATCGTCCGTGGCCAGGAATAAAAATCAGTTAATCGAACCATCCCTCCTCAGCAACGAACCATTAGGCCGCAGCTGCCCCTAAATTTACCCCCAATGACGACCTTAAAGTGTGCCTAAAGGGGCTGCGGTGACGGAGCGGGTGGGGGAAACGAGGAGGGGGTTGGGATGGGGAGGGGAGGAAGGTAGGAGGTGGGGGTGGGGAAGGGGATGGATGATGGGGATGGGAAGGGGATGGATGATGGGGATGGGGAGGGGAGGAGGATGGGGGATGGGGATGGGGGACGGGAGGGTGGGGGAATGGAGACGGGGAGGAAGGAGGGGAGGAAGGTGGGGGGATGGGGATGGGGTGCGGGAGAAGGGTAGGGATGAGGATGTGGATGGGGAATTATGGGTGGGGCGACGAGAATGGGATGGGGGGATGGGAGTTCAATTACAGCCCTCCTTAACCCTCTCATTCCCACTGTGTTATCTTCATCTGCTACCTCCAGACGGTGAAGGGATTAAACCTCAATGTACCTAAACCCTCTCAACGTTCCAAAAAAAAGTTCCCTAACCAGAATATAATTATAGGAAGCACGAAAAAAAAAATGACGTGGAATGGGTCAATACTCATGGCTGTGTTTTTAGTATTTTATTTTACCTCGTTAGATTATTTATTTTTTCTTTATTTATTTCAGGTGCGACTTAGTAATAGAACCAGGTGAGTTTTAATAGTTTCCATTAATCTTGTCAGGTCTAGAGTTTTGTTTTGGCTAATACCAGAATATTTTGTCGAGGGCAGGGCGGGGTGGTGAGCAGCGGCGGGAGCGGATGGGTGCGTGGGCGTGGGCGTGGGCGGGGGTGGGGGTGGGGGCGATCTACTCCCTCACCTCCCCCAGGGCCAGTGTGGTGTCCAGGCGCAACAACCTCACCGGCCTTCACCTCCGATGCCTCACCATGGAGGTCAGGCATCACTATGGCACTACTTCATTCATTATCTCATTCACTACACATCACTATCCCCACTACCTCACTCACTATCTCAATCACCAGACATCACTATCCCCACTACCTCACTCACTATCTCAATCACCAGACATCACTATCCCCACTACCTCACTCACTATCTCAATCACTAGACATCACTATCGCACTGTCTCACTACCTCACTCACTATCTCACCCATACACCTGCATCTACGTCACTTCAGGCTTGTCCGTCACCTTTCCCCCTGACGCGTCACATCAACGAAAATACATCCAAGAAAACATATCCACGGACAGAGAAGCACACCAAGCCTCTTTCAGCTTAGGCACTCTAGCTAGCAGAGGAGGGGAAAAAAAAGTGGTGAAATATTAAACGTACAACATATACTCCTTTTACCTTAACTTGGCACAGATTTTCGTCCCTCTGCTGTTTATATCACGTAGCTCAGTGGTAGAAAAAGGCAATACTGCAGCTCTTCATCCTTTCCACAACACTTCTTCGTAAAGAGCATCATATTCTAGTGTTTATCTCTTACAATAATCGGTATTTAAGACAGAGACGGTAATTTTAGGTCAAGTCAGAGTGAGAGGGATATGATGTTCCAGCCTGCATCTGTGTTGTAGTACATGTTCTGCTTTTACAGAGTTGATTACGTAGAGGCTTCATTTTCATATTCACAAGTACATCAAAAGTGTTCAGAGCATAACGACGGCGCACCCAAAATGTGACCCTGACCCCATGACCTTGATCCGTGACCTTAACCTTCCAATGATCTTCACCAAACTTAAATCACTTCTTTCCAGACCAACATACAATGAATGATTTTTTTTTTTTTTAATCCCAACCGGACAACACATTTAATGGATATTTTATAACACGAATACACATACACACAAAAATATACTGTAGAGAAAAGGAGTCGACCACTAGCTTTCCCTTCAGCGTTACAAACAAGCACTCCAAGTCTGTGATGAAACGGGACTTCAATTAACGCACTCACCCACCCACCCACCCACACCCGTCCACCCACCCACCCACCTACCTACACACACACACACACACACACACACACACACACACACACTATACTGTATACCGCATATATATATATATATGTATATATATATATATATATATATATATATATATATATATATATATATATATATATATATATATATATATATCACACACCCTGCTCCCTCTCGCCAGCTCTCAAAACTCCTGATCCACAGCTGCCACTTTTACATTTTCGTTTTTCCTACAATGTTTTTCTCGTCTCTGAATCAAACCATCATCTTGCCCTCCTTTTTGCAACGTCCTTCACACATTTTTTTATACTATATACAAAGATACATTCAAACATATACATATATACATACATACATACCATATATACATACATTCATAAATACATATATTTTACATACTGTACAGACAGACAGACAGACAGACATCCACTATGACACTCCTGTACAGTCGCACACATAAATACAGCTACACATCTTCACCACAAATAACACGCCATTGAACTCTTTTACAACCACGTGATGCCACCTTCAGAGCCCACCTGGTTCTTCACAATACTGTTTAAGAGTTGCAAAATTCTTCGACTAAAAGCTGGAGCCATATTTACCTTCCACTACACCTTCCACTCTGAATAAACTCAGCCTGTGTGTGTGTGTGTGTGTGTGTGTGTGTGTGTGTGTGTGCGCGCGCGTGTGCGCGTGTGCGCGTGTACGCGCGCGCGCGCGCGCCACTGCTTTGACCAGTGTGTGATGAAAGTGGCTGGATCGTACACAGGGAATGAGTGATGAGGGATGCAGAGATGGACAGAAAGAGAGAGAGAGAGAGAGAGAGAGAGAGAGAGAGAGAATTTTGGCGCGTGTTCTCAGTCAAGAGGCTCAGTAAAACCCCTTCCTTTTCCCTGTATTTCGGGAACGTTAATATATTCTTTGTATGTTCTTTAAGTCTGTTATTTATGCTTGTTATTAATGTATGTATGTACTTTATGTATGTTCTTAATGTATGTATGTTCTTTAAGTACGTTCTTTAGGTATGTTCTTAATGTATGTATGTTCATGTATGTTCTTTATGTATGTTCTTTATGTACCTATGTATGTTCTTCATGTATATTCTTTATGTATGTTCTTTATGTATGTATGTTCTTTATGTATGTTCTTAATGTATGTATGTTCTTTATGTATGTATGTTCTTCTGTATGTAGGCTATGTTCTTTATGTGTGTATGTTCTTCACGTATCTTCTTTATGTATGTTCTTCATGTATGTTCTTTATGTATGTTCTTTACGTATGGTATGTACGTTCTTTATGTATGTATGTTCTTTATGTATGTATGTTCTTTATGTATGTTCTTTATGTATGTATGTCCTACATGTTCTTCATGTGTTCTTTACGGTTGCATGTTCTTCATGTATGTTATGTGTGTTTTTATGTATGTTCTTTATGTACGTACGTTCTTCATGTATGTTCTTTATGTAACCCATCTCGACATCAACTACACCTAAATACCATCCAGGAGAACATTCGAGTGTAACACGCAATTAAATCCCAATGGAGGAGGTGCCAGAAACGTTCCCAACCCACCAAGCCAGAAACGTTCCAAATCCATCGAACTAGTACCAGAAACGTTCCTAGTCTATCGAAGGTGCCAGAAACGTTCCTAGCCCATCGAAGGTGCCAGAAACGTTCCTAACCCATCTAGCAGGTGCCAGAAACGTTATTAACCCATCTAGCAAGTGCCAGAAACGTTATTATCCCATCTAGCAAGTGCCAGAAACGTTCCTAGCCCGTTGAATAAGTGCCAGAAACGTTCCTAACCCATCAAATAAGCGCCAGAAACGTTCCTAATCCATCGAATATGTGCTAGAAACGTTCCTAACCCATCGAACAACTGCCACAAGCGTTCCTAATCCATCGAAAACTTATAACCTTTTAAATTACAGAGATATGATCATCCAGGAAGCGCGGGTGGAGGGGAAATGAAACGGTAGACTGGAATGAAGTAAGTTATTGGGGGGTTGATGGCTCGCTGTCAATTATCTACAAAAGACAAGAAGTGATGCGACTGGGAAAAAAAAAAAAAAAAAAATCAGAGTTGCCCAGTTATGGATGTACCGAAATAGCTTTGAGAAAATTAATAAGGATGAAAATGTAGACATAGCACGTGGCACCTCATCGACACGTGGCACCTCATCAGCACGTGGCACCCCATCGGCACGTGGCACCCCATCGGCACGTGGCACCCCATCGGCACGTGGCATCTCATCCCTGTATTTTTCTTTTTTCAATTGCAAGGTAAGTAACAGGTGTATAATTATGGCACTTTTCTGCTTGAGTGCACTTACGCTAAGATAACTGTTTCATTCTGTAAATTAAAAAAATATATATACGGTACATCCAGAGAGAGAGAGAGAGAGAGAGAGAGAGAGAGAGAGGGTCAGATGTTCATTGTTTCCACCAGTTACCTACCCATTTCGGCATTATGTTAATCGTATGTTTTCAAAAGATTTACACAATGCATATTTGTACCTGGTTTCTCCATTTTTTAGATGTTGTTATAATAATAATAATAATAATAATAATAATAAATAATAATAATAATAATAATAATAATACGAGGAACGAGGAGGAAGAGGAGGAGGAGGAGGAGGATGCAACACCCGCCCTTGACCATCTAAGGAGGAACATTTGACCTTGCTTTGTGACCTCGACCTCTGACCGACTGTTCTCAAGACCTAACTACTCCATCATTGTATGACCCTCAACCCTTCCACCAAGTATGGTGCAAATCAGATCAAAAGTACTTAAGCTGACGTTGCTCTGTGAAATTGGACTTTAACCTATTGTCCTCCAAATGATATAACTTTTTCCGAGCCTGACCTTCATTTCTTGCAGCAAAATTGTTCTTAATCGAAGCAAAGTATCTGAGTTAAAACATCAAACCACTCACTCTTCCCGGTGACTTTTACCTTTGGCCCGACTATTCTCAAAATTAAAAATCACTTCTTCTTTTTCTTATTGTCAACCCCATCACTAAATTTGGTCTAAATTGAACCATAACTGCTTGAGTTTGCCTCGCCCCTGACCTATGACCTCTTGCGTCCGATGCCTGGCTGAGATTGTACCCGCTGGAGAATGATACCCTTCTTCGTGAAAACCAGGGTAATCTGTTTTGTCGGTTTGTAGCTATGTTGTTTTAAGAATGATGGAAATATCGGCCTCTCTCTGTCTCTTTCTCTGTCTGTCTGTCTGTCTGTCTGTCTGTCTGTCTCTCTCTCTCTCTCTGATCGGGACTTCGGCGTTACAGTTAGGGATTGGTTTCAGATAAAAAAATATATATATAACAGAAGACATTATCTCCAAGACCAAGGTTACCTGCCAGTAAAAATCAAAAGCACCTGCGTGTGGGAGTTACGGTACGAATTGTGTGTGTGTGTGTGTGTGTGTGTGTGTGTGTGTGTGTGTGTGTGTGTGTGTGTGTGTGTGTGTGTGTGTGTGGTGGGATATCGGGAGGGGACAAGGGCGCCTCATCACCCCCCCCCCCATTACCACCGACATTAACAACAATTACCCCTGAAAGCGTTTCGCAATACTCACAGAAATGGCTGGATAACTCTTCTCTCTCTCTCTCTCTCTCTCTCTCTCTCTCTCTCTCTCAAGGGAGTCACCTTATGAAGATGTAAGGTTCCAGACGACCACAAAGGGAATTAAACAACAACAAACCTAATCGTTCTTTCAAGACTCTTTGTTACCGTATCCTCGTCGCTTAAGGAGGCTCCCCAGCACCTCTTCCTTAACGATTTAGTTTTGGGTATGGTTTGTTAATATGCTTTTACACATTATTAGTGTCTGCCCGCAAATTTTATGGCCTCTCCATCGCAAAATGTTTTCAAATACCATTATCTTTGTTTCCTTACAGTTTCTGAGCCCATAATAAACACTCCTGACCCAAAAGTCGAAAAAAAAAAAAACTATTTGCGCATATTTTCGCGTGTCGCTATTTCCGAGAGTTTCGCGCCGTCGCTTCGCGCTTGATCGTCAAAATTTTTGTTTAGTATTTTTCTGACACTCCCTGGACTTACCCCAACCTAATGCAAAAAGAATCAGGTCGATATCTATTAGAGTTCTCGTAAAGACACGAACAAACACAGAGACAGACACACACATACACAGTCTGACTTTATTATTTAGATCTACGCAGAGTACGGCGATATTAGAATGATTTATGTAACACGGATATGATAAGTAAGGTATACTAAGCAAAATGAGCTGCTTGGGAAAAGGTGTTCAGAAGCTTCCTTAGCTGACTAAAATACAGGCTTGTGACTGCGGTATCTTTTCTATGAGTCAGTTATAAATATGGAATAGCAAGAAACCCCCTGTGTGTGTGTGTGTGTGTGTGTGTGTGTGTGTGTGTGTGTGTTTCCCTCTCTCTCTCTCTCTCTCTCTCTGGGGAAGCGAGTTCCAAAGAGATGCAGCTTGGGAAATAAATTCTGATGGCAGAAATTCCGCAACAAGACAATAAGACGGTCAAGTCAAGAGTTCTACCAGATCCCGTGTAGCGCGGGGGAAAGCGTGGAGAGGTGGCACTATGGACGCATCTTCGTCTGAGCATTTGCCATGAAAGTACCTGTTAAATAATGCATGGGTGGCAACATTCCGTCTTGCTTGTAGGGGTGGTAGTTCATTTATAATTGAAACGTTATAAATTATTCTTACGGCTTTGTTCTCAATGTTGTCCAGTTGTTTTAGTGCAAACTCCCCACACCCACTCCACAAGGGTGAGCAATATTCCAGCTGAGGGCGCACATGACTCTTGTAAAATATAGCTAACTGCATTGTGTGAAATCGTTTGGTGGAGATGAGAAAAAAAAAGAAAGAAAAAAAGCAAAACTACGTCATGGTAGTTAGAGAAGTGCTTGGCGGAAATTATTACATGTGACGGCTGAGAGACTGAATAGGAGTGAATTGGGCTTTTTATTTTCAGGCTTGCAGGGACTATGAGAGAGAGAGAGAGAGAGAGAGAGAGAGGAGTGTAAATTATTCTGCACACCGCACACCCAGCCTCCTCCCAGGGACATGTCTAGTCATGCAATTAGCCTCTCTCTCTCTCTCTTTTTTCTCTCTCTATCTATCTATCTACCTATCTATCTACTATCTATCTCTATCACACACACATGAGAGAGAGAGAGAGAGAGAGAGAGAGAGAGAGAGAGAGAGAGAGAGAGCGCAACAATTCTCTGTGCTTTCGTTCATTCTCTCGCCTGCATGACGTAATTTGCAGTGTGTTCCCATGTACCCGCTGCAACACACACTCACATTCACACTTACACTTTCACCACACTCACATACACACACATCCACAAGCACACTCACATACACACTTACACTTTCACTCACACTCACATATACACACACCTACATACACACTCACATTCACACTTACACTTTCACTCACACTCACATATACACACACCTACATGCACACTCACATTCACATTCACACTTTTACACACACTCACACATACACACATCTACAAGCACACTCACATACACACTTACACTTTCACTCACATCACATATACACATCCACAAGCACACTCACATTCACACTTACATTTACACTCACACTCACATATACACACATCTACAAGCACACTCATTCACCCTTACACACACTCAACTTTATAAATCCATACTCACATCTTCAGTACACACTCACATTCACACTTATACACACGTTTACAAGTAACTCACTCACACCCACACCCAAACTCACGCTCACATCTACACTCACACTAACATCGTTCCACGTCACACATCACGTTCACACCCACAATTATACTGCCACTCTTAATCATACATCCACGTGTGTGTGTGTGTGTGTGTGTGTGTGTGTGTGTGTGTGTGTGTGTGTGTGTGTCAAATCTACTGCTCCATGTCCCCTAGGCCTGCAATTGCGAGGTCAGGCAAGGTCACTGTGTCAGCTAAGGATAAACTCCCACTATGATAACCCCCTCACCACACACACACACACACACACACACACACACACACACACACACTCCAATTTTCCACGGCAGCCAACGCACTTGATTAAAGAGTCCAATCGGCTTCACGCCCTCTGGCCAGTGTGGAGGGGCCTTTTACCCCTTTCATTGCGGCTGGCGTCAATTGATGTACGATTGTGCCACTCCAATTGGCGTCAATCCAACAGACTTCATGAAAAACTGCACGCAATATTCTGGATGCTAACGAGTACCTCAGCGATCCGTACACACCCTCTGCTCACCTCTTTCGCTTTGCAACACATTCAAATATTTATTCACCATGTACAGTATATAAAGCACATTTTCATATAATATACATATGAACTTTATTTTTCGTGCCCCTTTATGGAACATGTATGATGGGAGATCAAGGATGGGTCTTGGTGCTGTTTATGGTGTAGTGTATTTGACACGCTGCCCTCAAATTTTTTTTTTTCTTATCAATGCCTGGTGGTCTAGTGTGATGCTCCAGCTAACTGTGACTCACCAGGTTCTGAATTAACGGACGGTTGGGGTTTATTGCCAACGTATTGCTAATGTAATGCCGCTAAGAGAAGAGTAACCAGTCTCTCTTGCCTTACGTTTCTGAAGAGAGCAACCTAACCCCATGCCCCTACGCCTCTGACGGGGTGAGGGTGAACTGGACAATAGCTGGATGGATAACGGCATATACCTGACGTCTTGCGATCCAGAGAATAATAATAATAATAATTGTAATAAATAATCACTAATAATTCTGGTAATCATAGCAACAACAACGATAATAATAACAATAATGTTACCCGCAATAATAATAATAATAGGGTCCTCGGGGTGAAGTGGCTGAAGGTCATCACCACACAGGCTATTGACCACACCATCACTGAGGCCCCTCCATCGCGACCCAGTTCTCTCTCTCTCTCTCTCTCTCTCCACTTCCACTTAACGACTGTCGGTAATTAATTTAGGTTGTGAACTCCACCAAGTATGCTGGAGAGACGCCTTCAGGTGGTGACACTGATATAAGTGGGCGGAGGAGCTACCCAGTTACATAAACGTCTCTCTGACGTGAAATATGCAGAATAAACCGCTAAGAAAGAGGTGTTGAGAGAGAGAGAGAGAGACTGTGTGTGTATGTGTGTGTGTGTGTGTGTGTGTGTGTGTGTGTGTACATTACTATTCCACAATCCATCCTAACTCCCCCTTCGTTCATGTTTTCCTCTGCTTCTGTGTGCGTCCCCTGCCCAGCACCCTCCCCTCACCGAGTTGAGCGACAATGGCAGTGGTGGGGTGCGTGTGGCGGGTCTGATGGGCGCCGTGTGGGACGAAATCAGAGCCCGGACGAACTTTACGTAAGTACAGTGCTTCACCTCAGTACAGTGCTTCATCTCAGGCCAATATTTCACGTGAGTACATTGCTTCATCTTAGTACAGTACCTCACGAGCCCACAGCTTCATCCACACACAGTATTTCACATGCACACAGCTTCATCTACGCACAGTACCGTACTTCAAGTGCACACAGCTTCATCTAAGCACAGTACTTCACGTGCACACAGATTCATCTAAGCACAGTACTTTTACGTGCACACAGCTTCATCTTAGTACAGTATTTCAGGTGCACACAGCTTCATCTACGCACGGTACCGTATTTCACGTGCACACAGCTTCATCTACGCACAGTACCGTATTTCACGTGCACACAGCTTCATCTATGCACAGTACCTCACGTGCACACAGCTTCATCTACGCACAGTACCGTACTTCACGTGCACACAGCTTCATCTATGCACAGTACTTCACGTGCACACAGCTTCAACTATGCACAGTACTTCACGTGCAAACAGCTTCAACTATGCACAGTGCTTCACGTGCACACAGCTTCAACTATGCACGGTACTTCACGTGCACACAGCTTCAACTATGCACAGTACTTCACGTGCACACAGCTTCAACTATGCACAGTACTTCACGTGCACACAGCTTCAACTATACACAATACTTCACGTGCACACAGCTTCAACTATGCACAGTACTTCACGTGCACACAGCTTCAACTATGCACAGTACTTCACGTGCACACAGCTTCAACTATGCACAGTACTTCACGTGCACACAGCTTCAACTATGCACAGTACTTCACGTGCACACAGCTTCAACTATGCACAGTACTTCACGTGCACACAGCTCCAACTATGCACAGTACTTCACGTGCACACAGCTTCAACTATACACAGTACTTCACGTGCACACAGCTCCAACTATGCACAGTACTTCACGTGCACACAGCTTCAACAATGCACAGTACTTCACATGCACACAGCTTCAACTATGCACAGTACTTCACGTGCATACAGCTTCAACTATGCACAGTACTTCACGTGCACACAGCTTCAACTATGCACAGTACTTCACGTGCACACAGCTTCAACTATGCACAGTACCTCACGTGCACACAGCTTCAACTATGCACAGTACTTCACGTGCACACAGCTTCAACTATGCACAGTACTTCACGTGCACACAGCTTCAACTATGCACAGTACTTCACGTGCACACAGCTTCAACTATGCACAGTACTTCACGTGCACATAGCCTCATCTACGCATGCTAGCTTCAAATACCCACCACTCGGGCTGAAGAGATTAACCCGTACCCGAGAAAGTCTGGGTGTGAAATACGATAGTGAAATCTGCATGAAATCTGTATGACGTGGTAGCAGGCTTGTGAGGAGGGGTTGTGGATAGGTGGAGGGATGGTTATACGGTCCGTCGCACTCCTTCCTAAGCGATTTATTCTGCAGATTACACATTTCCTGCACGCTACCGAAGCCAGCTGTATCGATAACTGAAATATATAACATCAACGAGAGTATCAGAGTAAAATACGCAGAGTAAATCGCTTGGGAAGAGGTGTTACGATGCCTCTTATACCAATTAAAACACGCACCTACAGTATATCACTTAAAATACGCACCTGTATCACTTAAAATACGCACCTGTATCACTTAAAATACGCACCTGTATCACTTAAAACACGCACCTGTATCACTTAAAATACGCACCTATATCACTTAAAATACGCACCTGTATCACTTAAAACACGCAACTATCACTTAAAACACGCTACTGTATCATTTAAAACACGCACCTATATCACATAAAACACGCACCTGTATCACCTAAAATACGCTACTATATCATTTAAAACACGCACCTATAGCACATAAAACACGCACCTGTATCACTTAAAATACGCACCTGTATCACTTAAAACACGCACCTGTATCACTTAAAATACGCACCTACTGTACATCGCTTAAAATACGCACCTAGATGCCATAAGTAAAATGTGCAAAATAAATATCAAGAAATGTTACCGTACGAAGCTTCCTACAGTATATCCTGTGTTACCTGATCATGGACGCCACTTACCAAGCTCCATTACACTGGTTTGTATTACCGGTGCCTCGCTGTGCATCTATCAGCTTGGCCATTTATCTATCTGTCTGTCTACCTACCAGCTTGTTTTTGCTATTCATCTAAGTTTATTCATCCACTGTATCTATCTGTCTGTCTATCTATCTATCTATACGTAGCCTACATACAAATAGGACGATATAGATTGATTTATATCCACTCAATTATATCTATTTGTCTTTCTCCATCTATCCGTTAATCTATCCACCCATCTACTTGCTACCCGTATACTATCTGCGTAGATTATTCAAGATGCAATGAGAGGCAGGAATCAACCGCCGCCAAGTTAGTGATATATTGGTGGTTATATAGGAAGCAGAGAGAGAGAGAGAGAGAGAGAGAGAGAGAGAGAGGAAGCTTCACTGAATTTAAACGTTTCCCAAATTAACTTAATCAGTCTTTGAGAGAGAAAGAGAGAGAGAGAGAGAGAGAGAGAGAGAGAGAGAGAGAGAAGCTTCACTGAATTTAAACGTATTCCAAATTAACTTAATCAGTCTTTGGTTCCTTCTTCCTTGCATTAAAGAAAAAAAAAAAAGAGAACTAACAAACAGTCTAACCAAACCAATCTTGCTAGTTCGGATCGCGTAGGGTCATGAAAAAATACACCCGGGTAGGTCGTGTGGTGGATGTGGTTGAGCGGCTCCCCTTCCACGTAATAACTATAATACTGTGGGAAGGAAGGCGACAGGGGCGGCGGGGAAAATACAGCATGGTGGATTTTTATATATTCAATAAAGTATCCGCCTTGTGTTTACGTTAATGATGAAAATATGGCTCAATGTGTATCAGTTTCAGTATCAATTTTATCATCATTATCGTCACCACCACCACCATCAACATCATAACCACCATCATCACCATCACCACCATACCACCACCACCATCATCACAATCACCATCATCATCATCATCGTGACCTCCCCCTCCTCAAAAGATGGGATGCGATAAGAACCTGAAACAAAGAAAGAGAATGTACAAAAGAGGGAGTACAACCAGCACCATGTTCAGCGATACGGGCCAGATAATCACTCACAGACCATTCAAGCCCCCGGAATCCTGCCTCCACCTCACAGACCGAAACAGAACTACAGTACCAGAAAAGCTAAACGTTAATGCTTTATCAGATTTTGTGGGAAACTGTAACTTCCTTGTGAATCCAAAGTTATGCAAAGTAGGAGAAAAACTTCGCCGCATATTTCACCTCTTCTACTTCACCCTCTCCTGTGCAGGCTGATATGCATAGTGGCTCTGCATAAATTTTTGATGTGATGTGTTAGGGAAAAAGTGATGGTCTATTTACCTATATATTGCCAGGTGTTTTAATTCCCTAAAGGTGGCTACAAACAAATCGCCTCCTCGTCTACCTGTCCTCTGCCACGTAGCTGTCCTTTCTCCACCTCACCCCCCCCTCTCTCTTATATCTCTCCACTCCATCTCCCCATCTCATCCTTGGTCTCCCCTTCCCCCTTTCCCTCCACCTCACTCACACTCCCTGTCTTCTATTCTCCATCCTCTCCTTATAACCAAACCATTTCCAAGTGTTTCTCTTGACACATTCAATCACATCCACATCAACACCAAAAGCGAACTAAGCCCACGGGAATAGTGAGCGATCTTTTCCAACTGACTGACAGGGAAGGGAATAATATTACGTGTAAATGCAAGGAACATTATGAGTAGCCTAGGCAATATTAAATTCTGTAGCTACTGTCGGCGGAACATTAAGAATAAGTAACAAGAAGAGTAAGTAACACCGAGTAATAAAACTGAGTAACACGGAGTAGTAACATTAAGAGTAACATTAAAAGTAACAGTGAGTAACATTACGAGTGATATCAAAAGTAACATTAAAAGTAACATTAGGAAAAAATAACATTAATAACACTAAATTCTGTACTGCCGGTGGCCTTCCAGCGAAATATTAGTGGACTCTGTAGTCTAAAATACAATTTGTATATTTTTTACAACCCAATTAGGGCGCGGGTCGTTAAGGTACTGAGGATATACGTTGGTGGCGCGAGAGGTGAGTTAATTACCCAGCATTACCCCTACTGATAACAGGTGGGGCGAGATGAACTTTTGTGGGGTGAGTTGGGGTGGGTTGAGGTAAGAAAAGATGATGTGAAGTGATATGAGGTGAGGTGGGGTGGTGTGAGGCGAAGTGAGGTGAGGTGAGGTAAGAAAAGATGATGTGAAGTGATATGAAGTGAGGTGGGGTGGTGTGAGGCGAAGTGACGTGAGGTGTGGTGAGGTGAGGTAAAGGAAGGTAAGGTGGGATGAGGTGATGTGATGTAATGTGAGCTAAAGTGATGTGAGGTGAAGTGAGGTGTTTCAGTATGACAGGTGTGGGTTACGGGAGTCATGATGGTCGACACACTGACACCACTGCTCGTCATTTACAGAGACAAAAGTTAGCCTGCTATTCCACTGTGTCTACTTCACACTTAATGTCGGTCCGTCGCTTCCCTCCCTGGCGTACCACATCAAAGAGACTCACACACAGGCAGAGAAACTAACCAAGCTTCCCTCAACACAGGTATATTAGACAGCAGAGGTACAGCAGAAAAAGAGATGAAAATAAGGCCACCTTTTAACAGTACACTAAATTACTTTCTTGCCACTTCTGCATGCAGTGTACACCACCACATACATATCATACCTACCCCTACTGTAATTTCCATATACTCACACCGAGATGTACACAGACTGACATGAATTATAGGCATGAGGTCAACACTCATTGTGCTAGACAAACATGGCTTTGAAAATACCTCCCAAAGTCTGTTTCATAATACAGTCGGAAAACAACAAAAAAGCTCACCTGATACTAGCCTACACCTCTTCTACTTGTCGGTATCCTCTGCTGGCTAAAATCCCTACGCTGTGAGAAGCTTGGTGTGTTTCTCCGGCCATTTGATGCTCTTTTGCACGACGCGTCAGAAAAGAAAAACAAATATGGCAGCTGTGTTACATTAGGTGAAGTTTAACGAGGTCAGGAAGGATGTCGACATACATCTGGCACCTCCTACTCAAGAGAGGAGGAGGAGGAGGAGGAGGCTTAGGATTTATACTTATCAACTGCACGTGGTTATTGATGCAGACAACCACTATTCTAAGTCCCAACCTCCCCCTAAAACCCACAATGCTCGATATCCCCGCTCATACGAGGGTGCAATTCTGTATCACGTCCGGGGTTGAGTTGGTACATCGAGTGGGGGGAAACTATGGCCTATCTCCGCCGCCTTTGCCCTGATGTCACAAACCTACGATCAATTCTCGCTTACCATCAATTCACAAGCTTACCATCAATTCACAATCCTACCATCAATTCACAAACCTACCATCAATTCACAAACTTAACATCAATTCACAAACTTGCCATCAGTTCACAAACTTACGATCTTTAACCGAGCATCTCTACCGCCCAGTCATATCGGTGCCACCACGTGAAATTCTCCCTCTCCAATTACACCCAAATTTAACTAAACCATCGATATGGCTCCAACAGAATCACTCTCTCTCTCTCTCCCTCTCTCTCTCTCTCTCTCTCACACACACACACAGTCCTGAATACGCCACTGCATCAAAGCAATCTAGTAGGACAGGCAAACTCGGTCACGAAAATAACATTCAAAAGGCATATGAACAGAGAGAGAGAGAGAGAGAGAGAGAGAGAGTAACAAACAACATACCTTCTCACCAAATCCTGGATATTTGTTCTCTCGTGCTTTTATATAAATAGATCTACATAGAATGACAAGACACACAGACAGACAGAGACACAAACAGACAGAGGCAGAAAATAACAAGACACCATCCCAACAAATCCTGACAACATCTCGGCTCCCTCGGCGTGGCTCTCAACAGCTTTAATCACAAAGCGAGGCAAAAAGAGTGGTACTGGGAAGGCTTTGAAGTGGGGGTCTAGAAATGATGATATTCTGTGGCCACTGAAGCAAACCCTGGCACAAGTACTGGGTTTACACACGAGGATAAAAAGAAAAAAAAAAACATACGCTCGGAGGCATAAATACACACACTCGAATTCACACACACACACACACACACACAATCACTTGATCATTCTGCCCAAGGTGTTTTAAAACGCTCTTCCTCTGTATCTTTCCAGCAGTGTTTCCCGAGCGAGATGTCTGCATTATATCTTCAAAAAATAAATAAATCAATAAAAAGCAAGAGATTGTATTCTGGTTTCACAGCGGCGGGAACAGTGCAAGTGGAAAATATTTAATTCACATACTGAAATCGTACTTACAGCTTTGAAAACGTACTTAAAGCTTTGAAATCCTACTTAAAGCCTTAAAATCGTACCTGTACTTAAAGCTTTGAAATCTTACCTACATGCTGATATCGTACTTAAAGCTTTTAAATCGTACATAAAGCTATGGAAATCGTACTTACAGCTTCTAAATCGTACTTAAAGCTTTGGAAATCGTACTTAAAGCTTTGAAATCCTACTTAAAGCTTTGAAATCGTACCTACAAGCTCTGAAATCGTACTTCAAGCTTTGAAATCGTACTTAAAACTTTGAAATCGTACCTGAAGCTTTGAAATCGTACTTAAAGCTTTGAATTTTTAATGCTTTGAAATCGTACTTAAAGCTTTAAATCGTACTTAAGGCTTGAACTCGTATTTAAAGCTTTGAAATAGTACTTAATCGTTTGAAATCATACTTAAGCTTTGTGACGATAAAGCGCACTTAAAGCTTTATGAAGATAAATCGTACGAAAAGCTTTGTGAAGATAAAGCGTACTTTTAAGCTTTGTGAATCATACAGCACAGAAAACAATTTCAAAAGGTTAGATGTGTCGTTTTTTTTCCCCACTGCATATTGAAATTTCACTTACTGATAATTATGATACAACACAATAGGCAAGAGTTACGATTTTTATATGTGGGTAATCGTATTGTTTTCGTCATTATGCAAGTTGAAATGAATGAGAGAGAGAGAGAGAGAGAGAGACAGACAGACAGACAGACAGACAGAGAGAGAGTTGCGGATGATCAGTGGTCTGTCTTAATTCAGATCAAAATGTTACCTGCTTTAACTTTGGATCAATCTTGCGTTGTGCTCAGTGAATATTCAACAGTATCTTTAACAAGTAATAAAGGTACTTGTTGAAATAAAATTTTCGTTCAAAGGCATAATAATAAGCAACACTATCGTACACTGACAGATGGCTAAATTATCACAAATGAATGATAATACCGTGGTCAAATACTGGATGGCACTCGGGAAATCTTTGTGTACCGTATTTCGAATGTATTATAATCGCTATCATTTATATATACCTACCACAGAATCATCATAAAGTCAACATGTAAATAATAATAATAATAATAATAATAATAATAATACGACGCAACCCGAGAAGAAACCAAGGAATAAGTAAAATGTTTCGTTGTCTTGCCAGTGCGGAAGTATACTGCGGTAGAATATTCTAGAACCCGACCTGTTATTATCTATATTAATTCTGTATACAAATGTCCTTTACAGTATGAACACCCCGAAATTTACTACGAACACTAAATCAACTAATTACTCACTAGCACAGCATTCGAAAATTGCAATGAAATAGGTAATACGCACGTTTAAACCTAACCTCAGTGCTAAGCTAGCATAAGCCTAAGTTACAATAAGTTGTTCTGGTTTTATGCACTGAAGTGCTGGTAAAATAATTCGCTTAGAACCAGTCAATAATGATCTGACAATTTTAATTTGTGAAATACCTTGCTGTGAAATACATTTAAACTATAAACGATCCACAGCAAGTATGAAAGGTCTAAACAAGCTAAATAAATCGTCAGATGGTGGCAGTCATTAAAAAGAAAATGATGTCAACAGACTGAATGTGTTAAACGTCCACAGCACTAACCTGAAAATGGCGAATGGGCGGGTCCTTTAAACGCACGCTCGGGTTATATCCTCGCAATCTCCTCTCTGTTTCACTCATCTTGTACATTCTTCTCACACCTGTAGTTCTCCGGGACATTGTAACGGGCATTTTACAGCGTTCTGAGTCCAAGTGGGAGAAGTTCATGCTGAAATAAGCTCATTTTACGAAGGACAACATGCGTATACACCAACCTCACCACTGTTTCATCTCGACTGAAGTGATGCAGCATAAAAACAGAGCACATGGGTAGTCACGTGACCGCTTCGTCGATACTAATTTTCTGTTTTGAGGCTATGTAAACTTTTATAATAGCACCAGAAGAACCGTTATTATTATTATTATTATTATTATCGTTTTTGTTGTTGTAACTAGAACAAAAAGTGTAACGGTTTGATTTTAAGCAGAAATATCTCACTAATTCACTTCCTCTTTGTGGTTATTTTCTGTATTTCTGATCATATTTATGAGAGTATTTCCTGCTGATTTTTTCATTTTTTTTTTTTTAACCCATGTTAGTCCGATTTCCCGACGCGTTTTTTTCTTTCTCCAGCGTAGACTGATAGCAAGAGACAAACAGGAAGATTAGGAACTGAACTGGTAAGGTTTTTTTGCTACTTAAATTAAGCAGTTAATATACCAATCATCATCATCATCATCACCATCATCATCCTTCCATTTAGTTTGTCACCAGGTGTAGAGTCACTTGAGGTAGTATTTCGCCGATCCAGACCTTCGTCCTTTTGCAGCTTATTTCATGTTGCTACGGTAAGTGGCAGAAAAAGACAGTTCTATAGCTGTAGCCTACATCTTTTCCATAGTACTTCTTCATGACTAGCACCATAATGCAGTGTTAATTTATTGCTACAGCTCAGCATTCAAGGCTGAGAGATGATAATATAATCCAAGTTACAGTAGTAGTAGTAGTAGTAGTAGTAGTATAGTGGTAGTAGTAGTAGTAGTAGTAGCAGTAGAAGTAAAAATAGTAGTAGTAGTAGGAGGAGGAAGAGGACGAGGAGGGTAGTAGTTGTTGTTGTAGCCCCAGGTTCATCGAAAAGTGAACCCAGTGGACTGCAGGTTTAAGTTGTCCTGCTTCTGAATTCCACCATCCTCTTTTGTGGGGGATAGGGAAGGAATTGAGGGATGTCTGTGTCACCGGGCAGCTCCACAGCCTTGTTAAATCAGTGCCACCACGTGAAGGCATCCTAGTTAGAGTAAATAGAGTATATTAAAGTGTAAAGAGAGTGTACTGAAGTGTAAATAGAGGATACTGAAGTGTAGAGTATTCTGAAGTGTAAATAGGGTATACAGAGGTGTAAACAGACTTTACTTAAGTGTAAACAGTATACTAAAATGAAAACAGTATACTGAAGGGTAAATAGGGTATACTAAAGTATATATAGTGTATACTGAAGTGTAAAAAGAGTATACACTGATTTATCTTGACCGTCACACAGCTACCGTTGCGATCTGCCTGGTGACGGTCGGTGGGGGACAGTGCAAGGTGACGGTGGGTGGGACGGTATGGTGGGGGGCGTTGTCAGGGGGGAGGCTGACGTCATCGTGGCTCCTATAGACCACACCCTCCAGCGGGCACAGGCCGTTGACTTCTGCTTTGACTTCACCACTCTGGGGTAAGGTTTACGTTGGATTCTTTGTATTCCTTACCTCACTTTGTATTCCTCAGCTTGTATTCCTCCCCCACCTTGTATTCCTCACCAAACCTTGTATTCCTCACCTCAGCTTGTATTCCTCCCCCACCTTGTATTCCTCACCTCATCTTGAATTCTTCACTTCGCCTTGTATTCTTCACCTCACCTCACCTTAAACTGCTCAGCTTGCATTCCTCACCTTGTATTCCTCACCTCACCTTGTACTCCTCCTTTACCTTTCATTCCTCACCTAACCTAATACTCCTCACTTTGTATTCCTCACCTTGTCTTGTATTCTTCACCTCATTTTGTATTCCTCACCTTGTTTTCCTAGCTTCATTTGTATTCCTCACCTCACCTTGTATTCCTCACTCCACCTTGTGTTCATCTCGCCTTGTATTCCTCACTTCACCTTGTATTCCTCAGCTCTTGACTTTTGCTTGGTTTGAATTCCTCTCTCACTCCATTCCACACCATTTCTATATTGTATTTTCTTCTCATATCTACAGTCGGGTAAAGTCTGGGTTGTATTCCTTCACCTCCCTTCTCGCTTTGACTTCATCTCACGCCGCAGTGGTTGGTTTGTATTCCCCGCTTCTCACACTGACTTCTGCTTTGACTTCATTACACTAAGGTAAAATCTGACTTGTATTCCTCACTTTGGTTGTATTCCTCACTCAGGGTTGTATTCCTCAGAGTTGTATTCCTGATTGGGTTGTATTCCTCAGTGGTTTCTCTCTCTCTCTCTCTCTCTCTCTCTCTCTCTCTCTCTCTCTCTCTCTCTCACTATCAGCACAAGACTCACGTAAGGCATCTTGGTCATTTATCCTTCTCTCTCTCTCTCTCTCTCTCTCTCTCTCCTTTGTTATTTTTATTCTGAGAGCATTTTCAGATTTTCAAAAATTTAAAGCGTTTTCAGACATCGTTTTAGCCATTAGTAGTATAGGGATAACCACTATTAATAATAATAATAATAACGATAATAATAAAAGTAATAATAAAATATAGTGAGTATTAGTAGTAGTTGTTGTAGTAGCAGCAGTAGTAGTAGTCATTGTACTACTACTACTGCTACTACTATTACTACTACTACTACTACTACTACTAATAATAATAATAATAATAATAATAATAACAACACCCTCCTAGCAATAACAGTCATTATGCATTGTCATCTCCTCTAAGCCAGTAAGCCTTCAGTAACTCACCACACGATCCTCACTCAATAATCCAGACACTTCATTAGACGCACTTCATTCCACGCTGTAATTGAGTGTGTGTGTGTGTGTGTGTGTGTGTGTGTGTGTGTGTGTGTGTGTGTGTGTGTGTTCAATAATTGCTTGCTACCGTCTGCATTATCGGATGTTTTACTTTCTTCTGATCATTTTTTTTTCAGTAATATTAAAAGCAGTCCAGCAAGTTTTTTCTGCATATATTTTTCCTACCCGTCCACGCAAAACTACCTGCCCAATACACATTTCAAATTTTTCTTACAATGATGTCTTTCAGCCATATTTTGATTCCCCTTCACTATCATTATTGTCGCTGTGTTTTTATCTGACGGAATTCGACTACTCTCACAGATTAGGTCAACTCTAGCTAGGTTCCGTTAGGTCGGGTTAGGCTAGGTTATGTCAGATTAGGTTAGGCTTGGTTAAGTTGGGCTGTATTAGGTTAGGTCAGATTTCGTAAGGTTGGGTGATGTCGAGTTAGGTTAGGTTAGGTACGGTACAGTGTGTTGAGGTGGTGGTGTTATGGTGCAGGTACAAGCTAGTGGTGCAGCGTCCCAGCAGTCGCAACGCCGTGTGGAGCAGTTACACGCGGGAGCTGAAGTGGCCGGCGTGGGTGGCGTTGGTGGGGGTGCTGGGGGCGGCCACGCTGACAGCCTACACCGCCCTCACCCTCTCACCCACAGAGCAACAACCCTGCACACTCGGCGACACAGCCATCACCACCATAGGCGCCCTCTGTGGCCAAAGTAAGCCACTACTCTTGTTTAACCCCACACCAACACCACGGTTTATGGAGATACAGTAAGCTAGCATGTTTTCCTACTCTGATATGCTTTTAATTTTTCAAGAGTATTTATTGCCATCATCATCATCATTATATTATACCATCACGACTCCTATCATCATCACCATTACTACCACCACTACCATTATCATCATCATCATCATCATCTCCTTCTCATCCTCTTTATCTTCTTTCTTCCCACAGTCAGTATACATCTAAAACATCTTCTCCTCCTCCTTCTTCTCGTCCTCCTCCTCCTCCCCATAGCCAGTATACATCTAACACTTCTCCTTTTTCCTTCCACCTTAAGGCACGTCGTTACAGGTCAGCAGCGTGTCAGGTCGGGTCGTCTTGCTCACCACCTTCTTCTCCACCTCCCTCTTCTCCGTCTACTACACCTGCTTCCTCATCTCCAACCTGGCCGTGTCCTCCGTCGCCCCGCCCTTCACTACCCTGCAGGAGGCGCACCAAGACGGAACCTACTCCATGGGATACATCAAGAGTTCTTCCGTCGATGAGGCTTTCCAGGTGGGTGAGATTGTGACTGATTTGACTCCTTACCTTAAAGATCAATTACGGAGGTGAAAATTATATCCTGAGTTTCATGTAGGGTCAGATATTAATGTTCTTTTTCTGCCTTTGTGCCAAGTGGAATTCAATATTTTTTCTTTTTCCTTAGCGATCGACTCTTTCCTCGTCGTGTTGCAACATGGTCAATTCTTTCACTGTGTTGCATCATGGTCAACTTTTTCCTTCTCGTGGTGCAACATGGTCAACCTTTTCTCGTCGTGTTGCATCATGGCCAATTCTTTCCTTACCGTGTTGCAGCATGGTCAACTCTTTCCTTGTGTTGCATCATGGTCAACTTTTTCCTTGTGGTGCATCATGGTCAATTATTTCCTTGCACTGATGCAACATGGTCAATTCTTTCCTTGTCGTGTTGCAGCATGGTAGATTCTTTCCCGTGTTTCCCTTCCAACACTTGTATTACTGAATCTTGTAACATCTCTGACTGTAACTGAACTTCTGGCGTGTAGTGCAGGGCTCCTAGGAACGGCTGTGCTAGGAGGCGTAGTGGTGATAATGATGATGATGATGATGATGATGATGATGTTGGTGACTATAATGCTGATGGCGATGGTATTGATGATGATAATGATGGTGGTGCTGGTGACGATGATGATGATGATGATGATGATGATGATAATGGTGACTATAATGCTGATGGCGATGGTAATGATGGTAGTGGTGATAATGATGATGATACTGACAGTGATGATAATGATGGTGGTGCTGGTGGTGATGACGATGATGATGATATTGATGGTGATGATAGTGCTGGTGGTGCTGGTAATGATGATGATAATGATAATGGTGACAATGATGATAGAGATGATAATGCTGATGGTGATGATGATGAAGGCGATGACGATAATGAGCTCCTACGGAAGGCTGTACAGTGACATACTCTTACCTTGTACCGTTTCTCAGTGTAACTTTTCCCGCATGGTACGGGGTGCAGGGAAGGTGGTGTAGGGTACCATGCAGTGAGGCGGAACATGACAAAACCTATACATAGCCTCCCAAAAATGCATGGCCCCCCCTGGACTTGATGCATCTGTAAATCCTTCCAACACGACACGCAGGACAGGGGCGATTGGATGGTATTTCTAACTGTGACCCGCATCTTTTGTTTCTCTCCTCCTGATAGTCACAATAACTGCAGTGTATCACCTACGCGCACATTTTAAAGCGATCCATGGTGGGAAGGTTATCTGTACCGTCTCAAACTATACCTTCTGACATACGGTACAGGGCGCAGAGGACGGGTTGTACCATGGAGGGTCGGGGATGTTATATACGCATCCTGCACCGTCGCTGACCATAACATCTGCCGTACGGTACAGAGAGCAGAGGACGGGCTGTACCATGCAGTGTAGGAAAAAGTAACTTGTACCGTCTGTAACCATTATTTCTGATATACGGTACAGAGCTCAGAGGACGGGCTGTATCATGCTGTGTGGCGGGACATGATTCAGCCAGTGTACCCTACCCTGGCGCTGACGGACGCTGGGGGGCTGCAGAGGGTGGCTTCAGGGCGGTACATTCAACTGATGGACGAACTTACTTTCAAGGCCAAGTTCGCCCACGACTGCTCCTTGCTGATGCTGCCCCACGCCTACATCACGGTGCCAACCACATTCGCAGTCGCCAAGGATTCGGAGCTTTGGCATGTCATCAACTACCAGTACGTGATAGGAGGCGGGGAAAAGTTAGGTTAGAGAGAGAGAGAGAGACAGAGACAGAGAGAGAGAGAGAGAGAGAGAGAGAGAGACAGAGACAGAGACAGAGACAGAGAGGTCACAAAAATATCCATACATAACTGACAGGCAGAGGGACAGGTGCTGAAGGGGAAAATGGACACCAGTTCCCTATGCTCGCTCTCTCTCTCTCTCTCTCTCTCTCTCTCTCTCTCCACAGCAGTTTGAAAAGTCTCTCCTGAGTGAAATTGCCTGTAGTCCAAGAAGTAATAATAATAATAATAATAATAATGATGATGATGATGATGATAATGATGATGATGATGATGGTAATGACGTTGATGATGATGATGATGGTAATGACGTTGATGATGATGATGATGGTAATGACGTTGATGATGATGATGATAATAATAATAATAATATTAATATTAATAATAATATTAATAATAATAGTAACAATAATAATAATAATAATAATAATAATAATAATAATAATAAGTGGTGGCGACCATTATCCACTCACTTGATGTAGTGCTGCCTACTTCTTCCTTAGCCTTTATCATTCTTTTTCTGTGCCTGCCCTCCTCTCTTCCTATTTCTCCCATCTATCCTGTCACTTCTTATTGCTTTTCTTTCCTTTACAGGTGGCTTTACATTGAGTGACAAGTCAAATGGTTTCCTGTAAGCCAAGAAACCATTTACAGCACTGGGTGGTAACCATATAACCAAACCATACGTGCACCCTGCGTGTCAGCAAGTGGGTTGGTGGAGGGTTAGTACCCCTCCCCGTAAAACAAATAACTCATAGTCAAATGGCCACCCCTTACGGGATTATGGCGTCTGGCAATAGATAGATAGATAGAATAATAATAATAAAATAATAATAATAAAATAATAATAATAATAATAATAATAATAATAATAATTCGCCATGGGATTAAATGAGATAATAAGAGACAAAAGGAAAATCTTAGAAATTTTTAAGAAATGCTGAATGAAGAGACGACCTGTAATGAGTGTGTGTGTGTGTGTGTGTGTGTGTGTGTGTGTGTGTGTGTGTGTGTGTGTGTGTGTGTGTGTAAAAAATAAAAACACAATTCGAGCATGAAATTACAATGATAACTTTAAAAAGACCAACTTCTTTAAATAGTTGCATTGGGACATGACATAAACCTGCCTTTGTAGATAAATACACACACACACACAGACACACAGACACACACACACACACACACACACACACACACACACACACACACACACACACACGGGAGAGGGGGGTAGACGAAATATTTTACACTCTTTTCACTTTAAGCTGATCTAAAAATGCCCTCTCTCATCTCGCTGCCCAACTGTAAAAACAAAGGGTAACGCTAGAATATGATGCTGGTCACGAAGAAGTGCTATGAAAAGGACGTAAAGCCACAGCGTTATTTTACTCTGAGCTACGTGAAATAAGCTGCAAAAGGATGAAAATCTAGACCAAGTTAAGGTGAAAGGACTAGAGGTAATTCTCGTGTAGCCACCACTCTCACGCTGCCCCCACCACCGCACCCCCGTCTGCCACATCATAAACCAACAGCCTCACCCGAACATAATTCCTGGATACGAACCTGGTGCGGGAAGTAATCTAAGAGTAAATGGAGGCGAGGGGCAGTGATGGATGGTACAGGCAGGTGAAAAAACTCGCCAACAATCCTACAGCCAGCATTGTGTCCTGCCTCCCATATTTCTCCCCAGACGACAGAGAACATCCTTTTTTCTCACACTGTTTTCCTGTATTCCGTGCCATCTATCTATCTAATGCCAGACACCTTAATCCCGTAAGAGGTGGCTACAAACAAATCGCCTCGATGTCGCCCTGTCCCCTGCCATTAAGCTATTTCGTACTAATAACACATAAATAATTCATGTTACGCCTTCTATTGCTACAACCGAGAAAAAAGCGTCGACGAACCTTTAGCTGACAGAAAAGTGACCACAAACTTATGCTCATGGACGTTCCTGGAAGAGACGGAGACGAATTGCTGTGTGAAACTGAATAGAAACTGAAAACGTGAGGATGGATGATGTTGTGAAGAGACTGGGTGGTACGGAGGAAGGAAGGGAAGGAACGTGTATAAAACGGAAGGAGAATGTAGAGATGCTAGTAACAACAACGACAAGCGGAGGAAGGAAGGGAAGGAACGTGTGCAAAAGGGAAGGAAACTGACGAGAAACTGATAACAACAGAGAAACAGGACGAAGTAAAGGAACGTGAGAAAAAAGTAAGGAAAATGACAAGATAAAGATAATAACGAGAAACGAAGAGCGATGTAAAAGGACATGTGGAAAATGGAAGGAAAATGACTTGGTACCGACAACAACAATTCCCAGAGAGACTATATTCCACTTCGTTACCACCTGCAAACCTGTCTGTGAAAGTAAATGATATATAAAGGATTTAAAGTTTCAAAAATAGAAAATTGCTCATATGTTAGCCATCTTGGATTTTTTTTCAAAATTTCGAAAAGACGGGCATCAACTTCCTATATGGCCTTACAATCATACAAAATATAAGAAAATTCCAACAAATGGTTTCTGAGAGCGTGGAACAGGCCTACGGACGACCGGACATACCCTAATTTTCCACTTCGTGAGAAACGAAGTGGAATAACAAAGAGATCATGGAGGTAAATGCGTGGGTAAAAAGAGCACTGCGTGGCAACATTATACAATTCATCTACCTCAACGTGGTGGGAGATTTTCGTCCTATTACAGTTTTTTCCCGTACTCCCTTGACAGATTAAACAATACTACGGCTCTAGCTTACATCCTTTCCTTAGCACTTCTTCGTGACCAGCATCATACTTACTGTTAATTTCTCGTTACTGCTCAGCACGCGAGATGAAGAAGTGGTAATTGCAAGATGAAAAGGTGGTAATTTTAGGTCAAGTGGACAGGGTATACTGTACAGTAGTTCCAACACTGACGTATAGTAGCGAAGCGCTGACGACGGTGGAGGGACAGAAATGAAGAGTGAGAGTTGAGGAAGCAGGTTAATTGCCATGTGCCTGTGAGGTGACCGGAGGGATAAACAGTATGGAAAAATAAAAAGTTTTGTGAAAATGTAATGTGGAGGCTGATTCACTTAAAAAAAGTAACTCCACCACCATCATCAGTTACTCCTTCATCTCCACCACCATATCCTCTCTACACCATTGTTACACGACACATCTCCATCAAACACCTTTCAATCTCCACCATTACCTGCACCACCAACACCACACACCACACGAATCTCACCACCATACACCACAGTAACCACTCCTCCTTCACCCCAGCCTTTCTAACCATCCCTCCTCCTCCCTCACCTCCCCAGCCTGACGCACCTCCGAGAGACGGGCGTGGTGTCCAAGTTCTCGCTGGAGTGGCTGCCCAAACCCGTGGACTGCTCCGGCGTGGACTCCCTGAAGCCCTCCACCCTGCCCAACGTGATGACCGCCTTCCTGCAGCTCGGGGTCATGGCTGTGCTGGCGGTGTCGGTCCTGCTGGTGGAGAGACGGTATGGAGACCGAGGAACCACCGGAGAAAGATGGTCCAGAAACCGATGGACCGTAGCAAGAGGAGGTAAAAGTAGGTAGATGGGGCTGAATCTGGTACACCTGTAGTAGAGTCCCAGGCCACTCCTCTTTGCCCAGTCTTACAAGACATGGATCGCCGGCAATAAAAGACCAGCTGGAAATTGAGAGACCAGCAACAGAGACCGACAATAATGGAGAAACTGCCGGGAAAAGAGAAACCGCTGATGATACGAGGACCACAGGCAATTAAGAGACCACCACCATGGACCGCCAGCAGTAGAAGAACCAGGAACTTGGACCGCCAGTGGTGGAAGGACTTCCATCCAAAGAGATTCCACCAGCGACAGAGGGACCCCTAGCAATAGAGGGGCCAGAAACAGATGAATCACAGCAAAATCGGAACCGCTGGACACGGATGGGACACGGCAAAAGAGGAATAACCAGAAACTGTGTTCGTCAGCAACAAAGGAACCAGCAACACGGAACTCCGATGACAGGGACTGCCGGAGTCAAGCCCTCAACTTTTTAGTGTCATTTGTGAACTCATTATGAGAGTCAAGGCGGTGTCAAACAAGCGGTTTTCTGGCAACTTTTTCCCGGCAAGTCGATCTTGGTGGAGGCTTTTTCGGGGTTGCAGTTGAATTTTCCGTGCGACTGCAAAGGCTTGTACGGCAGTATTTCTCTAAAGATTACTAGTGGACCTTCAACAAGACAGAACTGCCAAGTAAAAGTGGCGAGAAGAACGCAGCTTTACTACGACATTCTGTATATTTTGAAAAATGTAGTAATAACACTGACAGTGGTAAAGTGGTAAATTCTAGTCACCATTTGCTATCATAACTACCCCAGTGATTTAAGGGCAGCAGACATTACTCCTCATTAGCCTGTAACAACTTTAGCACTGTGATATCTTCAATGTATTCATTTTTACTATGTCAGACAATTTTATTCAACCTTAGGGAAGATCTTTCGTCTGCAAAGGAGTTAATGGAGGCTGCGTCTAACATGGTGAGTTCAAAAATTCTCTCCTAAGACAAATCAAATCGTCTGAGAGTAGAAGAGAATTAAAAATAGAGTTGCTAGTCAACAAGACATGGAGAAACGGCAGTACCCAGTTTCTTTAAGAAGCAGATTTGACACAGAGAGCTCCGATGAAACAAGGGTGTAACTAATAAAAATTAATCTTAATAATATCTATATCATGATGATCCGATTTCTGTACGTTTGTTGGTTTGTCCGCTTTGTGACCGTAACACAGCAAAAATGGCACATTGCAGCGCAATCTTTGTTAGAGCAAAGTACCACTAAAATGTTCTAATTTGCAGAATAAAACAATTTCCAGTCCAATCGGGTCACCAGTTCCTGAATTATGACTCATCTCTGGCCTTTTGACATCCAGCAGCTTTGGCGGCCTTCTTGCAGATCACTTTTTGTGGGCATTGGAATTTCCGTAACACACCCAAAACTGTGCAACGTAGTGCAATTTTTGTTACGGCAAGGTACCGCTAAAATGCTGTAACTTGAAGAATAAAACAAAATCCTGCCCAATTGTGCCACCGGTTTCCGAGTTATGACTCATTTCTGGCCTTTTGACATCGAGCGGAAAGGCCGCCGAATATGTGTGTGTGTGTGTGTGTGTGTGTGTGTGTGTGTGTGTGTGTGTGTGTGTGTGTGTAGAATATTTCAGTGTCTCGTTTTTCCTGCAAATAAAACAGAAGGTCTGGATCATGTCTCTGGGAATCCGGAATTGATCGTAAGTCTGTGGATCAGGAAATGATTGTAAGTTTGTTTGTAAATCCGGAATTGATCTTAAGTCTTTGTAAATCCGGAACTGGTCATAAGTCTGTTTGTAAATCCGGATCTTCCTCTCCATTCCTTATCACTCCTTATCTACGACAGAATTGATGCTCCTTATCTTTCTTATCTACGACAGGGAATTCATGCTCTTTATCTTTACCTACGACAGAATTCATGCCTCTTATCTCTCCTTATCTAAGACAGAATTCACGCTCCCTATCCCCCCCTATCTACAACAGGAAATTCATGCTCCAGTACACTCCCATCCCTTATCTTTTATTATTTACGTCAAGGGAAATTCATGCTTCTTATCTTTCCATATCTACAAGAGGGAAGGCTTCTTGCTAACCGTCTTCCCTGGCCATGGAGCGTCTAGGGGTGATCAGGAGGAGTATGGGGGGATCTTGACTGTCTAGGGGTGATCAGGAGGAGTATGGGAGGATCTTGGCCGTCTTGGGGTGATCAGGAGGAGTATGGGGGGACCTTGGGAGTCTTGCACAGCCCCTCCCGACACGCCTGGCACATGAGGGAGTTGTGCTGGTGCCGTGGCCTGCCGTGGCGCCGGTCCCGGATCAGTGGCGGCGTTTGCAGGTGGTACACGCGGCCAGCTACCTCGTGATACAAGTTCGTCATCACCTGTAACACCGTAACACCGTCATATAACACGGCATAATACAAAATAACATAGAATAACATAATACAAGCTAACATGGCATAATCATAGCAAACATAATACAACATAAAATACAATTGAGTAACGTATAGTAACACAGCATAGCCTTTCATAACAAACTAAAACAATACTATATTCTAACCACACACACACACACACACACACACACACACACACACACACACACACACACAGAGTTAAGTAGACCCCAGTGCAATTGAAAGTGCAGCCATTTATTGCAGGTATAATGGAAATATTGAAAAACTGACAGACCCGCTTTCTGGCCGGTTAAGGAAGCTCCCTAACACCTTTTCCTAAGAGATTTATTTTGCTTATTACAATTTCTGTCCTCTACTGTTACATAAATCCTTCCTATATCGCCGTATTCTGCATAAATAACGTACAAAAGGATATAAACCAGCCTTATCCAAAAATAAATCGGTAAGGGAGAGGTGTTAGGGAACTTCCTGAACATAATAATGATAACGCTTACCTTCCTCTTCCCGGCAGCATGAGAAGAAATACATTACACTATTAATATTAGGAAACAACACATTATTATTATTATTATTATTATTACTATTGTTAATATTATTATTATTATTATTATTATTATTATTATTATTTTTATTATTATTATTATTTTTTATTATTATTACTATTGTTATCATGATTATTATTATTTTTATTATTATTATTATTATTGTTATTATTACTATTATTATTATTAATAATAATATTGTTATTACCATTATTATTAGTTAGCAGTAGTAGTAGTAGTAGTAGAAGTTATAGTAGTAGTGGTGGTAGTAGTAGTAGTAATAGTAGTCGCAGTAGCAGTTGTAGCAGTAGTAGTTGTAGTAGGTTAATAGTAGTAATAGTAGTAGCAGTAGTAGTAGTAATAGTACTAATAGTAGTAGTAGTAGTATACAAGACGGTTTAACTTGAAAATCCTCTATACCGACATCACAACCAAACAATATATCTCATTTTTATCAATTTATTTTTCAATTTTTCGTGCATGGACGCTCATTCTGAACACTATTTTATAACTGAATTTCTTAAAAATTTGAAAGTGGACGAGCCGTTTTCAAATACACGCCATGAAGCCTCTTACGTGGGTGTATAATTTGTCTATACTTTTTTTATTCATACAGGAACTTAGAGAGAGAAAGAGAGAGAGAGAGAGAGAGAGAGAGAGAGAGAGAGAGAGAGAGAGAAACCATACACTACCAATATTTTTCTATTATTCGGTGTATTTCATCTGGTATCGCTATGGTATCTTTAACATTCCAACTACTGTACATTGTTGTGTGTGTGTGTGTGTGTGTGTGTGTGTGTGTGTGTGTGTGTGTGTGTGTGTGTGTGTGTGTGTGTGTGTGTGTACCAACCTTCTGCGCCTCCTCCGGGTACCACAAGGGCATCGCAAATTCCTGTGTGTGTGTGTGTGTGTGTGTGTGTGTGTGTATCCGCGTCTGTGTGTGTATGTGTGTGTACCAACCTTCTGCGCCTCCTCCGGGTACCACATGGGCGTCTCAAATTCCTTTGTGTGTGTGTGTGTGTGTGTGTGTGAGTGTGTGTGTGTGTGTGTGTGTGTGTGTGTGTGTGTGTGTGTGTGTGTGTGTGTGTGTGTGTGTATCCGCGTCTGTGTGTGTGTGAGTACCAACCTTCTGCGCCTCCTCCGGGTACCACATGGACATCACATATTACTGTGTGTGTGTGTGTGTGTGTGTGTGTGTGTGTGTGTGTGTGTGTGTGAGTACCAACCTTCTGCGCCTCCTCCGGGTACCACATGGACATCACATATTACTGTGTGTGTGTGTGTGTGTGTGTGTGTGTGTGTGTGTGTGTGTGTGTGTGTGTGTGTGTGTGTGTGTACCAACCTTCTGCGCCTCCTCCGGGTACCACATGGGCGTCTCAAATTCCTGTGTGTGTGTGTGTGTGTGTGTGTGTGTGTGTGTGTGTGTGTGTGTGTGTGTGTGTGTGTGTATCCGCGTCTGTGTGTGTGTGTGTGTGTGTGTGTGTGTGTGTGTGTGTGTGTGTGTGTGTACCAACCTTCTGCGCCTCCTCCGGGTACCACATGGGCGTCTCAAATCCGTCGGGGTGGCACTGGTTGCACTTCTGCCCCGTCAGGATAAACCTCACCTCGCCCTGGTTTGCCATGTCGTCCCACCGATAATAAAACACGACCAAGCCATACATACTGGTCCAGCCGTGGGAGCAGTGCTGGGGGAGTGTTGGTGTTTGGAAATTATTAAAACACAGGCATACACGTACACATGGACATATATTTACAGAAAGAGAGAGAGAGAGGGAGAGAAAGAGAGACAGAGACAGCAGAGACAGAAGTACACATATACCCGTACATACTGCATACACCGCTGCACCACACGTCACATTCTCTCTCTCTCTCTCTCTCTCTCTCTCTCTCACACACACACACACACACACACACACACACAGTACAAGCACTCTACAGTATATCAAATTCCAAGGAAGTATCATAAACGTAAGAGATGGGTCAAGATACGTTTTCTATATCAATTACTGAAGAGGCCATCGTTAACAGAAATATCACCATTAATCCTTCTCGGACAAGGACTGACCAAACGTTGACGACCAAGGACCGGACAAAGGACATTGCAATTGGAACGTGGAATGTAAGGGGAGCAAATGATGAGGTGAAAGAGAGAGAGATTGTCCAGGTGCTTGAGGATGCGAAAGTGGATGTATGTGGAATAACTGAAACAAAATGGAGAGGAGAAAGTGTGAGAGAATGGGAGTATGGATGGGGTATATGTGCAGGAGTAGGTGAGAATGAGAGGGCAAAGGAAGGAGTATGTATAGTTGTGAGTAAAAGATGGAAGAGGAGCATAAGACAGTATGGATCAGTTGGATCAAGGATTGTGTGGGTAAAGTTGAAAGTTGGAATACAAATGTGGGCGATTGTGTGTGTGTATGTGCCAACGCAAGATCGTGCTAGAAGAGTGAGAGAAGAGTTCTGGACAAATGTAGAAGTGTGCATGGAAAAATTTGGAAAGAATGAGAGAGTGTTTTTGATTGGTGATATGAATGGTAAAGTTGGGAATGTGAAGGTGGATGGAATAGTTGGTGAGTGGGGTGTGCCTGCTGAGATAGATGAGAATGGGAGTGCGTTAGTGGACATTTGTGCTGGGAGGGGGTTGGTGACAGCCAATACCCTCTTCAGGCATAAAATGATCCACAGGTATACATGGCGAGTGATGAGAAGGGTGGGTGGTGAATTGAGTGAAAGGAAGGCAATGACTGATTATGTGTGTGTGGATGAAAGGATGCGAAGATGTATATTGGATGCAAGAGTTTATAGAGGTTGGGGGAGTGGACTTTCTGACCACTACTTGGTGGTGGCCAGAGTTAAAGTTCAAGAAAGATGGAGGAATAGAAGAACGGAAAGACGAGAGGAAGGAGTAGTTGCAAGGAGAGTGGAAAGGTTACAAGAGGATGAGAAAAAGGCAGAGTATAAGAGAGAAGTGGAGGAACGATTGGGCAAATATGAGTTGGAGCAGATGGGGGACGTGGAAGGTGTGTGTAGAATATTTACAGAAGAAATATGTGCAGCATGTGATGTGGTGTGTGGAAGGAAGAGAAGATGGAGGGGGGTGCGAGGAACAGCGTGGTGGACTGAAGAGGTGAAACGGGCTGTGGCACAAAAGAAGAAAGCATACAATGAATGGATGAGAAATAGGGGCGTGGAAGAAGTTGAGAGGCGGAAGAGAGAGTTATATGTAGAAAGAAAGAGAGAGGTGAAAAGATTAGTAAGAGAGAGTAAGAAGAGAGTGGATGAGGAATTTGGAAGGAATTTGAGTGTAAAGTGGAGGGACTGTAAGAAAATGTTCTGGAAAGAGGTGAAAAGAGTAAGACAGGGTGGAAGTGGAGTTAGCAGGGGAGTGAAAGATAAAAATGGTAGATTACTAGTGGAGAAGGGAGAAAAAGTGAGCAGATGGAGAGAACACTTTAAGGAATTGTTGAACGTGGAGGATGGAAGTAATGCGAGTATAAGTGGCTGGGGAATGGCTGGAAGAAGGAGGGAGGTGAGAAGACAGGAAGAAATCAGTAGGATAGAAGTTGTGGAAGCAATGAAGAAAGTTAAATCGGGGAAAGCCCCAGGAATTGATGGAGTGTGTGGTGAAATGCTGAAGCATGGGGGAGAGATAGTAGTAAAATGGATGTGGAAGATGTGCAGATTGGCCTGGGAGGAAGGTAGAGTCCCGGAGGATTGGAAGTCAGGTATAATTATTCCCTTGTACAAAGGAAAAGGGGAAAAAGAAGTGTGTGGTAATCATAGGGGCATTTGTCTTCTTAGTATAATAGGAAAAGTATATGGTAGGATACTTATTGACAGAGTTAGAGAAAGAACAGAGAATTTAGTTGGAGAAGAACAGGGAGGCTTTAGGAAGGGAAGAGGTTGTGTAGATCAGATATTCATTCTCAGATCTTTAGTGGAAAAGTTTCTAGAGAAGGGAAAGAAGTTGTATGCGGCTTTCATGGATTTGGAGAAAGCATATGACAGGGTGGATAGACTAGGATTGTGGAAAGTGTTAAGAATATATGGAATAGATGGGAAGTTGTTGAATGCTGTGAAGAGTATGTACGATGGTGCGAAGGCTGCAGTGCGTGTGGATGGTGAACTAAGTGAATTTTTCTCTTTGAAAGTTGGGTTGAAACAGGGATGTGTCATGTCTCCATGGTTGTTCAATCTGTACATGGATGGGGTAATAAAAGAGGTACAAGGTAGGGTAGTGGATGTTGGAGTGGCCCTGGTGAGAGAGGATAGTGTTTGGAAACTCCCTGTACTGTTGTTTGCAGATGATACCGTGTTGTTGAGTGAAGACGAAGGGGAGCTGCAAGGCTTGGTGGATGAGTTTGAGAGAGTGTGTAAGAAACGGAACCTAAAGGTGAATGTAGGGAAGAGTAAAGTGATGGTCTTTGAGAGAGGTGAAGTCAGTGAATGTACAGCGAGGTTGGATGGTGAGGAATTGGAAAATGTGAGTACGTTTAAGTACTTGGGTAGTGTGATGAGTAAGGATGGAGGTTTGGAGGGTGAAGTGCTTGAAAGGGTACAGCAGGGAAGAAAGGTTGCTGGTTCTTTGAAAGCAGTGATAAGAAACAGGGAAGTGAGAATGGAAGTGAAAAAGTTACTACATGACAGTATTGTGATACCAACTCTAACGTACGGAAGTGAAGCTTGGACGTTGTTGGAAGGACACAAGTCAAGAGTGAGAGCAGTGGAAATGAGTTATTTAAGAGGAGCCTGTGGAGTCACATGGAGAGACAGGCTGACGAATGAGGATATAAAGGAGCGTTGTGGTGTTGATGTGGATGTGATAGGAAGCGTTATGAGGAACACACTGAGGTGGTTTGGCCATGTGGAGAGGATGGAGGGTCAAAGACTGACAAAGAGAGTGTATGTGAGTGAGGTGGAGGGGGAAAGAGGGATGGGGAGGCCGAGGATGAGATGGAGAGATGGGGTGGAGAGGTATATGAGAGAGGGGGGTGTGAGTTGGGAGCAGGGGAGTGAAATGGCGGGGGACAGGGCGACTTGGAGGCGATTTGTTTGTGGCCACCCCAAACGGGATTGAGGCGTCTGGCAATAGATAGATAGATAGATAGAATCCTTCTCCAGTAATCCGGTAAAGAAGGTTAATCTGTGAAAAAATCTCCCTAGGGATTCTTACCCACAACATCCTCTCACACCCTTGGTTATATTAAATCTAAGTGAGAAATCAGATTCACTTTAAAGTTACACGTCACTTAAAATAATGCTTCAGTTAAGTAGTATTTTAGTATCTTGATAATATAAACTGAACCCAGTATGTATCAGTATGTAAGAGATAAGTATGTCAGAGATAAGTATGGATCAGTATGTAGGAGATAAGTATGTAAGGGATAAGTATGGATCAGTATGTAGGAGATAAGTATGTAAGGGATAAGTATGGATCAGTATGTAGGAGATAAGTATGTATGGGATAAGTATGGATCAGTATGTCAGAAGCAAGGATGGTTAATGGCTGACCTGGCACGAGAAGCGGACTTTGGCCATGTCCTTGAAGACGTTCCATCCACACAGCGTGGCCTCAGAGGGTCCAAAGGTCCACATGTTGGGCAGGTTCCTGAAGAGCAGCTCGAAGTGTTGGTTCCACACCTCCTCCAGACCACTGACGCCGAGAGGGAGAACCATGGATGAGGAAATGAACCTCTCTCTCTCTCTCTCTCTCTCTCCCTGTAACTCTGCCTCAAAGATATTTAAGTGAACTGCTCTACTTCATGCTTTCACCGACCATATACACAGTTACGGGCTTTGAATAGGCGTCTTATATGCCCTTTATGTGTGATCTGAAGAAGACATACGGCTGAGTACAGTGGCAGGGATCTTGGAAGGAACTTAAGGCATATGGATTTGAAGGCAGATAATTGATAGCTACTCAGACCCATAACACCAATGCCAAGCCCCCGAAAATTTGGCGGACTGTTCGTGGCCATTGTGGAGTAAATGCTTCAATCACCAATCAAAGTCTGTGGTGTACGAGTGAAAACAGCGATGTTGATTCGCCTCCATCAACTATATATACTACCTCAGGCTACACCTCAACACCTACACCCCCACAAGGGACATGTAAAGCAGGAGCGGCAAAAACCCTATCCATAAACCCAGAGTGAGCTTATCCTGAGAAATATATCGTGTTTTATTTACGCCATTTATGTCGATATCAGAATGGTCCAGCAATATTCAGGAAACCATTAAAGTGTGAAAAGATTAGTAAGAGAGAGTAAGAAGAGAGTGGATGAGGAATTTGGAAGGAATTTGAGTGTAAAGTGGAGGGACTGTAAGAAAATGTTCTGGAGAGAAGTGAAAAGAGTAAGACAGGGTGGAAGTGAAGTTAGCAGGGGAGTGAAAGATAAAAATGGTAGATTACTAGTGGAGAAGGGAGAAAAAGTGAGCAGATGGAGAGAACACTTTAAGGAATTGTTGAACGTGGAGGATGGAAGTAATGCGAGTATAAGTGGCTGGGGAATGGCTGGGAGAAGGAGGGAGGTGAGAAGACAGGAAGAAATCAGTAGGATGGAAGTTGTGGAAGCAATGAAGAAAGTTAAATCGGGGAAAGCCCCAGGAATTGATGGAGTGTGTGGTGAAATGCTGAAGCATGGGGGAGAGATAGTAGTAGAATGGATGTGGAAGATGTGCAGATTGGCCTGGGAGGAAGGTAGAGTCCCGGAGGATTGGAAGTCAGGTATAATTATTCCCTTGTACAAAGGAAAAGGGGAAAAAGAAGTGTGTGGTAATCATAGGGGCATTTGTCTTCTTAGTATAATAGGAAAAGTGTATGGTAGGTTACTTATAGACAGAGTTAGAGAAAGAACAGAGAAATTAGTTGGAGAAGAACAGGGAGGCTTTAGGAAGGGAAGAGGTTGTGTAGATCAGATATTCATTCTTAGATCTTTAGTGGAAAAGTTTCTAGAGAAGGGAAAGAAGTTGTATGCGGCTTTCATGGATTTGGAGAAAGCATATGACAGGGTGGATAGACAAGGATTGTGGAAAGTGTTAAGAATATATGGAATAGATGGGAAGTTGTTGAATGCTGTGAAGAGTATGTACGATGGTGCGAAGGCTGCAGTACGTGTGGATGGTGAACTAAGTGAATTTTTCTCTGTGAAAGTTGGTTTGAAACAGGGATGTGTCATGTCTCCATGGTTGTTCAATCTGTACATGGATGGGGTAATAAAAGAGGTACAAGGTAGGGTAGTGGATGTTGGAGTGGCCCTGGTGAGAGAGGATAGTGTTTGGAAACTCCCTGTACTGATGTTTGCAGATGATACTGTGTTGTTGAGTGAAGACGAAGGGGAGCTGCAAGGCTTGGTGGATGAGTTTGAGAGAGTGTGTAAGAAACGGAACCTAAAGGTGAATGTAGGGAAGAGTAAAGTGATGGTCTTTGAGAGAGGTGAAGTCAGTGAATGTACAGCGAGGTTGGATGGTGAGGAATTGGAAAATGTGAGTACGTTTAAGTATTTGGGTAGTGTGATGAGTAAGGATGGAGGTTTGGAGGGTGAAGTGCTTGAAAGGGTACAGCAGGGAAGAAAGGTTGCTGGTTCCTTAAAAGCAGTGATAAGAAACAGGGAAGTGAGCATGGAAGTAAAAAAGTTACTACATGACAGTATTGTGATACCAACTCTAACGTACGGAAGTGAAGCTTGGACATTGTTGGAAGGACACAAGTCAAGAGTGAGAGCAGTGGAAATGAGTTATTTAAGAGGAGCCTGTGGAGTCACGTGGAGAGACAGGCTGACGAATGAGGATATAAAGGAGCGTTGTGGTGTGGATGTGGATGTGATAGGAAGCGTTGTGAGGAACACACTGAGGTGGTTTGGCCATGTGGAGAGGATGGAGGGTGAAAGATTGACGAAGAGAGTGTATGTGAGTGAGGTGGAGGGTGGAAGAGGGAGGGGGAGACCGAGGATGAGATGGAGGGATGGGGTGGAGAGGTATATGAGAGAGGGGGGTGTGAGTTGGGAGCAGGGCAGTGAAATGGCGGGGGACAGGGCGACTTGGAGGCGATTTGTTTGTGGCCACCCCAAACGGGATTGAGGCGTCTGGCAATAGATTAAAGTGTAATATGCAAAATAAGCTGATATGGAGGAAGCATTATACTGTTTTTACCCTAACTTGGATTAAAAGTGCCATACCTCAATCCTACATGCTGAGTTGTAACAAGAGAATCATACAATAATGCTAGTCACGAAGGAGTGCTATGGAAAGGAGGTAGAGTCGTAGCATCGTCTTTTTCTGCCACCGACCTACGTAAAATCAGCTGCAAAAGGACGAAAATCAGGGCCAAGTTAAGGTACAAGAAAACTAAATCAAGTTCCCAACAGAACGAGTGTACCGCCCTTGTTCACCACTCCTGTCTTCTGTTCTCTGTTCCCTCCCTACCTTTGTTCACCACTTCCACCTTGTTCAGTACCCTCTCTACGTCCCTGTTCACCACTCCTATCGCGTTCACATGCTTCTCCACGCCCTTGTTCACCGATCCCATCGTGCTCACTCCCCTCTCCACCTGCACTGTCTGCCTGCCACTCCAACTCCCCGCCACCCCTGCATATTCACCAGAGAGAAGCACCCTCACAACGCTCCCTCTCCTGCCTCTTCCATATTCCTCTCTCTCTCTCTCTCTCTCTCTCTCTCACACACACACACACAGTCACTCACTATTGCTTAGTATCTCCCACTCCTACCCTCTCCCTCCTTCTCATTATTGATAGATAACTAGATAGACAGACATATAGATAGGTAGATACACAAGCTGACACAGACTGCACACACGCATGAACTCAATTACCTACACACAATCCACCAGTATATTAACCTCCCACCGGCCCTACCCTGCCCAACAGACCAAACTGAACACACCAAGCCAGGCCCAGCACACCCCGACGGACCCCTGGGAACACACCCCTGCACCACCACCACCAGGAGGAGCCACTGCATACGAGCACAGCAGGACGTGTGTACATGCCTGGTGCAGCTGGGGCACGAGAGGGACATGGGGAAAAAGTCTTACAGGATTTTATTTATGAATCTCTTTATCTTTCAGTGGGGACCTTCAGGCTAAGGGATAAACTGAGGAGGAAAATAGTTCAGTATATCGACACAAGGAGACCTGCCATCGGGTGAAAAGGACCTACACAACAGACCATTATAGTCCGTTGCCTCTAAATGTCTAGTGGTACAGCATTCAAGTCAGGGATGAAGGACGAGCTGCACGCGCAAGAATTCGAACCCTTTGGAAGTGACTGAAGGTTTTTATCACGGCCTTGTACCCTTGAAAGCCCTGGACCACTGTAACCTAGCCTCAAGCCCCAGTATGTTCTGAAGAGGGTGAAATGGGAATCGCAGTTACCTTTTTCCTACGCCACAGTTTCCTGAGAAGTGGGAAAGACTCAGCAATTTTCCAAGAGGGTCGTTGAGTGTTTGCTGTGGCCTCTAGAAATGAAGTCTCCTGCTGTGGTTACTGTATTTGTTTTTATCATGACTAAATAACAACCAAACTTTAGAACATGGAGAGAACAATATGACACCATCCTCTTCAAAATAAAATATGGTAACACTTCTACTCAGGAAGGTCGAGTGTAGGAATGGATGGATATTTGCACCAGTCCGTCCAGACCAACCTCACCTGTTTGGCCCACCTGTCACATCGCCGCTGCAACATTCCACCCATTAACACCGTCACGGCTTTTCAGAATCAATTACTGCTACGCCCACACGATTTTAGTCAGGTTAAGATGGATTCCCGATTAAGAGGTGTTGGATCTCGCCTTCATTTATCCCCTCAATAATTTTTTTAACCCACAGATACAGCCCTCACATACCTCAATATTTTTTTTACCTACTGTATATACAAAATTGTCTTACCTTAACCCAAACTAAAAACAAAAACTGTCGTACTAAAGGGGCCACAAACACACACCCAACTATCTCTCTCTCACCTGAATATTCCCTAATTAGTTTTTTTTAACCCTTTCACTACAATGACTTAATCTTCTTAGCTTACTCTTGGCACTTCCAGACGATTTTGCCCAGCTTCAGCATGGCGCCAAGGACTGAAGGAGTTAATGGTGGCTCTATCAAACCCCCAGTTCGTAAAATCTCTCCTATGCTGAATAAAATCGTCAGGAGGAAGCAGGATTAAACAAAGAGCCAGAGGATTCAAGACGCTTATTAGAATCGAATCCCACAAGCAGTCGTTGGTGGCTTGGCACATCCTCTCTGGCGGTGTTATGGCAAGGTAATTCATAACACACCTACAGGGGGAAAAATGGTGTGTGTGTGTGTGTGTGGGTGTGGGTGTGTGTGTGTGTGTGTGTGTGTGTGTGTGTGTGTGTGTGTGTGTGTGTGTGTGTGTGTGTGTGTGTGTGTGTGTGTGTGTGTGTGTGTGTGTGTGTGTGTGTGTGTGTGAGCGCGCTCGGTTTACTGCCAATCACAACAAAACTATACTTCTTTCACCTTAACATGGCCCAGATTTCCGTCCTTCGGCAGCTTATTTCACGTAGCTCAGTGACAGAAAAAGACAATACTGTTACTCTACATCCTTTACACAGCACTTCTTCATGACCAGAATCATTTTCTAAACTTAATTCACTGCTACAGCTCAGCCTTCAAGAGGGAGAGGTGGCAAATTTGGGCCAAGTTAAAATAAACAAAGCGTAGAAGTCACAGAAAATTAAACTACACCTCCAACAGAATTATGACAACACCAACAGAATTATGACAACACCTCCAACAGAACTATGACAACACCAGCAGAACTATGACACCAACAGAACTATGACACCAACAGAACTATGACAACACCAACAGAACTATGATAACACCAACAGAACTAGGACAACACCTCCAACAGAACTAGGACAACAGCAAACAGAGTAAAATCAGTGTCCCCGCCAACCCTGTAAGCACTTTCCAGACGGTGGGCAATGGTGGCGTGGTGGTGAGGGGGAAACAGGGGCCGGTAAAATGCTTGTGTCAATACATTCAAGCACTCGCGTAAAACTGGATTGTGCTGACGTCAACACACATGCAACCGCCACAACCCCACACACACCACGCTGCACCACACACCACCACAGTACAGCACCACACGGCACAGCAAGGTACCACACCGCACAGCACCACAACGAACTGCATCACACTACACAGCACAGCACATCACAGCACACAGCATCACATCACTGCAAAGCACAGTAATTTTCAATACTGCACTTCACAGTACTGCACAACACAGTACAGCACCACACCAAACTTCACACCACACCCAACTTCACACCACACCACACTACACTTCACAGCACCGCACATCACATCACATCACATCACACCACACCATATCACATCGCACCACACTTCACAGTAAAGCACAGCACAGCACAGCACAGCACATCACAGCGGAGCACTACACAGCAGCACAGTATTCCAGTTTTGCAGCCTGTTGGTCAAATCTCCTACACTGTAATTCTCACGTCGATATTTTATAGAGAGAGGCCTTGAATACGAAGCAAGAAAACAAAAAAAGTTACTAGGACGTGAAGAGAAGGAGGAAGAAGAAGAAGAAGAAGATGATGATGATGATGATGATGATGATGATGAGAAGGAGGAGGAGAGGGAGGAGGAGGGGGAGGAGGAGGAGGAGGAGGAGGAGGAGGAGGAGGAGGAACGAGAATTTTTCAGTCATGTATAATAATCGACTAAAATCCCGAATTATGTCCTCAATTTAAAGAAGAAGAAGAAGCAGAAGAACAAGAAAGAAAACACAAGCGAAAGAAAAGAAAAAACGAAAAAAGAAAAAATACAAAGCATGTTTTTCAGTTATGAACAATTCCACAATGCCACATATCAACCCATAAAAATATACCAATTCCCTCTTCATATTTCATTCCCAATCCGCACTATCTGGGAGTGGAAACAATTAGTCTCTTTCTCTCTCTCTCTCTCTCTCTCTCTTTGTGCCCGGGTGCTTGGGTTATGATTCAAATTTACACGTAAATGAAGCGCGTCATGCACTGATGGTTGTGGTGGTGGTGGTGGTTGTGTAGTTCTCACCCCACCATCTACACTACCACCACCATCTCCACCACCCCCACTCCACCGCCCTCACCCCCACTACCACACCCCCTACCCCCACCACAACCTCCATCCCCACTCCACCGCTCTCATCCTAACCCCCACCACAACCTCCACTCCTACCACTACCACCATCTCCACTACCCCCACCACCCCCACCACCACTCACTGTTGTCAGCTGTGGCACGCGCTCTCACCCCACCCTGCCCCTTCCACCACACCTCTTTACCCACCACCCCACACCACCCTAACCCCTCCACCCCCAACGCACCCCACCCTGCCCTCCACCACACAACCACCTCACGCTCATCACACACACTTATGATGTGGATGACTGACCTTCATTACAGTGCATAGTGAGATAATTCATGCTACTACTGCAACAACGAACTTTTACAAACACATACTAGGCCAATATATACAGAACCAGTCACACATATCAACACAACCATACAGAAATACGCAGCCTGATATGTATGAAGTGAAATCAAGCGTAAGTTCTTAATCCACGACGTGCTTGTGAAAAACGTAGATGGCCACATTATCCAGGGTGGCCACACAGCCTTGGGCACCACCAAGATGAGCGTCCATATGTCCCAGGGCCTGTACTCACGACCCATCCCACCCTGCCGTGGCGCCAACCCAGATGAGTGCAGTGGATGGACCAGGGGCGGCAAGGGAGGGTGACGCAATGACCTGAGCAGAAAGTGAAATGGCCAGGGATACGTCGGAGTCAGCCACCCCCCACACCTCTTGCATCCCTCCGCCGCACCACCACTGCCGCTACTCACACGCTACACACGAAAAGTTGTGAAGCTTAACTCAAAATTAGAATGAGGGAAAGGACAGATGGCGAGGATGCGAATTTTAGAGAAAACAAGTAGCTGATGACTTTAGGATATTACGGTAGTTGGGTGGCTACCAGGGACCTTTAGAGGTATTACGGCCATTAATGTTGCGTTGCAGTAACCATGGTAACCACTCACACAATCACTAGCTGTTACGCAGGCAGGAAGTCAGTAAAAACATACAAACATTCACGTTGAAGTTCTCGCATATTTTCAAGTTTCATTTACACTGCAGACTTCTGTTCCTGCTGACAATAACTACCGTATTCCCATGGACAGGAAGAAATTAATACTACCCACGTATTCCCTGCGTGTTGTGAAAAAAAAAAAAAAAAAGAGGAAGGGGGAGGGGGACTGTCAGAAACCCCACTGTACTGCACAACTTCATCAAAAAAGCAACAGAGGTCTCAATTCTCAGCTTCTTGCCTACCCAAAGTCCATTAAAGTTAGGCAGGCTCGTGTGTCTGTGTGGAACGCTGGTGTGAATGAGGAATGGAAAAGAATCAGAGGCAGTGAAGGTGCTGAAGGAAGTAGGATATGATGCAATGACATTGCGCGAAACGAAAACGAGGAGCGGAGTGTATGAATGGAAAGGTGTGACATAATTATAAAGCCAGGCATGAGCACTCACAGACTGAGCAAGGAGACAGTTTGTTGCTGAATGATGAATAGCAGAGAGGAATGAACTTTTGTGACTGTATCAACTCACTGTGCATGTAGTAGGTCACGCTTAATTTTGAAATGTTGAAAGTGAGTCTGACTGCATATGCACCTTGTGATTTCAAAAAATGTGCAAAAAGAGGACAACATTTGAAACTGGATGGGTATTAATCGAGCACATGCCAAGATGTTATGAAGTGATGTTATAAAGTGTTTGTGATGGGTGATGTGAATGAAGTTGGTACGGATTCTGGGAATGGTCTGATGCGTTGTTTTGGCGGGATTGTTTTGGTGTGCCTCGATAACAGGACTACGAACGATGACTGAAGGACCAATGTCGGGATAGAAATTATTGAAAAAGTTATTCATATTTTAAAAGCAAAAAAGTAGTCTGCGCAAAAGTTCACCTGCTATTCCAATGCGTCTACTTGACACTTAGGGCAGGTCTGTTACTTTCTTCCCTGACGCATCGTATGAGAGAATCATACATGCGCAGAGGAACATACCAAACCTCTCTCAGCTTAGGAATATGAGCCAGTCAAGGGAAGTGAGAAGGGGTGAAATATTAGGTGAACTGTCCCCATCTTCATTTAATATAGTATTTAAAAAAATAGGGGTGAACATAAAAAAAATATATATATATATATATGTTTGCAGAAAGAAGGATACCTGGGGCTAATGGCGTGGAAACTTGAATGAGCGCGAGTTCATTTCAATATGACGCAGGCAAGAAAGTTTAGACGAAAAATGTCAGAAAATTAGTGAGAAAGAAAGAGCTATGAAAAAAAGATTGGTGGAGAGAAAGAACAAGGTGGTAATTAAGAAAGTAAAGAATATAATTATGTAGTGATTAGTGGAGAACAAGACCGCAATTAAACCATCTCGAAGAAAATTATCGACAACTTTTCTCGAGGGGGAAACTTTTGGAAAGAAGTGTAAAAAATATATATATAATAATGAATGCGGGGGGAAAGTGAAAAATAAAGTGCATTACTCATCCCTTCATTATTATTATTATTAATATTATTTTGAAGCCAAGTGTACTCCCCCAAATCTGCCACTATTTCCAAACAAGGCAAAAAGAAATCGGAAACGCCCATCACTTTCCTGCTAGCTACATTAATTTCTATTTCAGTTATCACTTGGTCACATTTCCCTACTAGGCCTGGCAAATTCCATCCATCACCTCTCATCAACACTACCTTATTCACACATAAAAGCACACACAGTCGCAATTTATGATTTAACATTTATCATCTACTTCGTTCCAAAACCACAACCCGCCATCACCATTTATAGTCTCTCTCTCTCTCTCTCTCTCTCTCTCTCTCGATGGTCTTCATGAATAAACCCTTCACTTCAAGTATTATCAGTCCTTTAATCCCGTCCTTTTAATGTTTACCTCATCCCCCTATGGAAGTTATGTACAATCACCACCAAAAATCATGTCACCTCTCCTGCTTCTTTCTGTACAGTCATCACCAAAAATCATGTCATCACTTCTGCTTCTTTATGTACAGTCATCACCAAAAATCATGTCATCTCTCCAGAGGCTTAAAAAAAAAAAAAAAAAATCAGGCTTTTAAAACCACTGTAACCTACACTACTGACACCGACCACATAGCTCAGTAAAGTCAGTAAAGTCATCAGTGTCAATTGGTGCAGACAGTCTTTAATAACTGGGGAAGAGAAGCATGACAAGTAGCAGAACTTTTGATGCTGGCCGTACATCTCTGCTCCGTTCATAAGTAAGCGAGAGAAGCGAGAGAACTTTTGATGCTGGCCGTACATCTCTGCTCCGTTCATAAGTAAGCGAGAGAGGTGGCAGAACTTTTGATGTCGACTCTACATCTCTGCTCTGTACACACTTCAGGTTGACTCACTAACTTGCTGACATAAAACCAGTCCTCTGATGAAGCTAGAGAAGAAACAGAAAATAACTTTCAGTATTCCTCGCCTACCGGGTCACCTTTAAACGACAACGGGTCACATCTAAGCTGACTCTAACCATTTAGCAGCAGACAGAAACAAACAGGTAATTCTATCTAACATTTCTATCTATCTAAACCACCGATAAGTAGATAATCCTTTTGACCAGGGGCTCTTAATATTTTCTATAGCTACCCCTAACAGATGCCATGACGGATAATCCCCCCCACACCACCACATAAACAAACGTAACCACACTTCACAAAATCCATCTTCATTATTACCGAAACCAATACTGTAAGTTAACCATTAAAGATTTGTGTAGGAAAATGTAGCACTGCACTGCAATATGCTGTACCAGGTAAAGATCATTTTAGAATTTTAGTAGATCTTAATAATCATTCAAAAGGTAAAATCCCCTTCAGAATCTCAGCCGTAGATAACATGTTGACAAGGTACTGACACGATTTTTTTTTTTTTCAACGAAGAAGGAACCAAAGGCCAGAATCCCCCCAAACTGTTTCCTCCACGATAAAATGAAAACAAAATAGCAAGGTCAAATTCAAGATCCGTTCATTCTGAGATGCCTGGATACTGCGTTTAGAAGACTGGAGATCACAGACAGTAGGAAATACGGGTACATTCAATTCCCTGCCAGTCCTTGTGTCAGCCTTCCATAGTTATCATTCCTCCCCGAACGTCAGGGTTTCTGTTAATCTTTGGATCTGTGTTTCATACCGCCAGCACATAAAAACAGTTCATGCTGAGGAAATGTGAGCGAAATTTTTATAACAGTGATTTCTACGGCAGAGTCATCAACATTCGTCAGAGATTGTAACTAAATTCTTCTACCTTCCTTAGCCCTTTGGAGACGAGAAGCTAAGGTGAAAATAACCATCTCCAGGCAAGCGAACTGGAAATAATTGTCTTAGAGGCACCGAACTTTTTGACCGTGACGAACATGGCGAGCGTCACCCACCCATAAGGATCTCCCGGCTCCACTGCAGGGGGGACGTAGTAGCCCACGTGGAAGGATGTGTTGGAGAGCTGTGGGAGAGGCACTGAGGGACACTTCAATGTTGTGGGGACCTTCCGCTGCACCACACCCATACCCACACCACCCACATCCCCACCCACACCCACGCCCACACTCCCGTAGTGGTGGTGCACGGTGCCGTAGGTGGCCGTCCAGGTGGTGTGGGTGTGTGTGGCAGGGGTGTGGGTGTGGGTGAGGCAGGGGAGGGGCGGGGGTGGTGGTGGGTGAGGTAGGCAGACCACGTGGCACTCATCCCCACCCACCAAAACCCTGCCGCCCACAGACATTTCACACACTCTTGATGTCACCGCCGCCCACCAGCCCTCCTGCAGCCCTCTCCAGCCCTTACCAGCCCTCTCCAGCCATCATGCCCCGTGGAAGGAACCAGTACGTCACCCACATGCACAGCGTAACACTTCAGTCCAATCCAGTCTCTCAGCCAGTCCACGGCAAAAACAGTTCAATTTGTGCAGTGGTTATGGAGGGATCGAGTGGCAATGGAGAGCAGTTTAACTGAGCGTCAGTGCTGTGGTGAGAGGCAGTGTAGAGGGGCAGTATTGAGGGCAGTGTGGAGAGGGAGAGAGGCAGTGTGTGAGTCGTGGCTGCGGCGGTCGCGTGTTGACAATACTGGCGATAACGTAAGAATGACAGAGGCTGGTCACACTCACTCCAGCCTCACCCTACACACTCACACACACTCTACACACTCAACATATCACCCATACTTCTGCAACCACATCTCCATTAATCCCTGACTGCTATATCTCAAAGAAATCAAATCATTCACTCCTGATTAAATTCCTTGGTACACTAATAACAGCGATAATTACTTGACTTTTTTTTTAGATTTTGAGTGCTTGGATCCCTCAAATAAACAAACTCGTCTTATATCAACCTTAATAAAATACCAAAATGCACCAACAGCAACCAAAGGGTTGATGTGAACGTTTGTTACTTGTGCAAGAAAAAAAAAATGAATTGAAATTTTAAAGAGACTCCAACATATATGGCCAACGTCCTTCAGCAATCTCATATGTCTGTTGTGTAGTACTAGAAAAATAAAATCAATTATTACAATATTTCAGCAGGTGGAAAGTTTAGGAAAGCTTATAACCAGGCCACAGGCCTGGAGGGAAAAGCAAGAGAGTGTTCATGAACTCACCTGAAATGTATGTAGGCTACAACACCCACGTCACAACACTAACGAACAGATTCTCTCGCCAGCAACCCACACTTTCATTCATAAAGTAAGCATCTATTACTGTAATGGAAAACACTAGAAACTTCATCTACGATGCATATTATACTAGAGGAGAAACAGGCAGAAAAAATCAATGGTAAACTGAAACTAGTTCATAAGCATTTGAATTAAATTCTTTGGTCTTTAGAAATATCTTTCTGTGAAAGCTAAAATTCCTCTGCGATAATATTTTCTCATCATTGCTTTTCATACTCGCCTGGGCGGTTGACGCTCACAGGTTCCTGTTTCAAATTATCACAGGACTACTAACACCTCCACTGGCAGCATCGACGGTGATACAGCTGGGATTGGCAGAATCAACACTGGCCGCTCCGACGTTGATAGTGTCGGAGTTGGCAGATTCGGCGTTGGTTGAGTCGGTGTTTGCAGAGTCAAAGTATGTGGGAAACCCTGTCTGGAGAGCAGTTGGAGTGCCTGCCCCGCCACTCCCTCCCTCCCTTGGACACCTCTTACGACACGCAGGGAATACGAGGGTGGTATTCTACTTCCTCTACACCCTGGGGATCCCCCTATCCCCGGGAAGAACGCTCGGGTCGAACTTTGACCTTTCCCTGCGACGTTGACCTTCTATTGATTTTCCTCAAAACTGAATTGCGCCATCCTTGCCTTACTCTTAACCCTTCCTCTAAGTTTAGTCTGAATCGGATAAAAACTGTCAAACCTGCCCATACCATGTATTCCTGACCTTTGACCTTGTCCTCTAACCTTAACCAATGACTAATTGTTCTCCAAAACAAACCACTTCATCCTTACCTTACCCTGAATCCTTCCATCAATGTTGGCATAAATCGGATAAAAACTTTAGGGTTGACCGTTGCTATGTTACTTTGGCCCTTCACCAGCTGTTCTCTAAAACAATACGTCATCCCATTGCCTGACCCTCAACCTTTCCACCTAGTCGGTCGAAATGAGATTAAAATTGCTTTAGTTATTTTACTTACACAAACACACAGGGATCCGTTTTGACCTTGCTCTCTGACCTTAACCTTTGACTGTTCTCTCAATCGGATCTTTTTGTTCTTGTATTACCCTCAACCCTTCCACCAACTTGAGTTTAAATTATACCACAGCTGTTTAAGTTGACCTTTTCGTGTGACGTGACGTTTGATATATTGTTCTAAAAAAAAAAAAATACAGGTCAACCTTAGAGAAAATCAGGACTCCATGCCTGTTAACACACACACACACACACACACACACACACACACACACACACACACACACAGCACAACGGCTCCCCACTCGCAATGAGACCGCAAGCAGGTGTAAAAATATGTCATTTGCAGGAAGCGAGTAAATGTAAGTAATGCTGCCAGCGCGATTGTCTCATCTGCAGTGTTCTTTAAAAGTGATCCACCGTTTCCTCCAGAACCAAGTAAATCATTATTATTATTTTTTATTCTGTAAGTTGTTTTGTTTGGCCTTTTATTTTTATTTTTTTAAGTGCCACGCATCCTTTTTTATTTCTTAAACCAAGTAAATGCTTATAAACGCTTGACAAACTCAGCACTGTCTGCAAGAAGTTTAAAATTAACAGACCTCTTTTAACCATGGGTTCGAGTGAATAGTAAGTGTGTAGTGCATTTATCAAGCATTCATCTGAAGTGGCTAGCATTCATTTGGACCTGGGCAGGCATTTCAGTGGGTGTTGCAGAAAGTCTTTACATATATTGCTCTTTGTCTGCACCCTGTCTAGGTTCCTCACTGAAATATCAAGGTTCTCTTTTTCAAACGCACCGCCATCAAAACGAAATACAGTACGCATCGGCCAAAAAGCACTAAAAATCAAAACAGTGGCCGAAGTATGGCCTGGATGGGACACTGCCTTTCAAAATGTAAACACTTACAGTCGATCAAAATGGTATTACACAGGAGGGGTACGATGCTATCCAAAATTATCAATAAAGCTGGTGAAGTCTCAAGGATATTAATCTTTTATCGTCTAAATGTAAATATATGAACAAATAACAAATGTCACATGCAAACAAAAAAAAGTGGAGAAAAAATCATCAAGAATTTTCCAAAACCCATCGTCCCTATCGTCATATTATTTCCTGTCAAAAGTGCACTGACGGTCGTTTAATCGAGTGTAAAATTCTTGGCATGGTACTGTACAATGTTGCCCTACCTGTACCTGTGTGTGCAGCTGAGGTGGGGTGTACAGGTGGCAGGTCACTAGTGTGCTTGAAGAACGAGTCGTGTGGTGTCCCTCGCACTCTGTACAGTACAACATAAAAAAATACACATAATAATACTAATACTAATCATCATCATCATCATCAACTTCATCAAATAATAATAATAATAATAATAATAAAAACCATAATGATACTACTACTACTACTACTACTACTACTAATATATTATTATTATTATCATCATCATCATCATCATCATCACCACTGAATATCACGTTAATCACAAAGACAACAAAGTACTGAATACAGCTAACAATATTGTTTGACATTCGCAACAGTCCGACTGATGCAACGCGAACAGTGAGCAATCAAACACTGTACTGTACAGTAACAAGGTTAAAAACATGTGTCCAACGATGTGTATACTGCAGTAATTACACCCATTAGCCAGAGTACATCACAGTTATTTATTTATTTATTATTTAAGCCGCTAAACGAATTATTTCAGCCTAGGCGAGGATCCCTTTTTTTTTCACGTTAACTTCTCCTACCGTATATTTTTCGCGTTTTTGCTGCGTATTCAACGCAGCTCAATAATGGAAAAAGACAATAACACGGTTCTATATCCTTTCCATAGCACTTTTTCGTGACTACCATGATATTCCAGTGTCAGTCCTGTAGTACAAAGTCAGCATTGAAGACGGAGAGATGGCAGCTTTAGGTCGTTAGAACAAAAAGAGAATAATGATGGGAAAAATAACAATCCAAATCCCTTAGTTACAAATATATCTTCTAAATTGCACAAAGTCGTTCAGTGATGGCAAAAATAATATAAATCGAACGGAAGAGGTTGTTAGGTATGCACAATAAGATTCTGTACTATATTCTTTTGACTAACGGCCTAAAAGTGGCATTTCTGATTTCTCCATCTCGAAATCTGAGGTGTACCAATAGCTTAGCACTACATTATGATGCTAGTCACGAAGAGGTCCTGTGGAAAGGGCAGAGCCGTAGTAGTGTCTCATTCTTGCGCCCTCCATTTTTTTCTTGTTTTTTCACATCTTTGAAGACACTGCTACGATGCTCTTCTAGGTAAATTAAAATGGTCTAATATGAATAAAAAGTAAACGAATGAAACGGTCAAGTATGAATAAAAATCGGGCTGAAGAGACTAAATCAAAATGCATGTTGTGTGAGGAGTTAAAAGTGTAGGGCATGGAATAGTGTCCCTTGGTTGAGCTAGATATGTGTCGAGCTGGAAATGTAAGGATATGCTCGTAGTATGTGAGGGTGAGGGTGAGGGTGAGGGTGGGGGTGAAGTTGGTGTCAGGGTGAGGGGGATGAAGATGTGTGAGAGATGGGGATGTGGGGAGAGGGAGAGGATGGAAGGTATGGGGTAAGGGTGAGGGTGAGGGTGATGTGAAGGATGAGGGGTGAGGGAGGTGTGAGGGGTGAGGATGGTGTGGGATGAGGGGTGAGGATGGCGTGAATGGTGTGGGATGAGGGGTGAAGGTGTGAGGTGTGGGGTGAAAGGGGTGAAGATGGTGTAAGGGGTGCAGGGTGAGGGGTGAGGGTTACTAAAGACTTACCGTTGTGTTATCATACACTGGTAAATACTGCTGACCGCATCACTCTGCTCTTTCACAACGTTACGCCACTCCTCACTCCCTCATCTTGTAATGGCGGCACTGGCTGAAATACACTATTCTGTAGATATCAGCCCTTTCACACACACACACACATACATAGAGAGAGAGAGAGAGAGAGAGAGAGAGGAGGGGGGGAATGTTGATAAAGGTAAGTATATTGTCATTCAGCAACGACACATACTCTGTCTCTCTGTGCGATATGAAGCCAATCCACCCGGTACTTTCCGAGATACAGGCCCTGACGGAAAGACGGACAGACGGGGACGATTCCTATACCCCCACCCTATGGAATAATGGTGGGGATAAAAAGGAAAAAAAAACTCCTAGGAATTGGTCCGCCAAGTTTCAACTTCAGATTCCTTGTGGAGGTTGGATTGAAATCTCCATTAGACACGACTAACATATCTCTTATATGGTCATAGCTCATAAAGTACTGATAATGTGGCAATTTTACATATACGGGGATCAACTACAACATATATTCTATCTTTCCGTGTGATTTGAAGCCAATCCACCAGGTAGTGTCCGAGATACAGGCCGGGACAGAAAGACGGATGAACAGGGGCGATTCATATACCCCCACCATATGGAATTATAATGGGGATAATAAATAAGTAAATAAGAATATAAGTCACCAGAATGTCTGATGAAGGGAGTGGCATCAGCAGTGATAAGGGAGGTGTGGATCAAACATTTGTGGATAAACAAATCGTTGAAAAAAAGCTTATGAGAAGGATGGTAAAGTACTATTGAACCCTCACCTTAAATGTAAGGGACAGAGTAGCCTAGACCCGGCCCCCTATCGTCCTGATGAGGGGAAAAAAATGGATGACGGATGGCTCGATGAAAAATAAAAAATTATAATGTACAGTAATAATAAAAATAAGGCAAACATGGAGAAATTATGGAAGGTTCTATCCATGTATGGTGTGGATGGAAAGTTTTTGAATCCATAATATGATTTTCCCTGCAACATGAGACACCAGTTACTATGAGAGAAGTGTGTGCTTATTTTTTTTGCAGTTCTTCTTGGATAAAATTGAAATAAATCACTGCCAAATCCATGCATACAAACCTGTAATTCCCATCTTTAAGGAATGTGTTACCCCCGCCCACGACCTTTTTTTTTTACATATTTTTTTTCTATTCCTCACATCAAGCTCGTGAGAAAAATCTGTGACATAACTTTCCACTGCCTAAGTCACCTCTCATACAGCAGCAATATTCACAGGTTGTAATCACTCATCTACGTCTAACTATCTTCTTGGACCATCCTACCCACTGCTTTCTGGCCACCTTACCCCATACTTCCTCACCTAAAACTTAAACCTTACCAGCCTACTTTATCTACAATATCTATTTTCACAGGGTATACTTTCCCTGGCATGGTACACCAACTACCGCTATCCAGCTAATCCTGTTCACTCCCTTCCACCCAGTCCACTCATTTCCATTTTGATCCACTGAGTATCATAAACTTTATTTCCCTAACCACCAGCCAACTTACAAAGCCAAAATTCACAGGATATACTTTCCCTATCACTCCCCACCACCCACATCATCCCAGCACAAGTCACCCATGATCTCACTGACATTTTAAATCTTGCACCAATAAGACTTAATTTTGGCACATACTTCACACACTGCCACAGTGGTTGAGTGATGAGCCTTGTTGACTGAAAAAGTTGCCAGCCCGTTAGCGCCGGCGTCTGAATCCTGGTGCAGGCAGCTGGTGTCACCCGATTCAGGTGTCCATCCACCCTTTATGGGATGATATATAAAATGAATACCTTGGGTAAAACCTTGGAGAGGTAATTAGTAACCTGATGATACAATGACCTTGTATCCAAAGAAATTGGGTGAAAAACCCACTACAGGCTCAAAGGCCTAAGATACAATGACCTTGTATCCCAGGATATTGAGTGAAAAACCCACTACAGGCTCAAAGGCTTAAGGTACAATGACCTTGTATCGAAGGATATTGGGTGAAGAACCCACTACAGGCTCAAAGACCTAAGTGACAAATATGAATACCATGGATAAGCATCTCATGGCATCTGCCCCACCTTTACTTTTTGCTTCACAGATATAAAATGAAGCAATCTGTACTGACACACATTGATCGGATGAACCTCTAAAGATCTAAAAAGATCTGAATTATCACATCTCAAAATCTATTATATTAATTCTGCTGACATTTGGTACTCACTTTCACAGGCATGACCTGAACCAGTCATGACTGTACCAATTTATACTGACCAGACTCAACAGGATGGTTCTTATGTAACCTGAAAGGTCCTTAAATGGTACAAACTGAATAAAATTGACCTGTATTGATCAACATGGGTCAGAACATGACTAGAATGAAGCAGAATTATTGGAATACCTCTTTGCTCAGCTGAATGGTTGTAGATGACTCTGAGTTGCTTGAATATATATAACACAAGCAAACTGATGTGAATGGATCAAAATTTACATGGCTTGGCTGGGTGGATGAAGTCTTGAATGGACCTTACTGGATGTGAGTGGACCTAGTTGAAAATGAAGTCCTAAACTGACCTGACTCGCTGACTACATGTGAAGAATCTAATTTGACCAAAAACTAAAGTGACGAAATGAACACAAAACTGTATGTCTGAAGGTTTGACTGAGTGAATGAATACATGGTTCATTTCACTAGACACTTGGATGACAGTTCTACTTTTATGGTTTCCTTTTCCTTCTTCATGACCCTGCCCACCCTACTTATTTTCTATGCCTTGTTCTCTGTGTTCCATGACGATGACCTCAGTCAACCAGGCAGGGTGCAGTTTCCCACATGGGGGCAGTTGCTCCCTACACCTTTTTACAAAAAGGGAAATGACTCACCAGCTGTCATTTACCTCCTCCTTACACTTGCTGGAGACACTGATAGTAATCCCAGACCCCAACACAGTGCATCATCCAAGTTCTCCTACTACACATCACAAGGACTAAATGTACACCAAATGAACATATGAATCCATGTAATGCAATGCTTGCTAGGAACAGATCCACACCACATTCACAACACATGCAATATCAGACAACACCACAACATATGAGAGTGTGACAGGTACAACACCTCCACAAACACTCAAGCTGCCACCCCAAATACAAAGCTCACCACTCTCCCCAAGAACCCCCCTTGCTCAAACAACAAACAAGTGGTAGTTGGTGGTGACCATCATCCCATCTCTTGATGTAATGCTAACTACTTCTTCTTTAGGCGGCTCTACACTGAGTGACAAGCCAAATGATTTCCTGTAGTTCAGCTAATCATTTACAATGCTGGGTGGTAATATATAACCAAATAATGGGATGATGTGGAGCCTACCATGACACACCCATTACAGCCTACATATTACAGGTTACTATTCATTCTGCTGCATCCCTGTTATGCCCAATATCCATATACACCACACAAAACTGGAGTTGCCACAGACTCCTTTCCTGCCTTGAGCACAAAGCCACTGACCACTAACATACCTCTGTCCACCCCCTTCATCATAACCCCTGTCTTACATCCACTCACAGACCCCCTAGGCTGCATACTTTCCATCGACTTGTAAAACAGTAACACAGAGTTTATTACACACAAAGTTAAGAAAGTCCGTAAAATTTACAGTAGGTGACCAGCATAACTCCATTAGTGGAAACAAATTATACAATCACTCTACAGTTGCCTCCTTGGGAGTCACACCAATGCACAGACCATCCAACCTTCACCCCAACTCATGCCTTAGGCCCCTCCTTGCCATCAGCAGTCATTACCAAATCATCTGTATACAACTCCCACAGAAACCCAGACTTAAAATCCAACACCTGTACTACAACCACCAATCAACCAAAAGGTGCTCAAACATCTTTGCTTTACATGTGACCCATTGAACCCAATGACTGATAGGACTTCTCTCTGCTGATCAAAATCATCTGATGTTACCCTAAAGAAAATTCCTCGGTTACCCAGGGGAAATGAAAGGGTTACTCATGTTAGTAACTGCTTTAAAGCCTTTGACTCTTAAAAACTTCTCTCAGCTGGTCATTTTTTTTTATTTTTTATTTGCATTTTTTTTTTTTTGGTGCAAGGAAGAAGGAACCAAAGGCCAGGAGCCAGCAAACCATTCCTTCCTCCCTTCTAGTGTTAGTAAAGATAAATATCCAGATATACCAACCACAATGAAAAGGCTGAAATGGAATCAGAGATGCAAGAATTAGCTTAATAGACCAGAGATCAATTGCGAGGCTAATTCCAGAACTTTTCATTTAGTCTCAGCATTTAATTTCCCTTAATTATTTTGACTGCTATGTTCCCTGTCCTCACTGGAGCAGGGATAGAACCAGGATTATTGGAGCCAGGGATGACAGAATCATCCATCAGAGCAGATCACAACTATAGAACTGTAGCACCCAGTACTGTACCTAACCAGAGTGCATTTTCCTCCAGATCCCATCTCCTCACTTTCTATACCACACCCACACATTATCTTAAATCACCATATATTTTCACTTCCATACAAACCAGCCACATTTCTTTTCCTAAATTTCTCATAGTCCACTGCACAGGTTCTAAAATCACCCTACCACATATTTTCTTCAAGTACACAAAAAACTACAGCGAGGTCATTCTTCTTCCCAGGAATTCTTATCGTAACTCTTTAACTAAAATGATACCATCTATCACACATCCAAACTTTGCTGCATCAGTATTCACTCTCTTTACAATCATGCTATCCCATTCTCTCACAGCATCTTTATTACCTATTATTTCTTTTGAGAGCTTTGGATTCCTATGGTTATGATGCACAAACACATACAGTATTAAATCAGTTACCATCTTCACACTTCCACAACCACATTTCATAAAAAGGGTAATAAAAGCACAAGAAAAATTACTGTTCATTATCAAATATATGACAATTATAGAAATACTACAGTATGTGGTACTTCAAGAAATAGAAATGAAACTACCTCATCTAACTACGGAAGAGGTGTGGTAGCAGAGTTACCTGTTGATCTACTATGACCAGGAGGTACTGTAGCAAATGTCAAGAACCCTGTGTGGCCGGGCATTTTTAGGTGCGTGATACCAGTCCTGAAGCGAACATCTGCATTCTTCTGCTGGACACCATTCTGTACTGCTCTCTCTTGGAGTACACCACTGTCGTCAACATTTTCGTCGGATAAAACATCTTTATTGCAAGACTCTACTAGGGAATCCTCATCAATCTTCAACTTTTTACTTGGTTCCTGCAACTCATCATCTTTCACTTTCACCTTCTGCAACTCAGTGATTGGCTAAAATACAAAAGTAAAGGTACTACATTAGTTACCTTACACACACATCCTGTCATTATAACCATTATGCCTTAACCCCCCAGTGGCCATGGGTTCAGAAAATTGCAGGCTCCCCTGGCTGGCCCCTGGACAATTTTTTAAAAATCACCTTTTTTTTTCTTACAGACATGAAGAGAATCACCTGGCACAACTGGCAATGTATTTTTAACATCCTAAACCCATCCAGTGATTTGCTATGATTCACGGAAGATTTCATAAAGTTACTGTGCATTTACCATTAACATGTAAATATATGGGAGAAAACATTCAAGAAAAAGTGACTGGCTGAATGCTTGGGATGGTAGAGCATGGTCCACTAAGGGTACCAGTGACCGTTATCCTTTCCCATAACTGTTTGCAGTTTTTTATACCTCGTTAATTTGACATCACCGGCACGTTTAACCATTAAGGGGTTAAGTAAAATAACAGTAATGAGCAAATAGTTTTAAATACTGTAATGTGTACCTATATGCACAATAACTGTTTCTTATATTTACACCTAGTGGGCACTCACCATCCACTCGCTCAATGTAGTGCTGCTCTCGGGTGACTACCCATTCCTCTCTTCCTTCTTTCTTTCCTTCCTTCCTCTTCTCTCTTTCCTCTTTCTTTGGCTATGGGTGACTCTACGCTGAGTGACAAGCCAAACGGTTCCCTGTACACCAGGAAACCAATTACTATGCTGGGTGGTAACCATATAACCAAATTATGGCACCTGGTGGTTTAGTGAGTAATTAGGGTGCTCCAATCGGATTGAGCTGGTGCAGGTTTATCTCCAAGGGGTGGTTGGGGTTTATTGCTCATGTAATGCCACTTGGGGATGAGTGAGGCTGGTCAATTTCATCTTAAATGTCAGGCCCAACTTGCCTAGCCCTGGGCTCCTACACTCCTCACGGGGAAACACAGGATTGGATGACAGATGGATGGATATATATACAGTAATTCCTCCACTATCCGATGTAACAGAGTGAAAGACATGTCCAGAAAGTGGTCTCGTCCGGAAAGTGGGCCCCTGCCTGCTGGACTGGTACTTATGGACCCTAATCCAGCCTAACTTTGAAAGCCACCTAAGTAACTCCCTACCGGACATGCATAGCGCCTACTTAAACCTACTTATGACCCTATTCACACCAATAATGGACATAAAGCATGAAATAAATGAAAAGGAACCAGAGAATGAGGAATTAGAAGTGGTTATGGAAAATACAGTATTTAGCAGTGTACAGGGTACTTACTGCACGTCTGTGGCCGCCTCCTCTCAGGCTCTGGTAGTGGTGAAAATGCTCTTGATGCACGTACAGTAATCCAGAGTTGTGCTACACTTAATTCTTTGCATTGTGAGTTATTATTGTTTAACAAGGCACATTCTGTTCTTAATTGCGCTATGCCAGTTTCAGCCGCCACTTTGCACTCCACACTTAATCCTTTGCACTCTAAATTCTAATTTCTTAACACTGCACAACACTGTAAATTCCCATGTGGTCTAGTGGCGAGGTATGGCAGTTAATTCACTGTTTATTCACAAAAACGAGCACGTGCGGCATCCATTGCGATGAACATCTACCCTCGTCGGTGGTTAAGTGGTAACTGGGGAGGGAGGGAGGAGGGAAGGGGTGAAGTGGCCGTGCATAAACAACAGCTGTTCGGTGCCGCACGGCAATTTCAAATTATGGGTGGGAAAAAATTTGGATTTTGGGGGGATTTTTTTCTTTCTTTGGCCATTTTTGGGTTCCGAAGGTCCAGGCCCACAATGTCTGGTAAGTGGGGAGTTCAGAAAGTGGGCGTCCGGATAGTACAGGGATTACTGCATATATTTGTGATAGGTGGGAACACTCACCATCCACTCACTTGATGTAGAGCTGCTCTTAGGTGTCTGCCCTTTCCTCTCCTCCATCCATCTTTCCTTCCATCCTCTTCTGTCTTTCTTTCCTTGATTCTTTCCTCATCCTTCTGCCTACAGGTGACTTTACGTTCCCTCCTCTATCTTTCTTGCCTTCATTCTTTCCTCTTCGTTCTGCCTGTGAGTGACTCTACACTGAGTTAAATAATGTGGACTACAGCAGCCTAGACATGGGCTTTCCCAATACCCCAGACCCTTTGAGGCCCCAGTGGGATAATAAAGGATTGGCTGAATAAACACCACCTTACATTCTAAAAGTATATTAACTAACTTACCTTGGTGTCGTTGGAAATGACTGGTAAAGAGATTGTTTTGACCTGAAACTCTCGGGCCAGGCACTCTAAAGTGGTAATTTCTTGCAGCCCCAGGGAGGCCATCATTTCACATGCTCGGCTGACCTGAATAAAAGCAGAAAGTTAAAAGATATATAAAATAAAAGCTACTGATGACAGCAATTCAGTGCTGCATCAGCATTCAGCTTAGAATTACTACCATATATCCAATCACTCACATTCAATCCTTTATTGCTCAACACCACTGAAGTAATGTTCAACCTTCTATGTAAATGTTGACCAAAAGTTATAAAACAATTACTGTACCATTCTAGGATACCAGTACCTTAAGTGTTAACAATGAAAAAAAGGGGATAAAGCATATCATTAATACTGAGACAGTGATACTAGTAAGCACCAACACACAGTGACACAGAAGTCATAATCATCATCATCACTCCACCCAATTTTCCATTTTCACAAGGGGTGCTGAGATACAGTAAGGCTCCAGGGCCTCACTGGAGATGCATATCAGAAGATACAGAAAGCTCCAGACAAGTATACAGTATATATATCCCCTACCTTGACCCCCAACCCTTCTTCCTGTGCTATAGGAGGTCCAAAGGCAATTCTTAACACAAGTACGTAATGCAAGTTTTCTAACCTATCAGCCAGTTGAAGGTCTTGTTGTCAGACTGGAGGGTTGATTCGACCAGTAACCAGGACAATTCAACCATACTTCAAAAGCCTTCTTACATATATCCACCAAGCAATTCATTCCACTCTCTCCACCACACTTAATCATCTCTGCCTACACTTCATCAACCCCAGCTACTTTCCCATTTTTCAGCCGCTTCACAGCGTTCTTCACCTGTGCGAGTGTCACGTTTCCTGGCACTGCATTCCTTCTCTGCACACCCCGAAAACCAATCACGTTTACAGTGGCTCTGCTCTCTATTCCTGTTCATCAGGCTTTCAAAATATTCTTTCCATCTGGTCCTTACTTCATCCCCATGAGTTAATAATCTACCACTTACATCCTTCACACTTTCACATTTCTTTCTGCTATCACTTCTACATTTCTGCACCTCATTCCGGAATAACTTCCTATTTTCAGAGTAATTTGCATTTATTTTTCTTCCTAGATCATCATTTACCTCCTTTTTTCTCTTCACCAGTCTCTTTACCTGCTTCTTGCACTCAATATATTCAGCTCTTATTTCAATTGAACCCCTGTTCTGTAACTATTCTAGCCACTTCTTCCTCTTTCCTCCACTGCTCTCTTAACCTCTTCATCCCACCATGCTGTACCTTTCTTCTTTGCTGTTACTCTTGCCACACCACATGCCACTTTAGCACTCCTAACTAGGCAATCCCTATAGGCATTCCGCAAGCAGTGCAGATCCATTTCATTCCAATTCACTGATTCCATCTCCTCCCCTACTTTGGTCCTGTATTCATCTGCCATTTCTCGATCCTCATTTGTTGCATGTACATATAAAAAACAGTGGTCTAAGTATCAATATAAGTAGTCACAAGCAAAGGTTCAACAATAATGCGCTGGCAGCATTTTGTCTTGCCTTATGTATTTCTCCTTCCTTCCAAAATGAGAGACAGTACCCTTCTTTCCATACCCATTTATTGTGTGCTTCATATTGGTACCATAAACAAATACTTCATGTAACACCTTCCACTGTTCCACACTTTTGCTCATAACTGTACATCACTAAGAGCAGACTCACTTGCTCAATACATGGTGAGAAAGAGCAAATTCTGCCTCCTGAATCCTTGACAGCAACTACAGCATGTGGCAGAGCTTCCCATGGTTTTGGTAGATCCAGAAACACAGCATCAGCCACTCCAGACACACCCAGTCCCTCCACACACACATCACGATGAGACACACACACACGGTCACCAAGCCCATGACGCTCAAACTCATCTCCAGCAACCTGAAAAGGGGGAAAAACACAGTTTATAAAGTCCTTGTTATAATGCTCCTAGCAAACACAACTAAATGATCATCATATAAGAGCTCCAAGGATTACCCACTTATGATCTCTCTCAACACTGCTACATGTACCAGTATGAATGGCAATGGCCTCAGCATGGAACCCTGATACACACCAACATTAGCCAATAATTCTTCGATTAACCTGTCAACCCATTCTCACATTAACATAACTTATGTCTTGCTACCACAAAGCCATGGCTTGATGAAATGAAAGAATTATAATCGCATCAGCAAAACTGTCTTTGTTTTTCATGGGGATATACAACACATCTGGCCTGACCAAGACCTGAAAAGGGTCCAAGCTGTCTCCAGTGAATACAAAAACAACTTTCCATATGCAATAATAATTTTTCTATTATGATAGTTCTTTATATATTGTACTGTGGTGCATCTACATCTAAGCACACTTGACAACCATTTAAATTACCTTCACTCTCTCTTTATGGAAATCACAGGTGTAAAGCTTGCCTGATGGTCCAATGGCTCGCAGCAGAGCATGAGAGAGTGACCCACTGCCAGTACCAGCCTCACACACCACTGACCCAGGACCAATCTCAAGCTGAGTTAACACCTGTAATATTCATATCCTGTCATCATCATCATCAGCAGCAGCAGCAGCAGCATAATCATAATTATGGGCTTTTTTCCCACCAAAAAACTGGGTGAGGAAGGATCCAGAGAACAGAGAAAAAGTAAGAAAATGGGAGATGCAAACCAGACACTCAATCACACATCACTCATGCTCCCAGAATGCTGGCCCTAACTAACAGGCCAAATCATGTACATACACCCTCCTGTAAGAGTCAATCACAACTATCACATGCACAAATATAAATGTACAACCAATCCTTATTATCAGACAGGGGTATATTCCACAACATCACATACATACTAGTGGTACTATACATTCAGGAACAAAGGTTCTACTATTCCACTGCATCTACTTAACACTTGGGTCACATTAGTCATTTTTGCCCCCCCCCCCCATGTGTTATATCAAAGAGAACCATCCATGAAAAAAACATATCAAGCCTCTCTTAGCTTACATTAGCCAGCCGAAGAAGCTGAGAAACAGAAAAGGTGAAATATTATTTAGGAATCTTTTGTCTTCAACTGTTCACTGGAGGAACTGGTATCTTTATGGATAGCAATGAAACTTTACCAGGCAAATTATCTGTTATCAAGGATAGGGGTCTGAACAGGAAGAGTGCCACAGATGGAGCAGCATGAACAGCCAAAATTAGGTGGCCAAAGCTGGCTCATGCAAGCATGCTGGAGCCACTTGATAAACAATACAAATCAATATGATACGATCAATATACATTATCTATTTATCTACCTGAAGTATCTATCTATCTATCTATATATGTGTGTAGGTGTCTTTCTTTCTTTCATTGTTTCCTCGTCCTTCTGCCTACAGGTGACTTTACACTCCCTCTTGTCTTTCATTCATTCATTTCTTCCTCTTCCTTCTGCCTGTGGGTGACTCTACATTGAGTGACAATCCAAATAGTTTCCTTTACACCAGGAAACCATCTACACTGGGTGGCAACCATATAACCAAGTTTTGGCACCTGGTGGTATAGTGGGGAATTACGGCACTTCAATCAGATTGAGTCAGTGAAGGTTTATATCCAAGGGATGGTTCGGGTTTATTGCTCACATAATGCCACTCAGGGCTGAGTGATGTTGGTCATTCTCATCTTATATGTCGGGACCAACTGCCTAACCCCGGGTTCCTACGCTCCTCATGGGGCAATGTAGGATTGGATGATGGATGGATGGATGGATATTTACACAGTATACCTTTTCTATCACTGTATCATGGTACTGGTACCAGTATTTAAAAGTTTTCACGAACTCCCCCCTCTCTTCATCAGCATGTCAAACTATGACCTCTTGAAAGAGGAGAGTTCCTTATTATGAAGAGGTCAAGGATGCATGCTATGCCTTGATTTGTGAGCTGTCAGGCAACAAATTGGCCTGAAGAAAGTAAATGCTTAAGAAATTTATTAAAATTACCATTTTCAAGGCTCTGATGTCAAAATTTATGCACAAACAAGAGAAATGCAAAAATAATAAAATAATACAAGATAACCCTGGCACTAAGAGGCATTTTATAAAACTTTGTCATTAGTAATCAGCAATGAAAAAGTTTGGGATGCACTAACTTAGGATATTTGTGGCTGCACTTAATGGATTAAATGAATGGTGAAGCCATACTTACCATTGAAATATCAGGAGTGTAAAGAATCTGTGTGCGATGAGGAAGGGTGAGCGTCCACAGTTCCGGGGTTGGGTAGAGGACGTGACCCCAGCCTCGTGACAGGTTGACCCGGGAACCAAATTTCACTCCTACAAGGTCCATCACTCGCAGTGACCCATACTTGGTTTGGAATACATTGTCAACTGGCTGGCCAAGTTTGCTGATTAGCTTTGGTTTGACCTGAAACAAATTACCATATTTATACTGTACATGGTGATGATCAATCCCAGTCTGTCTTGCTAAGCAGACCCATCAGCCACAGGCAAGCAACTAACCCTTGCAGTGAACCGATGTTCCCTTATGGCTGACAGCTCCTTGCCACAGCGAGGCAAGGGGAAAAGGGTGGAGGTTTGGTTCCCGGGTGGATGCCACATTTGCATCTTTCTATGTCCAGTTCACGGGTAGAGACACCACAGTAGGTGCCACTTCACTGATTATATGGTTACCATTTGGTGTTGTAGATAATTTCTTAAGTTACAGGAAACCATTACACTTGTCACTCAACAATTTACTAAATCAAGAAGTTGTGTGTGTGACTTAGAGTAAAACCTTAAATTGTTAGATTAGTTTGGGGAAGATAAAAAACACACCTTATATGAAGGAGGCCTTTACTAAGTAATAATATTTTGCTCTGCTTAACTTTGTCAAGTTACCAGACAAAGGTCAGCAGTGAAACATTTTTATTCACTTGAGATCTCCACCTCACATTATGATGCATTTGACTTATTCTGTCAGCATTATCTGCTGTATAATATTCATTGTTAGGGGAAGACTGAGTCTAGCAGAAGCAAAGTCTGATATAAACAACCTTCCATGAGAGCAAAAGTTCTCTAGACAAATCACATTACAACCCATAAGCAAGCTATCACGAGAGCAGAGGTTTTGGATATGCCGAACTACAATCCAGTATATCTGGAAAAAGCCCAATGCAGCGATGTATGTCTGAAGATATATGGATACACAATACACCAATACAAAGAGAAACTTAATATGAGTACAGCACAGAATACAGAAGTGTATGCTTATTCATGGAAGCTTAATGACCTGTAAAACCAGACCTCTAAGTTACCATACTGTAGTTAAGCACTGGCCACTACAGACTTTCTTCACATTCATCAGACTACATCTCACGTATAATGAAAATGAATGACTGGTTTGAATGTTTGATAAAATAGAAGGCATTCAGCTATTTATCATTTGTTTATTGAAAAGAAAATGTTCCCCTGAGCTAGATCTTATTAGATCACATAGCCCGGCTAGGTGACAGGAGGGCACTACCCCTCCCGGCATGGCAACTACTGGGCGTGGCTCAACTCACGACCCCCAAGTCCCGTGTCTGACGCTCTACCACCATGCCCCCTTGTGGTATTGAGAATATATACACATATGCATTCAGTGATGCAGAATGTATTACACTGGTGCAACCTGGAGTCTGCTTTCCAAGCTATACAGTGTTCTGCGACACTCTAGTCTAGTGCCCTGATCATGAGGTCCCATAATAGCATCTCATCCCTTCCTTTCCTTTGACTACCAGCAGGGGTTGTCAATTCCTTCAGATCTGTACACAACTTTATGCAGCTTTTCTCACACATACCTTTTGTTTAAGCATACCACTTCAGCCTACCCGAGTGCAGTGACACTCTCAGTTCCCAAATAGCCTAAAAAATCAGCACAAATTTTATCCTCTTTGTGACACTACACATTTCATCACACTCAATTCTGCAGACATTTTACACCTTTACTGCCACAGTTTCATTACCAAACAACATTACATTATGCACATACAATGCACTCCCATTCAAATGTACAGAAAATCCCTTCATCATCAGTATGCTTATCAGTTCTATAAACATCTAACCTCTTCTGACTTGCAACTGAGCTAGTTTCTCCACCACCATCAACTACACATATTATAATTATCCCCAAGTGGCAATACTGTATTTATAAACATACAGTACAGTACATAAGAGCTAATCACCATCAATCTCCTTCAGCCTTCGCTGTACCATCAGTCCTTCCTTCCATACAACCCACTCATAATCACCTACACAGTAATACCCCATTTATTCAATGTAAAAGAGCCAAAGGCATGTCTGGAAAATGGATCCGTCTAGATAACGGACTTCTCTCCTGGCCCCCCTTTGTACATAACCTAACTTTGAAAGCCACTGTAAAAAGTCACTACAGTATATTGTACAACACTTGTTCCTGTTGTTTTACACTGCTCTATCTGGTCAAACAGACCTAAAAACACAAAGCCAAGCAATTATGATGGTCAACCAGACCCATCAACCACAGACAAGCAATCACCACTGCTGGGCCATTCCCTGCATTGACATGAGAAAAACATGAAAAAGACAGCTACACAAGAAAAATGCAGTGGGCACACTAAAAATATTGGTAAAATGGGATAAAATTACGGTAAAATAGAATTTTCTGATGTCACGTAGGGCTGAGTGGGCCAGGTCATACTCCTTTAAGATGCGGGAAGTTGACCATCCCACATCAATCTTACCCAGAATCTCTCGCTTCTTCTCCAGGGTCATCATTACCCTCTTCCTTTTCAGTGGTGGAGGGGCCATCATCACACACCTTAGAAAGAGGCATGCAAGGAATAGCAAGGCCTGAAGCAGGTGGGGAACAACACAAAAGCCACCACGTGCGCTGCCATAACAACTATACGAGAGGAGCTGCTCACTACACGGTCAACAAGCAGGAACTGGGAATGGCAGAGGGGGTCTCTGGTGGACGCTGGGTGAACTACTGAGCCAGACAGTGTGGCGTCACAGGGCTATTTCCGCCCAGGCAGGTGAAAATGTTTGTGTGGCCACAATTTCCACCCAGACGCATGCATTTTATCTGGATAAAATGGAGAATGTATGTATAATTGTTTAATACAGCCAGATCACAGCATCCGAGTTACTGATCATATGGATAAGGGACGTCTGAATAAATGGGGGATTACTGTACCTTGCACTCCACCTTTCACTCTCCTACACCTACATCTCATTTGTATCCATCCACCACAAACACCAAACAAGACAGAGTTAATACTGTACTAAGCCCTTTCCTATATACAGTACAGTACATGACCAATGTCCACTCACCAATGAGCCTCTGTCCACCCCATTAACCACAACTTTTGTCTTTCATACATTTACTCTCAAATCCTTACACTGCATAACCTCCCACCACTACCTAAATTTCTTCAAACCACTCTCCATGCTATTAGTAATCACTACCAAATCAAATGCAAACATTAACTCCCACTGTAACCCTGATCTGAAATCCCATGGCAGTATTTAAAACACCACAATAAACAAAGCGGGACTCAAAACAAATACCTAGTGCACTCATATATTTACTATAAAAAAATCTTCATCTCACTATCACTCACTCATACTTTCTTGAACCATCATAAAATTTCATAACCAAATGTTACAACCATTCATCCTGGTTTAACTTTCTCACTGCCATCTGGATTCACCATACCCATAAAAACCAGGCACAGTTCTCTCATATTTCCTGAGAATATCTGTTGTTGCCTGAATAATATGAAAAGCACCTGTTGTACCCACACTTAGCATAAAAGCAAACTGAATCTCATCAGTTTTCACTCACCCTAATTATATTCTCCCACAACCTCTTAGCAACTTTCATCATCTGATCTAAGAACTTTAGACCCCAGCATTTGCCACACTCATGTTATATCCTTCCCCTATAGGATTACTAGCAATGCTGTTTGATTTTACTTCCAAAGAATAAGCAGGGACAATTGTACAAATTTAGCTGGAGTGAGGAAAATGTCTGACCATGTCACCCCACTCTCAGTATAAGTTAGCTAAATGAAATACAGTAATGATCAGAAAAGGCAGATGGACAGATGATGATGATGTCTTAATTGCTGATAAAATGGGAAAACCACATCTTCTATCTTTCTCAGTCCAGGTCATCATACTGGCCTATGTCAAAAATTTGACAAAAATACAAAAAAAGCAGGAGAATCTTACCTCAAGAGCATAAATCTGTGACACACTGATGTAAAGGATAACAGTATCTCCTTCCTCAATCACCTCCTTAAATCCACTGAAACTCATGACGGTGAATCTGGGGAAGAAAAAAATATACAGTACGGTACAGTAGCTACCATACAGTCCATTACTAACACATATCAATAGTCCAAGAGATTTCACTATATACATATATAACACCCTTTTCAATCTGATAACATTTCATTCATATTCTTGATAATCAAACAATTTCATTCACTTTAAGACACTTTTCAAACTGGTGTGGTTATACAATTACAGTACAGTATAGCTTTCATTAGTCAGTATGAACGAGTTTTCCTAAAGCTACCGGTACATTCTGTACAGTCACATCTAGTTATACAATTCCAATCAGAAGTCCTCAACAAAACAGTCCTGCCGCATAACCAGATGAGTATCATTGAAATAACTGGTACTGGTAATAAGTGTACAGATGAACTACAGTCTCCTTAATTCCAAATAACAGCTTCCAGGAATTTTGCTCCTGAAATAGTAACCCTAAACTGAACTCTTACACTGCAAGTTTCTGCTGTGCCTGGTGGCTTTAAAAAAAAAAAAAAAAAAAAAAAAAAAAAAAAAAAACTTGCTTTTCTCTAGGACAATCAATCTGGTAGCTACTACAGGTACTGACAATTATATTACAGTAACTATCTATCTATCTATTTCCAGAAGCCTCAATCCCGTTTGGGGTGGCCACAAACAAATTGCCTCCACGTCGCCCTGTCCCCCGCCATTTCACTGCCCTGCTCCCAGCTCACACCCCCCTCTCTCATATACCTCTCCACCTCATCCTCGGCCTCCCCCTCCCTCTTCCCCCCTCCACCTCACTCACATACACTCTTCATCAGTCTTTCACCCTCCATCCTCTCCACATGGCCAAACCACCTCAGTGTGTTCCTCATAACGCTTCCTATCACATCCACATCCACACCACAACGCTCCTTTATATCCTCATTCGTCAGCCTGTCTCTCCATGTGACTCCACAGGCTCCTCTTAAATAACTCATTTCCACCGCTCTCACTCTTGACTTGTGTCCTTCCAACAATGTCCAAGCTTCACTTCCATACATTAGAGTTGGTATCACAATACTGTCATGTAGTAACTTTTTCACTTCCATGCTCACTTCCCTGTTTCTTATCACTGCTTTCAAAGAACCAGCAACCTTTCTTCCCTGCTGTACCCTTTCAAGCACTTCACCCTCCAAACCTCCATCCTTACTCATCACACTACCCAAGTACTTAAACGTACTCACATTTTCCAATTCCTCACCATCCAACCTCGCTGTACATTCACTGACTTCACCTCTCTCAAAGACCATCACTTTACTCTTCCCTACATTCACCTTTAGATTCCGTTTCTTACACACTCTCCCAAACTCATCCACCAAGCATTGCAGCTCCCCTTCGTTTTCACTCAACAACACAGTATCATCTGCAAACAACAGTACAGGGAGTTTCCAAACACTATCCTCTCGCACCAGGGCCACTCCAACATCCACTGCCCTACCTTGTCCCTCTTTTATTACCCCATCCATGTACAGATTGAACAACCATGGAGACACGACACATCCCTGTTTCAACCCAACCTTCAAAGAGAAAAATTCACTTAGTTCACCATCCACACGCACTGCAGCCTTAGCACCGTCATACATACTCTTCACAGCATTCAACAACTTCCCATCTACTCCATATATTCTTAATACTTTCCACAATCCTTGTCTATCCACCCTGTCATATGCTTTCTCCAAATCCATGAAAACCTCATACAACTTCTTTCCCTTCCCTAGAAATTTTTCCACTAAAGATCTAAGAATGATATCTGATCTACACAACCTCTTCCCTTCCTAAAGCCTCCCTTTTCTTCTCCAACTAATTCCTCTGTTCTTTCTCTAACTCTGTCAGTAAGTATCCTACATACACTTTTCCTATTATACTAAGAAGACAAATGCCCCTATGATTACCACACACTTCTTTTTCCCCTTTTCATTTGTACTAGGGAATAATTATACCTGACTTCCAATCCTCCAGGACTCTATCTTCCTCCCAGGCCAATCTGCACATCTTCCACATCCATTCTGCTACTATCTCTCCCCCATGCTTCAGCATTTCACCACACACTCCATCAATTCCTGGGGCTTTCCCAGATTTAACTTTCTTCATTGCTTCCACAACTTCTATCCTACTGATTTCTTCCTGTTTTCTCACCTCCCTTTCTCCCAGCCACTTATACTCGCATTACTTCCATCCTGTATGTTCAACAATTCCTTAAAGTGTTCTCTCCATCTGCTCACTTTTTCTCCCTTCTCCACTAGTAATCTACCATTTTTATCTTTCACTCCCCTGCTAACCTCACTTCCACCCTGTCTTACTCTCTTCACCTCTTTCCAGAAAATTTTCTTACAGTCCCTCCACTTTACACTCAAATTCCTTCCACCCCGTAAGGGATGGCCGTTTGACTTTGAGTTATTTGTTTTACGGAGAGGGGCACTAACCCTACACCAACCCACTTGTTGACACGTAGGGAGCACGTATGGTTTGGTTATATGGTTACCACCCAGCATTGTAAATGATTTCTTGGCTTACAGGAAACCATTTGGCTTGTCACTCAATGTAAAGCCACCTTTAAAGGAAAGAAAAGGCATAAGAAGTTACAGGAAAGATGGGAGAAATAAGAAGAGAGGAGGGCAGGCACAGAAAAAGAATGATAAAGACTAAGGAAGAAGTAGGCAGCACTACATCAAGTGAGTGGATGATGGTCGCCACCACCTACAAGATAAAATTACATTTCATCATCAGAGTGAAGCTGTTCGACAGTAAATAGGCTGTGCCGCACCATAAGCTGTCTCTGCAGAGGATCATAATTACACCCCGACCCAAGACGGTGAGATGCAGCAAATCTGAACACTGAGAAAGCAGTAGTGACCAGTGTGATGGATCTGGGTAACTGAGAAATGACTGATCCCAATAACACTATGCTCCACAACATAATCTATAAGTTAATACTCAAGATATACATACCATAATGATATATACTGCTAATAAATTTAAAATAAGGGCTACTAATTCTTACCTGTACCTGCAAAAGATTATAATAAATAACGACCCAACCTGCCATACACTAACACCAGTGTGTAGTTTTACTAAAATCCGCCCGGGAGCCCGGGGCAACCTTTAAGCCTAGGTTACCTCGTGGTGTTTACTGTGGCTGTAAACTTCACAGCCACAGAGGGACGCCTGCATGTGGTAGCATTGATCAGACCGAGCGGCTCAGCTGCCTGGTTATGCAATCGTCCCCCAATTACTTATTCCTCGAATGGGAAGATGGTGGACTGTAGAGGGGCAACTTCAACTTGGCCACTGGTTCACGCTGTAATCAACCTAACAACCAAGTTCCTCAACCGACTCAATGGTATCACAATATAATAATTCTGAAATTTCATTTGCATGTATGATTTTATAAGCTATCTCATCATTTCGTCAGTTCGTTCTTTCCTTCATCAGGTATTTTGGTATTTTTACAAACCACTTCGAGAAAATGGTATGCTATTGCACAGTGTCATGTCTGTGTATGTATAAACAGAACAGTTTTCATCCATCTTGGGCCATATATACTGACTGAAGGGATAAGGAAGAAATAATTTTCTTTTGAGAACAAGTCAAAATGGGAAAAACTCTGTGAAATGATAGAGTGTGTTGCAATTTGCTGATGCATGGGGGAGATATAGATGTAGACTGGATATGAAAGATGTGCAGATTGGCCTGGGAGGAGGATAGAGTCCCGGATGATTGGAAATTAGGTATTACTCTTCTGTACAAAGGAAAGGGGGGAAAAGAACTGTGTGGTAATCATGGGGGCATTTGTCTTCTGAGTGTAATGGGAAAAGTATATGGTAGGATACTTATATATTGCAAGAGTTAGCGAAATAACAGAGGAATTAGTTTGAGAAGAACAAGGTTTTAGGAGGATGAGGTTGTGTAGATCAGATATTCATTGTTAAGTCTTTAGTGGCAAAGTTTCTAGAGAAGGGAATGAAGTTGTTTGCGGTCTGTATGGGTTTGGAGAAAGCATACGACATGGTGGATAGGCAAGAAATGTGGAAAATTTAAATACTCGAGACAACAACGACAATGAGGAGACGAACCTCAGTCCTCGCTCCAACTGTGTCCACAGAAATTCAGTGAGCCGCCAGAAGCCAGCACCGGATAGCCACAGTAAGAGCTATGTCTGAACCAGGACACAAGAAGCCCATGTGCACAGCTTCTGCAAGACCTTCAAGCCCGGAGTTGCCACCCAGCCACCACCGCAACCTAAACCACCAGTAGCCTACCACGGCACCGACGATGGGAGCTCATCAATCCAGTTCCTGCACTAAGCGGCACAGCCAAGCTTGCTAGATGCAGCTTGGCAATGCAGAAGGATCCTCCCCGTGTCTGCTAGATGCGACACAACTGAGTTTGCTAGAGGCGGCTTGGTAATGCAGAAGGATCCCCCCATGTCTGCTAGAGGTGGCACACCCGAGCTTGCTAGAGGTGGCTTGGCAACGCAGGAGTTCCTATAACTCTTGTCTCTGCTAGAGGCGACACAACTGAGCTTTCTAGATGCAGCTTGGCAACGTAGAAGGATCCCCCCGTGTCTGCTAGAAGCAACACAACTGAGTTTGGTAGAGGCGGCTTGGCAAAGCAGAAGGATCCCCCTGTGTCTGCTAGAGGTGACACAACCGAGCTTGTTAGAGGCAGCTTGGCAACGCAGAAGTTCTTGTAGGCTACTTTCTGTGTCTGCTAGAGGCGACACAACCGAGCTTGCCAGAGGCGGCTTGGCAGTGCAGAAGAAGTTACTGTACCCTTCCTGTGTCTGCTAGAGGCGACACAACCGAGCTTGCTAGAGGCAGCTAGGCAACGCAGAAAGATCTCCCCTTGTCTGCTAGAAGGGGCCCACCCGAGCTTGCTAGAGGCGGCTTGGCAACGCAGAAAGAGATCTTGTGCCCTCCTGTGACTGCTAGAGGCGACTCAGCAACTCAGAAGATTCCTCCTGTATCTGCTTATAGAGGCAGCTTGGCAAAGCAGGAGGAGTCCCTTTACCCTCCCGTGTATGTTAGAGGTGGCACAACTGAGCTTGCTAGAGGTGGCTAGGCAAAGCAGGAGTTCCTGACCTCGTCCTCGACCCGTGGACTCATCGGGGATCCGAGGGCCACGACGCTCACCTGAACCAGGCCGACTATTCCACGTTGTCAAGGTCTCTGGAATGAATCCCTTCCCTTCACCCTCGCCCTCCAGACCCACCTCCCAAGCCCCATTTCCCCTGATTGACCATTTCTTGTAGATAACTCTTCTCCTGTTGTAACAAAGATGTGTACGAGTACCAGGTCAGCCGTAACAATGAAATTATTGTAAAGCCATCTCGAGTTCACGTTAAGATGTGTTGAATCATGCTTTGTGTGTTCCTCCCTGTTTAGAACCCCACCAGATGAGGATTACCCTAGCATAACAAAAATGTTCAATTTTTTTGGAATAAATGGAAGTTGTTGAATGCCTTGAAGAGTATGTAGGCTAGGGTGCTAAGGCTGCAGTACGTGTGAATAGTGAACTGATAGAATTTTTCTATCTGAATGTTGTATTAAAACAGCAATGTCATGTCCCCATGGTTGTTCAGTCTGTATGTTGAAGGGGTTATAAAAGAAATACAAGGTATAGGGCAGTGGATGTTGGAGCGGCCCCAATGCGAGAGGGTAACGTTTGGATACTTTCTTTACTGTTGTTTACAGATGATACTGTTGTTAAGTGAAGACGAAAGGGAACTACAAGGCTTGATGAATGAGTTTGGGAGATTGTGTAAGAAACGGAATGTAAAGGTGAATGTTCGGAAGAATAGTTATGGTCATCGAGAGAGAGGAAGTCACTGAATTTACAGTGAGGTTAGATCATGAGGAAATGAAAAATGTAAGTGCATTTAAATAACTGGGTAGTGTGATGAGTATGGAAGGAAGTTTGGAGGGTGAATTGCTTGAAAGGGTACAGCAAGGAAGAAAGGTTGCTGGTTCTTTGAATGCTTTGATAAGAAATAGTGAAGTGAGCATGAAAGTAAAAAAGTCGCTGCATGATGGTACTGTGATACCAACTCTAACATATGGAAGTGAAGCTTGGACCTTGTTGGAAGGACACAGTAAAGAATGAGTGCAGTGGAAATGAGTTATTTGAGAGGAGCATATGTGGAGGTAGTGTACATGGAGACACAGACTAACAAATGAGGAAGCGAAAGAACGCTGTGGTGTGTATGTGGATGACAGAAAGCTCAAGGAGAAATACATTAAGGTTTTGGCCATGTGGAAAGGATGGAGAGCGAGAGATTACGAGAAGGTGTGTGAGTGAGGTAGAGGGGGGAGGGTGAATGGGAGGCCGAGGATGAGATGGAGGGATGGAGTGGAGAGGTACAGTATATGAGAGAGGGGTGTGTGAGGTGGGAGCTGGGCAGTGAAATGGCAGGGGACAGGGCGACATAGAGGCGATTTGTTTGTGGCCACCCCTTACGGGATTAAGGTGTCTGGCAATAGATAGATAGATAGAACAATAGGTCAAAAGTCAAGAGTCAAAGGGCTTGAGATCAATATTGAACGTTGATGTAGACCAAACTGGGCGGAAAGGTTGAAAGTAGTGCCATGCTCTAGCACTGTGGTGAGTATACTGGGTTAGAGCATGGCCCCGCCTAGTTGGACTATGGGTTGAGTATACGCTATATCGGCCTAGGGGTTGAGGGTTCGAAGGTCATCCGCTCGCAAAATGCTACATATGCTCCCACAAAAGTACTGTGAAGGGGAACGCCGTAATCCCTCCAAGAGCAGAGTTCATAACGTCACTGTTCGAAATGAACGCCCCCCTCAAAAATGTTCTCGGCCAATGAGAGAATTTTTCGATGTGTGTATGAAATGTCTCGTGAGAACGCGTTTTATTGTTTTAAACATTTATTTTAAAAGATGGTGAGTGTTTTATTCAGTTTAATATATCATTCACGGTATGGTCGAAAAATGCTGACGCAGTTATATGCCACTGAAAAAAATTCCGGCAGCTACACCGTGTCTTGATGCGGGACAATCCCGGCACTGAGTCAAGCTAAGTAGCTTTGTACGTGGCCTGACCACAGAGCTTAGGATGTAATTTCTCTGACTTCATGGAGACATGCAGTTTATTGCAGGGAAGGCTGCATCTACTATTTTTGTGGTTTGTCATTATGCTGCCTAGCATGCATGACGAGGGTTAAGGTGATGTTCTAATAAAGTTAACATGCGTCTTTTTAACAAGTAATTTATTCACGTTAGGATACGATCACACTCCACACGAGGTCACATGTTTTGTAGTAGAGGGGACTAAGGTTTGGTTACCATTATTCCTGAAATTAATACACCGGCTTGGATGTTAATTATAATAGCCATCTAGACTGCTAAAAATGTATTCAGTTTAAATACTACAACGATATATATATCCAGCGTCTGCGGATATATATAATCTCGAGGGGAAAGTGAGGGGCATATTGTTTTCGGTCCTGTGTGTAATTCACCAGGTCGGTCAGGATCACTTGATGGTCGTGATCGTCAGCTATTACCCTTCCGGAAGGGAGCTGAGAGCTCATGTAGTCCGATTTAAGGGCAAGGCTGTGATCTCCACACTCGCACACACCCGTCCCCTTCCTCCAGGGGGACAGTAACCACCCACTTCTTCAGTGAAACTTTTCGCATCCTGAGCCAGGCTCGAACTCCCGTCTACCAGATGACAAGCGAGAACGCTACCACTGAATCAGCGAGCGGAGAGAGAGAGAGAGAGAGAGAGAGAGAATCAGTTCTGATCAGATTTGGAGAAAACATGGTAGAAGTGTTGAGGGTCAGGCAAGGATGAATTTAATAATTATAGGTCAAGATTACAGGGTGTTATGCGGCGTGTTCAGAGTTCAACTTCTTGAACACAGAACACGAGCACGGACTTCGGTTCTTTGGTTCAGGACCGGGCAAGAGCATGTAACAAAGGAATAGGGCTCAAACACAGGCTAATCAGTCTTACACATATATTACCTTACAAAGATACAATGCACTGTACAATACATGAAGCACAACACTTATTGGTACGTAGATAGAACACAGAGACTAAATCACAGGTAGATGCAGGTGGCGGTCAGGTGTGGGAGGGAGGCCGTCTGGGTGCGCTCTCGAGGGAGACGCTGGTCTCGGGCTGCATAATCGGGCGTCCGGTGTGGATTGAAGGGCGGCGTTGTGGGTGGCCCTCTCTTGGTGGGGCCCTTAGGAGTGTGGTGGCCCTCGGGACCGGGGCCAAATAGGGCCAGTAGGCGCACTGCTTAGCGTTTGCCCTTGGAAGTGGTGGGAGTCTTGGTGGAGGGTCCGGGCTGGTCCTGGCCCGGGGTCATCAGGGCGCCCCTCGAGGGTCGGGGGCTACGGTCTCATTGGGAAGGGGAGGCCATCAAGAGCTGCCTGCGGCCATTTGCTCCCGGGGAGTCCGACAGCTGCTTGGGGCGTCAAGGGCTTGGCTGCAGGGACAGGATGTCCAGGCTCACAACGGGTCCACTCCAGACGTCCTCCAACCGGAACTCTGTAGGGGAGCAATCTCCACCCCTAGTGGTACGGGGGGAGCATGAGGGATGTCTCGCTAGGCCTCTGGAAAGGCGGGCCAAGCCAGGGACACTGCCCTCAGGGGGAGCCTCCAGGGTAATAGAGGAGGGAAGACCGGTGGTTGTTCCCTCAGCTTGGCAAGTCCAGTGGACGTTGCCAGAACTCCACTCCGTGGCAGTGGAAGGAGATCCGGTGGATGCTCCCTCCGCCTGGCAAGTCCGGTGGATATTACCAAGGCTCCCTTCCAGGGTAGTGGAGGAAGGAAGTCCGTTGGATATTCCTCCCACCCAGCAAGTCCGGTGGACGTTACCAGGGCACCACTCATCCTGGGGTCAGCAGGGAGAGGAAGTCCGGTGGACGTTCCTGCACCTGCAGTAAGTCTGGTGGATGTTACCGAGGTCCCACTGCCGGAGGAAAGTCACATCCGAGGGGAATTCGGTGGAAGTCCCCTCTATGGCAGGTCCCGTGGATGCTACCAAGGCTCTGCTCTCTTCCCTGGGACAACAAGTGGGGGAAGTCCGGCGGACGTTACCGTGCCCCTGATCCCGTAGGTGGGTGGCTGAAGAGGGAGATCCGGTGGATTCTCCCTGTACAGCAAGTCCGGTGGATGTTACTGTGCTGCTGCTCCCCTGGGGGTGTGTAGGACTGATAAGACCGGTGGTCGTTCCTCCTCTAGTGGCAAGTCCAGTGGACGTTACCGAGGGCCTATGGGACTATAAAAACAAGTCTCATCCCGAGTCTGGTGAGTGCTGTCCCGGTTGGAGGGTAATGCACCTGGGCGAGGCACTCCCTGCTGGTCTGGCTGGGTGGAAGAGGGGCCTCTGGTAGTGGGGGGACGTGGGCCGGTGTGGCTCAGGGCCCCTGTGCGCCTCCCCGTGGCCTCCTCTTGGGGTGGGTGTTTCGCCCTCCACGGGGTCTCCTTCTCGGGTGGGTATTTCACAGGGCAAGGCAAACTCAGTTTTTCTCCGATCTGGACCAAATTGGTGGAAGGGTGATTCGTATTTTAAGATATATACCAACTCAGAGTTCTCTGATCTTGATGGATGTGTTGAGGATCGGGGATGGATCAAGTGATAAGGTTTTGAGAAAGATCGGTCAAAAGTCAAGGTCAGAGGGCATATGGTCAATGTTCAACCCTTTGACTGGTCGTAGAACAGAGGAGAGGGCATTCCGATCTTGCACGCTAACTAATCAAAATAGATTAAAACGCTCTCTCATATCCTACCTTTTACTAAGGAGTTAATTATTGCAATAGCCAGGAAAATGGAAGACTATATGCTGCATTACCCAGCAACATCGGCCATACCTTCATTCGCTTATCATTTCAGCAGTGGGAAAGAATATGAATAAAAGGCAATTTTAATAACCGTAGGTGAGTGCGCAGACGTCATTGTGAGGGAAGGGCCGCCAAGGCATTGTTGCCATCTCCATCGTTTGAGACTGTCTACGCGTATGACGTAGTTCATGTGCCGACTCTCAAAATCTTGACCCTAGATAGGATCTACAACATTTGTAAGTCAGTCTGAACAAATAAGCGTAATTCATACTATCAACAGGATTGCAATAATTATCACCAACAAGAGAGGCGACGTAGTTGGTAACAGTATCTCAGCACTGGAAATATTTTGTAAACAAACACCACAATGGACATGACCCAAGACCAGGTAAATACATATTATTTTAGCTTGATAAGGGTCAGTAATGTTATGGCAGAGTACAGTGATCGCAGTGAAGTGCCCTACTCAAGTTTAGTGAAGTCGTTTTCGTATATATGCGCAATAGTTTCCGTAAAGGGATGAAGAGCAACTTTGCTTTACGTCGATGCATAAGAGCTTTCTTTCATACTAAATATTTCATACTCACTACGTACCACTGATACACTTATATAGCCCCACTGGCACCATACCTCCATTGTATGCAAATTGGTAACTGTACAGGTAACATTACCACGCAAGTTCAACCTGTGCATGAAACTGCCCTTCAACGGTCTGCACTTTTTGGTTTTATTTTTGGTCAAAGATATAAGTGTCATCTGTTTCCTCTACCAGCTCAACACAAGGTCACACATGGCTAGTCTGTGTTAGGCAACACACTCTTCAGTATGTGTTCGTATGTTCACCTTTCACCTTGTTATTGCATAATCTGACTACATACAATCCCTGAATGATTTGCTGCATGTCATATCTCTTGGTATTCATAGCTGTTTGTGAAAGTGGTGTTTAGCTTGGGCATTATCATAACATCTCTGGAGTCCTGAATTTTCACATTCTTTGTGTTACAGTCAAGAACAGTTTTGTACCTATCTCAGCACTTATAGTACAGTAAACCCATGATATAATGAACCCTTTTATAGTGAACTTCAGATACAACAACCCACCATATCTAGGACGAACTTAAGGTCACTATATCTGCCAGAAGTTCACTCCGTGGCATGATAAGTGTACTGTAACTGTGCTGCATTACATTATAGGCATTGTATTTATATGTACAACTTCATACAGGATGGTATTTACTGTACATGTACTGTATAACTACAAAACCATTGAATTCTCTATGTGAAACTTCATAGCGTAAGTCGTGGTTGCGCGTGTAGAACTGAACGACTCCATGGATATAGCAACCTTGGGTTGGTAATCCCTTGGTTAATAATGACCATCAGATATAGTGAACTTTCGGATATACCAACCAACCCCTCCCCTCAATTAGTTTGTTATATCGAGAGTTTACTGTACTTACATTCCATATAGGTCACCTGTGGCCAGTGCCATTTTCTTGGTTATTTTCAATATCTCGTATTAAACTGCTTACCTTAGTAATAGTAAAAGAGGCAAGAGAGTCAATGCTCATAAAGGGTGCCTCTTCTCAATAGCTCAGTCTCATGCTGGTCGTACTTATTCTTAAACACTTTAATACTGGGGCTACTAATTACAGACTTAGATAGACTGTTCCATTTATTTATCACTCTTGCACTAAAGATGTTACTCCTTTGGGTTGTTATGTGTGGGGGCTGTCATAAGATTCTTCCTTTTTAGTTATCCCTGCCACACTGGTATACAGAGACTGAGGACACTGATGTCGCAGGTCTTCCAGCCACTAGTGTGATGGTCATTATTCCATGGGGATACCATACATCTGTGTCTCACTTCAGCATTACTATTAAGCCACTCACTTAGACACTTGCGTATATCTTTACGCAGCTTCATTACCGTCATTAAAAAAAAAAAAAAAAAAAGAGGTAGAGCCATAGGAAACTGGTGGCAATGATTTTTAAATTGGAATCTGGATGACAATGAAAATGCTACAGAAAACTGAGCCTGTTGGTTGCATGGCTTCTAGATACTGTAATTGATTATTGGCTGTAAATGGAATGTTGGGGTAATGGTATTCAAGAGAGGAAATTGTTGTTCATACATACAGTACTTACTTATATGTAGCACTTACCAGTACTGTACTAGCTGTTATTTAGATAAATGAAGCAATTGTTTTTCTGCCCCCCCCCCCCTTTTCAGGTCTTTACAGAACACTGCAACAGTCACCATATTGTACAGCCATTAACACTAGACTATTGGAGGACAGGAATAAAGGGTATTGGCTCTGGATATTATTTGGGTGGGTTGTAAAAATGGGGCTGCTATGTGCTGTATGTCAGTTGTACTGTACCATTATACCATGGCTTAAGAATTTATTTACATTTAAAGAGTGTATTTATTTAGGAGCGGCGTGTACGCACCTTGCGTCGGGAGCTGGAGGGATGGCGGGAGGTACTGTGTGCAGTGTATTCCCTCCTCATCTGGGAGAAACATTACTACCCAGCCATCTCAGTCTCTGCTGTCACTACATTCTTCCTGTAAGTCTTTCTATGTCGTACAGTATTTCGTTGATTATGCATGGTAGTACAGGGAGTAGTCATTATCTACAGCCAGTGTTATGAAATAGCTACTAAAGTTAAAGCTAAATATGGCTGTAAACCTCTGACTGGCCTTACAACGATCAGTAACAGGTAGGAAGGTCATCCACAGTTAAACATCAAAGCCCAAGCTCGGATTATCACACCCGCTGTACAGTTATTATTATACCGTACGTGACATTTTTTTCAGCGACAAATTATAAAAACCATTGAAAATTAATTACCGTACTTGCTGGCCAATAAGACACCCCCCTGTCTTACAAGGTCATTTTTTGGAAATAAAGAATTTAAGTACATTTCATCATACATTTATTGAAAATTATTTTAGTACATTTTGGTGAACATCTGCACATATAGTAAATTCAGAGTAGCTAAACAGAAATCTACTGTTATCAGTGAACAGTAATACATAGCAAGCAACAAAACAGAAATTTCATTCATTCATTCATTGCCTGACGCCATGTATCCCAGATGGGGTGGCCAAGGGCTTAGAGTTAATTGTTTTACGGGGAGGGGCACTAATCCTCCACCAACCCCACTTGACACGTAGGGATGCTGGTTGGTAAATGAAGTCCCATACCACACATGCAGGCATCGCAAATTCAGATATGTACCGTATACTGTATCAGCAAAAACACACACACACACACACCATACAAGCAGCAAAATACCAACACAATAAATCTGGGTAAATACTTACAGCTATGGTTCATCCAGGCAAAACAAATATTTGTATAAAATCAGGTGCTTGTGCAAAACAAGCAGCAAAATATTGTGCAGTTCAATATATTTGAAAGCCTTCTTTTAGTCCAGTATGTGCAAACAAAGGAATTGTCAGTACAGTGTTTCATTAAAAATTGGTACAAGGCAAGAATAAAAAAACAATACAGTACTGTATTGTAAATTTCAGTGAAATCTTGCAACTTTAGTACATACATCCACAGGAAATATCAGTACCAGTATTTCAGTAAAAACTGGTACAAAGCATTCAGAAATCAAATCCAGTATCATCCCCCTGCATCAGTAACGGCAGAGTCCATTACAGTACTACATTGAATATCAGTACCTGTAGCCTGCACAGCAAGCACCATGAAAAAAACTGCTAGTATATACTGATAATACAGTGAATATCACTAAGAAAAAAATATAGGCCCCTCATAAATGTTTTAATCATCATCAAAGCCCAGATCATCATCATCTTCAAAATCAGGTACCGGTAAATCATCGTCCCCAAAGCTTGAAAACTGATTGTCGCTGCTGTCATCCAAATGAATCTCCTCAACTCCTGGCATTCTCTGAATCAGAAGCTGAATCATCACTGTCTTCAAATAATAAAGCATCCTCGGTAATCAAGGTCATTACAGGTATACCTCGATATACGATACCCCTAGATGCGATACCCCAGCGTAACAATGGGGGTAGAAATACCACCATACCCCTCCTCACAATGGCCAAACCCCAGTTTAACAGTGGGTTTTGATTTTATTTACCAGTTTTGATGATATTTTAGACTAAAATTGTGTGTTTAGGTTGATTTATAAACTTTTTAGACTTGGATTAATGTGTTTTAGCCATGGGTGAGGTGAACATTGTCATTTTGGGGTACAGTTTACTATGCTCGATTTATTCCAGACTTATATTTGACGATGTTCAAATTTTATCTGTTGGTTTTAGTGAGCTAGTTACAGGTGATAGGCTTAGGTTAGCTTTTATAGCTGTTAGGCCATTTGGATTGGCTTTTAACTTGTTTTTGGACTCATTTGGATGGGTTTAGGACTCGGTTAGGGGGAAACCCAAGGCTCAAATCCCTATACTTTACGTGTTAATTCTACCCTGAGATATGATAACCCACCTAATGATGGGTTTTTACTTGACCAATTGCATCGTTAAACTGGGTTATACCTGTACTAATACCACACTTCTCAGGTGATTTAGCAACTATTTCAGGTTTTACAGCATCCCACAAAGCTTTAACCCATGCACACACTTTTGAAATAGTGGGCTTCTTCTTCCAGTTGGCATAACTTCAGAGTCTGAAGACTGCATCAATCTGTTCCACTCCCCATTCTTGAATCCTGTAAAAGGTTTGTTAATACTGACATATAGTGGTTGCAGCTGGCTAGGTAGGCCTCGTGGAGCTACAGCTAACTGAGTTTTCAGCTGTCTAACTTTGTTCTTAGTAGCCTCAGTTCTGTGGGATCAAAACTGATCCCATACTTACAGGGCAGGTTTCTTTAACAGTCCTCCAGGACGTTTGGGACCATACTTTTTCTGTCCATAATTTCATCACTTCATCATTGTTATCCAGCCTTTTGGGTGGACATGAACATAAGCTGCACTTTGGTAATTTTTCCTTGGGTAATGTCTTTCTTTTTTAATTCAGAAAAGTTGGCAGTTTTGTGCCATCAGCACAGCATGATAAGACAACAGTGTAATGCATTTTTTCATGGCCACAGGTGTTAGCACTAACAGCTTTTGTGCCTCAGGAGTCTGTCATCTTATTTGAAGGCACGTCAAAGGTCACAGGGACCTCATCCATATTTCCTGTCTGTGAAAGGTCAAAATTGCACCGTTCCCTAACATTAATGACAAACCTGTGGCGACCATCATCCACTCACTTGATGTAGTGCTGCCTACTTCTTCCCTAGCCTTTATCATTCTTTTTCTGCATCTGCCTTTCTCTTTTCCTATTTCTCCCATCATTCCTGTCACTTCTTATTGCTTTTCTTTCCTTTGCAGGTGGCTTTACATTGAGTGACAAGCCAAATGGTTTCCTGTAAGCCAAGAAACCATTTACAGTGCTGGGTGGTAACTGTATAACCAAACCATACGTGCTCCCTACATGTCAACAAGTGGGTTGGTGGAGGGTTAATGCCCCTCCCCGTAAAACAAATAACTCAAAGTCAAATGGCCATCCTTAACGGGATTATGGTGTCTGGCAATAGATAGATAGGTAGACTGTGGAACTGAATTATTTTATCTTCGTATCCAGCAGGCATCTTTGGTGATATTTTTGTTCTTGCCCACATACATAGGTTATTTCTCCTTATAAATCCAGAGCACCATGATACTGAACCTGTGAAGTCATTGACATCTTTGTTCATTGCTATCTGTCTCAGTTGGTTTATTATCATTTTCGTAGATGCTGCATTGCCCGAACTCCTTTCATTTAATACCCACATTATTAGTTCTTTTTCAGTTTCTTACCATTTTACAGGTCCTCAGCAGAGATTGTGTTTACTGATTGTAGCATCTTTCAGCAGCTGCTCTTGTTTTCTCTATGTTTGTATCATTTTTCCATTGGTGGTGGTCCAAAGTACGGTACCACTCTTCTGCCCAATTGCCATATTCTTTTGCATACTCAATGACACTGAGCTTGAGTGCAGTTCTATAGCAATGCCTGCTTTAGTTTTGAGCCATGGGTTAGTGACTAAAGTAAATTTAAAATGCTAGAATATCATACACTCTACCTCCAACCAGAACAGCTGTATGATGTGTCCTGTGTCGCTTGTTTTGGTTATGAAAACTAGGAGTAACATTCGAAACTACTGTGTGTCTGCTGTGATGTTTTGTGATGCTGCATTTGGCAACTGGGGTCCAGCACCATCACTGTTATTGTTTGTCTGCTCAATGCAAATGGCGACTAGCGTTTGAAATTCTTTTAGAATTTCTTGGCCTTTCTAGGAACATTTCTCATTTGTATGGTATACTGATGTGTTAAAGTTAGCACAGTTGTTAAGGTAAATAACTCAAAAAATGTACCAATATCTTGTGTAGGTTATGTTTCCTGGGGGAAGGAGGTATGCCAAAATGTTCTGAGCTTTGTCAGTCTACAGCCATAAGCCTAGCCATTGTTTTGTGACTCCAGTAACTCTGCTGGAGGTTTGACATCATTCTGCATGATATGAATTGTGTTGTATTACTGTATTGATAATATTACTAGTAAGACAGACTGAATATTTGTGTTACTTGGACTACATCTAACAGCACCTCCCCCCCAACCCCCTAGCTATAGGCCTCATGCCTTCAGTGCATGGCCTCCCATTGGTGATATGGGCCTATTGGACACTTTTATTTTGAGGGTGGGGGTGGGGGGAGTGTGTCTTATAGGCTGGCAAATATGGCAGCAAGTTTCTGCTCTTAGTTAAGCTTCAAGCTCATAAAGAACATCATATGTTCCACTGCAAACTTCCAGCACTGATATGGTGATTCATTAAAGGGGTGTATCGTACAGTATATATGACAGGTTTGATCGATTGATGGCTTTCCTTAGGTGAGTGGCATTTTGGCCTCTGGATTAATTTAGAGCTAGGAGGTGTGAAGATCTTCATGGCTGTAACTTGTTTCAACACATGGCACTTGTTTTTCCCTTCAAATTAAAAGAACTGTAAATGATGTCTTGAACATAATGATACTTTATCACACATGAACATAATGATACTTTATCTTATGGTGAAGAAAATGTTTATTTGGGGCAAAAAAAACTGCACTTGAAAAAAGTTAAGGTTGAGTCATCCGAGTGTGCAGTAAGCAATCAAATCATATTTCTGAGAGGGTCAAAATCCATAACTGCATCGCACTGGTTTTTGCATAAGTAAATGATAATATCTGAGCTAGATACAGTTGTAGGAAAAGGAACATACAGGTATTGTACTGTACTTTACACAATTAGCATGAAAATGTATATGAAAGGAAGTGTTGATACATGTTGGATGTAGGCAGAAAGGCATGGTTTTACTAGATGAACTATCTTGTTGATCAAGTGGTGTCAGAATAATCTAGCTTATCATACAATGCTCAAAATTTTAATTTACTTGATTGTTTATAGTACGGTTAGTATACTGCGCTGTTTTCTGAATACTGTATTACTAATTATATATCTGATTGTTGGGTCTTTTATTATTTCCAGGGCAATTTGGTACATAGAACCCTCAATCCTCACACTGTTCTCTGTATTGGGCATCATTGTGACTCTCTCTGACTACTTGGTTCCACAGGTGAGTCCTCGTGAGTAGAGCACAGGCAGTCATTCATGAAGCTTGTTGTGGCTGTTGGCAGTTGCCGTAGTGAACCTAGTAGTCTGCAGAAATTCAGTCACATCAGCTGGGTTGCCATTACGATATTTTCCTGAGGTTATGTTGATAGATTATCTGTTTTGTGAGAGTACAGTATAGATGAGTGAGTGTGCTGTGATGTGAATGGGAAAAGGACAACTGTTGACAATATGGGTTGCTTGTGAATTGTGTTATGTGACAGTACTTCATGGTGTTATTGCAATCCCAGACTTATCTAGATGTGAACCCAGTTTTGGACCATTGGAAAGTAGCCGCTTCTGATAGGCATTCTCAGACATTTTTTTGTTGGAGTTGTGGTGATGGATTGTGTGTGTTGTGATAGTGAGGTGTTTTGGGAATGTTGTTGTGAAGTAGGATGGTGAAACACCACCATTTTATTTGTTGTTACGTAGTTGTACAAGTTTGGGTATCGGATCTGTTAGCAAGTTTGAGCTTGTGTATTACTGCCATTTTGTGTGTCCTTAATAACAGTGTGTGTGTGTGTGTGTGTGTGTGTGTGTGTGTGTGTGTGTGTGTGTGTGTGTGTGTGTGTGTGCATACATTCATGTATTATGTGCATGTGCTTGCATTTTTTTTTTTTCTTTTAATACTAGTACAGTCCATTTGCTTAATACTCGAGTTTCTATGACGCAAAATGCCTAGAGCGTGACAGAGCGGTGGAAAAAATTAAATAATGAGTAGTGTGCGAGTTGGTATTGAAAACAGGAAATTGAGTCGACAAAGTGAACCGAATCTGGCATCATGCTGCAAAGCATGACCCACCTTTGTAGAGTGCAACCTGTATCACCGTCACAAGCCATAGTCATGGATAGTGACAGTCTTCAGATCTGAAACATAGGCAGAATCTGGCAGCCTCTGATGAGTTTAAAGATAAAGTGATTGTGAATGAAAACAGTAAAGTGAGAGCTCGAGAGGTTCTGGATTCCATATAAAACAGCCTCCGTACTACCAAGACAGGCATACCAAAGAAGTGAACCAAAGGCATCAGACTGATCACCACCTACTTTACTCCACCACAAGAAGATCCAGTGCCTCTCAACATCAGGCTGAGACATCAGGCCAAAGTTGACAACAGTGGTGCATCTTTTGTGTCTGCCTTGGACTTTGAGGGGTCCATGACTGATGTGGAATGCATCGATAGTGGTGGTGGCGTGATGGAATCTGGCAGTGTGGAGGGTGCCAGCCGGGACACAGTAACTGCCTCACCCTGCCTCAGAACCCCATCTCTTCAAGTCAGGTAAGCCTCTCGTGCATAGATTTTAAGGTAAGAGGCTATTGTGTTGGTTATATTTACTATGTTCCTGTGTTTAATGTCCCATAATACATACATAAAATGACAGAGTGGGAGCCACAGGGACAACTTTTGAGGCAGCCATGCCACCAATTAGAACTTTGCCCATAAGGTATTTGTAAAGCACAAAATTTCTAAAGGGCGATGTTTTCTACCACCCCAATTCTCGCGTATTAAGTGAATGGACTGTAGTAGCTAGTGCTTTTCGTGTCCAGGTCCAACCAAATGTGAACCCAGTAGACTGCAGGTTGAAGTTTCCCCCTCCTTCAGGCCACCATGCCCCTTTCAGGGGAAAGGGAGAGAGTTGAGGGACATTTGCAAACAAGGCAGTGGAGTTGCCCTGTTGTGTCTGTGCCACTTCATGAAGGCACCCTCTCCAGCACTGTTTCTATGCTAAAGGACAGTAATTGTAGTGATTTTTATTGTATGTTGTGTTTAGTATCATTTGTATTAATATGTCAGTAGTGATATAATGCAGTGAAATTATCATCATTTGTGGTGTCAGGTTGTACCATGGATAGTGGGGCCACACCACTGGACCGGCATACAGGAGCGGCGCTATGAACATGTCATCACCACTTTGGCCTCTCTTGGGGGGGCTGCTGCCTACGTCACAGCCACACTCAAAGCAATGAAAGACTCAAAACCTAGGACGGTTAGTACCAGTATACATGAATAAAAATACAGGTATATTGTAATTCTGTCTTAGAATTCCTCGTGTCATTCTTTATCATCTTGACAAAGAATCTCACTCTATTGACTCTTGTGGACAGGATTAGGGAGGAGGTAGTGTTGGGTATAGTGTTGTGGTACACTATCTTCTGACCTAAAGCCATACACGCATTTCTAGCTGCTTGTTCAATACAGAATGTCTAATTATCAGTAAGTGTTTTTTAATTAAATTCAGTAAATGTATTTGCAGTAGCTAAGGAAAGATATTCCTAACTAATATAAATATCAGTCATAAGGCATGTGGAGTTGTAAATGTTTAGAAACATTATCACTTAAGACAGAATGTTAAAAGTGTTAAATAAATTAAGCCATCAGCCTCAAGGGGCAGTCTCACCTTTGAATGTAGCCTTCATGGTACTACATTTCTTTGCTCTTCATCAAATCTAGTGTAAACTGAAGTAAATAATTCTGAAATCTTTGTCGTAGGTAGTTATCTTCCTATAGAGGACAAAAGAGAGACTACTGTCCATATTTTTCCTGGGTGTTGTAATAGGTTCTACAGAGGATTGGAGTTTGAGACTGGATCCCCTCTTCCCCTTCCACCTTTATATTGACAGAGGGATGTTGTATCTGCACAACCCAGCACATAGTTGAAAGCAGCATCACACCTCTCACAGCTCAGGGGAGGTGGAGACTGTATTTGGAACTAACTTTCTTTTCTGATTAACCCCTTCAGTCTGGTGGTCTGTTTTAGATATATTCTTGCTTCCACCAGATGTTTTCATTAAATCTGTGAAGGATCTCTAGTACTGAAGGGGTTAATGAAGGTTGTATGTAACACATTCAGTTTGAACACTCTCTCCCAGGCTGAGTAAGTGTCTAAAAGTTGCCAGAATTAAGGAAAAAATATTTTTGCCCCATGACTTTGTAGGTTCTTGAATGTTATCTCCCCATTTCATTGAAATTTGTGAAATTGGATTCAAATGATGAACAGTAAACAGAATTGTCTCATTGCCCTAAGATGAAGATTAATGTAAGTAGTACTGCTACTGCAAATTTACTTTTCAGTACTTTGTGGTGGTAACAGGCAGTCTGCTTTTCTGTGCATGGATTGGAAGCAACATCAACAACCTCCTCCTCACATACTTCATGGGTTTGTATATCAGATTATCAGATCTTTCCCTGTGAACTTATGATTTGGTATATGTATTTTGTACAGTATTTGTGTTATACGGTGTATTAATTGTTAATATAATGAATGTACAGTGGAATTTCCTAAATTGGGGCTTTATGGTACTGAACACACGTTGCGATTTGAGAATTCCACGAGTTAGAAATAACTAATATTATGGGAAAAGTACTTATGAGTCTGTCATCTCGTAAAAGTTGCCACCCTTATCCCCAAACCTACATCAGTCTGGTCACCAGCAAACACTAACAGCCTGGAAAAGAATTTAGTACAGCATATTTAATGGGAGTGAACAATATTGTAAGATTTTTACCTGACTGACTGACTATGTTGCTTGAATGGACGAGGGAGGGAGGCAGGGTTCCGAGGGTTGAAGTGGACTTCCTCGTTGAGTCCATGATGGTGGTGAACTTTGGCTTTCTTGTCCCTGCTTTCAGTCTTCCATATTACAACTAACATTTGGGTGTAAGTTAACATTGGCTTCTTCTTCTTCCCTTTCCTCGAGAAAGTTGTAGGCTTACGAGGTTTACAATCAGCTGTGTTAACACTGGGCAGATGGAGGGGATGCACGGGTGGGGGGAGTTCCTTTTAAACCACACCAAAACCACACGTTAACAATGGAGAGGAGACAGTGCACTGAGCTGTGCACTGGGGCATCAAGTGCACACATTCTTCATGCCTGGTGTGGGTGGGAAGTGCTGTGATTGGCTTATAGTAAGTTCTGTGCTTGAATATGATTGGTTTAGTAATTGTCATGCTTGGCTACAATTGATTTACTTCTGGCTAGACGTACAGACTTGACGTAACTGTGGAGCGTATTACATGAGGCATCGGAAAAGCGTCACTTTTGAGGCTGCATCTGTAAGTTACTGATGTTGTAATCTGTTGCATGATGTTCCCGCGTATTATGAATTCACTATTTAGGACCGCGCGATTTAGGAGATTCCACTGTAATTGTGGTAGATGGGGGCATCCACCATCCACTCACTTGATGTAGTGCTGTCTTCAGGTGACATCACTGTGTGAGAATCCAAATAGTTTCTTGTGACCCAGGAAACCATTTACTGTGTTGGGTGGTGGCATTGCAACCAGATGGGACCCATAGGGGTTTCCATCCAAGGCATAGTTGAGGTTTATTGCATACATAGTGCCTCTTATGGGCAATTGAGGTTTCAACTTTGGAGAGACCTGAACACATCCGACTGAACTATTTATATGTCCCAACAGTGGTGTTTGTGGTGCTGTTCCCTGGGCTGAAGCACCAAGGTATCCTGAAGAAGTACTTTGCCACAATTATCAAGACCGTTGCTGGATTGGTGAAGAGTTCTGTCTCCAGTGGACAAGGGAGTGAGGCCACTGAGGGAGAGGCCTCTAAGAAGAAAGAGTGAGGATGGAGCATTATGACCATGAAACAGGAGGTAGGTTCTTGATAAGGGTGTTGATAAAGAAGGTGGTGCAGAGTATGTTGTCCTATGAAGAGTGTGGAGATGGAATATATTTTGTACTGTAGTCATTAATACATTCATGTGATCACAGCTTGAATTAGTTGCTTTATTTCTTGCTTTATTTTGTCACTTTCAAATGTTACAATTTACCCTACCATAAATATAAACTTATTTTTCAGGTTTCACATTAGAGATATATTTTTAAGTACAGTTCAGTATTGTAATATGGTATCTCATAAACCAGTACTAATTTGGACTGACCCCTTGTTGTAGCTGTATTGTATAGACCTGAGAACTATCACTTACCTTCAAGAAACAATATAGAAAGGTATTAACTTTGGAATGAGCTGAGTGAACAGCAGGTACAGTAATCTCTCACCGCCACTCTTTGTGTTCACTCCAGCCTGCCTGCTTACTCACCACCACTATAGTAAACGGTATTTTTATTTTGAGAAACATTATTGTCTTATAAAAATTCATTGTTTTTTTTTTGAGGTTGAGGATTAATGTATAGTAAAGTATGTGGAATTAGAGATTTGATATGTCTTATATGTAGCATATATTAGTCTTTCATAAATAAGGTGTAAAGTGCAATTGTGTGATTATAGTTTCTTGATTTTTTTTTTAAATAAATTTTTCATTGTTAACAATACTAATCATCATTACTCGGGGGGGGGGGGGATGGAAGAACAGCTCAAGTCTAGCAGTCTTTAGAGTCTTAAATATTATAATTCCCCTTCCTAGCATCAGCACCTTCCTAATACAGTTTTCCATCTTTATTTGAGATGGAGAGATCAACAGTGAGCCATTTCATTTCTTGGAGACATGAGTTACTTGTTTTCCCCATTTTACAGCAGTAGTAAACAACTCCTGCCAAAAAAATGGTTAAAAAAAAAAATGTGATATTGCAAAACTCATTCCTTACTTTATATCAAGGACTGTCTCTGTCGAAGTCCCTGGGCTGAAGAGATTATTGAAGGTGTTTCTACAGCAACCTACTGAGATCTTTTCTTTGTTAACCTTTTGAGATGGGCTGATGTCCATTATTATTATTATTATTATTATTTCTTGTACCAAAATGTCTTCTTCAGCTTAAGGAAAGCCTCTCATACTGAATGGGTTTATTAAGGCTATATCTAACACCTCCAGTTTGAAGAGTTTTTCCTGAGATGCATATGATTGTCAGAAGACTGCAAGAATGAAGTGATAAAGACATCTGCACTCTCAGTGCATTAAAAAGAACTCTGAACATTAGTCAGGATGAAGTAGGAAAACACAGACATCCTCTGGGTTGGAGAGGTCAGATTAGTTTTTAACCGTTTTAATTACTTAAGAGAGGACTCTGTAGATATAGTATATTTCTTCGGAATTTCATTATACTGTAGGTCCACCTTTCTCACGTAAAATATAGTTTTTAGATGAGGAGCAGTTTCTGTACCAACCCTGTCAGCTCCCTGACAAAATTCATAACTCACCCTTGGAAATTTTATGATGTTACCTGATGCATTAGCCACGTGACAGCGATATTTGTGATGTTCAGCATGGCAGCAATATTTGTGATGTTCATATTGCCACAGGCCCAGCAATGTCTGATATGTCATTCAGATGCAAATTTTACATAATGGATGGTTTTCAGTAGAGTGTGATAGCTTCTTTGTCAGAGGGAGCTCACATGCCTTGATCTTTTTTGTCGATGCCTCTGTTTTGCCTTTGTTTTGTCTTATGTAGCGTAGGCATACCATGAAATGCCAGTTGGTGTTGTAATGTGTCAGCAGGGTGTGGGATTGGCACACCAGTAAATATGATACATTTGATATCCATGAATTACCTTTTCAGTAGGTCATGTTTGGAATCAGGTAGTCGTGGATCAGGGAAATATACTGTAGTATGTACAGGATAGCATTTGAGGAGCAAGCTGCCTTATACCTGCTGTACATATATATCCAGTAAGAAGTAAGTGCAGCTAGGATTTCAGTCAGAACATAATGTGCTGTACAGTACTATATTACCTTGGTAGAAGTTAATGGGATGAGAAGTGTATGGAGATGCACCTGGCAAGTTATGCATCTTTTTGTTTTTACTTATCATTCGGTGAACTGGTTATGTCCTACAAATGCTTGTGAAATGCAATTACAAGAAAACATTTTTAAAAATATGTGTTGGTGATTTCTGTTTGAAGTGAAGCCAAGAACTTTGAAGGTTTCGGTGATTAGTGAATAGATATATGGGTCATTTTACTGGGGTCTCTGTTCATAGTTCTGCTTTTATGTTTTCCTGTTCCTATTTTTGGATCCTTCCCTGCTCCCCTTCTCCTCATTATTTGTGTCAGTAAATGATGATGATGATGATGATGGTCTGTATTATTAAACACTTTTGCACTAGAAGTTTTGCTGAAGCTTGAGGGTATGGCATTGACTAGGGATCAGGTTGATTTGTGATGCAGTTTTACACCGTCACACTCCTCTTTCAAAGGATACAGTAAGTCTTATCCTAATTTGAGGGACTTTGGTTAGAACATGTAGCACTTCCCACCTGGATGCCGTTCCTGATGTCAACCAGTGGTCCTTGTGTGGGATTGAACACTCATCCCCTCAGTTGATAGGAGTAAGCTGTGGCAGATATACAAAGAAGCACATGGCAAGAATTTAGCGCCCTATTTTAACTTAATAGTTGTAGGAATGACTGCCTAGTGGGTGTATGTAAAGCCTGTTTGTAAAGGGAAAAAAAAGAAGTGCAGCTGGATAGGCTTGTGAGGTGAAGCCAGGATTCCAAAGGCTTGAATGATGGGTCTGGCCTTTCCTTGGGGGAAGCAGCCTAGGTATATAGATAGATAGATGTTGGTGATAGTTCTCCCACTTGCATGCTTTCTCTTTGACTGTGAATCCTGTCTCCCTGCATTTATAGGTGAGGATAAAGGTTAGGATCATGTTGATGTTGATTTAAATGTTGTAGGACCATAATTACTTGCAGATGCAGTAATACTGGTACTCTAATTGTAATATAACAGCCTTCTGAATTTTATTCCCATGAGTGTTACTTTGCTTGGTACTGTTGCATGTAATTCATTTATAAATTATTCAGAATAGTTGGCAGAACATATACAATACAATCAGTCTTCTGTCAGTAATATTCTTTATTGGTATATGCATTTAGAAAAGTAACTTTTGCTTCAAGTGAATTATCAGGGTTTCAAGTTACAGGTTACAAGTTGTGTCATCCCAACCCTGTTCCCATGCAGTAAGAGTTAGTGAGGTAGGATCCTCAAACAGTTAAGAAAAAAAAAATTGTTGTTGGAGAAATGTCAACAGCATGTCCAGTGAAATGAGCCACATAATCATTCAGGGATCCGAGCTCTACCTCACAACCCCCCTTTTTTTTTTTTTTTTTTTTTTTTTTTTTTTTTACCCAGTCAGATAGTTATTCCTGTAAATTAGAAAAAAAAAAAAAAAAAAAAAAAAATGCAGAGATACACTTCTCAGTATATACAGCACTTCATCCAGCCAGTTCAGTTCCTTGTCAACACCTTAGCCACATCAACATTGTGCCCCACATAAACTCAGTCATCATATCCTTCCATCCCCTTCTTGGCCTGCCATACCTTGAGACATAGCTGTTTCACCATCCCCACTATATCCATTCACTTTATATGACCAGACCATCAAAACAAGCACGCTCTCCCACACCTCATTGCCAAAAGACTTCCTTACTATACATCATTCACAGATCACTTAATTTTCCATCCTCTCCGCTCCCTGTCCACTCTCTGTACACACACACACACGCACACGCACACCGCTTGCTGGTTTTGTGGTAACGCTCTCACCTAGCATCTGCTAAGACGGGGGTTCACGCCTTGCTTGGGATGTGAAAGTTTCACTGACAAAGCGGGTGGGTACTGTCCCCCTCAAGCAAGGGGATGGGTGTATGCGTGTGTGAAAGGTCAAGCCTTTGCCCATAGATCGGATTATATGACCTCTTAGCTGTCTTCCAGGAGGGTAAAAAGCTGATGATCGCAAACATCACGTGATCCTGACTGACACGGTGAAAAAAAAAATTATGACCTGGTGAATCTCACACACACACACACACACACACACACACACACACACACACACACACACACACACACACACACACACACTTCTGAACAGTCTCACTTTTGTTACTTGCACCCTTGACTTTCCATACTTATGCTACACCAAAGCCTCACTCATACATTACTGTGGGCACCAACACACCTTCCTGCAATCCTCTTTCACCTTTCCTACACAGCATTCTCCACATCCTTCACTCATTTCTCTCTTATCTCTATAATGCATTGAGGTACTTAAACTCACTCACCAATTCAAGGTTCTCTCCATTCACCGCACATCAGCTCCACATTCACCAATAGGCTTGGGTTGTAGGGAAGATAAAGATTGGAGAAATGCAGAGATAGTTACTTTGTACCAAGGGAAGGGAAGTACAAAATAGTATAAGATTCAGTGAGAGAAGGACTATCACATAATACCAACTGTGTATGGTTGGAATGCTTGTATACAATTACGTTACCTATAGGAATTTAAGTTGCCTGTCATAATAGACCAGTCATCATTGTTTACTATTTTCCACATTGGATAGAGACTGAAATAATTAGGGAAGTGTAGGAAATCATATGAAATCTCCTCCATCGTACAGTATAGGAACTGTAAGGTTACTAGCATCACAAGTGGTGGCTGCTTGGGTTGCCACATCCCTTTGCCGACTTATGTTATTAAATATTCTACTGATAGTTTATAATTGCATACTGTGTAATTGGACAGGACCACTGAAATTCCCTTTTAGTGCTCCTGATATACTCTTCAGTTTTTGAAAGTGCTCAGTTTGAACACAACAGTACAGCATTAAGGCTATTAGATTATCATTCATATTTTAGTTATAAGGGTCTTTATTTGCATGTATACTCCCTACAGTAGGTTTATTAAGCATGAAGTGCTTAAATCATCATTTTACTCTGTGCACACTCTAGTTAGCTGTAGTATCCATTCACTCGCTATATCCATTCCTGGCTGAAGGGAAGCCATAGCAAAGGCTTTACACTGAACAAAAACCTCATCTTCAGTGTTGAGGTGATAGTTGGAACTTTTGCAGCTCCTACAGTTTAGCAAAACTTGAAAACAATCACAGCACTGGATGTTGGGTCTTTCATCTGTTAAGCCTAACCATAGTTTCACACTTGCTAAGGGTAGGAGTAGAAGGTCAGCAAGAGTTATGGCTGGAAGAGAATGTAACCTGCAGATACCAAAGCAGATTCACAGAATGTCTTCACCATAACTCTCTCCTGTCATCATCACCTCTCAGGCAGCTCAGCTTCCTCCCCTCCCCCCCACAGAAGGAAGAGGACAGTGAGCATATCGCCCTCCCTACCCAGGCAATATGTTGACTTTCCTCCTCCTTCCAGCACTTTACTACAGTCAGTCCATTCATGTTTATTATGTAGATTTTTCTACCTCTAAATATTGTAGTGGCACCAGCAGATATACCTGAAATATTTTTCCAAACACCGACATCAAATACACACTCACATGTGTGCAACCAACAGAATAAGATTTTGCACTTCATGGCTGTAGTAATTTATACCCAGGCCCTAACCAAAGGCACAGGTGCATCTCCTGTAATTTTGGTTTCCCTAGCCTGGCTGTGTTGCAGTGAATTGTGGTGGGAGTAGAATATTCCACCCTCTCCATAGTGTTGTCTATCCCTCTCTTAGTGCAGCTGTTTCTAGGCTTGTTTGATTTGGATTCTCATGTCAGATCCTGTCATCAGGTCTGAGCTAGATAAATACAAACTTTCTCATGTGGTCAGATTCATTGGATTCTGTGTCTCAAGCATAGTTGTATCAGACAGCCTGCTCCCACATCACAGTTCTAATATTACATTACAGGAGGGACAGCTGTATCGGAATGTACTTTATTTATGTCTTGAAAGATTAATAGTAATTCTTGTGTCTGTTGCCATAGCTGAATGTGAATCTGCTCAATGGCTTGCCAAGCAGGTGCCTCACAGTTGGGGTTATATTCATGTTAGGTAAGGACACTCCCTAGCACCTCTTCCAGAATGATTTGTTTTGAATATTATGCATTGTTATTATCTTGTGTGGTCATTTTGCCTTTGTATTATTATTTTTTTTTCATGTACATTATTATTATATGTGTTTAATGCACCCCCCCCCTTTTTTTTTTTAATGACAATGCATAAATAGCATACAAGAATTAAGAACATAACAGTTACAGAAATAATCTGGTAAGGAAGAGGTGCAGGGGGGCCTCCACAACCAAGAAGACTATGGCCCTTAGCGTTTGCTGATGAACATCCCTGGGAGAGGTTATAGTTGTGGGATACAGATGGTCTTGGTAAATGTGATGTATAGAATAATGAGAAACTTTTATGGTTAGGGACCACATTGTGTATGATTCCTTTTTTGTGGAAGTAGAATTTAACTACCATGTCACTTTATGTAAGATATACTGTAGTGCGGCTGCAAAACATGAAGCTTATGTAGTGTTATAAGCAGTTATCAAGACTTATGAATTGTATTTAGTTTTACATTGCCGAACTTTTTAGTTCAAAGTTCCTATGAGATTTGTAGCACTGTGTAGCCTCTCGTCATAGAATTGCCTGCTTTTTAACTTGATATCGAAGGACAGTTCAGTTTGTATGTATGCATTAAGGTTGGTAGTGTATATTTCATCAGTGTTTATATTACAGAATACAGTACCACTGTAATGTTGTTGACTTATGTAAGTATAAAGCTTTGTGTCAGTACATGTGGAAAATGCATTATGATGAACTACTCTTATGCAAAATTTTGTATTAAAATACAGTATACACAAGTGTATCATTTGCAAGCTAAGATACTGTAATTTATTAAGTTTTTTAATAACAAATATTAAGCAATGCATGCTAAAATAGATACCATAATATAACTGGTGGTATACTATTTAAAATAAATAGTTATGCACTTGATGCTGCATTTATCAGTACATTATGAGGCATCTATTAGATAATTATACTAATATTATGCTGTATAATATTGCTAAAATGTAGCTTGTTGTCTCAAAGTAGTGACTTTGATTTTAGTTTATATATCCCTGATAAGTGTTCATCACTGTACTGAAGTCTTTCATTTACTGGATACCCTTAAACTGTATAGGTATGTTTTGAGTATTGTACGGGTGTTTCGTAGATGCCATTGCACCTCTGTGATTTTTTTTTTTTTTTTTTTTTTTGGAAGTTAGCACCTTAGGAAATAAGACTTAAGCTTCAGAACCTTTGTCACATACAACTGCTGGCAAGTGAGGGTTTTGTCTCCATACAGTCACAAGTCGAGGATATACCATACATGTTATGATGGATGTGAAATGCAGCTCTCCATACTCCACAAACTGTGTATACCTTGTGGTTTGTGGGGGTGCAGTGCCTATAAAAAATCCTGGCAACTTTGTGAAGCCAAACCCCTGAAATTCCTCATCATGTGTAATAGGGTATTTCCTTGGACAGGAATTAAGAATGGCTTTGAAACAAGCATTCAAAGATCCACCTTTATGGGGAAATTAAGTGATTGGGGAAAATAATAATCAAATACTAGAGGGGATGTTAAGTAAGTGAAAAGACGGCCAAGTTTTGGATGGAACAACTATCAAGCAAATAAAGGTTATACCTGCATACATAGACCTTGGTACAGCACAACTAATTACCTGATGCAGTGGAACCCATAATACACTAGACAAACCTAATTATGTTGCAGCAGTTATCATATTGTTTTACTGTGTTGCAAGATGAGTCCTTAACCAGCACATAAGTGTGGCACAGGATCAGAGGCTAAAGCTTCCCTCCTAAAGTGCTTTCATTTCTCTTAATGGAGGAAAAAAAATAGGTTTTTAGCTGTGTTGTTATCAGTTAAAGTGTAATTTTAGTAAAGGACTTGTAACTACTGCAAGTGATTACAAAGTCTGTTGCTGAAACTTTTTTTTCTTTATCTATGCATTCCATATAGAAATAACTGACAAATAACAAGATATTCCCTTTTTCATTTTTATGGTATACATACTGGTAAAACCAACACTGAACTGAAGCAAGAACTTGATATTGAAGCAATGTTAAGGTTACTGTGTATTCAAGACTCCATACATTTCTATATAAGAATGGTATTATTAGAATTTTGGTCATCTGTGTCATTGAAGTGGAGAGGTTAATAATTACCATACTTCTTGTAGCGAAAGGGTTGTTCAAAAGCAACAATTAACCCCTTTCATATGGAAAGTGAGCATGGAAGTTAAAAAGTCGCTGCATGATAGCATTGTGATACCAACTGTAACATATGGAAGTGAAGCTTGGACCTTGCTGGAAGGACACAAGTCAAGAGTGAGAGCAGTGGAAATGAGTTATTTGAGAGGAGCATGTGGAGTTACATGGAGAGACAGATTGACAAATGAGAAAGTGAAGGAGCATTGTGGTGTGGATGTGAATGTGATAGAAAGTGTTAAAAGAAATGCGTTGAGGTGGTTTGGCCATGAGGAGAGGATGGAGAGCAGAAGACTGGCAAGGAGAGTGTATGTGATGTGGAGGGAGAGGAAGGAGGGGGAGGCTGAGGATGAGGTGGAGGAATGGAGTGGAGAGGTATGTGAGGGGGGGGGATGTGGGCTGGGGGGGGGTGCAGTGAAATGGCAGGGGACAGTGCGTTATGGAGCCGATTTGTTTGTGGCCCCCCTTACAAGATTAAGTCATCTGGCAGTAGATAGATTGACAGATGTATAGTAGATTTTGTTTTATTCTAATAACACCCATCTTACACAAGGTCCTTGCTTTATTGATTCATTTAGTTTTATTTTTTCATATTCTGCTGTTAGTCAGTTACATAAATACTGCTCTTTTAAGTATTGTTGCTGCTTGTACACCTGATCGACCACTTCGCCCAGTTTACAGTATCAGTTGTGTTAAAAGTTGCTGTATACGGTATTTTGGATTAAAACACAGCCCGCAGTGACTGCCTGTACAATAGTAGTTGTAGCTCCAGGCTCATCTGTAGTGTGAACTCACTGGCTTATAGGCTGAAATTGCCCTCCCACAGCCCACCTTCTTTGGGTGGGAACAGGGAGAAAGATGAGGTATGTTTGCATAACTGGATAGTGAATCTTGATTATATCAGTGCCATCTCATGAAGGCATCCCTCTCCAGCTCCATCAGTACAGTAAATCCTCGTTATATGATGCATCCCAAAATATAGTTTATATATATATATATATATATATATATATATATATATATATATATATATATATATATACACACACTGTATATATATACTATTATATGATTTACCAATTTGCCCCAACAGACAGCTGATTATAATCAGCTTTGTCTGTTGGTGCAAATTGGTAAATCATTTTTATGGAAAGCATTGTAACTTCAATAGGTATATGTTAATTTACTGTAGACTGTCTTGTAGGCTCTGTAGAGGCATGCCTTCATGTGGTAATGCGGACATAGCCATGCGGATACACTGCCCAGTTATACAATTATTTCCCTCTGAACTTGGCAATGGTAGCTTCACCTCAGGCTCCTACACCTCAAAGGGGATGATATGGGATTGGCTGTTAACTGTTTTACTGCTACTTAGGTAAGAAGTCCCTCAGAAGAGCTTTGTGTATAGCCAGCTGTAGTAGACATGATTATGCAACTATTGTAAAGTGCTATTTAATCATGTAAGTCAGATTTTATATTTAAATAATATGGATGAGAATACACTAAGTCCAAATTGTAAGTCACTATTTTACTGTTTTCTTTATTGTTAAATGCATAGTAAATTGCCGAATGGTTGCCAGTTTTATTGTAGTTACATTGCCGTCTGTGAAGCTGATCTGCCAGTGCTGCCAAATGTACAGCACCAGTTGTATAGAGGAAATTGTGATATTGTAAAACACATCCCTGACTTATAACTAGGACTACCTGAGGCTGTCATATTTAACAACATCGAACCGTAATGTACCACAGCTGCAAAAATGTATTCCTTGTATATGGCAAGTACGTTGTGCTTCCAATGGTGTTGTAACAAGATTGATGCTGTGAACAAGTCTACACTGTGAAATTCATTTCAGTATATCCCAGGTGGTCTAGTGGTTAAAATACCCCAATCAGAGTGACAGCTGTGCAACAGTTTGATTGTGAAGAGTTAACTGGTGATTTTTGTATGATACAGTAAAAGTCCTGTAATCTGAATGGCAGGGGACCGAGGGTCTTTCAAACCATTGTTTTTTTCGGACCGTTGGGAGGGACCTGCCATAGCTAGCTGCTGCTTCATGATATGCTGAATTTTTCTCCACAGCCATTCTTTCGCCTGGATCCCATGCCGAACCTTTAAATTGCAAAGCCATCTGTCAGAGAATCTTATATCAGTGTCTACAGTATTTCCATATCCTTGCAGTACTGTGTAGCCTTCTCGACAATCATTAAACCTGATATAGGCTTGCCCTCAGCATGTTTAGCTGTAAACAACTTGTATGCTGCTTCATCCAGTTTTTCTAATTTTAGCTGTCTCATAGTTTTTCTGACCTGACCAGCGACTGTCCACCCACAACAAACTTCATCAATTTATCCTTAGCTGCCACAATATTTGAGATTGTTGGGCCCTAGTGTTAAAGTCTTCCATTATCTTCCAACATTCTTCACCAGCTTAGCTCACGGTATCACCTTATCACTTATTGTTAGTGTCACATGCTTTCGTTTAGCAGTTTTCTTTCCACCACAACTAGCAGGTGTGGGAGCCATTGCTACTTTGTTGTAGTCACGTATTGGTCTGAAAATTGTGTGGAATTATTGGAAGAGCTTCAGACTGGGCACAGGTATACAATGAAAATGGCGGGCGAGTGCTGGCCTCCCTGCTTGCTTCCATTCCTCACCACTAGGGGGATTTCGGCACCACCTCAAAAAATTCGGAGTACAGTATTGGGATGATCAGATTATTGGCAATCAGATTAAAGGACTTTTACTGTATATAGTGGCTGGGGGAAGTAGACACGTAAACTACCTTAAATGTACTAGATTAAGAAAGCCCACTCTCAGTTCTTGATATTTGGTGGAGGTAATGTAGGCTGTGCAGTTTTACCTTGTCCTGTACTATCTTGGGGTCCCAGCATCTCAAAGAAGGGAATATGGGATTGGTTGTATTCCAATTTTTTGTCATGTTTAAAATTCAGATTTATTATTCAGACCAAATATTACCATATTTTACAGCAACTTTTTTATGGTACTGCAATGGACATAAATAACAATGAATGTTGTGTGATAAACTGTACATATAATTTTTGGTATGCAGAAGGCAGTAAAACTAGAGAGATCATTAGTGTGGTGGTATTCAGTGTGGAGGCTTGTCTTTAGGCCTGAGTAACTACTTTCTTATGACATCTATGTTTAATGCCTTCGATAATTTGTTGTGGTGTGAGAGGATTAGTGGTGGCATTTTTAAGAAAATTACTATCAAATTATATTAGTGTCATACTAATGGACAGGAAATTGTTAGTGAATTTTAGTGTTTGTCAAATAGTGCCACTATCATATTAAATTTGGCAGGAAATGTTATGTTAGAAATTCGTGCAAGATTCCCTGGGTACCCCAACCTGCAGAGTGTTATTTCTTCTGGCAGCATGTCTTGTGTGAGAGTGTAGCATCTTTTCTCAGGCCACCAAGGCAAAGGAGTTTTAATTTGTGGACATCATTATGGGACATTACACACCCACACGTAAAGATGCTGCCAGAAAAATGTTGGTAGGATGTGGCACATTTTCGTAATGCAACACAGTTTTTCCCTGTAACATAATAGAGGCTTTGTAATTCACTGCTACATTTATTAAAATTCATCAGTAGTTCTCTGTCCAGTAATATGAAACCAACAGTGTAGTCAGATACTGTATCCATTTTTTATGTCATGAAATCAACCCATGTTATGCTCTTGTAAAAACTTTTGAGATGTGAAGGATGGAAGAAGGAGTGAAAATGCTGTTATTGTGGGAAAGGGATGATTTTGATTGGAAGGTGAAAACAGACTTCACCTCACATGTAGTGTATTGTCTACACACTTTGCCCTAAGATCTTAATTATCACCTTTAAAAAGTTACTTTGCTATACTATGATAATCTTTATGATTAAAGCTACTAGATATACATGTTAGCCAAATATTACAGTGCATACCCCATGACCATTTCTTAGCATAAAAATAATATGATACCTGTCCAGGTAAGGTGTGATAAATAGTCAGGAAACCAGTTTAACCAACAGTTTATTATATGTAATTATGTCTTATTGATTTTATAATTCAAGATATACCTAACAGTTTTGATAAGCACAAATACTGAATATAATAATGTAATAAGGCACATAATACAGTGATGTTATTAAGTCAAGCAAAATTTATTGTGTGCAAAAGAGAAAGTTGTTTTGTGTTAGTTTATATCTTGAAAACAGTAGTGTGCTGAATGCTAAAAGTCACATATATAAGTTTTAATATGTTGTTTAGGTAAGTCTGTTATGTACTAGTCTTCAGTGTATGCCAAGTTTCATTCAATACCAGGCTTGAATTTGATGCAGTTTCTGTGGAGTGAAAATGGTGAAATCAAGTATTGCTAGTCAGTGTATGTTTTAATGTTGCGGCAGTCATGTACCAATCTTGTGCTAATATGTTTTATCTAAATGTTTGTCAAAATAAATATGCATGAATAAGCAGTGGTTTTTACACAGTCATCTAATCACTGCATGTAAGTATTCTCAGATACAATGTAAAACAGTGTTGTGGCCCCAGGGCCATCCAAGTGTGAACCTTTAAAGCAGCATTTAGTTATCCTTCAATGGCAATCAGTCATCCTGTTTTCTGGGGATAGGGAGGGAGTTGAGGAACATTGTATGACCAAGTCATTGCCCAGTTATATTGCTGCCACCACAGAAATTTCATCCCCCTCCAGCACCAAAAGAAGTTGTAACGCACTATTAGTACAAACACTGAAACACACTAAATCCACTATTGTGCAGTTAAATAATGCACATCTAACTATGTACACCTGAAAGCTCTAATTTCTCCGTCCCCCTCTAATAGCCGGAGTCGCGGCCAGGCAATTGAACAGCCCACACCCACCACCCCTGCCCCAACCCCGGTGTAAGCATTGTTGGATAGATGTGGAATGGCCAAAGCTGGTGATGTTACAATGTCATAAATGTTTTTATAGACAATCAGAATTAGTCAGGTAAGTATATAAAGGTATTTAATGTGTAATACTGTGCTGTAATCCACAACATATGAGAAAGGCACGAAAATGAAAGAAGACATGCAGTGTATTGTGTTATTGTCTATATACTTACGTCTTGTATTATAATGTTACAAATTAGTAGTGAACAACATATGTTGAGAGATATGATCCATTCTGACTCCCACCTCCACCACCCTGCTCTCTGGGTTCCTGTCTCCACAAAACGTCTTTTACCATCTCGTCCCCCAGTCCCACCCTTTGTTAACTAACATAAACTAAGATACTGATGAAATGATCCATCAGATGTTGAACATATCATACACCTCTGTATTAAGCACCAACAAATAAGTAACATACAATACCTCAGTATACCTGCCAACTATTTCATCCTGTTGTAAGCTGTTATGACACTGTAAGCTGGACCTTGTGTCACAAGGACATACGGTTGTTTATCGTTAACACAGGTTGTGTAGTTTCGGACGTCCATTAATTTGTATTAACGAGGCAATTTAAGCCTTATGGTATAAACACATCTTCCTTAGCCTTTATCATTCTTTTTCTGTGCCTGCCCTATTTCTCCCATCTTTCCTGTCACTTCTTATTGCTTTTCTTTCCTTTACATGTGGCCTTACATTGAGTGACAAGCCAAATGGTTTCCTGTAAGCCAAGAAACCATTTACAATGCTGGGTGGTAGCCATATAACCAAACCATACGTGCTCCCTACGTGTCAACAAGTGGGTTGGTGGAGGGTTGGTGCCCCTCCCCGTAAAACAACTAACTCAAAGTCAAATGGCCACCCTTTACGGGATTATGGCGTCTGGCAGTAGGTAGGTAGGTAGGTATAAACACGTAAGGTTTATGTTACTGTCATTATTGAATTAACAAAACGAATCAGGGATCGCCTCTGACAAACCACAAACTCTCTGCTAAAACTAAAATATCCTGATCTCATCACAACAGTGACACGATGTCATTATGTATATGACTGAATGCTGGTCAGTCATATACATAATGATATGTCACTGTTTTGACAAGAGGTCAGCATATTTTCGTTGAGGCAGAGTTTGTGCTTCGTCAGAGCCGATCCCTAGTTCGTTTGGTTCATCCAATAATGACAGGAACATAAACCTTACGTGTTTATAATGTAAAGCTTAAATTGCCATGTTACGATGAATTAATGGACGTCCAAAACCACACAACTAGTATTAACAATAAACAACCGTATGTCCTTGTAACAAAAGGTACAACTTGCAGTGTGTGTCACATAACACCTCAGAATGAAATAGTTGGCAGATATACCGGAGTATTGTTTATTGATTTGTTGATGCTTAATACAAAGGTGTATGATAATATGATCAAAACCTGACGGATCATTTCATCAGTATCTTAGTTTATGCTGGTTAACGAAGGGCAGGACTGGGGGATGAGAAAGTAAAAAGAGACATTTTGTTGAAACAGGAACCCAGAAAGTAGAATGGTGGAGATGGGAGTGAGAATAGATGAGAAAACACATCATATCTTTCAACAGATGTTCACTATATCATACTTATTTGTAAAATTATAATATAGGATGTAAATATATACAATAACCATACATTGTAGGTCTCCTTTCATTTTCTTGCCTTTCTCATATGTTGCGGATAACAGCACAGTACTACACATTAAATACCATTAATACTTACCCCTACTGGTTCTGATTGTCTATAAAAAACAAACATGGCACACTGTAACATCACTAGCTTTGGCCATCCCACATCTACCCAACAATGCTTATACTGGGGTTAGGGTAGGGGCGGTGGGTGTGGGGCTCACTGGTCGTGACTCTGGCTATCAGGGGGTGAGAAACTATTCCTTTCGGGTGTACCACATTATTACTATAAGCATAATGCTGGATCTTATAAGTCCAGTAAAGCTATGTTAATCACACAGATGCACACACCAGGTACTTCACAAAATTACAGTAAAAATCAAGATTTGGTTGGTGAATGATTAGTGAGGCTCAGAACCATCTTTCAACATGTGACAAAGGAAAAATTGTAAGGGACATAATCAAAATGGATGTAGATGAGTACTTGGAATATCTGACTGAAGGAAAATGGCTTGGGGATATGAATGCACATGAGAAAGCAACTGGATCTTGAGTAATTCCATTTGTGAATGATTACTGAAATTCTTGGGTGGACCTCTACTTTACGTAGGCATTACAAAACCAACACAAATTGTGCCATTTTGTAATATAGCTGAAAAGCAGTGCAAATATTATGTCTATCAAATTGCAAAGTACGTTCCCCCCCCCCCCATTATACACTCCCTTTTTGCAAGCATCCTGAAAAGGAGGTTTTTCCCTTAAGATATAACCAGGCATTTTAAAGGGTTATAGGAGGAAGCTTCCCCTACTTGTAATGCTTTCGCTGCTTCATCTCCAGTAAAAATCCCTCACAAACCATAGCAACCTTCCCCTTGATTTGTCAGTGTTGAAATCAGGTGCCATATGATGTGCTTCCCACACTTGTCTTGTCATGGACACTGAGGAACATGATCACTTAGTTTTACTGACTATGTTATAGCTGTGGTATCTCAAGTAGAAAGATTTATTTGGATAGCATTATTTTTTATTTTATTTATTTATTTTTTCCCTCCAATGGCATACCTGTGTGTGCAATATTTGGGTAGAAGTGTTCTGCCCCACGTGCAGTTTGGATGTACATAATTTCCAGACTGACTATTTCTATTCATTTTGATGATCTTTATCATCCATTTTCATCAATTTATCGTCCTTCATTTTCCCCCTCCTTTCAGTGCTGGCTGGGATATAGGGATTCCTGCATATATCAACACTTGAAGCACTGCAGTTGTTGAGACAGATTTTTATATTCTATAACTATCAATGCTTGACGTATAGCAGCTGGATTCAACAGACCACATCTCTCGCTTCATTTGTGGCTGCTAGCTCTTGGATCAACAAAGTAAGCCAGCACATAGGTGCTTTCTCCTGGGAACAGACTAAGCTGTCCCTTTCAGGTCAGTGCCGAGTTAGTTTATGTAAGTTATCATTGTACCTGACACAAAGTTACAGACTTCAGGCCAGAAGTTCACTGACCATTGCGACTCCCTGCTGACATGGCCTTTGGTGGAGGCACCAACCCCTGGACGGCTGTATCATATGCAACATAGGTCCCAGAAATTAGTCCCTGACACATCCTTCTCCCTATTCCAATAGACAAATATTCACCAACTCTTCTAATTCGTATGGCTAATGCTGTAGATCATCAGTTATGAGAACATGTTGACTTTAGGGCGTAAGGTAACTTCGGGTTGACAGTCTATGTCTCCCTATTGTCCTAGTTTACTGGGCACTTGAACTACCATGTTCCATGCAATAAATCCTGTAAGGGTCATCAACCCCAACTTTGGGTCAAGAACATGACTGGGTATCATCAACCCTGCCCCTGCCTGTAAAATATAATTCTTCATTATTGTATGGATCTTGCCTCTTCCAGACATGCATTTACTGTTGACCCCCATGATTCTGGGGTAAGCCTCTCTCAACATTATTGTTGCAGCCTTTGTGGCAGCACCTTTCCCTCTGCAGAGTAGCATCTTTTGGTTATTCGACCCATCCATACCAGACAAATGTGTGAAGATGTCACCATGTGGATTGTTGGTCCTTGCGCTATGGATGGAGTATGTGCCTCTCAGTAATTAGCAAGTGGACAGTCAGTACTCAGTTGTGTTGTCCTAACCCCTTGAATCCAGCTATTCATTCTTGCAACCTCCAGATGATATTATTCATCTTATAAAATGGTTTACTATTGAAGAAATTAATTAAGGCTATATCCCATCCAGATCAACAAGTCCATCTTAAGCTGAATGAAATAGCAGTCATTAGCAAGATTAAAACACAAATTCCATAATCGGAATGAAGGAGTTACAGTTGTCCATCCTCTCTACAACAAAAAGGTTTGCCACATGGCCACTGATTTATGCTCCTGAACATGTTTTCTTGGCTTATGATCACAAAGGACATACAGTAGAGCTTCACTGGTTCTCCTCTCCCTCCTTGTGGAGGTCCTATCTCCCTTGACTTGATACTGAAGATTCATCCCACCACCTCACTTCTGTGTGTTGAGTTTCTTAAAAGTTGGGCACTGCTGTGCTGCAATACTTGAGCTGGCATAGGGTTTAGCACAGAGGGTGGTCTGTTCTTCAGTACAGTACAACACCTGTCCACGGTTAGGCATGGTCATCATCTCATGACTAACATGGCTTCTCCTAGGGGTTAACCATGTCATTAAGAGAATTAAGGTACTGTGATAGTGATATAACAAACCAGGAGGGCATGTCACCAAGGAAGTCTACCCCTAGGATTAGTCTCAACTTGTCAGCAGCAAGGATCATACACTACAGTATATTATTTTCACATAAACCTGGCCTAAAACTCCCATCTCAGTTTTGAATGCACTGGTGAAACAACAGATTAACAACAAAATATGATGCTGGTCATAAAAACATGCTGTCAAAGAATGAAGAGTTGTAGTATTGTATTTTTCTGCCACTGAGCTATGTGAAACATGCTGCAACAGGACGAAAATCTGAGTCAAGAGTATAGTATTGTATCCACCCACAATGAAGCCCAGGACGTGGTGGCAGACTCATGTGACTAACTCCCACTATCTGCTGCATCTTGTCACCACTGGTCCCCACACCATCAACCAACACCTCATGATCAGATGCAAGCAGCTGCCTTACCACTAACATCCCTCACCTACTTTTAACTGCTTCAAAACACCACACCTATGTCTCTACAGGCGTAGCCATAACAATCCCTTCCGTGAATGTGACTGTCTTCAGAGCTTGTCACCCAGGTCAAGCAGGCTTACAGCCCTCCCCTTAAGTGTCCAAAGATCTCACTCAGTGGGCAATAGTACAACAGTGCAACTGGTTGCACATATCCAGGAGTTTTCACAGCAGACATGACCAGTTGCAGTGCCTTTCAACAGTGTATCTCAGTGCCATTTGCCATTGCCCACCAAAAGTCCTTCAGGTCTCCAACTCCATTTCAGAGCTCACACTGGCTCTTCAGTGACCTAAACCCTTCACGGTCTCAACACCTATTCATGCTGTCAGCCATGTTAGTCTGTCAGGGTATATGCACAGTCCTCAACCTTTCCAGCCATTAAACCCTTCACTGAGCTGTTCAGGGTCTTCAGTTGCTTCAGGTGACACAGGAACCACTACTAATGCCTTGACCATCAATGACTCATGGTGCTGCCAAGCTGAGTCATGCTAAGTAATCTGATACCAGTCTTTTTCCAATCACCTCGTTTGAAACACAGTCTTTGGTCTCTGTCCAGGTGCATTACAATCATGCCCTCAATCTCCTTGCTCAGGTTATCCCTTTATTAATCTTCACTACTCTTTGTAAGGGTGACTTCAAATAAGGAGCACTGAGCGGAAGGGGGGGGGACAGCACCAAATAACCATTTTTGCTCATAGAGTGATTTCAAAGACATTCAGTTCATTACCCCATATCCAAGAAAGCTCTGCTTCCTCTTCCTTCCCATGCTTCGCAAAATGAAGCCACATACACAAGGAAGTGGTGGCATTAACATACTCAACCATGTACAATTGACATTCCCCACCATCCAAGACAAGATAAAAGAACTGTGTTATACAGTGCTTGAACAAATGGACAAAACACAGACATTCCTGCTTGAGGAAATGTTACTATGCATTGAGGCATTTTAACCAACGACAAGAACCAAAGCACCCTCTTCACTATTCCATGAATCTGGTGCAATAATTCTATCACCATTTTACAATTCCCGGGTGATGTCTGAAATGGCTCGGTGCCTCTTCCTCAGTGGGTCTCTAAATTCACTTACTGTGAGAGAATGGGGCTTTTGGGCTTTTGAAAATCTTCTCTTTCACCTTAGTAACAGAGGAGACAAATACTGTACTTCCCTGAGGCCCAAAGTCTTCTTATATAAAGCATATTAATAATCAACTATAAAACAGAAAAGCATAGTTCTATACAGAAATGTTTCCTTCTGCTACTTTTTTAATCAATTTGTTGGGGCTTCCTGAATATGGAAAAAAGATATATTTAACATCCTGAGGTCAAATTTTTGAAACACTGTAACTGGAAATAAATTATGTAAAGCCCTACTCATTAATCAAATTAACTATATTCTTTCGTTGACTGACATCATTATTCTTGGAAATTGTTACTACTGGACAATTTATTCTTATTCTAATTTACAAAGCCCCAAAGTTATGAAGGGATTACAGAACACTACATCTAATTCCTGTACTTCAAGAAGTCTGAGCTAAGTTCAATAAAAAAAAAAAATAATAATAATTTAAAAAATGAAGAAAACAAGATGATAAAAATGATATGGTAAAATTTGGAAAAAAAGAAAAGAAAAGAAAAAAGTCTGCACCCCACATTACACCAATGTCAACAAGGATGTGCAAGATAACACATTTCATCATCATCGTATGCTTCAGAAATTGTCTCAAGAAAATGAAGGCTTTTCTACACATTCTTGCTCACAGTTTTAGTATCATAGCCTTTAATACGTATACTGTACAGTATATTACAAGATATTACCTTAAAGTATCACAGCTGTCTGGTCGTTCTTGTACTGCTCCATTAGTTTCTCAATTTCTGGACAGAGGTAATCCAAGGCTGATGGCTCTATGAGCACTGGCTTTGGCCTATTCTGTCGCCCAGCATAGGAGCACGTGGCAACTTTGCTGACAACTTCATTCACCTCTCCACCACTGAGCTCATACGAAACCTGGAAAATTGATTCAATAATAATAATAATAATAATAATAACAATCAACGCACTCAGTGTAGGGATGCCTTATGGTCTCTACACTGAGTAACAAGCCAAATGGTTTCCTGTACCCAGGAAACCATTTACTACACTGGGTGGTAACCATATAACTGGGGTTTTTGGCCAGGTTAAGTGTCCCCCAAATTCCCCTATCTAAAATCACTTAACCATGGCAGCTGTTTTGGAAAGCCTCAGAGAGCTCAATACCTGCCTGGGCCCCAACCAAATGGGCAGATTCGCATGGCCATGTGGGATGTGAGAGGTGTGAATGAGGAAAGCAAGAGGGTGGAAGTGGTGAATGTGTTCAAGAGTGTGAGATATGCCGTGATGGCATTGTATGAAACAAAGATGAAAGGGTGTGAAGTGGAGGAGTAGGTGGGGGGGGTGAAATGTGTAAGATCGGGCATGAATGGGTGAGGAAGATGCAAGGAAGGAGTTGCTTTGTTGATGAATGAGGTATGGCAGAGTGGAATGAAAGATTACAAATGTGTCAGCTCGAGATGTATGTATGTCCAGTTCAAGTTTGAGAATGTGAAAGTGGTGGTGAATGTAGCATATGCATCGTGTGTGGACCGGAGTGAGAAAGACAGGTTTTGAGATGAGCTTGATGAAGTAGTGGCACAAATGCCAAGGAGCTATCAAGTGAACATAATGGGCGATATGAATGGAAGAGTAGGCACTGGTCCTGAGGATAACATAATGGGTTGTAATGGAGTACCAGGAGAAAAATGATAATGGGAAGTGACTGAAGGATATGTGTCAGGAAAGGAGGTTGTGTAATTGTAAATCGTATTTCAAACACAGAGATGTACATAAATATACATGGTATAGAGGGAACGGGGACCATGTTGAAAGGAGCCTGACTGATTACGTGCTCGTAGAGAGGTCGATGCTGGGAATGGTTGCTGATACAAGGGCTGTGAGAGGACAATGTGAAGGTCTGTCAGATCATATGATCTGAGAGGAGTGAGGTGAACCAGGAGAGATAGCAGTCAGGAAGAAAGACTGAAAGTCGAGAAGCTAAGGATCAAAGAATTGGCTGATGAATACAGGTCCAAAATAGGGGACGAGTTAGAACCAATGAATTGGAATTAAATGGATCTGGAAAGCCTGTGGAATGCATATAGGGACTGCTTACATAGAAATGCTAATGTGGTGTGGCAAGAGTAACAACAAAGAAGAAAGGTACGGCGTGGTGGGATGAGGAGGTTAAGAGAGCAGTGAAGGAAAAGAGGAAGAAGTGGCTAGAGTGGTTACAGGACAGGGGTTCAATTGAAATAAGAACTGAATATACTGAGAGCAACAAGCACATAAAGAGACTAGTGAAGAGGAAAAAGGAGGAGGTAAATGATGATTAGGAAGAAAAATGAATGTAAACTACTCTAAAAACAGGAAGTTCTTCTGGAAAATGGTGTGGAAATGTAGAAGTGAAAGCAGAAAGAAATGTGAAGGCGTGAAGGATGCAGGTGGTAGACTATTAACCCATAGGGATGAAGTAAGGACCAGATGGAAAGAATATTTTGAAGGCCTGATGAATGGGAATAGAGAGAGCAGAGCAGCTGTAAACATAATTGGTTTTGGGTGTGTGCAGAGAAGGAATGCAGTGCCAGGAAACGTGACACTCGCACAGGTGAAGAATGCTGTGAAGCTGCTGAAAAATGGGAAAGCAGCTGCGGTTGATGAGGTGTATGCAGAGATGATCAAGTGTAGTGGAGAGAGCGGAATGAAGTGCTTGTTGAAGATATGTAAGAAGGCATGGATGAGTGAAACTGTGCCAACAGAATGGAAAAAGGCTGTGACTGTACCCCTGTACAAAAATAAAGGTGAGTGAAGTGGGTGCAAGAATTATTGTGGCATAAGTTTATTGAGTGTTGTAGGGAAGGTATATGGAAATTATAGAGAAAGTAAGAGAGATATCAGAAGTCCTAGTGAGTGATGAACAGGGTGGCTTTAGGAGAGGCAGAGGATGTGTGAATCAGGTATTTGCTGTGAGACGTAGTGGAGAATGTCTGTGAGAAGGGTATATGGTGTTTATAGCATTTATGGATCTGGAAAAAGCACACAACAGTGTAGACAAAGAAAGATTGTGGAAGGTTTTGCGGATATACAGTGTAGATGGTAAGCTGCTAGGTGCCATCAAGAGATTTTATGATGGTAGTGAGGCATGTGTATGGGTAAATGGGCATCTAAGTGAATGGTTCACGATCAGTGTGGGCGTGCGACAAGGTTGTGCAATGTCTCCATGGTTGTTCAATATATAAATATGGATGGGGTGATGAGAGAAGTAAAAACACGAGCATTTCACACCCAAGACTTGTGTGTGGTACCAAGTGAGGAGAGTCATTTCTCCAGAGGAAAAAAGTGGTGTCTTGACTGTATGGATTAGTTGCCCAACTGGACCCATAAAACAAAGCTTGAATGTATATAATACAGCTTCCAATCCATGTCTGCCAAGTTACTTATCACTGTCAATGTATTCTTTGCATGCAACTGTGGAGGGGGGGAAAAAAAAAAAAATTCAGTAAAGAAGGACTAACACTAACATACAGCCATTCCACAGCCTCTTCGCCACACTTTTCAGTTTTCTTAATGTTTCCATAGCATTAAACATCTCTCTTCCTTTATGCGACAGTTTTCCACATGACACACACACATTTTCCTCCCTTGTCTATACGGTACTCACCGTTCCACATACTTAAGCTCTACTCTCTTCACATGCTCCTAAGACTGACTCAATTAGCTACTCTCCAGAATCATTACTTTGCTCCAGTGTGCAATATTACATTCACCCTCAATGCCACACCATAACACTTAATTCCTTGTCATGTAGCCTCACCCCCATTTTCTGTTAAGTTCACAGTAAAACTACTGAAAAATTACCTCTACAAGCCACCTATCCTGATCTGCCAGTTTCTCCCAATCTACAGTATCAACTCTATGGAAAAAGCTGTGGTATTCTGGAGAACCTCCCTGACTTTACCAACAGCCTGCACAGACATCCACATTTGCTCAATTTACGTACATTCACTTCCCTCACAGAAACCGCCACATCATCTGCATATAACAAATTTGACACCGTTTTTCACAAGCCATCATCATCTTTCACTGAATTCAAATTCTTTAAAAAGGTGACTTACCCAGTGCAGGGCATGTGGGAAATTAGACTGTTCACGTTCCACGGCAATATGCTGGTTAAAGTTTCTGTGAGGAGCCAGGAAGTGAGGGCAGCCTGGGATCTGGCAAGCATTATGTAGCAGCTTCAGCTTCTTGTCATATCTGAAGCAAGGAACAAAAGATACATGAATGAAAATACGAACCAGACACAGTAAAATAATCCTACTATCATCTATAATAATCCAGAATACCCGGTACTCAAAATTCTGTCCTCGTACCAGCTCTCATTATTTCACCATCCTAGACTGTACATCTGGCCCACATCACTCACTTCCCAAAGCATCCATCACAGCCGTCAGTACAACAATCTCGCAAAGTAAATAACATAACTTGCCTCTAATTTATTTACTATTTGATAGGGTCAAAGAGAACCTTATTTTTAAAGCTCCATACTGCTTTTTTTTTTTTTCTCTCTCTCTCTCTCACTCAAATATCCTCCATGTAATATCATTTACCTCCATCAATTCACAACTCATTCCTTCAATAACTCTGAATATTCTTTGTGTCTATGTCTCCTAATCTATTTTGGTAAAATCAGTAGTAGTTGTTTTCTTGCAAAAGCACCTCTGTGGCTGGATGTGCTGAGCCAACTTGGTGCCCCCCCCTCCCCCCTAGTTGCTAGCTTGTTACAGGGGCCTTATTAGCACATGTAGAGTACAGCTCATGTATGGAAGACTCATCACATGCAGCTCTTTGAAACAAAGAATCCAAAACTTTTCCGCTCATCAGCTCCTCTCCTCAGTGATTCCTTTCAGCCTATGTAACAGTAACAGTCAATCAATCTCATTCTCATTGCTACAACTCTGATCTCAGCTCTTAACTCTCAGACTGTATCCCCTGCACTGGCATACTGCACCTGTCTAGATACACACTGACCCCTTATATGCCCAGCTATAATGCAAGCAAAAGGAAGAGTGCCTTGGGTCAAAAACAAAATTCCTACCTGTACACTTTGGAGAAAGTTTCCTCATTGACTTGGATGCCCCTGTACTGTGCCTGGGTAACCACTTCCTGGGGTGTCATGGGCATCACAAGAGGCTTGTGGGCCTCCTGGTACAGCTTATACCACTCTTGTTCGGCACTCTTTAGAACCTACAATTACAATGATGTTTATGTTACTTTCTTATTCTTGCTTTCAGTTCAGCCTTTCAGTATAAGGAAGGCATCCTGATTTATCCAGGTGTTTTTTATCATAAGTTTATCCAAGTGAGTGATGGCTGTAGATAATGATTAATGTGGTAATATATGTCTGATAAGCACTTATATGGGTGATGGAGTGACAAGGGATGAAGAGGAAACTACCACTTATCATTTTACTGTATTTCTTGGTATTACCCACAAAACTTCTGGTAGAAAGTCACTTCACAGATTAACACAAAGGTTAACAAGAGTGGCAGTGCTACGAACAATTGAAAGGAATGAGCAGAGAACAAGGGATGAATTTCTGTTTGGGGTGAAACAGGATAAGAAGTAACAAACAAACATGGGGAAAGCCTGGAGAGATATTAGTCCTGAAATTAAATGACAGACTAAAATGACATGATTATAGTAATGATAAAACTTAAGGTAATATGGGGATGTATTTCTGGAAGCACTGTACTAATGCTGCATCCTACCCTCCTCCTTACTAGGGGAATGGGGGTGCAGAGAGTTGAGGTATATTTGCATGGCCAGTAAGGCTGGCATGATTAAAATCAAATTATTACAATCACTTGATTATAATTACAATTATTTTCCAATGGAAAATAGTATTAAAAATCGGACATAATACTCTTTGTGTACTGTCTCACTTTTCAACAAAAAGCTGTTTACAGCATACAAATAGATAAAGTCACAACACACAGATGCAGTCCATTTGTTCCTGCCTCTTAAGACACTAAGACATGGTTTGTACAGATGTACATGACTTATCCCACAGCCTGGCAAAGAAAAATATCAACTAGGCAAATGTTGTTCTACGTAAATTAGTTTATCTGTCCTGTGTATTCATGTATGACTGGCGAACTAGTTTATGCATTCGGCTTCATTTTCCATCACTATTACATCACTGGTGCTGGTGAGGGATGCCTTCACACAGTGGCACCGATATGAATGGGTTGCTTTGCTGCCTGGTTATACAATAGGAGAATAAATCTAACTCTCTCCCTATCCCAGAAAGAAGGATGGGCTGCTGAAGGGCTACTTCACTACACAGTCCACCATGTTCAGCTAAGCTTGAGGCCACAAAATATCTGTACCTAACTAAATCAGGTATACTGTATAGTATTTAAGTGGTTATGGTACTACTGATGTACTAAAACCTGATAACACATTAGCTGCCAACTACTTCCACAGACATAGCACCCAATGAGGTATATCTGACTGGGCTAATTTACTTGTCTTGTGGTAATTACCAGATTTTAATTTTATTAAATCTTATGACCATGAAAAAATTTTGTGTTTAATTTTAGGAATCAGATTTCTTACAAACCCCAACAGCCAACAGTTCTTCCCACTGCACTGAATGTTCTCCCTTTCTGGTGGATTCCCTATCCAGGGACACTGGTGCCAAACTGCGATGCAGTCATCACCCTTTCCTGATGCAGTACCCACATAATACATGACTTGCAAACAACCCATTGTGCCTACACTGCAATGCAACCTCCCACAGCAATAACATTTACTCACCTCATGCACCACACTATCCCAACACAGAAAATCCTCCACCATGGCCCCAACAAAAGATCACAAAATGACCAGCGCAAGTGGCCAGTTACCAGCAGTTCAACATGTTCACATTCAATTGGTCCCAGACTTGCAACAGCATGTCAAAGTACTGATAATAAACTGTACTTTAAAACACTGTACTCATATACATACCTCCTCAGTAAGCTTTTTTTTCAATACACTTGCATTCTCCAGTGTCACCTTCTTCTTGACTAGCTCTAAACAATCTTCATATGATGCGAGGTCTTTTGCCAACCGTTCCCTTGAATTATGACATTTTAAAGCTTCGGTCACATACACGAACACCTGCAAATTGTACATATTTGCTGATGACTGTTCTACAAAAAATGCTTAATATAAACACACTTGGAAACTACACAGCCTTCATTTAAACCCTGCAATACTAGATGGCACTTAGCCTGAATAAAATCATTAGGTACTGGCAAGAACAGAATGTAAAATGAACCATCATACTTGTGGTTAATAATGTGTGTGTGTGAACGAGTGCAATGTTTACTGTTGGGGTGTTAAACAGTGCTCTTTCTTATGAATGTATAGAGATGTCTTGTCCGATTTAGTGGGGCTGCTTTTAATACGTTATCCAAGACTATTTAGTGCTCATGTACAGTATGTTGGGTAACCATATCAGTGTTTTTAAGGGCAGATATTATTGTGATTTCAACTGTGTGGGATGCCACTAATATACTGTATCATTAGCAAAAGTTTGCACACAATCCCCATATGTTGTGTCTTCTGCTTTCACTTATCTTAGGATGTCTCTTGTGACAAAGAGGTTAATTACGGCTATACCTAACTACTCCAGTTTGAAAGTCTTTCCAAAGTTCTGTATACACCAAAAATGAACTACAACACATATCAGCAGAATGAAAGTCAAAAGAGTAGAAAACTGACCAATGTCTGGTTGCATTTACATGATCAAAAAACCACCAACCACCTCAGAGATTCATACCACTGTGTTCACAATAAGACCATCACTTGGATTGGTGTATTCTATGACTAAACTCCCAGGTGTATAACCTGTATTTAGTACAGCTTTTGTAATCTACTGGAACTAAATTTTTAAAGTACTGTAATTTAAATTTGTTTTGTCAATGCTTTCTAGTTCACATCAAACCCAGCCTCATTTGTCAGTCCCTTAAATCACTATGATCCTCCTCCACCAACCCTATATCTAATGTACACCTGTTTGCTTACAGAATGGAAAAATAAGTTAGATGACAGAAAGGAAAAATAAGGTGTCAGAGGAAAAAAATAAATTAAGAAGAGATGTGAGGAAAGTATCCACAGAGCAAGTCACATTACCTGTTTCTGGTCAAATGCCGCATCAATTTTCTTCTTTGGTAGGCCAATTTCTTCTGCCCAAGTTTTGAAGTTTGACCATCGGACAGCACCACAGCTTCCTGAATTCTTCAGCTGTTTCACCTGAAGGAAAAATAATAATAATAATTACTGTACTTGCATTATACAAATAACAAATTTTCTTTAAGTCAAGGAGACATCCTAGGAGAACAGGGTAAGCCAAGGTTGGAAAAAAGCATTTCATACATGATTTAAGATAAGACGGTGATTTAAATCATGTTGTAAATGACATAAACATCATAAATGACACAAGTTTATAATGCCACCAAAAAAAAAAAAAAAAAAAAAAGCTTTACATTTGAAAAATCATGACAATTTACCCATACATAAAGCTCTGTTTCAAGCTGTCCCACAATACCGTAGCGTTTTTTTTTTTTTTTTTTTTTTTTTTTTTTTTAATGCGAGGAAGATGGAACTAAAGGCTGTGAGCCTGCAATTCCTGTTCCTTCCAAGAGAAAAACAAAATACAAGAAAGAGCCAAATTCAAGATCCAATCATTTTGAGATGCCTGGACACACTGCGTCTGAAAGACCGGAAATCACAGGAAGCAGGAAATACAGACAAAGGAAGACAGTTCCTGAGCTGACCTGTCGCATAAATGAAGGACTGAGAGTAACGGTTAACTCTTGCATCAGAGAGTTGGACAGAAAATGGATGAGAGTTTGCTGCTAAACGGGTGCTACGCACCCGTCATAGAGGTGGAGGAATACATGCAGACAGTTCAGAGGAGCAGTGACCATTGAAGTAGTGATAGAAAAGAGATAAAGACGCAACAGTGCAGCAAAGAGACAGAGGTTGAAGGGAGTCACTAAGGGGAGGAGAGTTAATTAGACGAAAAGCCTTTGACTCCACCCTATTGAGAAGAGCTGTATGTGGGGAGCCTCCCCACACATGAGAGTTGTATTCCACACAGGGGTAGATAAAACCCCTGTATAGAGTCTACAATTGTGCAGGAGTAAAGAAGGAACGGAGTCGGCTTAGCACACCCAATATCTTGGAAGCAGATTTTACAAGAGATGTAACATGATCTTTCCAAGATAAGTACCGAGTAAATGAAACCCCAAGCATGTTCAAGGATGATGCAGGATTAAGCTGAATATTATTAAACATCAGTGGGTATACCTGTGGAAGATTTCGTCAGGTTGATATGTGTAAAAACTGAGTCTCTGATGCATTAAAAACAACCAGATTATTTTTACCCCAGAGATACAAGCCAAGTCAGACATTAGGCGTGCCATAGCCTCATCCCTTGTTTGTTGAGGTAACTGCTGAGATGGACGTTGCGGGAACCAAATGGAAAGGTGAAGGGTGGAGTCATCAGCGTATGAGTGGATGGGGTTAGATGTACAGCTTAGAAGGTTATTGATGAATAAAAGGAAGAGAGTTGGTGATAGGACAGAGCCCTGAGGAACACCACTGTTGATAGATCTAGGAGAAGAACGATGGCCGTCTACAAAAGTGGCTATAGAATGACCAGAAAGGAAGCTAGCGATGAAGGCACAGATAGAAGTACAGAAACCGTGAGAGGGCAGTTTGGATATTAAAGATTTATGCCAGACTCAATCGAAAGCCTTTGAGATGTCAAGTGCAATGGCAAAGCTTTCGTCAAAGTCCCAAAAGGAGGATGACCAGGAGTCTGAAAGGTAAGCGAGAAGATCGCCAGTGGAGCGTCCCTGATGGAACCCATACTGACGATCAGAAAGAAGGTTGTGATAGGAAAGATGCTCTAAAATTTTTCTATTAAGAATTGACTCGAAAACTTTTGAGATACTGGATGTTAAAGCAACTGGATGATAGTTAGAGGGTTGGGAATGCTCACCCTTCTTTGGGACTGTATCCTCCTACTTTCTCTATACTCATTTCAAAGCCAAAGGTGGCTGTTGTGTATATATACGCAACGACTTATCTTGCTCTCATGTTCCTGAACTCGATTCTTTTGAATTCTCTACACTCTGGCTTCGGCTTTCCTGTCATTCTCTGACTAAATATATCTGCGCTGTTTACTTATCTCCTAATTCTACTATCAAAAATTCTTTGACTATCTTACTTCTACGATGGAACACATTCTATCCATTTCTCCTTTCTCTGAAATCTCCATTCTTGGAGATTTCAGTGTTCACCACCACCTTTGGCTCTCCTCTCCTTTCACTGATCCACCTGGTGAACAAGCCTACATCTTTTCTATCCTTACTGACCTAGAGCAGCTTGTACAGCACCCTACTCGTATCCCAGACTGCCTTGGAGAGAGCTCCAACATGCTTGACCTCTTCCTTACAACTAATCCTTCTGCTTACACTGTTTATCTTTTCCCTTCATTGGGCTCCTCCGATCACAACCTTATCACCTTAACCTGTCCTATCGCTCTGGTACAGCCTGCGGACCCTCGAAAGAAACGTCGTCTGTGGCACTTTGGAGCTGCGGATTGGGAGGCCCTCAGGCAGTACTTCTTTGATTTTCCCTGCAATGATTATTGCTTCCATGGCCAGGAGCCATCTGACTGTGCCTTGTGCATTACGGAGGTTATTCTCTCGGGCATGGAAGCATACATTCCTTTCTTATATCCCCTGACTAATGCAAGAAAGCCTTGATTTAATCACACTTGTTCTAATGCTGTCTGCAACAAGGAGAGGGCCTATAAAAGGTACCAGAGCCAACCCACCCCTGAATCACATCTTTTATATGTCTCTGTCCAGAATCGTGCTAAGTCTGTTCTTCGCTCTGCTAAAAATAATTTCATCCATACTAAATGCTCTCAACTCTCCAACTCGAATTCTTCCTGCTTCCTCTGGCACCTTACCAAAAACCTTTCTAACAACTTTACCTCATCATCCTTCCCTCCTCTTTTCTACTCTGATGGCTCTGTAGCTATTTCTTCTACTGATAAAGCAGATCTCTTCACTCAGACTTTCTCCTCCAATTCCACCTTAAACGATTCCGGTGCTGTTCCTCCATCACTTCCCTCCTCTGAGTTCCTCATGGCTGACATTAAAATTTCTTCAGCTGATGTATTTTCTGCCATCACTGGCCTCAATACTAATAAGGCATATGGGCCTGATGGAGTCCTTCCTGTTGTTCTCAAGAACTGTGCTTACACCCTGCCTAGGCTAACTCTTTCGCCTTTGTCTATCAACTTGTACCTTTCCTTCTTGCTGGAAGGTTGCTCTCATTCAGCCAGTCCCAAAGAAGGGTGAGCATTCCCAACCCTCTAACTATCGTCCAGTTGCTTTAACATCCAGTATCTCAAAAGTTTTCGAGTCAATTCTTAATAGAAAAATTTTAAAGCATCTTTCCTATCACAACCTTCTTTCTGATCGTCAGTATGGGTTCCGTCAGGGACGCTCCACTGGCGAACTTCTTGCCTACCTTTCAGACTCCTGGTCATCCTCCTTTTGGGACTTTGACGAAAGCTTTGCCATTGCACTTGACATCTCAAAGGCTTTCGATTGAGTCTGGCATAAATCTTTAATTTCCAAACTGCCCTCTTACAGTTTCTGTCCTTCTATCTGTGCCTTCATCGCTTGCTTCCTTTCTGGTCGTTCTATAGCCGCTTTTGTAGACGGCCATCGTTCTTCTCCTAGATCTATCAACAGTGGTGTTCCTCAGGGCTCTGTTGTACCTCTACTGGATTTCAAGGTCATTCTGTAGGACATAATCATACATCTAATACCTGGTGCTTTATCACCCATGTTCACACAATGATCTTTTCATTCAAACTTTGTCCTTCATTATCTCTACATCCACAACTTACTGCTACCAAATACACTGACATCAACTACAAAAATAAGTGACCCTCAGAACAATGTAATCCTAAAATACCGAATAAGGGCAAAAAATACTGAAGTGAACAATGAACAGATGACAAAAATATGCTTGGATGGAGAAGCAGACTTCTTACTAAACTGCAGTAAAAAAAAAAAGAAAAAAAAAAAAAAAACTGTACTCAGTGTAAAATGCACACTGCTACGGAAATTCACCCACCTTGTTCATGTTGACTTCCAGTGTAATCTGCTCTGTCAGTTTGTCTGCCATTGTCTTCATTACAGTGATTACTTGTTTTCTCACTGCAGCTCTTAGATCGTCCAAGGAGAAGAAAGATTTCAGGAGATTCCCTCGTTTACTCTTGAAATCATCTGTAACTTGCTATAAAAAGGAAACACCAACAGGGTAAAAGCAAATCATTATGAATCATCATCATCATCTACCCTCTCCCCCCAACCCCATCCCAAAAGAGAGAGAGAGAGAGATACCGTACTAGTCAAGTTTGCCCAACTGAATGTGCCACACTACCATTCACTTCCATTCAAACCCCCAGAATCCTGGCTCCACCTGATAGGTCAAACACTGTGCATGTACATTCATAAGAAAAACTATCGTTACCCTTCAGAGCTGTGCCCTATGACACAATGACGAAGAGTTGTGGAATGACAGGACAAGAAAGTCTGTACCGCAAACCCGTCAATGTCGGTTGAGAGACAGATATTAGAAGTTGTGCTAAAGGTAATAAAAGCTAAAAAGATCGTCTGGCCTCTATGTACAGAGACAATACGTTTTATTATCCGGCACTGGATTCATTAAATAAAAATATAACAAAATAATGCAGAGTCAGCAAGACACGTGCAGACAGGCAATGAGTATGTGCACCCATGCCAGATGTATGATGGTCATTCAGCCGATACTAGCCAAGTTAGTAAATTTCAAGGTAATAATATGCATTGCTTTCTACATATAATGAATACAGAGCGATTATAACCTCTTGTGCACTCTATGACATCTCCATCATGCATAACATGGATATACCACACCCCAACCGTATTAACTCTGAAGCATCCATCTGAAGCATTTAACCACCCGTCTAAAGCAAACAAATGAACTTGTGCACCCCTGCTAGACTTAAAAAGACGATGCCTATAGATTTAATACTCTTCAAAATGATTTATTTGTTGTATTCTGTAGATAATAAATAAGTGCTGAATAGTAGAAAAATAATAACCATGGCAAGTTTCATTATTAATCCCGGGCGGGGCGCTCAGCGTAACACAAATATGTACTATATATTTCCCCACCATATGGCTCATTCTTGCTCATTATTCCAACTCTTGTAATGGGATTGTGATATGGCAACTCTAGATAGAGGAGGGGCGAACAGCAAGGACCCGCCCACACAGCCCAGCTAACGTTCGTTTTGCATCGAACATTCTGGGGGTAACGATAGTTTTTCTTATGGCTGTACCTTCACACTCTATCCTGACATAGTCAATCTAATGACTGAAGCTATAAGGGGTGCCAAAGTCTGATCATACACTCCTCAGCACAAAATTTATCCTGTCAGCTTGATTGCTTGTCAGTTTCCTAGCCTCATTAGCTTCTATACCTCTCTCACACCCCTCACCATATGTATTGAAATTCTAGGCATACCCCACCTCCTCCCACCTTCAAATTTGCTCAGATATGTGCTTTTCACCATTATTCACACCCACTCTTTCCACATGCCATACCATCTAAGAAAACTTGCTTCAACTCTGCAGTCCACAAATTCCCTTACTCCGCTACTTTCATAAATCACTGCACAGTCAATCACTATGAATACAGCTATGAAATGTGGCTTTAAATTTGTAAATTATATACGCTTGTGTACAGAACTAAAATTTTCATACAATGTAACTGGTAAATATTTTCTCAATAGGCTCTATAAAGTCTGTTTATGGGGTTATTCAATTATTCACATACTGTCAAACAGCTGCTCACCTTAGTATACGTCTCCAACCATTCTTTCTTCAATTCTGAATCATTCAACTTGGCAGCAAAGAAGTCCGTGAATGGTGATGAATCAGAATTATTCCGGTACATCTCCAAATTGGAAAGGCAGCGTCCAATGAATTCAGCTAATATCAATTTTAGCAGATATTCAGCTTGTTCTTCAGTAAATTTTTTAATTTCCAGGTACACAAAGAACATTGGCTTTATCACTGCTTCACATTTCAGTGTGTGATCATCATATTTCTCTGTACTTTCTGTCATCAAGGCCTGTTTTGGGTCACTGACGAGCACCTTCACATAACGAACAATGGAATCTCTGTCCATGTACAATCTGGCAGTAGCAACAAGATTTTCCAGCCTATCCTTGACAAACTCTGGACGATTTTGAAGAGGATTATCACTGATACTCTTTACCCATGCACAACCCAGTGCAGCTATATGGGCATTGTGGTCCATGATATGTGGGTTTTTCAGCACACAAAATGTTGCAAGAAGGGAATAAAGGTTTGTGCGTACCAGAGGTTTCAGTACATCAGCAGCACCAGCAGGTACAATAGGAATGACTACATTGAACCGTGTACTTTCTTCATTTTCCTGCAGCATTACATCCATGTCCTCGGTTCCAAAACTGTCTCCACCCATATCAACATATGCTTCAATGGCTCTCTGGCTTAGAACAGTGAAAGGTGTGACAAGAATATGCTTTATTTTCATTGTCCAAGGGTTTATCTGTGAGGCATCACGCACAGGAGCGTAGACTGGGATCCCTGTCATTGTAAAATTCTTCAAAAATTCAAATTTATTCTCCCCTAAAATACTCAGGAAGTCTGGGTCTTGAAGGTCTTGCAGGGTTGATGACACTGTTATTCTACAGCACTCATCAGGTGTAGGGGGTGGAAGCTGAAGGATATTTTCTTTGTTGTTGCAATACACTTTCTTAAATTTTTCTACATCCTCAGTGAATTCACTTATTCCATGACCTTTCAACTTAAGATTCTTTAAATCATATTTCCTGGTCGTGACAGTGGTCCTTAGAATACCTTCTGCGAGCTCAATCTCACTCAGATATTTCCCCTCAGTGCCAATGAGTGTCTTACTCTCTTTCACAAGAGTGGCATATTCTGTTTCACAGGTTTTCAAATGCTTTCTGGAAAGTCTTGTTTTCACAGAATTTTCTTCACCAATTTCTGATTTCTCCTTTTCAAATAGGAATTTAAAGAGAGAATCCATCAGATCAAAAGTTTCCATGGAAACTTGCAACTTTTTCCGGTGTTTCTGAATCATCACTGAATTCCATTGACGAAACACCTGCTTCAGCAAAAGCGACATGGTAATCTGTCTGATCTCCACTGACAAGGGCTGAGGCTGTTCATCATCTACCTTCAGACATATTTCAGGCAACTTTTCAGGTTCCTCAGGGAAAAAAAGCCACTCACCCAGGTTAATCTGCTCAGTTTTCTCAGCTCCAGGCAGAATAAAGCCCCCATGGCTCAGGCTAAGTGTAACAAGGCTAGCATTCAACTCTGATGTTATGCACATAATTTGCTCTTCTATTTCACTGTTCTCCTTGGCCCAGAACAGGGAAGGCACATTGGCACTCCCATTGTGCAACAGAGATCTTATATCAATACTGTAATTGACAGGGAAATGATATCCAATACCCAACAGAAATACATCAATGGTTTTACCAACCGGTATACTCATAAGAGCAATTTCAGAGTCTGGAAGTGGCTCACCACTGTTATGATCACCATCTGTCACTATGAAAACTCTGACATACTTTTCTGAGCAGTCATTAACTTCATGTCGAACAGTTCTCAAAGCTGAAGTAAGATCTGTGCTACCAGATAAGTTGTCTTCTAGAGTGAGGTCAGTGCCCTCTCTAATAAACTCGACATTTGAAGAGAAGACAAAAATCTTGGTCCGACCTGCATAAGAGAAAGTATTATATTCTTATTAATATACACACGCAGAATAGTACAGCAAAAGAAAACAAATACTGAAACTTTTTTTTTTTTTCCCCCATATTCTAGTTACGCTGTCAATCTCTTCTCAAGTCTGACAGTGTTTTAGGTTTACTCTTTAGAAGTTTGACAAAAATCAGCCCTTTATTTGTCCATAAAGAATTTTGCCTCTGCCAAGTGCACTAGAATGGACTCATTTATTTTTCATATCTATTTTGCCAGTACTGTACTTCGAGATACAGTAGAGAATATGGGTAGTGATCTGTCCAGTATTTGTAGTTCCTTTGAGCTAAGGCTCATCTGAATATGAACCCAGTGGACTTCAGCCTGATGCTAGTCATCCCCTATATTTCCCCATCGTCTATTAGAGGGTAGGGAGGAAGCTGAGGCACATTAACATAAAATAAATAGACACCATAGCCGTCCTGTTATATCCATGTCAGCACGTGAAGACACCCCTGTCTAGCACCAACAATCTACTCTACAGTACATGTCATAAAGACAACAATGCATCACTTCTCTCACATGCCATATGCCTGAAACTGACCAATAAATTTTTCAATAAAACTTAAAACTCTGCCACTGGATTCCCTTCCTGTCACCAACCTACAGCATTTGAGTGGGATCAAAAGAACAATCTTTCATCTGATAGTAAGCACCCAAGCCAAATGAGCCACAACAGTAGAGAGAGAATTTTTTTACATGTGGCAAGAAAGATTTGGAGACACTGAAGGAATGTTTTTATCCACTTTTGACACCAGTGAAGCTTCTGAAATGGTGCGAGAAATAATCCCTGATTCAGAGATAAGTGAGTGTACAGCTTCTTGTCTCCAGTTATAATACCTCACAAGGTATGCTGACCTCCCTTTTGCAACATCCATGTCTCATTGGTTCTTCAAAATGAGCACCCAGGGAGGACATTTCAGTGCCTGTCTACAAGACCTATGGAAACTATGAAGTGCCATTCTCTTTAGATGTCATGAGTTATGCCACTTTTTGAGTGAAACTGCTCAATGCAAAATAGTGGGCGGAGGAAGCAGTGTTCTCTCTGGCAGACCCAGTCAAACTGGGTGCCTCCATGACACACTTGTAACAGTGAAAATTGCTTTTTTGGCCACTGGTGTTCTTCTTATCCACTCCTCCCCAATCAGTCCACATTGAATCTACTATACTTTGGTAATTTCCAAGCCTATTAAATTCAATCCAGTCCACTGGGGAAAAAAAAAAAAAAAACTAAGTGAAGCAATCTTCCAATCCAAGACCTTTCCATTCTTTCTGGCAACCTTGGTGATAGGAGATAGGGAAAATTGGAAATAAGCATGGAAGTACGAGAGTTGCTGCATGATAGTACTGATGATCTCCAGTTTAATGTATGCAAGTGATGCTTGGACTCTTATCAGGACACAAGAGAGGAGTTTAAATGATATATTTATATTTCTTTAAGAAGCATGTGAAGTTAAACAGATACACAGATATGAGTAAGTGAAGGAGCACTGCTACAATGATGTGGATGTGCTGGAAAGCATTAGAAGTACCTTGAGACAGTATGACTATGTGGACAGAATGGAGAGGCTAGCCAGGAAAGAGCATGCGAGCAAGTCAGAGGGGGGATGGGGATACTGAGAAAGAGACTGGCGGATGGGGTGGACAGGGTAAGGGGTGGGAGTTGGAGACAGCAGCCTGAAAGCAGAGGACAGGGTGACAAGGAGGCAATTTGTTTACAGCTACCCCATATGACTGTTTTCCAAACTATGGGCAATGGGGGGGGGGGGCCCCTCATTGTATAATATTTAAGGAGCTAAAAGATGTTCAGATTTTTGTCAAGAATGACTTGAGATCAATAACATCTATCTCTTATTTTGTAATCCAAACTTAACTCTTTTTTTGGCAGTATTTCAATTGATGGAGTGTGTGGTGAAATGCTTAGGTATGGGGGTATGGGGGTGAGATTGTTGTGGAGTGGATATGGAAGTTGTGTAGACTGGCTTGGGAAGAGGGAAGGGTTCCAGAGGACTGGAAATCAGGTATAATTGTTCCTCTGTACAAAAGAAAAGGGGAGAGAGAAGTATGTGGTAACCATAGGGGTATTTGCCTTCTTAGTGTGACTGGTAAAATATATGGTAGAATACTCATTGATAGGGTTAGGCATATGACAGAGGAGCTAGTTGGAGAAGAACAAGGGGGATTTAGGAAGGGAAAAGGGTGTGTAGATCAGATATTTGTTCTAAGATGTTTAGTGGAGAAGTATCTAGAGAAGGGAAGGAAAGTGTATGCTGCCTTCATGGACTTGGAGAAAGCTTATGACAGAATAGATAGGCAAGGTATGTGGAAGGTATTAAGAATATATGGAGTGGAGGGGAAATTGTTGAGTGCTGTGAAGAGTATGTACAAGGGAGCTAGGGCTACGGTGCGAGTGGACGGTAAGCTGAGTGAGTTCTTTGATCTCAATGTGGGACTGAAACAGGGGTGTGTGATGTCTCCATGGCTGTTTAATATATATATGGATGGGGTTGTAAAGGAGGTGCAAGGTAGGGCAGTGGATGTGGGGGTGGCCCTAATGAATGAGGGTGAGATTTGGAAGCTTCCGGTGTTGCTGTTTGCTGATGATACAGTATTGTCGAGTGAAGATGAATGGGAGTTGCAAGGTTTGGTGAATGAATTTGGGACAGTGTGTAGGAGGAGGAAGCTGAAAGTTAATGTAAACAAAAGTAAAGTTGTGGTGTTTGAGAGGAATGAAGTCAAAGAGTGTGCAGTGAGGTTGGATGGTGAGGATATGGAGAATGTGAGTGCATTCAAGTACTTGGGTAGTGTGATGAGTAAGGATGGAACTTTGGGGGATGAAGTACGTGAAAGGGTACAGCAGGGAAGAAAGGTTGTTGGTACACTGAAAGCAGTGATGAGAAATAGGAAGCTGAGTATGGAAGTTAAGAAGTCACTGCATGATGGTATTGTGATCCCTACCCTGACGTATGGAAGCGAGGCGTGGACCTTGCAACAGGGGAACAAGTCAAGAGTGAGAGCAGTGGAAATGAGTTACTTGAGAGGAGCATGTGGATTGACGTGGAGGGACAGGTTGACGAATGAAGAAGTGAAGGAACGTTGTGGGGTAGATGTGGATGTGGTTGAAAAGATTAGGAGAAATACACTGAGGTGGTTTGGACATGTGGAGAGAATGGAGAATGAGAGACTGACTAAGAGGGTGTATGTAGGTGAGGTGGAGGGAGGGAGAGGGAGGGGTAGACCGAGGATGAGGTGGAGGGATGGAGTTGAGAGGTATGTGAGGGAGGGGGGGGGGTGAGTTGGGGGGAGGGGAGTCAAATGGTGGGTGACAGAGTGACTTGGAGGCATTTTGTCTGCGGCCATCCTTTGCGGGATTAGGGCGTCGGGCTATAGATAGATAGATTTCAATTACTCCAATTCATAAATATATCAGTGAAGACTGTATGAAGATATGATTCTAAAGTTAATGATTCTATTCTAAAGTTAATGATTCTACAGAGCATTCGAACATGTGTGGACATCAGCAAATAAGCATCCAGCATTATTAGTTCAATTGTGTCAGGTATAATTATTCCCTTGTACAAAGGAAAAGGGGAAAAAGAAGTGTGTGGTAATCATAGGGGCATTTGTCTTCTTAGTATAATAGGAAAAGTGTATGGTTGGATACTTATTGACAGAGTTAGAGAAAGAACAGAGGAATTAGTTGGAGAAGAACAGGGAGGCTTTAGGAAGGGAAGAGGTTGTGTAGATCAGATATTCATTCTTAGATCTTTGGTGGAAAAGTTTCTAGAGAAGGGAAAGAAGTTGTATGCGGCTTTCATGGATTTGGAGAATGCATATGACAGGCTCAATAGAAAAGGATTGTGGAAGGTATTGAGAATATAATTATGGAGTAGATGGGAAGTTGTTGAATGCTGTTAAGAGTATGTATGATGGTGTTAAGGCTGCAGTGCGTGTGGATGGTGAACTGAGTGAATTTTTTTCTTTAAATGTTGGGTTGAAACATGGATGTGTCACGTCTCCATGGTTGTTCAATCTGTACATGGATGGGGTAATAAAAGACGTACAAGGTAGGGTAGTGGATGCTGGAGTGGCCCTGGTGAGAGAGGGTAATGTTTGGAAACTCCCTGTACTGTTGTTTGCAGATGATACTGTGTTGTTGAGTGAAGACGAAGGGGAGCTGCAAGGCTTGGTGGATGAGTTTGGGAGAGTGTGTAAGAAACGGAATCTAAAGATGAATGTAGGGAAGGGTAAAGTGATGGTCTTTGAGAGAGGTGGAGTCAGTGAATGTACAGTGAGGCTGGATGGTGAGGAATTGGAAAATGTGAGTACGTTTAAGTACTTGGGTAGTGTGATGAGTAAGGATGGAGGTTTGGAGGGTGATGTGCTTGAAAGGGTACAGCAGGGAAGAAAGGTTGCTGGTTTCTTGAAAGCAGTGATAAGAAACAGGGAAGTGAGCATGGAAGTGAAAAAGTTACTACATGGCAGTATTGTGATACCAACTCTAACGTACGGAAGTGAAGCTTGGACATTGTTGGAAGGACACAAGTCAAGAGTGAGAGCAGTGGAAATGAGTTATTTAAGAGAAGCCTGTGGAGTCACATGGAGAGACAGGCTGACAAATGAGGATATAAAGGAGTGTTGTGGTGTGGATGTGGATGTGATAGGAAGCATTAGGAGGAATACACTGAGGTGGTTTGGCCATGTGGAGAGGATGGAGGGTGAAAGACTGATGAAGAGAGTGTATGTGAGTGAGGTTGAGGGGGGGAGAGGGAGGGGGAGGCTGAGGATGAGATGGAGGGATGGGGTGGAGAGGTATGTGAGAGAGGGGTGTGAGTTGGGAGCAGGGCAGTGAAATGGCGGGGGACAGGGCGACATGGAGGCGATTTGTTTGTGGCCACCCCAAACGGGATTGAGGCGTCTGGCAATAGATAGATAGATAGTGTCACATTCAGTACTGGGAGGTATAAAATTTGTTCTCACCCGTCTGTGTGCATGGTTTGTTGTTCTTCAAGTCTATCTATTTTTCTATTGGCAGACGCCTCAATCCCGTTTGGGGTGGCCACAAACAAATCGCCTCCAAGTTGCCCTGTCCCCCGCCATCTCATTGCCCTGCTCCCAACTCACACCCCCCTCTCTCATATACCTCTCCACCCCATCCCTCCTTCTCATCCTCGGCCTCCCCCTCCCTCTTCCCCCCTCCACCTCACTCACATACACTCTCTTCGTCAGTCTTTCACCCTCCATCCTCTCCATATGACAAGAAATATTTAAATGTTTTCACCTTATACTTTGCACTTGTGTCATTTTATACACTGCACAAAAAAGGAGTAATATTTAAGAAAATTTCAAATGAAAAGCCAAGCATACAATAATTAAGTAAAATACATAAAGTTTCTTTTATGTTTCATTTCTCTAACCCCTACAAGGCGGGCGCCGTTACATAACATTCGTACGTGAGAAGGAGGGCAATGTTACATAAGGTTGGGCCATTTTTTGTCAATTCATTGGTTAAATTGGGCGATATGACAACGCTGTCCCCTACTGTCATGCAAGGTGAAGACAAAGAACATAGTAAATAATGCATTAATGACAGTGTTTTGTGGTGACAAAAGTGAGTGAGTGGGAAGTCCACCAGCCTCGCCCCACCAGGCCACACGCACAACTCTGCTCCACCTAACTCAGCCAGCTGGCACATTGTATTGCTAAGTAACACCTCTTAGCTTCGTTTTTCATCCATTTTCATTTATTTATGTATGTACAGGTTTATTCCTCAATACATTAGTGTTTGGCCATGTGGAGAGGATCGAGGGTGAAAGACTGATGAAGAGAGTGTATGTGAGTGAGGTGGAGATGGGAAGAGGGAGGCAGAGGCCGAGGATGAGATGGAGGGATGGGGTGGAGAGGTATATGAGAGAGGGGGGTGTGAGTTGGGAGCGGAGCAGTGGAATGGCGGGGGACAGGGCGACGTGGAGGCGATTTGTTTGTGGCCACCCTGAACGGGATTGAGGCATCTGGCAATAAATTGATAGATAGATAGACTTTATTGTTTTGAAAATATGCCGTCCTACACAAGTGTATACTAAATAAGTTGTCCGTCTGTAAGGGGGTTAATCATCAGTGCACAAGTGATAAGCAAAATCATAAAATTGAAACTTATAAAAAAATGTTCTTTTTCTTCTTACTACAATCTTGTAGACATTTTTTTTTTTTTTTTTTGACTCTGGGCAAAGGCTTCAAGGCCTATATCTCAGGAGCAGTTACCTATCCCAAGGCCCAGCAGTCCTCCTACACCTCCACATGTCACCACTTCGGCACTAACACCCACCGTCCAAACTGAATACAAGCTAGGGCTGTCTCATACAGGACTGGTGTATTGGTATTAGCAGGGGTATTTTTACAACAAGTCGGCGGGTCATCTGGTAGATCAGCAAAGTCTGCTTTTTATGAAATTCAAATCCTTAAACTGTTCCTTGCCCCAGCCGGGATTCGAACCTGGGTCCATCAGGACTGCAGGCCGCCTCTCTACCAATTCAGCCATTACTGAAATCTTGGAAAACACTGCCTTATGGGATTAAGACGTGGTTAAATACAGACTGAACCCCATCACTAAAATATACTTTTTATTCCTTTAAACTCCTGACAACTTTTTCAGCTCGAAAGACTTTGAATGGGGGTGGGGGGGGTGGGGGGGGAAGTGGCATGATACAGCATTTAATACGTCTTTATTACTACAGGGCCTTCCTGTTATTAATGATATGGGAGTGGCATCTGACTTTTTCATGCCTGATACTAAGACTTCTAGTAAAGATACATGGTACACTCTTTCCTATCTGACATCAACACTACGGTATATGGTCCTCAAAGGGTCTGTGCTACTATTCAAGAAGTGTACCCTCATGGTAACTCTAAAAGCAAACTCTTGACTTATCTACTTCAAAATTTCCTTCCTGCTAAAAACTCTGTTAGGCTGTCCCCTAAAAACTAGGAGATTCATCCCAACCTTCCATCTACAGTTTACCCTTGCTATAAAGGACTAACTGACGGGAGGCCTTACTCGATAAAGCAGATAGCCCATTATGTCTGATGGGTCCTCCCTTGGTGGGATTCCAAGTATGTTTGAACTAAATGAGCATAATGGCATATTCTGATACTAAAAACAAAAATAATATCCATCATACTCTAACTTGGCCCATAATTTCACCCTATTGCAACTCACTTCACAACCTTTGTCATAGTACTTCATAACTAGTACAGTATTACTACAGTCTTATTACAACTCGGCAGTCACAACAGGAAGAAGGCAATTTCAGGCCAGGTTGGAGTAAAATGGGTAGGAAACACGTACTGCACCCCATTTAACAGAAACTGTTCATTATATTAAAGGCCAGTCGGATATTGTTCATCATAGAGAAGGCCAGTGGCCTTCATAGTGTCCATTAAAACTAATGTCCACTATACCAAGGTCTGTTATAGCAAGGGTCTACTGTGCCATCCTAGTCTTCTGCCCACTTACTCTCAGTCTTTCACTTTATTCACAAGAATTTTTCTTTTTGTAACCCTCCCTACTTGTCAGTATGATTTTCACCAGAGAAATGTCAACATTGGTCAACCATACATATCTTTCTATCCTGCTTTCAAAATTCTTGATTATCCTCCTCTGAGGACTTCAGTGAGTCTTGTGCTCTGAACTAGAAATATTTAAAGCATTTACAATGTCTGGCACAAAGCTTCACATTTCTAAACTACCCTTCTCCAGTTCCTATCCTTCCATCCATGTCTTCATCTGATTCCTCTTAGGTCATTCTTGAGGTCCTGTTGCCGACAGCCATTGTTCTTCCCTTATGGCTCTAAGTATGGTCGTTCCTCAAGGTTCTGTCCTTTCAAACTTTTCATATTACAGGTACAGTATTCAAAAGGCTTTTAACGATACAGCAGCTACTGTGGTCCTATTCATCATCATCTACATATAATCCTGCGTTGCCCCAATGAGGAGCATAGAAGCCCAGGGCTAGGCAAATTGGTCGTGACATTTAAGATGAGAGTGACCAGCCTCAATCATCCCTGAGTGCCATTAAGTGATCAATAAACACCAACCATCCGTTGGATAAAAACCTGCACAGGCTCAATCCGATTAGAGCGAGTTAATTACCCATTAAACCACCAGGCGCCATAATCTGGCTATATGGTTACCACCCAGCATATTAAATGGTTTCCCAGTGTACACGAAACCATTTGGCTTGTCACTCAGTGTAGAGTCACCCATTGGCAGAAGGAAGAGGACAGAATGAAAAAAAAAGAAAGGCAGAAGAAGGAATGTAGAGCCACCCACAGGCAGAGGGAAGAGGAAAGAATGAAGCAAAGGAAGACAGAAAAGAAAGGAAGGAAGGAAGGAAAGAAGGAAGGAAGAGAGGAAAGGGGAGTCACACGAGAGCAGCATTATAATGAAGTCATTAAGTGGGTGGATGGTGAGTGCCCTTACCTACCACTAATACGCTGATAAATACATTCGTATCCATCCACTGCTGCTTTCGCCCTCCAGTATCAGTCAATTAGAATTCATCTGATGAAGCTATGGTACACATAACTTTACAATGAAAGAAACCTACACACACACACTACCACAGAATCACATCTTAATAAAACATAAACTGAGACAAACTGTAGTACTGATCAATCATACAGTTGAAAACTGATTCAGTAACAGAACAGTTCATTCCCTACAAATTCTACACACTGCAAATGCAATACCATAAGTTACAATCAGCCACTGCTCTGATTGTACTGACACTTGAAAACAAATGAAGCAAAATTACAATACCTGTCAGTTTATTTTTTATATAACTCTGCCATCCGGTTACCACATGCGGCCAAGCAGCAAACATGGAACCAGAAACATCTGCCATAAGAATGTTGAAGATATCATTAGTGGCAGCTGTGTCCCCATGTTGCAGCCGACAAGGTAGTGATTTGGGTACCCTGAGCAGCGAGTGACGTTCCCCATTGGCCTTGACTGCCTCATAAAGCTCAAAATCATCTTCTGTTGTGGCTTCCATTCCCTCCATCTAGAAAGAAAAATAAATACATAAAGTAAGCTCTCCCACATAACATTACATTACACTTTAACAGTTACACCCCTGGGAGAGGTCTGACTGCCACACTACACCATGTGGGGAGTGTGATCTTAAAAATTTCAAACACTCTACAAAAACAGAGGAAGAGAAGTAAGAATGAATGCTTATACATTGATCTTACAGAAGCTACTCTAAAAATGTAAGAGAGCAAGAGTGGTATAGTGAAGAAGGCTGTGGATGAATCAGGAGAGAGGTGGCTTGCAGTCCTAACGAAGCCATGTTTGAATCCCAGCTGGGGTGCGGGAGAGTTTAAGGTTCTGAATGGGGGGGGGGGGCCTCATCTAACATACAACCTGCCAACCTGGCAAGAATATCCCCACTAATACCAATACACCAGTTCTATATGAAACAGCTCTAATATTTACCAGATTCAATAAGGATGGTGGGTTAGCACTGAAGTGGTGACATGTGAAGGTGTACAGTATGAAGGATGACTACTGGCCCTTGAGAACAGGCTGTGAAGCCTATGCCCAGAGTATTAAAAATATAAAAAGCCCAGATTTTTTTTTTCCCTTGCACAGCTTCTTTCACCTAGCTCAGAGGCAGAAATATAGAATATTACAGCTCTATGGCATTTTCATAGCATTTCTTCATGACTAACATTATATTCCACTGTTAATATATTCCTACACTTTAGCATTCATGATAGAGATGGCAATTTTTACCTTAATTAGTGCAAAAAGAGTATAATGAGATGATGAGAGGGAATGTCATAGGGAACCTTGACCTCACACACTCAGTACCAGCCTGTTTCTTTGTTTTGGCATGGCTGTAAAAAAAAGCAGTTATCACAATGTTACTCTTTTCATAAATTCATACACAGCATAAGTTTCTTACAATACTGCACAAGGCTTACAGTCACCCCTTGCTTTTTGTGATTTCAATTTTGCCAGTTTTTGTTATTCATGGATGAGCAAGCCACCACAAAATACACTAGTTTCTGGTGTATTCCGTGATGATTTGACAAAATTTTTTGCAATAACATATAAAAATACTCTTTAACTCTGCCACTGCTGATGGCATCAGTCTTTGGAATGGGCTTAAACTGCCAGTGGCACTGATTGAGAAAACGACTCTAAAAACTGCATGAAGAATTCCAGAGAAATTTCTTTTATCTGGCATCTCATACAGACCCCAAAGCATGCACCCAAACACTTAACACCTCAGTACATACACCCTGGCAATGTTGTGTTTTTCTTGAATAACTATGCATTTATACACTAAACCCTCACTACTGTATATCTACCATCTACAGCTGGATGCCATAATCCCATGAGGGGTGGCCATTTGGCTTTGAGTTGTTTGTTTTACTGGGAGGGACACTAGCCCTCAGCCAACCCACTTGCAGACGGGTAGGGAACACATATGGGTTGCTTATACGGTTGCCATCCAGCACTGTAAATGGTTTCCTGACTTACAGGAAACCATTAGGCTTGTCACTCAATGTAAAGCCTCCTGAAAAGGAAAGAAGAGTAATAAAATGTGACAGGAAAGATAGGAGAAACAGGAAGAGATGAGAGCAGAGACAGGAAAAGAATGATTAAGGTGAAGGAAGAAGTTGGCAGCATTACATCAAGTGACTGAAAGATGGTTGCCACTACAGCTACAGTATATTACTCATTTATCTGAACTTTGGCTATGCTGTATCGACCACTGTTAGGCAACCAAACAACCTTCAGATATATTAAACAAAAAGCAAATTTATGGATGTGATGCAGCCAAAGACTGGATGAATGGTAAACAGGAATTTTTGTGTTTGTTTCTGTTCTACTGCTAATTACTGACTGAAAATATTTGACATTTACCTATAAGGTACAGTAATATAAACTCAAAAAAGAAATTAAAATGAACACCATCTATCTATCTATCTATTGCCAGACGCTTAATCCCGTACAGGGTGGCCACAAACAAATCGCCTTCACGTCGCCCTGTCCCCCACCATTTTACTGCCCTGCTCCCAATCCACACACCCCCTCTCTCATATACCTCTCCACTCCATCCCTCCATCTCATCCTCAGCCTCCCCCTCCTTCTCCCCCCCCACCACCTCACTCACATACACTCTCCTCATCAGTCTCTCACCCTCCATCCTCTCTACATGGCCAAACACAATTCCATTTTTATCCACTGAACAACATTTACAGTAATAAAAATCGAAACTGTGATTGTTGTAGTTCTCTAACAAACATCAGCTAATATCGTTAGCTTCTCCACCCAGTTAATTCAGCACTGGGCATTTACTGTACGGTACATTTCAAGTACAATATCTCTTTCAAGACTTGATTCCCATTTTTTTAAAGACTCCATGCTGGAAAGCTATGGATTCTTTTTGTAAGTTATTATACTCTGAACTGGGTCATATTAGTGAAGGGGTTAGTGACAACTCTTGCTGTTTCCCTCCCATCTGAAAAGTCTGAGCTGAAGAAAATCATCTGGAGAGAACCAGACGGAGCATCTGAGAGCACAAAACCTGCACCTTACTGTTGGTCTACGACCGAGCATTTAACCCTGCCCTGTGACCTAGATCTCTGACAGATTGTTCTCAAACTTGAAATACTGTATATCATTTCTTGCTCTTTCACTAACTCACATTGGATAAAAAAAAAAAAAAAAAAAAATGGACTGCAACTTTGACCTATGACCTCCAAACAGAATCACTTTATCTACTGCTGACCTTGAACCCTCCCACCAAGCTTGATCTGAATCAAAATCTTTTTAGTTATGGGGCCAAAACTTTGACCCTGTCCTGTGAACTGTATCTCTAGCCAACTGTTCTCATAATAATATCACTCCACCCTCTGCAAACCCTCAACCCATCCACCAAGTTATCAAAATTGTGTTAAAACTGTAAAAGCTGACCTATTACCACTAATACCAACCTATGACCTTGAGTTTTTTTTTTTTTCTCCAGCCAATAGCTACCTAGTATCAGACCCACTGGAGAATGAAACCCGTTTGTGAAAAACCCAAGGTGAGTGGCTAAGCTGCTTTAGAGTCAGGTAATGTTCAGAGAGAAGAAAATGGAGAAACTGGGGTTCTGAGAAACTGTGTTTTAGCATTTTAGCATTACGTTGTTAACTGTGCAACTTTAACTGTTGTTTTGGGTACAAAAATGTTTAACTATTATGGCTAGATCTTAATGAAGATAAAAAAAATCCTTTGTGTTTTTAAAATTATAAAGTATTTTGTCAAAGATTATGGGTGTGTTGGAGCCATCCCTACATAGTGTCTACCTACATTGATAATCATGAAAGCTCAGTTCACTTCTTGAAGATTAAACATATGCAAGCATTTTTGTCTTGTGTGCAAGGAAGAAGGAACCAAATGCTTGAAGACTGCAAAATTATTTCCTTCAAGAAAAAAATTTATAAATAAATAAATAAGCCAAATGCGAGATTAATTCATATGTCTGGACACATTCATTTATTTAATTTCGTTTATAAAGGCTCCAACGTGCTTGTATGCATCAGCCTTGGTCACCTAATGGTAGCTCTCCATGCAGCTTGATCTCTGGCAGCCTCCCTATTCAGTACGTTATCCCTGTGGTCACACTCTATGACTTAGTTCCAGGTCTTTTCAGTCTGCCTCTCGCAACCCTGCCCCAAACATTCACACTTCTCACTTTCTTCACCCAACTGTCATCCCCCATCGTCTCCACACACCCAAACCATCTCAATCTACCTTGCCTTATCACAATACCAATACACTCCAGTCCCATCCTTAAAATACTGGAGGTCACAGGCAGAAGGAAATAAAGACATGAATACAGTTCCAGAGCTGGCCTGTTGCATATATGAAATACTGCGATATCAGTCAACTCTTGTATTAAAGAGCTGGACAGAAAAAGGGCAAAAGACTGATGCCAGACTGGTGTTATATGCCTGCCATGATGGAGGTGGGATGCCAGCACTCTGCCTGCCATAATGGAGGTGGGATGCAAGCAGACAGTCCAACTGGGACATTGCAACCACTGGACCATCAAGTGCCATATCAAATGTAAATGATCCATGATGAAACAGTTCACCTAGCATCAACATACTGGTAAACACATCTGTATTTCATTGTGGCTTTACTGCAAATTCTTCTTAAACCAAGTACAAGGAGTCCCCATAAACAAAAAGATTAGATACCATTAAAATCTTTCATATATTGATTTTTCGTATATTAAAGCATTTTTCCCCATAAGTAACTTAAGAAAATGAGGAGAGGCATTCCACAAGCCCCACAAAATCTGTAAACTAACTACTCTGTACTGTACTAGGCTGGTTGTAAGCTCTTAAATCTACAGCAGAAATGTTAATAAAAGCTAAATGAACTTTAAGCAGCTGTTTATCAAAATACTGAGTAAAAAAGAGAAAACAGTACTGTACAGTACTGTATATACAGATAAGGCCCGATCTCACTCATACCCTGGCCTTCCTCATGCCTCTTGATAATTTCAAGCTTGCGCTCCAGAGTCAGGGTTCGGTGTTGCTTCTTCCTGAGAGGCTCCAGAGATGATGATGAAGGTGAGTGATGCTTGGGTGGCTTGATGCAAGATGCAAAAGATTCTCGGAATACAGAAGGCACGCACTACACAGCTGGGGAGCGGGAACGGACTGGGATGAAGCGGAGGTAGCTGCTTGCCTTGCCATACACGATAGTGGTGCTGTGGTCGGTCACACACCAAATTTGAATCATTTTCTCGTAGTGCATTTCGTACCATCGAAGCATATGTCTTTCATATAAGGGAATTTGTCCTATATTTTTCACTTTCATACCTTTGAATTTTCGTATATTGGGGACTCGCTGTACCTCATCAAACAATAATTATTATGACATCAGTCTTTTCCTGCTGTTATCAAGTTCAGTTGAGCAATACTGCAACTACTATAAATATTATCATTTGCAACACTAGCCCGAAGAGAACATTATGAATATAAATCTTAATAAACTACACTACAGTAGGAATAAACTATCTATCTATCTATCTATAGCCCGACGCCCTAATCCCGCAAAGGGTGGCCGCAGACAAAACGACACTGTACTAATTAAAAAGTGCACCAGCTATTATAATTATTATTATTCCTCTTTCTTCTAACTATGGGTGACTTTACACTCCCTCTTGTCTTCCTTTCCTTCATCCTTTCCTCTTCCTTCTGCCTATATGGGTAACTTTACACTGAGTGACAAGCCAAATGGTTTCCTGTACACCAGGAAACCATTTATTAAGCTGGACAGTAACCAAATAACTAGATTATGATGCCTGATGGTTTAGTGGGTAATTGTAATTAAAAAATGCTCCAGTCAGATTGAGCCTGTGTAGGTTTATATCCATGGGGTGGTTGGAGTTTATTGCTCATGTAATGGCATTCAGTGATGAGTGAGGCTGGTCACTCTCATCTTACATGTTAGGACCAACTTGCCTAGCCCCTGGTTCCTACGGTCCTAATGGGGTGACATAGGATTGGATGTTGGATGGATGGATGTATTATTATTATTATTATTTGTGGTAAGTGGGGGCACTCACCATCCACTCACTAGATGTATATTATTATTTGTGGTAAGTGGGGGCACTCACCATCCACTCACTAGGTGTAGTGCTGCTCTCGGGTGTATGCCCTTTCCTCTCCTCCATGCTTCTTTCCTTACATCCTCTTCTGTCTTTCTTTCCTTCATTATTGCCTCGTCCTTCTGTCTACAGGTGACTTTGCACTCCCTCATCTGTCTTTCTTTCCCACATTCTTTCCACTTCTTTCTGCCTGTGGGTGACTCTACACTGAGTGACATGCCAAGTGGTTTCCTGTACACCAGGGAACCATTTACTCCACTGGGTGGTAACCATATAACCAAATTTTGGCGCCTGGTGGTTTAGCGAGTAACTACTGTGCTCCAATCAGACTGAGCTGGTGAAGGTTTATATCCAACGGATGGTTGGGGTTTGCTGCTCATGTAATGCCACTCAGGGATGAGTGAGGCTGCTCACTCTCATCTTAAATGTCAGGACCAACTTGCCTAGCCCCAGGCTCCTACACTCCTCATGGGGCAATGTAGGATTGGATGATGATGACTGATGATGATGATGATTATTATTATATTCACTGTATATATTATTTACTGTGTGTGTTTCTAAACATGTACATCACTGAACTTAATAAAATACTGTACATACAGTAACTATATACACTGCAGCATAAGTACAGTACTTACAAGAAGCAGAGTCAAAGACTAGAAAACCGGTAACTGTGCCATATGTTATAAACTAATGTTATCTAATCAATCCTGATATGAAGCATCCACCTAAACGATGTGACAAAGAACACCACTACACTGCATACATATACTGTACAGACAAACAACCCAATTTTTATTTAAAAGGAAAAAAAAATGTACCTACCCTAGTTATATAAAGGCAATTAAACTTAAGTATTTAGTCTATTTCTTTCTCCTTTATAGCAGTGGCTTATTTAATGTCCTGGACACTTTAGGTACAACTAATGGTTCAACATCACAGTACATGCTATCCTCGTTATAATGATGGGATGCATTTGGGGAAACCCATCATTAAGTCGGGGTATCAAAAAAACATAGACAGTATAGGGATGCGCTGTACAGCCTTGGGATCCCTCCAAAACCAATTCCAAAACCCACCCAGTGAGTCCAAAAACAAGTTTCTAGTTCACCTGAACTCCCAAATAGCTTTAAAACAACCTAAACTAAGCCTAAAAACATTTTATAACTCACCTAAACCTGAAAATAATATCTGGAATCATCAAAAATAAGTCTGGAAAAAAATCAAACTTAGTAAACTGTACCCCAAAAAGAGTGTTCACCTCACCTATGACTAAAACACATTAATATGTCTAAAAACAGTTTATAAATCAATGTAAACACAATATTTAAATCTAAAAGATCATAAAAATCAGTTAAAAAAGAAACCATTGGAAAAAAAAATCGGATAACTGGGGACTAGCCACTGATAGGCAGGGAAGGGTGTTAATTTTTTTAAATCTCTGTGGCAGGATATCGTATAGCGGCTGATTGTATAAATTACATCAATATCACTCACAGGGTTATACGTTATGAAGTTGCAAGGTCATCAGGATTACTAACAGTTCAGAAATAAACACAGACTAAGAAGGGTAGGTTGCCACTCCAGCTAAAATCAGGGAGAAAAAATTGCTCCAAATCAAAATGCCAGGATCACATTTGAAACTAAACTCTTAATTATCTGTTGTCATTCAGCTAAGCCCTATGCTGGTTAAAGCAAAATGCCAGATACTGCATATCCGGCACAACATTCAGCTTTGAGCCAGATAGTGATTTTATCCATCTCAACCCTCTATCCCAGTAACTTTACCATGAGTAAAAGATGTTAACTGTGCATATAAAAACAATACAGGAATGATACAGTAGAGTAATACAGTACTGTACACAGCATACTAATGTACGAGGTCTATCTATCTATCCAATGCCTGACACCATAATCCCACAAGGGGTGGCCATTTGTCTTTGAGCTAGCGGTTTTACAGAGAGGGCAATTAATCCTCCGCCAAACCACTTGTTAAACATGCAGAGAAAAGCAAGTTGGTTATATGGTTACCACCCAATGTTGTAAATGGTTTCCTGGCTAACAGGAAACCATTAGGCTTGTCACTCAATGTAAAACTGCCTGAAATGGAAAGAAGAGTAATAAAAAGTGACACGAAAGATGAAGGAAACAGGAAGAGAGGAGGACAGACACAGAAAAAGAATGATAAAGGTTAAAGAAGAATCAAGTGAGTGGATGAGGGTCGCCACTACCTACCACTATTGTACGAGGGGCTATTCAATATTTTCTGGGCTAGTGCTATATAAAACTGAAAACTCAATATAGCTCTTATTGGCCGCCATCACCCTTGAAGTACAGTAGTTCCCTTGTGCATTAATACACCAGTCCCAACGCTTCCTTCATAGCTGGAATGCTCCTTTTCAAGGAGTGTTGAGCACCACCTGCTATTCCTTCAGGACATCCTCAATGGTATCAAAACAATGCCCTTTCAACTTGACTTTCATTTTTAGGAACAGAAAGAAGTCACAGAGGGCCAAATCCAGCGAGTAAAGAGGGTGCGGGATAATAACCATGTTGTTCTTGGCTAAAAACTGCTGGGTGTTTAGCGCACTGTGAGCCGGGGAGTTGTCGTGGTGAAGCAGCCAGTTGTCTCACTAAAGGTCAGGGTGTAGCCTTCTCACATCTTCACGCACATCCTCAAATATTCTCATTCTAAAATCTTGCACCCTTACAAATGAGCTGCTGAATTTTTGTGACATTTTGAGGAGTTGTGCTGGTTGAGGGCCTCCCTGTGTGGTCGTCGTCGTCAACTGTGGTTCGATGGGCCCTGAATCACGCATGCCACTGAAACACCTGTGTCCAACCAAGAGAATGCTCCCCAAACACTTGCAGAATCTTTACCTGGGTCTCTGTTGCATTTTTCTCAAGATCTGCATAAAATCTGATGCTAATTTGCTCTTCCTTTTTTACATCCACCTAAAAAATCGCCTGACAACACATGTACGAGAGCAAACACAGGAACATCACTAATCTCCACATCCGCCAAGCTCTGCGCTGTGTGCTACACTGACTCACAATGCATGTTTGTACTACCGTAGCACCTAGAGGCACGTCGCGCTACTATAACCCGTTTAGGCATCATGATCTCAGTCTGGAAAATTTTGGACAGTATCTTGTATATACTCGCGAAGTGTTGGTGTCAATGGGGAGAAACAGCAGTGGGGGGTTCACAGTACAGTACACAACACATGTATAGCCAGGACATGAGCAATGACGGGTCATTAGCTTTGCAATACAATACAGTACAGTAGTGAGAACATGGGATGCCAAAGAGTTAGTCAAAGCACCAGGGTTTTGCAACCGCACTGTCAGAAGAGTGGAACTGCACAGGCACGTCTTGACTCTATGACATCCATGCCCATGGGTGAGAATAAGAGCATGGGGGTATTTTTGGAGTGCCAGATAAGCCATGCCAACAACGGATTCCAATTGGCTGGTGCGTAGCGGGAATTTTCATTGGTTCCTGAGTTTTGGGATTTCCCCTGGTGCCAGTTGGCTACTGCTTACATGCTGGTTGAGACCCCCTCAACATTGGATATTGCACTGGATCACCAGATACATCGTGTTTCAGTGCTAGATGTTGTATAAAAATTCACTGGATATTGCTTAAACAGAGCCAAGATAGCTGCACCAAATATTGTGAAGACAGATAATTCAGGGTTTACTGTATTAGTAAAAACAGTCACCATGTAAAACAGGCTAATGTACAGTAACTGCAACTATGAAGCTGCACACCTTATACAAATCTCTGGGCCTGAGACTTCATAAAATCATTGACTGATTTCATACAAAATACAAGACAGAAGTACACACGATGTCTCCACACGAAGCATTCCAACCATCCTTTGAAGGAAGACAACTTCATATGGCACTGATTAGGCTTGGCAATTAAACTGCCTAGTTATAAAAACATCCCTGAACTACCTTCCCTATCCTCCGAAAGAAGAAAGGTGGACAGCCGGAGAAGGACAACTTAAGCCTGCAAATCCACCAGGTTTACATTTCTGATATATATGCCTGAGGCAAAACATCAATAATACAGTAGTTTTAAAGCTTTATTGGACTCATTTAGTTGGAACACCTTAACCCAAGAGACCATCATGCATCTGTTGATTACGGTATATAGGTAATGGGTATCATTCTGCCTAGTAAATGGCCTTCCAGGTTAGAGGAAAACACATGGCCTATCACTCTGTAAAGTCACCTAAAGGTAACACTACATCTCATTAGAGGCTAGTGAGTGCATATTATTAACCCCAAAAAGACGGGCATCGGAAAGTTCTGACATAGGCTCAGGACAGGCATAATTGGCGGGTGCAATGTGGTGGGGGATTTTTTTTTTTTTTTTTTGGGGGGGGGGGGGGTGGTAGGGTGGTGTGAGGATGGGGACTGGGTGCTTGGAGGAGGTGGGGGGTGGGGGTGATGGCTGGGGGTGGTAAGTGGTGGGTGGGGAGAGGGTTGGGGGGAAAAGGGTGGGGATGGCAGTGGGGGTTGGAGTGGTGGGATTGTTTGGGGGGTGTGGGAGTTTGGGGGTGGGGGGTGGAGGAAAGTAGGGGGTGGAGGGTGGTGGGGGTAGGGGGTGGGCAGTAGGGAATGGGGGATAGGTGGGTGGTGGGAGATGGTGGGGGGATGGATGGGGGAATGGGGGGTAGTGCAGGAGTTGTTGGGGGATTGGGGGTTGTGGGGGTGTGGTGGATAGGGGTGGGGATGGGAAGGGTAGGGGTGGTGGGAGGGTGGGAGTTTGGGGTGGTAGGGGGCAGTGGGGGTCTTGGGGAGATGGTGGGGGAGTTGGGAGGTGGTGGGGGTTTGGGGGTGGAGGGGTGGGGGGTGAGGGTTGGGGTGGGTGGTGTGTGGGTGTGGTGGTAGGGGGGTGGGGGGACATGACCGTATGTGTGGATACCTGTCTTTTTGGCCCTACTGTAGTACCCTTGGACAGCATATGCAGACACCCGTCTTTTACGGGTTAAACCCAATGCACTGAAATGCACAAAACATTTAACACATGCTTTTCCCTTATGCATGTGCAACAATGTGTTTCACCTTCAAACACTCCCATGAAGTGAATGCTCTGGGAAGCATAAAAATTCTAAGTTTTCTTTAAACGACAAAATTTGCAAATAAAGTTGCCAAACTGTACTTCGAGTGAATCCATGATGAGAGACACCCCACAGAATGAAGCTATAATGCTTAAAAAGGGTCATGTGATGAGTTATGGAACAATATTACAAACTTAGCAACTTCATTCTTCACTATGTAATGAAAACTGTGTGCAAAGACATTGTTACATTTCTCAAAAGCAGGGTTGGTGATTTAAAAAAAAAAAAAAAAAAAAAAAAAATCAATGATTTATTTATTCAATTATTATTATTATTATTATTTATTTATTTATTTTTTTTTTTTAATACAGCCAATATTTCAAGAGCAGTACAGTATACTGAATACTGTTAACTTCATGTTTTGTTTATCCACTGATGGTACAGACTGAAAGCCACTGCCCAGAATCCAGATACATACAGGTATCTGTTCAAGTCCTGTCTGTACGCTACTGGTTAAGGCTGAGCTGCCAGTGGTAATCAAGACAGCATATTCCAAGCTGATTATATTTCCACACAGAAAAATCTTAAGCTGATATTATTAGGACATGGCCTTAAGTGACCAAGCATAGCCTATCTAGATTATGGCTTTGGTTTTTGATTATGGCTCATTATTTCAGATGTACAAATAATTTCAAGACTTAGTTACACAAATGTAAAAATATTTTTTCTGTCATACAATGCAGCAATTTCTAATGGCACCATTCTCCAAAATCTGCTAACTTAATGGTTAAGTATCTGAATAAATGAATGCCAACACAAAGTTATACACAACTTTTATAAACCTTCAGATTTTATTTTTGTTAACTTTTGGATTAAAAAAAAAAAAAAAAAAAATAGCAAAAAAAAAAAAAAAAAAATCGACTTAATCACATGATAAAATAAATTTGATTTAATCAATGCCAACCCTGCTCAAAAGTACTGAAATTATTTTCAAACTAAATTATAGTTTTAAATCTCTTTCTCAATTATTCATTCATTCATTGCCAGGAGCCATGTATCCCAAACGGGGTGGCCAACGGCTTAGAGTTAATTGTTTTACAGGGAGAGGCACTAATCCTCCACCAACCCCACTTGACACGTAGGGAGAACGTTATGCCAACAGCATCTGGTGTTCCCAGGCGGTCACCCATCCAAGTACTAACCAGACCCAACGTTGCTTACTGAATAAATACTTCCGATATAATAATAATGAACACACTCAAGGGGCACTTACTAGGACCCATGGCGAGTCCCTCTTCACTTCCTAATTTGTCAGTCCGTCTCTCCATGTGACTCCACAGGCTCCTCTCAAATAACTCTCACTCTTGACTTCTGTCCCTTAAACAAAGTCCAAGCTTCACTTCCATACATTAGAGATGGTATCACAATACTGTCATGTAGTAACTTTTTCACTTCCAAGCTCACTTCCTTGTTTCTTATCACTGCTTTCAAAGAACCAGCAACCTTTCTTCCTTGCTGTACCCTTTCAAGCACTTCACCCTCTCAACTTCCATCTTTGCTCATCACACTACCCAAGTACTTAAATGCATTCACATTTTTTTACTTAAAAAAAAAAAAATCACAATCTTCCACTCTTGGAATATAATATTTTTGGTAAATTTGCATTTTTGGACAGTCAGAGTTATTCAGATTTTACTTCGAACTTAACCAAACTAAGTTAACATACTTAAACTAAATTAACCGATCAAACCTAGCTACCCTAACAGATAATCTTACTTAACTGGCCTACGTGAAGGTTGTGATTGAAACTGCAATAATACTGTATATTTTTCCTTTATACCAATGTAAAACAAAGTTGCATTAATGTATTCCAAATGTCAGAATTTAACTGTGCAAACCAATTGCAACAATGGCTTATTTGAATTAAAAAAAAAACAAATTATCATTCCTAATTTTGGTATCGTATCAGTTATTACTCCATAATTAAGGTGTCAAAAATTAATTACACTAACGCTGTCTGGAACACGGACTTGTCAACTTCCAATCTGTAGCTGTGAACTGGAGTCCTCCTACCGGTAGTTTCTCCCTGTCATCAATTTTTAAAATGTACATTTATAAACCTATATATGGTTTGCCTGGCTCATTATTTTACAGTGATCGGCGGCCTTGTCATTACACATTCCAAAGCATTATTTAGTTAATCACAGCATAACACATCTGCGTTGAAGATCGTGTTTTATCTTTTATCACGGACAGTGGCTGTTCCAGTTTTTATTACGGACAGTGGGTCTTGCATCTTACCTTCAAACTCGTCCCCAAAGTGACTTCTAACGCTTCAACAGAGAGCAGGGAAATGTCTAGCTTCCGTCATTCTCCGACCTGAGGAATAATTCGACCTCGAGCCCTCGGCACGCAGCCAGCCTCTTGTTTACTGTAACTAGCAACCATAGCTCCGCCCACCGATGTTGCACATGGTTTTACCCATTCTCACCACCAAATTCTGAAAAATTATACACATATGTCTCGAGAGCGAAAAAGGTAGGTGAAAATGTACTTAATCAGTCACAAAGATTTAATCTTGTACATCCTGCTAGTTACCGTACTCTAATTGCATGCCATGCTGCAAGACGTCAGTTTGAGAAATGTGGTGAAACTACTACGAAATAGACTGTGGTGTAATAGGCCATACACATGAGAAACGAATTCGATGGTACACATCGAGGATTTGCATGCACCCTCTCCCCCCTCCCTTTTTTCAGCACTATCGTGACCTATTTGAGTGGATTTTATGCGGGATGGGGATGCTTAGAAGTCAGTCAAGTAGCGATTTCGGAATATGTCTTTCATGAGGCTCCCTTTTTTCTCCGCATTAACGAATTTTATGCTGGCTGTGCCTGTTCAATTATTTTTCATTTTATCCATAGTTGTTTAATTATTCTTGTTCTAATTGTTATTTTTTCCGCATCTTGATTTTTGAATGCCAGTAGATTGGCCATAAAATCTTGGGTGTCTTGTATGTAGGGCTGTTGTAAAAAAGTGTGTTTGTTCCGTATGTGGCCGTAACCGCTGCAAAATAGTAGAAAGTGACCGAGGGTTTCATAACTATGTCCACACACTGGGCAGGCTGACTCGTCCTTGAAGTCCTTTTCTCCAGTTTAGGTCACTTTCGGTCAGGTACTGTTATGTTCACTGTAATCCTTTACTACTCTTATACTGTCCAGCTTACGAATGCCTCTATTTTATAACATAGAGTGAAACTTATTTTTTTCAGAGGGTATGTGGCTACACCCAAAAACCACGGTGTAGCCAAACCCACGAATGTCCAATCACTATAACTGTATGTAACTGTACAACCCACCACCTTCTTTTGTTGTATTAGCGCTCTTTACCTTTTACAACAATAAAAATTTCAATTCAATTCAATTCAACACTTTTAAATAGTTCGGCACTTAAAACTGTGTTAATGTTACCAAATGAGATATTATAAATTGCGGTACAGTATATAAAAAAGCCAGGTTCAATATAAAGGCAGGAATTTTATTAATTAATAAGGGGTTGTTAGTTGGCGAGAACGAAACGAAAACGTAGTTCTTGCATGGTGTGGACTGTGGAGTCTCGAAGATCGGAGAGTGGGAAGAGGAGGTTCATATTTTATCTGCTTACATCACGGTGCCAAGCGGGTAAGCCCTTTTGATGTTTATATATTTCCCGTCTAAACCCTCCCAGATCATAGTGACGTAGTAGAATCCCGGTTCAGCATTAGCTTTCACCCCGTACAGGCATTCGCATACAGGACGTCATTTTGTCAACATCGCTGTTTGAAATGTTGACAAAACAGAAGCTCTGTAAACGAGTGCTAATACGATTCTGGGTGAGAGAGCCGTAGCGTACGGACGTTTCGGAGATCTGGTCCCGGTACCCGGAGTGACGTTGCTCTTACGTTGCTCTTACATCTTACCGTAGAGTGTGATATACGGGGTAGAGTGTTTAGTACCTCTTGTGTGGAGGGAAGGTGCGTGTGTGTGTGTAGTGGTGAATAATGGAAGGGGAGAGTGGAGGAGCAGATATGGACACCGGCTGGCAGGGCGGAAAAAGACCCCACCATATGTCAACCTCGGGTGAGGAAAAGTCTTCGGGATCGACTGAGAAGGCCAGGAAAACGTTGCCTCAGCCCAAGCCCGTCACTCAAGCTCTAGAGGAAGGTGTGGCAGTGCAGACAAGGGTGACCTACATAGTGCGGACCCAGGACCGATCCAGAGTGTTTTGTCACCCACAGAGGGTGACAGATGCCCTCAATGAATCTCCTTTTGCTAAATACATTGTGGAGGGATCCACCAAGCCACTGGGGGATGGATCGTGCCTATCCTTTACAATCTTTTCAGCTAACTTGACCAAGCTCGAACAACAGCCCGAGGAAATGGTGAATTTGGGACCTTGGGCTGTGGTGTGCAGGCGCGCCAGTTATGAACCCGGAGGTGCTGTAAAAGTGGGCAAGATTGGGCCGATTTCCCCAGAACTGGACGTCTCAGTGATAGCAGAGAGGCTGCGCCCTGCAGACAACCATGCCTCTCAACTCTTGGAGGTTACCAGGATTCCGGTTCGCTTTCCGGCCCCCGGTGCTTCCAGCCAGTCACAATGGGTAAGACTCGTCTATCGTGGCCCCCTTCCCTCCAGGGTCTTCTTCGGGTACTTGTCGTTCCCGGTTGGTGAGTACACCCGTCCCATATTACGTTGCCATAATTGCCATCTGTTTGGTCATACCCGACTTACTTGTAGAAACAAGGTTAGGTGCTCCATGTGTAGTGGCTATCACCCCTTTAGGGCAGGATCAGAGGACAACCAGAAATGCACCAGAGACCCTAGGTGTTTTATTTGTGGAAGTGATGAACACAGGGTGGTGTCCAAGGTCTGCCCCATCTACAGGAGGGCCAACGACATATACATGACCATGATGAAGGCAGGTGCCAGCTCTGCGGAGACCAACAAGTGCCTTCGTGAACTACACACTGCGTCCCGTAGCACCCCGACTCCCAGTGGGCCAGGTCGACTGACACCTTCCCAGGCCCCCCGCAGTGCCCTCGTTCAGCAAGGTAAGACTTATGCTAACTGTGTATCCTCAAACCGCTATGCAGTCCTTGCTGATGATGTTCAGGAGGAGGACCTAGGACTGACTGATGTATTGGGAGTCTCCACCCACCCCGCATCAGGGGCAGAGGTCATTATCCACGCAGACACCACTGTGAATAAGGCACCATCACGCCCCCACACTGTTTTTCACAACCGTCACCGCACTGCCAGCCCTCAAGCCCGGGGGGTGCCTCCACAGGATCCAGATATGGCTACCATTGGGAATGATAGTACCTCACAACAGTGTTCCTCTGGCCCCACCCCTGCCCTGCCTTTGTTGGGCCGACGGAGACTTCACCCTACCCATCCAGGACATCAACGAAATTCAGAGCCTCTGTCTTCCATTGATGAGGGTCCAGGTTCAGGGAACTCTTTTATAACACTTCTCACCGAGGCACTGACATTACACCAACAGGGGAAGTCCCTCATAGAAATCTGTTCCCTCCTTTGGCCGCGGCTATTGTCCCTGATACTGTCATGGGGGGTACAGGTGGCTTAAGAATCCTGCTGTGGAATTCTCATTCACTAGTCCACAAGTCACAGGATTTTAAAATTTTAGTGGCTGAAAAGGAACCAAATGTGGTAGGGGTGTGTGAGACCTGGCTACAACCCCGCATCCGCCTCACCCTGGGGGGTTTTATAGTCTATAGGTCCGACCGCCCTCAGGGGAGGGGTGGGGGCCTATTACTGGCTGTTCGGGAGACCTCCCAGAGTGTGAGTTTGCCTCTTACCCAATATCCCAGTGGCCTGATGGAAGTCTTGGCGGTAAGGGTGGCTCTTAGATCTGGATGGGCGTCAGTGCTGTTATGTTACAATCCATGTCAGGATGTGTCCCGGGAGGAATTAGTACATTACTTTCATCAGCTGCCGGCCCCTGCCTTCATCATGGGGGATTTTAACGCCCATCATCACCTCTGGGATCCTTCACTAACCATCAATAATGTATCAGGATCGTCTCTTTTTCAGGCACTCTTAGACTCCCCACGCATCGGACTTCTCACACCTCCTGGCCTGTACACCAGATATGACCCCCATTCCGGACGACCATCAGTCTTGGACCTCTGCCTTGGAGATCCAGTGTTCCAGTGTCCAGTTGTAGAGGTGGGTCCCTATATGGGCAGCGATCATCTACCAGTCTTCTATGATTATCTGGGCCTTTCCACGTTGCAGTCAGGAGACTGTCGCCCAAGATGGAAGCTGGTGGGAGACAAATGGGACACATTCCAGAAGGAACTGGCTTCCTGTTTTCCAGGCAGCTGGGGCTCCCCTCCACTGTCAGCTAAGGAGTTTGCACATCTCTTGGTTGAGGTGGGAGGCAGAGTCTTTGAGCGTTCAACTCGCCGTTGTGTACACCGAGCAGGAGTCCCATGGTGGTCAGTCGAGTGTGCGGATGCAGTCAGGGCCCGTCATCGAGCCTGGCACATGTGGAGCCGCAACCCTAGCCTAGAACTGGGGCGCAAGTACCGTCGGATTAATGCCATCTGCTCCAGAACCATCAAGTCGGCAAAACGGCAAGCCTGGACCTCCTTCTGTGCCAGCCTTTCCTTCTCCACCTCCACGGCCCGCACTTGGAGATTCTTACGGGCTATGTCAGGACGCCCTACCACCCACACTTATCCACTCCGCAGGGATGGTCTGTGCCTGCTTGATGACCTGTCCAAGGCTGACTATCTGGCGTCATTCTTCGACACCCAGTTCGGCCATCCATCTGCTTTGCCCTCTTCCACGGTGTACGAGGAGGCAATACAACGAAGCGTCTCTTCCCCTGCAACTGCTGGTCTAGACAATCTTTTCACTGCCTCAGAACTTGTCTCCGCCTTGTCTGCCCTTCGGACTGGCAGGGCGGCGGGCCCAGACTCTGTGACCAATGAATTCCTCCAGCGACTGACACCCAACCTGCAGGATTGCCTCCTTCACATTTATAATCGCAGCTGGAGCCAGGGAATATTCCCGGTGGAATGGAAGTCCTCAATGCTGCTGCCTTTCCTTAAGCCAGGCAAGGACCCGACCAAGCCATCTTCGTACAGGCCCATCGCCCTTCTCTCGTGTGTAGGGAAACTGCTGGAGAGGATGGTGGCTCGTCGCCTGTCATGGTGGCTAGAATCTAGATCCCTTCTTAAAGAGGAACAATGTGGTTTTCGCCCATGCCGGGGCACCTTGGACATACTCTGCCAGCTGGAATACCTGATCCACGACACGTACCGCAAGGGGCTATATATGCTGGCCCTTTTCGTGGACATCAAGGGGGCCTTTGACTCATCGCCACATACTGGCATCCTGTATAAGCTCTCCCGCCTTGGGGTCTCTGGTTCAGTGTTGGCATGGTTTGTCAACTATCTGGATGGCAGGAGTTATGTCGTATCTGTTGGTGGGGCCACTTCCTCTCCTCGTCCCATCCGTAGAGGGGTGCCCCAAGGCTCAGTTCTCAGCCCCTTGCTTTTCAATGTTTTGATGTCAGACCTGCCCAACCATCCGGACGTCTCCACATTGGTTTATGCAGATGACGTGACTATCATTAGCAGGGACACCACCATGGAAGGTGCACAGAGGAGACTTCAGGCGGCTGTCTCAACTCTAGAGGACTGGGTTCACCAATGGGATCTGGAGATCGGGGTGTCAAAGTGTGCCGTGATGGCCTTCACCTTGCGTCGCATGCCATCTCAGCCGTTGGTCAGGATAGGCACTGAATCTCCTCCTGTAGTCCGTACTCACACCTTCTTGGGACTTCGTCTGGATGGGCCAGTCCTTACGTGGCGTCACCACATAGAATACCTCCGAACATCCTGCGCCAAGAGGCTAGACGTCATGAAGAGTGTAGCAGGGTCTAAATGGGGTGCCAACCGTGACCTTCTTTTAGGCTACTACCGTGCTGCTATCTTGGGAAAGATTAACTACGGGTGCTCAGTTTATGGTTCAGCATCCTCCACTCAGTTGCGAAAACTTGACCCGATACAAAACGCCGCCCTACGCATTGCCCTGGGCGCATTTTGTTCTTCCCCCGTGCTGTCCTTGCAGGCGGAGAGTGGTGTCCCTCCTCTACATGTCACCAGGTCGAAGCTCGTTTGCCGCCGCTACCAGGCCATACAACACTCCTCCCGCCATCACCCTTTACCAGTGCTCTTCGAGGAGGCGGGTGTCATTTTGTCACATCCTGCTTGGCCTGTGAGGTCCCGCCAGCCACTCTTGATCAGGGCTCTCTGGGCGTACAGGTCCCTCTCACTGCCACCACCACTCCGTCAGCCCCTCCCCTCAGTGCCCCCAACACCGCCTTGGAGGGACCTCTCATCTCTAGTATCATTCTGCCTGTCGGAGTCTTTTGACAAATCTCAAGATGGACATCTAGCACCAGCATTGTACAGAGAGCTGTCGGCCACGGTGTATGCGGGATACTTTGAAGTATTTACTGACGGTTCACACACCACAACACCCGCAGCATCTGCTGCGGCAATATACTTAGTGGACCTTTCTCTCTGCCAAACATGGCGCTTGGCTGCACTTCATGATAGTGTCACGTCGGAACTTTTCGCCCTCTTCAAGGCCTTGGCCTTCATCAAGGCACATCTCCAACCCCAGAAGGTGGTCATTTATACAGACTGTCTGGCAGCATTGCACCTTATTGTGTCCCCCAAGGCACAGTCAGCGAGACATCTCCTCTATGAGATTCAGACCCTGCTGAGTCAACTTCTCCAGGAGAATTGGGTACTTCGCCTACAGTGGATACCATCTCATGTGGGCATCAGGGGCAATGAGATAGTCGACAGGGCTGCAAGGCTGGCTTTGACCTCAGCAGCAGTGGAGACTCTTCCACTTCAAGAGGCAACTTGTAGCAGGCTTCTGACGGTTGCTAGTGGAAAGGCCTGGGACTCAGAATTGGCAGCAGAGCTCCCCTCCTCCACCTTAAGGGCTTACCGCACGGACTCCTCTTGTCACCCTTGGGCCCGTTCCACTGCTCGTGCCTTGGACGTGGCACTCACCAGACTGCGCATTGGACACGTTGGTCTGGCGTCCCATCTCCACCGCCTACGCCTGGTGCCGGACCCTTACTGCCAGTGGTGCAGAGATCAAGAGGAAACAATTGCCCACTTTCTTTTGCACTGTCCAAGATTTCACTCCATGCGCACAGAATTGAGGGATCGTCTGTCTAGCTTAGGTGTGCGAGACTTCACTCTGCCAGTACTCCTTGGAGGTGTGGGTCTGAACAGTACCCTAAGGTATCCTGTCATTCGTTTGGTGTGTGTCTTCTTAAGGAAGTCCAGGCAACTGCATCGCATCTAGGCAAGACATCTGCTCCATAAGCCACCGGAAGGGCTCCTCCGACCCCCTCGGAATTGAAAGCCCTAACTCAACACCAAGAACCAAGAACCAAGAGTGCTAATACAAGCTGAAAACTAATACTGAGCCAAAATTCTTCTTGATAACCATAATCTAGTGGGGTTTAGGCCAAACGTTGTACAAGAATCACTGCCACTTACCACGTAAGTACTATGATGCAACGTGAAAAAAAAAAAAAAAAAAAACGCCATCTTTTAACCCGCCCCGTCCCGTTGACGTATATACAGGGTATGCACTCGACCGTTTTGTCATGCTCAGTCCCGTTGACATATAAACGCCCTGCAATCGCAAAGTCCGTCATTTGCACATTTTTCAAATTTCATGCATGATTTTTGGTACATATACATGGGACACCTTCCTCAGTCCAAGGCCACGTGGGGATAATGCCTTACCCCGCGTGACCTCCCCCACTACCCTGCATGCCATGGTCTCAGCAACTCACCTGTTACGAGTGACCTGGCCAGTAAAGACATGTCGCACCATGGTTCGAAATTCAAGGCGAGAGTGACTCCCCAATCGATGACAAAGTGGAGGACAAAGTTTACATGGCACCAGAGGAAGAAATGGTCAGAAGTGATGAGCAGATAACATCGCCAAGGAAGGTGTGCTATGTTGATGTCTTTGGTGAGTGAAGCAACACTTAGATCGCCTACATTAATGTGTGAAAACCAATATACTCTCGTACTGCATATGAATTCGTACCAATTAAATACCGTATGTACCTGTTCTGAGTGGTTTAGAATAGTTGGTATTATTTTACAAGTGCACAGGGATTTGGAATCTCAATTTTACTCTTACAGATATCTAAATCTCACCATTGCGAACATTTTGAACCCTAGAAACAACTTCCGCAAATGAATATTAACGCGAAAAAAGATTTTTGAAAATTTTCCGAAAAATTACTCTCTACATAGTTGGGCGATACGCAAGACCCATTACGGCGCGTGCCTAATGCATTGCGGTCCTGTCTTGCGTGTGTCTACCATCACGTCACGGTTCACGTGACTTATGGGTGGGGCTAAAGCATATGTCTACTGTTACGTCACGCGCTATCTGCTCATGCGTGAAGTTCAAACTGATACAACCGGCGCGCAAATTTGAATTTCAGATACGGTAGGGTCCCGCAGGATTTGAAAGTTAGTTTGTCTCCAGCCACGACCTGTGAAGCCTGCAAAATTACCGTAAGTACTTCAGGAGCTGTAAACTGGTGAGTAAAGGCATTATTTCGTATTTACACCCGGTTAGGTTAGGTTAGATGAGGTTTGGTTATTGTCAGGGGGGGTCTGGGGGGCGAAGCCCCCCAGTTAGAAAGCACGGCCAGGGCTGGGGGGTCTGGGGGGCGAAGCCCCCCAGTTAGCAAACACGGACTCCCTAAGAAGCTTAAAATTTCATTTTTCTGAAGGATTTTAGTGTTTTCGATTTGAATTTGATAACAGTTTCAGTCGGAAATCACTCGTTTTTGCGTGTTTTCCCCACCCAAAACCCCGCTTTCCCACAGGTCCCCCATTGTTCTTGGCACGGAAAAATATAATTTTATGGCTTAGGTTAGTTTAGCTTAGGAGATAATGGTTTGCTGGTGACAGCGGGCAGGCGATTGTTGGTGCGAGTCGGTTGGGAGTAGGCCAGACGGCCCGGCGCGCAGCGGCCTGGCTGGTGAAACCAATGTATTTCTGATGGTTTTTGATGTGCTGTGAATTATTCTGACCTTCATTTCTATCGCAGATCAATATATTATGTGATTTCCCCCACCCAAAAACCCCGGGTTCGCCCATCTCCCCCATTCTTGTGGGGGGAAGGGGGGGTGGGGGATATCTTGAAATATACTGATTTGCGGCAGAAATGAAGGTCAGATTCGTTCAAAACACATCAAAAACTATCAGAAATACCCTGGTTTCACCAAAAAAGACGTCCCTGTGCACTTGTAAAAAATTACCGAATAGTTACCCCTCCCATAGAAAACGTCCTCTTTGGAGCCGGGCTTGATAGAAGATGGTACCAGGTGAGGGGAAGATCACCTATACCAGGCATTTCTAAGCTCAGGTGAGCACTTTCTGAATTTTTGATGTTTCTCATAAAAGGCGGAGGTTTTAGCGCAAAAGACTTTGAAAATCTGCTGGGATTGGGAGGGGGTCATTGTGAAAAATCTGCCAGGCCATGGCGGGTTAAATGTAGCAGCAATACTGGGGTGTCTGTGCCCAGTCAAGGATGCACAGGCTCAGCAACATTGTTTAAACTAATAACATACTTAATAAAAGAAACAGAAAGAAAAGGAACAGGCTTCAAGAAAAGGTTCAATCTGAAAATAGTATTTTATACGGATGATGGTTTGATGCTAGCTGAAAATGTGGAGGATGAAAAAAAAAAAAATAATAACAATAACTGAGATCAGTGAAAGGTATGGTTTGGAGATAAATAAAGATAAGAGTAATATCTTAATATGGAATTTGAAAGAACAGCCTGATATGATAGAAGGAGTGAAAGTGACATAAAATAAAATACCTGGTGTTGGGGTGAGGACCATGAGGGAGGTAGAAATAGTGAGGCCAGCTGAGGGAGATAGAAACGGCAAGGCCAGCATGAGTTTTATTGTAAGAGGTCCAGGCATGGGCACGTCTTATCACTAGCCCGCCAAGCCCCAGGTGTGGGCCGGTGGCATGTGCAGGAGCTCCGCTTGGCGGGAAGAGTTCATGCACAAGCACAAACTCCAACACCCTCTCTCCATTGGAGTGAATTCCCCACTTCCTGCAGCATTAATACAAAGCACATTGGTCAAGGAGGAGGGAGGTCACTTTAGTAACAAAACAATGGGCAGATACTGACACTCATCATAACTTAAGACTAGGCATTAGCCTACATGACACAATGCTGGCAAAATGTACAGGTTACAAATATGCTTACTTCAGAATGGCCTAATTGCTGCAGCAATAAGGAATTAAGTTACATGCACTGGAGCAACCATTGATCTGGTATCATGGTACAAGTGCAACAAGGTTATACACGTTACAAAACACCTTAACAAGCCTAGGGGTACAAAACACTGCAGTATCATGGTATATAGTTTTCTAGGTGTCTTGGGGTGCACCTAGTGTGCCACGGCCTTTCCAGGGGAGGGAGAAACTGAGGAGCATCCCCCTTGTGGTCGTCCTCCTGCCAGGAACCATGCACACTCATTGTGTGTGGTGGGTGTTTGTTCCCCTGTCTCCTTGTAGGGGTGTAGGTGGCAGTGACTCCTGAGGGAGGCTCGCCCACTACCGTCCAGCCTCACCAGGTTTTGCTGTGGGGCTGGTGTGTCAGCAGTAACCCCTACACGGTCCCGCTGCCCCGTCTCCTGCACGGTCTAATGCCACATTTTGGCGGGCCAGTTTGGACCGGTTTAGACCGGTCTGGACTCATAAGTGGTCACGAGAACAGGCAAATGTCGGTCTGATCCTGTCTGAGCCCCCTGTTGGCTGCAAGAGTGATTGAGAGTGACCTAGAAGAATGTCATTACGATTAGAAATAAAAGGTTCTTCCCGAATTCCTAAACAATATGGGCTGAAACCTGCCTTAAAGGTGCACAGAATACATTTAAAGTTGAAGATGACTGAGTGTGTATTCTCTCAACGAATTCTGAGCTATCTTTCTGCATCCTCTCAAATTTTATTTTGGTCATTAATGCTTTAATAATCTTATTTTGTGCAATCTAAAGTAGTACAGAGTCTCTACTTCATGGTGAGATTTATTTGGTTCCCTTCTTAGATGATCACAGGCTTCTTCTAGTGTTAAAAAAATCTAATTTAAAACTAATCTTATTCCCAAGTCCACCATTGTTGACCACCAGTGTATACACCCTGCCACGGATGCTCCTGGCCACTTTCTTGGCTGTTGCTGACACACATACGTTTGTGTGCAGACTGGTCTGGCTTAGGCTAGCTTCTGGGGCAGGACTGCTATCGACCAGTCTGTACTGGTCTAATTGTCTCGCCAGAACAGCTGTAAGACCTGTCTAAAAGCCTTACGAAGACGCGGCATAAGTAATATACAGTCGTCTCTCGCTTGGTTCAAGTTTTGGAGCAGCTCGTGCATGATGTCACAGGGTCCCCCAGCCGTCAGTTGGCTCGGGGCAGTGGTTGGGAGCAGATGTGTCTCCCCTCAGTCTCATCTCACTCATGTGGGAAGCTCAGTCATGCGGCATTTGCAAACATGCTAGTTTAAATATGGAATAATTTCTGAAGCAAAAGAGTTCAAAATTAGATTTAAAAATTTATCAAAGAAACTTAAAGATTATAAAGTTTTGTAAGACGATGAGTGATGTTTGAAGTAAATTATTCAACCACGGTGTACACCCATGTCCGCATGCTGCTCTATAATACAGTAATCCCTTCAAGATCCGATGTAATAGAGCCAAAAGCATGTCCAGGACTTGGGAAAATGCCCCCTGGACAGGTACTTATGGACCCTTACCCAACCTAACTTTGAAAACCACCTAAATAACTCCCTACTGGACATGCACAGCACCTATTTAAGACCCTATTCACCCAAATAAGGGACAAAAAGCATGAAATAAATGAAAAGGAACCAGAGAATGAGGAATTTGAAGTGAGAATGGAAAATATTTAGCTGTGCACAGGGTACTTACAACATGTCCATGGCTGTTGTGAAGATTAACCTGCCTCCTCTAAGACTCTGACCATTGTGAAAGTGCTCTTGAAGCACATGCAGTAATCCAATGTTGTGCTGCACTTATCCTTTGCACTGTGAATTATAATTGTATAACACTGCACATCTGTTCTTGCACCATGCCAGTGGCAACACACCATGTTTGCACTCTGCACGTAAACCTTTGCTCTCTGAATTCTAATTTCTTAACACTGCACAACTCTGTAAATTCCCGTGTGGTCTAGTGGCGAGGTATTGCAGTTTATTCACTGTTTATTCACAAAAACGAGCATGTGGGGTAGCCATGGTGACACGCATGTAGTCACAGTGGTATTTAGGTGGGAACTGGAGAGGGGAGGAATGCAGGGGCACTCTACTGCGCGTGAAAACACGGCTGTTTGTCACTGCGCGGCAAATTTAAAGTATGAATGAACACATATCGGCTTCTTGTCTGTGTGTGTGTGTGTGTGTGTGTGTGTGTAATTCACCGGGTCGGTCAGGATCACTTGATGTCGTGATCGTCAGCTTTTACCCTCCCGGAAGGGAGCTGAGAGCTCATATAGTCCGATCTAAGGGCAAGGCTGTGACCTTCACACACGCACACACCCGTCCCCTTGCTCGAGGGGGACAGTAACCACCCACTTCGTCAGTGAAACTTTTCGCAACCTGAGCGAGGCGCGAACTCCTGTCCACCAGTTGGCAAGCGAGAACGTTACCACAGCACCGGCGAGCGGTGTGTGTGTGTGTGCGCGTGCGTGCGTGTGTGTCCAAGGACCCTAGCCCAAAATGTCCGGGACTTGGGCATCCAGGTCTTAAAGGTATTACTGTACATGCCTGCATTTACTTCAAACGTCAATCATCGTCTTATAAAACTTTTTAATCAACTTTAATATTTTTTGATAAAGGTAAACTTTTAAAGTTAACTTTGACATCTTTAGCTTTGGAAATTATTCCATATGTAAGCTGGCTGCTTATTTGCAAGCAGTTTACAAATATATGTATATATGTTTTAAAATAAGAAGAGCTATAGATTTACCATGCTCAGTGTTGCATTAACCAATGAACAGCTTTAATTCAAAGATTTCTTGACTCCAGCCAGCAGAGCTGAGTGAACAGGGTATACTTGTCACACTTGAGTTATCCCTTTACTTCTCGTTTTCTCCCTGTGGGAGGCCTTGTGATCTCATCCACCTGCGCGTGAGACAACTGTATTTTACTTAAGCTGTGGTCTTCTGGTTCTGTAGGCGCACCTGCTGGCCAAAGTTGAAAGGGGTGAGGTTGTGTGCTGTCTGGTTGAATCTCATGGCCGCTGCATCCCCAGTGTGGGCCCTGGCCCGTTCCCTGCTTCTTAGCATCCCGGCCCACTGTTTTCTGATCCTATAGTGTTCTTTGGCAGCAGGTACAGAGTTTCTCAGCTGATGCTCCATCAGCAGCTGGGCTGGGGATGCGTCAGTGTCATGTAGCAGGGTGTTGAGGTACTGCAATATGGCTGTGGTGGCTGCATCCGAGTCCAGGGAGTCTCCCAGGCCGGTGTTGTTCCTCAGGGGCCTCTTGGCAGACTTGACTATGGCCTCCGCTCGGCCGTTGGACTGTGGGTAATGGGCTGATGGCACCCTCAGCTGCATACGCCTTGCAGGTAGGATTGCCCTCATTACCCCACTCAAGAGGCTTGTACCCTCGTCACAAGAAAGTACCTCCGGGATACCGAACCTTTTGAACCACTTACAAATGGCCATTATGAGCTGTGAGCTGGCAGTGCCCCTGGGCAGATGCTCCACCTCCAGCCAGCCAGTTAACCTGTCTGTGTAAGTGATGTACTCCTCCCCTTCCAGTTGGAACAGGTCAGCCACTGCTTGCTGGAAGGGGTACTCCAGTGGGGGCGTGGGCAGCAAGTTTTCCATGGGTTGTGATGGGGTGTTGATTTCGCATACTTGACAGTGTCTTCTTTTCTGCTTCACCTCAACATCCATGCCAGGCCAGAGTACACATTGCCTGGCACACCTGGGCATGGAGTCCCAGCTCTGGTGACCTGCATGGAGGTTGGCTAGGACCACGCGTCAAAGGGCTGTGGGAATTATGAGTCATAGGTGCTCCTTGTCGTTGCCATACATGGCAGTGTCCCCCTAGCATGACAGGTGTCTCCTTATCCTGTAGTATGGGCGGAGTGCTATCGACTCCTTGTCCTTCTGGTCAGCCCAGTCCCCGGCGCCCACATGCTCGTGAAGGAGCCTGTAGTTGTTGTCCTGGTGTGCTTCCTCCACCACTTGACGGAGGTCCACGATGGCGCCTTCGTCTTCTTGGGCGCAGGCCATCGCTGCCATGACCATGGCACATGTAGCCTCGCCTGTCTCGTCCGGTCGGCCCCATAGCAAGGGGTATCTTGTGAGTGTGTCTGTTGCGCGATTCGACTCCCCCTTCAGGTACTTTATGTGAAATGAGTACTGTACATCAGTGTCTTCGTCTTGAGGTTGAGTATGTGGGGGTTGCTGATGTCTTTCAGCTCTTTGTCCTTGAAGATCTTGGTGAGCGCACAGTGGTCCGTGATGAAGATGAGGTCCAGACATCCAAGCAGGAACAGGCGCGCCCTTTTCAGGCACCATGCGATGACAAGAGCCTCCCCCTCTAACGTTGAGTAGTTCTCCTCAGCCAATGTTAGATGATGGCTGCTGCACAGGGCCAGTTTCCAGCCGCCCTTGCAGCACAGGGGGTCCTTTTGAGACACACTTTGGCAGTACTGCTGCATGGCCACAAAACAGATTCCAAGCCTGCTCAAGTCGGTGAACACTGCTGTGGGCCTTGTGGCGTTGTAATATTGGAGGCCTTCTGTCGCAAGCTTGCCTATAGTTTCCTTTGTCAACTCAGAGATGGACTGGAGTTGGCTGTTCCAGTACACCACTTTCCCTGACAGTTTTTTCAATAATTCTCTGAAGGGCTCCACGAGTGGGGCAATGGCAAGGAATGGCGCCAACTGGTTCACCATTCCTAACCACAACCAGATATCTGTGAGGGAGATGTGTGGCAGCATCTGGAAATTGGTTATACGGCTTAGCAATGCCCTGGCTAGGCTGATACTCCTCCCAGCCGAGCAGATAACCTGCGAAGGTCACGCTTCTCCTGCAGAAGCGGAATTTGTTTAGGCGGAGCATGATCCCATTTTCTGCACACATTCGCAGGAAGTGGTATGAGCACCAGAAAGCACTGGCGACACTACGGTTGTGCAGGAGTGTGTCGTTGACACATTTAAATTTCCTGGGGATCTCCGCTGTTTCGTTGTCGAAGCGCTTGGTAAAGGCGTCCTGTCCTGCACAGTGGCCCATGGGTGACAAGCGGGATGATGAAGATGGTCAGCTTCTTGCTCTCCTCGTCCAGGGGGATCTGGTGGTACCCCGAGTAAGCATTCACTACTGTTTAGAACGTGTGCTTCAGGACGCTGGTGATTGCTTCGAATGGGGGTGTGAGTGTGATGGGTCTCCCGCTGGCTTGCCTGGTTGAGTCGTTGATAGTCCACTGTTCTGCACGGCTGCCTGTCCTTCTTCGGGACCACCACCCCACGGGAATGCCACTCTGTGGGTTCTTGAGGTGGTATGGGGTTGATGATACCCTTCTTTATGTATGCTTCCAACTGCTGGCAAACTTCTTCGCAGAAGTGTTGGGAGATGGACGCTGGCATGTGCATTGCATAGGGGTTTGGACAGGGGTGCAGGTGGATGCGGTGGGCTGGCCCTTACATCTCTAGCGGTGGGGGGGGGGCACAGTTCACCGTGAATGTCGTGCACCCGAAGTGCTCCAGGAACCACTTTTCCAGCCGGTTCACATTTTCTTCCGTCAGGGTGTATGGGGGAGTATCGGGTTGGGCAGGGATTGGGGGCTCTTCCACCTGTTCAACAGCCCCTACAATTGTCGGCACGTTGGGGAAGTTGTGTGGCACCACGCCCAGCGCTTTGCATGTTTACAACGACAGATACAGCTGCTGCACCCTATCAGCGGAGTACAGATTTGCCATAATAGACCTTCCGCCCACGTTCAATCGACATTCCACGCATCCCACAACTCGTATGTTCCTGCCCGCGAGGTGACTAATAATCACGGTTGGTCTCTGTAGGCATCGCGGAGTCAGCCCGAGGCCCTGCACGAGGTAGCATCTATGCATACCTGTGTGCCCATATCAGCTACCATCGTCACCTCACTGCGGGTGGGTTGTCACATCACTTCCATCCTGAGGCACGCTGACGCCTCAGTGCTGGTTATCGTGACACTGCCAGTGGTCTTGGCGGGGCTGGGCTGCTTTGCTGACCTACACACTCGCTGGCAGTGGCAGACCCTCCCACATCTGCAGCAGGTGGCCTTGATGGTAGAGCACCGGCACTTCCCGCTGCACATGTTGCCACCGCACCTCCGGCAGCCTTTTGATGGTGGGGGAGTGGCACGAGGCTGGGGTGGCCCTGCATCTGACTGCAGCAACTGAGTGGCGCTGGCTGCTTCCGTTTCCTCCTCATCACTCACAGAAGCATCTGCCACACCACTCTGGCCGCGCTTTCCGACTGTTTTCTCCGTCGATTCGAACACTTCACAGGTGTTTGTGATTTCTTCCACAGATCGCAACACTGGAAGTTGCCACAGCACTTCTGTTTTCATACTGAGGTTGCTCAGCCCCATCACAAGCTTTTTCGATAGCATGAAATCATTGAGATTTACAGAACACTGGGGGCACCTAGAATCATATTCTTACCGCCTTGGCTCTGCATTTTACCACATATGAACACACGTTATCTTTGGGCTCCTGCTGTATGTGAAGAAGTTCATCCATGCTTCCACAGTGCACCTGGGGCCCACCACCACGCTTCTCACCACTCTGACGGCCTCTGTGCACATGGCCTCGAATCTATGCTTCACCACCTGTGCGTCCACGCATTGCTGCACCTCAGGATCACACAGCAATCTTACGTAACGTACTGCCACTGCTGTAGCATTCGACGCTGCAGGTCCACACCTTGAGATGGCGATAGTCCCATGGTAGCCTTTCTGGGAGTTGCAAGTGGTGCTAGTGCTTCTGGGTGTAGGGCTGGGTATAGTGGCTGGTAGGCTGCCCTAATCCCTGGAAGTCATAGCTGGGGTGGTGGCACATTGTACATGTTGCTGTGCACTTGGTCTTCCGGCACCATGGGGCAGAACCAGTCCACTGACTCTTGGTTCGCCTGCTTGGACGCTGGTGGTGCTGCCCCTGGGTCACCCGTAGAACTCCACTGCACCATGTTGGGGTGAGGACCAGGAGGGAGATAGAAACAGTGAGGCCAGCTTGAGATTTATTGTAAGAGGTCCAGGCATGGGCCCATCCTATCAGTAGCGCAGCCTGAATCAGACTGCCCACCAAGCCCCAGGTGCGGACCGGTGGCGCGCGTAGGAGCTTCGCTTGGCGGGTAGAGTTCCCACGCAAGCACAAACTCCAGCAATGGGGAATTTATTTAGAAAACAAAAGGAATTTATTTAGATAGCAAAAGAATGGAATGATCACAAAGGCCCATAAATTAGTGAATAATACTCCTTGATAGCCAAGAGCTGTAATGGAATGATAATTGGTAAGACCTACAGTACTGGAAAAATATAGTAATACCAGCAGTGCTATATTGAAGCAGTATAGTAAATATGGCAGAGTCAGATACAAATGTTACAAAGAATAGAAAATGGAGTGTACAGACAGATAATGGGAGCAACAAAAAGAGCACCAGTATGTACATTGAGAGGTGAAATAGGAAATTCATTAATGAAGATTAAACTAATAAATGGGAGGTTACAGTTTATGAATAATTTAAAAGTAGGTGAAAAAGAGGTACTAAAAAGGATTTTAAGAGAAATGAAAGAGGATGTTAGTAGTAAGTGGATGAGGGTTACAGAAGCATACATAAACAATATGAAACTAAAACAGTTGGAGTTGAGTAGAATGGAGAAAAAAGAAATTAAAGAGAAGACAAGGAAGTAGGAAGAAGAAAATGGAGAGAAGAAGATAATAGTAAATCGAGTTTAGAAATATATGAGAGATGGAAAAAGAAAATAGAAGAACAGATAAATGACAGTAGACCTTCATTGAACACATTGTATAAGGCAAGAATTGGGACTTTACCATTAAATGACATGAGAAGACATACTGATGGGGAAGAAGCATGCAAGTTATTTGGACATGAATATGAAGACTTAAAACATTTTCTTTTAAGATGTCCAAAAATTATTAATGAAAGGATAAAAGCTGTAGAACTGCAACAACTGTATAATGAAGGGGAGATAGAAGTAATTGGTCAATTTTTATTTCAGAAAGAAAATCTGGGAGAGGAGAAGGAAGTCCTATATAATATTTTGAAAAAGAGAGAGAAAATTATTAAAGAAACAAATTAGAAGACAAAAATGAATATGGTTAAAAAGAAAGCAATGAAGACAATAACAACAAAACAATAGAAGATAGAAAAAGGAAGCGCGGTTCAAATGACATATGTTTCAATGAGCTGATCTGTAAAGAATAAGAACACATCAGGGAGTGCTGTTGCAAAGGCAGTACTCTTGCATACCGACTGAACTGAAATGAACTGATATTCTACTCCGCCCTGTCACCTACCATCCCTTTAAACAACAGTGCTCCAAATTATGTTCTTGTCTCCCAACCATTCCCAATTGGCTGGGAGATGGAGGGATGTGAGAAGAGAGGAAGAAATCAGTAGAATAGAAATTGCAGAAGCAAGGAAGAAAGTTAAAATGGGGAAAGCCCTAGGAATTGATGGAGTTTGTGGTGAAATGCAGAAGCATGGGGGAGAGATAGTAGTAGAATGGATGTGGAAGATGTGCAGATTGATCTGGGAGGAGGGTAGAGTCTTGGAGGATTGGAAGTCAGGTATAATTATTCCCTTGTACAAAGGAAAAGGGGAAAAAGAAGTGCAGGTACGTATGTGATAATCATAGTGGCATTTATCTTCTTAGTGTATTAGGAAAAGTATATGGTAGGATACTTATTGACAGAGTTTGAGATATAACAGGGAAATTAGTTGGAGAAGAACACGGAGGTTTTAGGAAGGGAAGAGATTGTGTAGATCAGATAGTCATTCTTAGATCTTGCATGGAAGTGTATCTAGAGAAGGAAAAGAAGTTGTATGCAGTCTTCATGGATTTGGAGAAAGCATATGACAGGGTGGATAGACAAGGATTGTGGAAAGTATTAAGAATATATGGAGTAGATGGGAAGTTGTTGAATGCCCTGAAGAGTATGTATGAGGGTTCTAAGGCTGTAGTGTGTGTGGATAGTGAACTGAGTGAATTTTTCTGTTTTAAGTTGGATTAAAACAAGGATGTGTCATGTCTCCATGGTTGTTCAGTCTGTATATGGATGGTGTTATAAAAGAGATACAAGGTAGGGCAGTGGATGTTGGAGCTGCCCTAGTGAGAGAGGGCAGTGTTTGGAAACTCACTGTACTGTTGTTTGCAGATGATACTTTGTTGTTAACTGAAGATGAAAGGGACCTGCAGGGCTTGGTGGATGAGTTTAAGAGAGTGTGTAAGAAACTTAACCTAAAGGTAAATGTAAGGAAGAGTAAAGTGATGGTCTTTGAGATAAGTGAAGTCAGTGAATGTACAGTGAGGTTGGATGAGGAGGAAATGGAAAATGTGAGTGCATTTAAGTATTTGGATAGTGTGATGAGTAAGGATGGAAGTTTAGAGGGTGAAGTGCTTGAAAGGGTACAAAAGAAGGAAGGTTGCTGGTTCCTTGAAAGCAGTGATAAGAAACAGGGGAGTGAGTATAGAAATGAAAAAGTTATTACATGACAACAATGTGTACCAACTCTAGCATATGGAAGTGAAGCTTGGACTTTGTTGGAGGGACAGAAGTCAAGAGTGAGAGCAGTGGAAATGAGTTATTTTAGAGGAGCATGTGGAGCCACATGGAGAGACAGACTGACAAATGAGGAAGTGAAGGAGCATTGTGGTGTGGATGTGCTAGGAAGTGTTAGGAGAAACACATTGAGGTGGTTTGGCCATGTGGAGAGGATGGAGAGTGAGAGGCTGATGAGGAGAGTGTATGTGAGTGAGGTGGAGGGGGGAAGAGGGAGAGGGAGGCCAAGGATGAGATGGAGGGATGGAGTGGAGAGGTATATCAGAGAGGGGGGTGTGACCTGGGAGCAGGGCAGTGAAATGGCGGGGGACAGGGCAACATGGAGGCAATTTGTTTGTGGCCACCCCTTACAGGATTAAGGCGTCTGGCAATAGATAGATAGTTTAAACTTTGCTTTAAAAGCAACTGATTGAAATTTCCTGATTTGGTGACATCAACACAGTAATGAAATGGTTAAGTTCCACAGTACGGTATTAAAACGTGTTGAAATCGAGCAGGCTTTTCAAACCTTGATGACAGCTTATAATAAGCCGTTAGTTGGTTTTATTTACACATTTTAGCTCATGCATATTTAGTTTAATAAGCATAGGGCCATTTTTTACAATATGAAAGTAATGCTGACCCCCCCTCCCTCGAATAGAGGGATTTTAGGATTATTCCCCCGAGCTAGACCCAGATAGATCATATAACCCTGCTAGGGTTACAGGAGAGCGCTACCCCTCCCAGTGAAGGCAACTACCTGGGTGGGGCACGAACTCTCAACCTTGTGATCTCGAGTCCAGCACTCTAATCACTGAGCCACCCTGCTCCTCTCATGAAAAGAGGATGGTGGATAGTTGAAGGACAACTATAGCCGCAGTTCACGTTTCAGATGAACCTGGAGTTACAACAACTACCAGTATAGTATTAAGCTGCCGTAGGCTGTATACACTTAACCTCTCCCATACAACTACCATATAGTCTACCAAGTGCCCTTAATAATAAATGGTGTTGTTCTGTGTCAGAAACTTTCTTGGCACTATGTGTTGCAGGGACGGCTCAGTATGCTGGTGTGGACATGGATGTGTTAGTGGGAGTAGGGAAATGAATACTTGATGCAAGATAGACATTGATAACACTAAGTCGTCCTTGCAACACGAGAATTCACCTAGTTGGTGGTGTGGAAGAGGAATGTTATATATGGACCACCCAGTACTTCAAACAGCCAGTCAGACACATAGTGACAACTACGAAAAGCACAACGATCCACAATACAATGATCCCTAACGTCTTTCTACTTTTAGATGGCCAGGTGTATTCAGACTGGAGGGTAGGTTTGAAAAGGACACTCATTCCTACAGCATATCTAAGGCTCATCTAATTTAATGCAACCACAACTTACTTTTCAGGTTGTGAGTGACCCAGTCCTGTTAGATGAAGACAAACCAACTCTAGTCAATGATTATGGTGACCTCTTTATCGTAACTATTGACTTGGATACTTCGTAATCACATGTCGGGACTGCTGTAGCTAATCCCTTATGCACATTGAGTAGCCCAGTTCCATCAGAACAAATTTACACCTAAAATTACCACCTCTCCATCTTGAATGATGAGTTGAAGCAATAGATTATCATTATACCCTATTTGACTGACCTGTGCTCCTGAGATGTATGCTGCGAGTAGGGTGTATTTGATTCATGGCTACTGATTGGCCACTGATAATGTCATTGAGGTAAATGCAGGCATGTATTATAGTGTAACATGCAGACATAGGTGAACATTGTGGGTGGATAATTAACATCAAAAGTGACTCATTATTTTATAAAACTTTATAATCTCAGGTGCACAGGTCAGTCAAATAGGGTATAGTATGAAGCTAGTCACGTTTTTTTTTTTTTCTCTCTCTCTCTCTCTCAGCTTTGGGCATAGGCTTCACAGCCTCTTGCCAAGGCCCAGTAGTCCTCCTACATACTACTGTAACTCGCCCACATGTCGAACTACAGTATTCTCTTATTCTGGCTCTGAGCTATGTGAAATGAGTTGTGAAAGGAAAAAAATTGGCCAGGTTAAGGTGGAGAGTATATTCGACCGTAATGGTAACTTTTTAAATCATAATTACCGACCAAGATTCTTTACAATTATGTGAGAAAGGGGATGTGATATGGATGGTGTGGTTAAGCCCTCTCATCCCCTTCTCTGGGTTTTTATAATTCCTCCTGATTGTTGAATTAACTCTGGCAGCGGCTACAGTGGTAATGGTGGTGTTGGTGCTGGTGGTTGGGAGGGATAGGGGAGAGGGAAAGTATGGGAGTGAGGATAGTGTGTGATGGTGGTAAGCTCATTTAATGCTAACTTGCCTTAACCCTTTAAACGCGGATCGTCGCATTTGCGACGCTCGGCGAAAAGGACATAACGGCGGATCATCGCGTTTGCGATTCTAGTAAATTTTGAATAACCGGGGGCAAGCAGGCTCCAGCTGGTATTGTCTATCAGTACCACCACCCTTTAGCTACAATTAGCATACTTTACCTTTGTACTACTGACCTCCGTTGTTGCCAAGTATCGCGTTTTTCCCCCGTCCCCCCCCCCCCACCATGGCCCGGCCAGCCTGGCTGTGATACATGGCAGCGCTCTGAGTGCTCAGAACTGTAAATCTGCGCTCTCCTCTCACAAGCAGTTTATGCTACTAGGAAACGCTTGTTTCCCCAGTTGTAACACTAGCTTTTTTTCTCACGGTTTGCCCCTGTTTAGCGTCAGTTTACCGCAGGCTTTCAAAGTGACATTATGGTGAGTTCTAGCTCTTCCGAGTCAGTGCAAGCGGCCGACAGGAACGAGAATAAAGTGGCGGGCGTAAGGCAGAATAAAAAGCGCGCCGTGGTGATCTTTTGGGAAGTAATATGATTGAAAATAATGTAGTATACATGTTTTTAGCTGTGAAAATGGAAATGTTTGTTGAGTGACGGGAAGACCTCCGCCGCGGTGCATGTTGGCTGTACGCTCCGTTGATTTTAGCCATATTTTCAGTACTTATTGTACAAATACGGAATCCAAACTACCTTTACGTTGTAGTATAAAGTTTACTGTGACAGAATGAGGCTGTGGTAGAGGGGAAACCGGGTTGCTGGAGGTGTGAAAGTGAAGATTTGGTTACCCAACTTTGCAAGTCTCCACAAGTCCTTGGGTAGTCCACAAAGGCTCAACACCTGTCTGTGAAGAAAGCTGAATGTAAGTACTATCTGCCCTACCAAGTATAATGTTCTAGGGTTAATCTCTGATTTTTGGCTAATATTTTCCTACAGGTACTCAGACCGCGATACAACCCCGCCACTCGGGGGGGGGGTCGACTGTTCACGGCCGCGTTTAAGGGGTTAAGATACTGTCATTCCACTTGAACGTCAGGTTGCAGAAAATTAGCGCAATGGAAATGTAAGGCCATAGCATTATCTGATTCTGTCACTAGGATCAAACCAACATGTAAGAGAAAAGGATATAGAAAGGAGGAAGGAACTCCCCCATGTACAAAGCAGTTGGTAAAAAAAAAAAAAAAAAAAAAAAAATGTTAGAAAGCAGGCATGGAAAATTTTAAAAGGCAGAAGAGAAACAAATATGAAGTATGTGATCTCTGATCTACATAACTAAAATAAAAAAGAGCACATACTATCCGAGTGTTCTCATTATTAAGCAGTGAGGACATTCGGCAGTTGTAGTGCAGTAATGAAATGTGGTTACTGTGTATGTGACTGATGGTCGTGGTGGTGAGAGGGTGGGGGAGATTGAAAAGGGAGACTTTTGTGTGTGATGATGTTACTCTCCATTTACTCTAGCCTGGTCAAGATTTTGGTCCTTTTGAAACTTATTACACATAGGTCAGTGACAAAAAGACAATACTTCAGCTGTACATTCTTTCAACAGCACTTCTTCTTGACTAGCATCAGTTTATGGTGTTAATCTGTTGCTACAACTCAGCATTCAGCATGGACAGTTGGCAGTTTTAGGTAGTGTCTTGTTGTAGTGGTGCTGGTGGAGAGATTAGCATGAATGGGGTGAGGGAGAAGGGAGGACCATGTGGTGTGGTGGTGATGAGGCATGATGGTTAAGTAGACAGATTTGTAGGTAGGACAGTATATAGGTAGACTGGTAGACAAAAGGGAAAGAGATAGTTGATGAATAGGTGGTGAGGTTAATAGGTAGATATATACGCAGCAAGGTAAACTGACAAATTGGTCAGTGAGTAGGCAGAAAGATCAATAGGTAAATGCTAGGAAGGGAAATAGGTAGATGGGTTAAGTAAGCAGGTAGATGTAGATGTAGGAGGGTAAATGGGTTAATGGTTAAAGCAGATGAGTAGGAAAATTGGCTGATGGTAATGAAGGACAGTAAACAGGCAGATGGGTATATAAATGGGTAGATGGTAAGTAGGTAAATGGGTAGTAAACTAGGTAGGTGGGTAGGAAAATTGGTTGATGGTAATGTAGGGCAGTAAACAGGCAGAATGGGTAAGTAAATGGGTATGGTAGATGGTGGGTAAGTATATAAATAGGTAAATGGGTAGGTAAAGTAGGAAGGTGGATGGGTAGGAATGGACATTAATAGACAGCAGCATATAGCCATCACCAGCAAGCTGCCAGCAACAGCTGCAGCTATATCAGACAGGCTATAAGCAGCCAAAAACAAGCAGCAGCAGCCTGCAGCAAGCAACCAGCAGGATGAAGTCCACAGTAGCAAGCAACGAACACCAACAAGCAGGCAGCAACAGCAGTAGTCAGCATCTAGCAGGAAGCAGCCAACAGTATTAATCACCAGCCAGCAGTAGCAGGAAACAGAAGCAGCAGCAGCAGTTAGTAGCCAACAGAAGTAGCAAGCAGCCAACAGCAACAAGTGATCAGTAGCAGCACACAGCAGTCAGAAGCAGCATCCATTTGCATTAGTAGCCAGTGACCAGCAGCAGCCAGTAACAACATGCAGCCAACAGCAACATACAGCCAGCCACGTCATATTCATCAACCTCCCTTTTCTCTTCCATCCCTCATTCTCCTCTCTTTCCTCCTCCTCCTCTTCCTTTCTCCTCTGCCTTATCCCATCCCTCATTCTCCTTCCTTTCCCCCATCCTTTTCCCATCCTCCTCCTCCCCCTTTTCAACCTTCTCCCTTTCCTTGAACACCATTTATCCTCTTCATTCTCCTCCTCCTGCAAGTTTTTTTTTTTTTAATGAAATATTTGAATTATCTTTTATATATGATGGACACAAATACATCAACATCTTTACAATATAATATTTATTTAAGTGAGACAGGATAATGGAAGATATTTTACAAAGGCATATATAATAATTAAAAAAGATAACATTATGTACTGTATGTACACTCGGAAGCACTAATTTCTCCCCCCCTAGTAGCCGGAGTCGCGGCCAGTGAGAGACCAGGCGTTCGAACACCCCACACCCACATCCCCTCCCCCAACTCCAGTGGCAAATGTTGTTGGACAAATGTGGAACGGCCAAAGCTGGTGATCTTACAATGTCATGATTGTTTTTATAGAGAATCAGAACCAGTAGGTGTAAGTATATAAAGGTATTTAATGTGTATTACTGTGCTGTTATCCACAACATATGAAAAAGGAACGAAAATGAAAGAAGACCTACATTGTATTATGTGTTATTGTCTGTAATAGTTACGTCCTATATTATAATGTTACAAATAAGTATAGTATAATGAACAGCATCTGTTGAAAGATATGATGTCTTTTCTCACACATTCTCATTCCCACCACCACCACCACCACCCTTCTCTCTGGGTTTATATCAACCAAACACCTCTCTTATCCTCCTGTCCCCCACTCCCACGCTTAGTTAACCAACATAAAGATATTGATGAAATGATCCGTCAGGTATTGATCATATTAATATTAGCATACACCTCAGTATTAAGCACCAACAAATCAGTAACATACAATACTTCGATAAACCTGCCAACTATTTCATCTTGTAAGCTGTTACGTGACATATGCACTGCAAGTTTGACCTTGTTACAGGGACATACTGCTGTTTATTGCTAACACAGGTTATGGGTGTTTTTGGACGTCCATCAATTCATATTAACGTGACAATTTAAGCCTCACATTATAAACATATAAGGTTTATATTTCTGTCACTACCGTATTAACCAAACGAATCAGGGATCGGTTCTGACGAACCACAAACTCTCTGCTTCAACGAAAATATTTCGACCTCTCGTCACAACAGTGACAAAATGTCACAATGTATACGACTGAATGTGGGTCAGTCGTCTACATAATGACATTGTGTCACTGTTGTCACAGGAGGTCGGAATATTTTCGTAAAAGCAGAGAGTTTGTGGTTCGTCAGAACCGATCCCTTATTCGTTTCGTCCATCCATTAATGACAGGAACATAAATCTTAAGTGTTTATAATGTAAGGCTTAAATTGCCATGTTAATATGAATTCATGGGCGTCCAAAACCACACACAACCTGTGTTAAAGTAAAACAACCGTATGTCCTTGTATCACAAGGTCCAACTTGCGGTGAGTATGTCACGTAACAGCTTACAACAAGATGAAATAGTCGGCAGGTATACCGAAGCATTGTATGTTATTGATTTGTTGATGCTTAATACAGAGGTGTATTATAGTAATAATATGATCAATACCTGACGGATCATTTCATCACTATCTTTGTTTACGTTGGTTAATAATGGGTGTGACTGGTGGACGAGAGGATAAGAGAGGCGTTTGGTGGAGACAGGAATCGAGAAAGATGGGTGGTGGTGGCGGGAGTGAGAATGTGTGAGAAAAGACATCATATATTTCAACAGATGCTGTTCACAACACTATACTTATTTGTAACATTATAAAATAGGACATAAGTATTATAGACAATAACACATGGCACACTGTAGGTCTTCTTTCATTTTCGCGCCTTTCCTCTACAGTGTGCCATGTGTTATTGTCTATAATACTTATGTCCTATTTTATAATGTTACAAATAAGTATAGTGTTGTGAACAGCATCTGTTGAAATATATGATGTCTTTTCTCACACATTCTCACTCCCGCCGCCACCACCACCACCACCCATCTCTCTCGATTCCTGTCTCCACCAAACGCCTCTTTTATCCTCTCGTCCACCAGTCACACCCATTATTAACCAACGTAAACAAAGATAGTGATGAAATGATCCGTCAGGTATTGATCATATTATTACTATAATACACCTCTGTATTAAGCACCAACAAATCAATAACATACAATGCTTCGATATACCTGCCGACTATTTCATCTTGTTGTAAGCTGTTACATGACATACTCACCGCAAGTTGGACCTTGTGATACAAGGACATACGGTTGTTTTACTTTAACACAGGTTGTGTGTGGTTTTGGACGCCCATGAATTCATATTAACGTGGCAATTTAAGCCTTACATTAAAACACTTAAGATTTATGTTCCTGTCATTAATGGATGGACGAAACGAATAAGGGATCGGTTCTGACGAACCACAAACTCTCTGCTTTTACGAAAATATTCCGACCTCCTGTGACAACAGTGACACAATGTCATTATGTAGACGACTGACCCACATTCAGTCGTATACATTGTGACATTTTGTCACTGTTGTGACGAGAGGTCGAAATATTTTCGTTGAAGCAGAGAGTTTGTGGTTCGTCAGAACCGATCCCTGATTCGTTTGGTTAATACGGTAGTGACAGAAATATAAACCTTATATGTTTAAATGTGAGGCTTAAATTGTCACGTTAATATGAATTGATGGACGTCCAAAAACACCCATAACCTGTGTTAGCAATAAACAGCAGTATGTCCCTGTAACAAGGTCAAACTTGCAGTGCATATGTCACGTAACAGCTTACAAGATGAAATAGTTGGCAGGTTTATCGAAGTATTGTATGTTACTGATTTGTTGGTGCTTAATACTGAGGTGTATGCTAATATTAATATGATCAATACCTGACGGATCATTTCATCAATATCTTTATGTTGGTTAACTAAGCGTGGGAGTGGGGGACAGGAGGATAAGAGAGGTGTTTGGTTGATAATAAACCCAGAGAGAAGGGTGGTGGTGGTGGTGGTGGTGGGAATGAGAATGTGTGAGAAAAGACATCATATCTTTCAACAGATGCTGTTCATTATACTATACTTATTTGTAACATTATAATATAGGACGTAACTATTACAGACAATAACACATAATACAATGTAGGTCTTCTTTCATTTTCGTTCCTTTTTCATATGTTGTGGATAACAGCACAGTAATACACATTAAATACCTTTATATACTTACACCTACTGGTTCTGATTCTCTATAAAAACAATCATGACATTGTAAGATCACCAGCTTTGGCCGTTCCACATTTGTCCAACAACATTTGCCACTGGAGTTGGGGGAGGGGATGTGGGTGTGGGGTGTTCGAATGCCTGGTCTCTCACTGGCCGCGACTCCGGCTACTAGGGGGGGAGAAATTAGTGCTTCCGAGTGTACAGCACTAGTGAAGAAAAAAAAAATTATATAAATCTTCACTGTATACTCTCATATCCTTCATACACAATATTAAAAACTCGTCTGGAATGTACCTTAATGTACAACATTGCAAACTCAATCCGAGAATACAGTACTCTAATACTTTGCTGTATTTTTATCATTTTAAAATTTTAATAATGAACAAAATATTAACCCCCTCAGTATGAGGATGTCATGTATTTTATTCTGGCTATTACAAGACCCTTTAATTTAGCTCAGGAGAAAATTATCAGGCTGAAGGGGTTAAGATGCTCTTTATCATTGAGAAACAGGAATGACTATCTGTATACACTGTTTGTGAGTTTGTTAAACATAGTGGTGATATGTTAGTAAACCTCTACACTGTAATCCACTTGCCTAGTAGCTCTAAAAATACATAAACTCTGTTGAATATATGAGGCACCATACCACAGACTGTACTAAAGATTTTTCATTTTTTTTTTTTTTTATTATGGGGGATCACAAGATATCGAGATTTTATCAAACAATGAGTATAATCAGCTTTATTTGTGTCATTCAAATCTGCTGATGGTATGGCAGCATTATGCCAATAAGGCAGCATATATTTATGACCTGCAATACTATTATCACAGTAAATTTCTATAAACACCAGCATTTGACAATATGAGTTGGTACTAAACATATTCCATACAACAATAAGTTACCTAAATATGAAGTTCCGAGAGGCTTGGTATCCTAACCTGAAAGAACCAACTCAGACACGCCAATATAAAAATGCTGCAGTCATTCACATAAAGATAGTGGCAATTTGTAGATGCACATTTAAGTCTATAAATCTACCAGTAAAACATTAGTAAAATGATCAAAATGAATATATTATACCATACATACTGCACATTACTCACTTGTAAAATACAGTACACTGTTTTGATGCATAAGTGAACAGCTAGTAGTACTGGTATTATACAGTAAATCATGTAAAACAAATCAAGATGTTTAAAGAAATGTTCTAAGTACATTCTTCTCTCCAAGTACCCAACTCTATATTCACATTAAAAATGTAGTCAAAATGAACCTTCAGGGAATAAAATATTATATATATATATATATATATATATATATATATATATATATATATATACTTGGGGAAAAAAGGGGGAGGGGGTATCACTGGCCTCTCATTCTTACTGTACTTAAAACCTGACCAGCTAAACTGCTATGAGATATACAAGTTAAAAAGTGGCCCAGATCATTCATTTAGTGCAAAGATAAAATCATAAAACACTCCAAAATAATCACAATCACAAAGAAGTTATAGTTATGGCAAACTACATGAAGTTCATTCATGAACTATACACTTAATATTATATATCGTGGAAAGTACCTACACCTGAAAATCCTCTGGACCTAAGGCATCAGGATCCCAGGCACGAATGTTGGCAAGTGCTTTGTTCAGCTTGCTGCACCAAAGAATTCTCTCGTCTTTACTGTCTGCTGACATGAGTATCCTGAAATGGGTAAAGAACACATTACACTCTTGGTTCTAGATATGACTAAAGAGATGCATGAAAATTGCATTTGCTGATACTGTAATCTACACACACAAAAATACTACTACTTTTGTAATAATAATAATAAAAAATGTAAGCCCAAACCCAACCCATTTTTACATTGTCCTAGACAGTGAAGACGTCCTTTGAGAATTATCTTCATTAATAATGTGTGTTTCTCCAACATACAGGATGGTGCTTGTACTCACTAGGATAGATTAAAACAGCTATGCTGTGTAGGGTTAAGCAAAAATCCAGATGATTCTGAAATATGTTATGTAGGTTCAGGTTGAAAAATTATCTCCAATAATAGACTTACCTAGTTATTCATAGAATTTGGGTAACCCAAGGCTTAGCTTTTATCATCCCATAGTACAGTGGCACAGTGCTTGGCTCCTACATAGAGTCCTGGGTTCGATTCTTGGCTACAGCATTAAAAACTTAGGACACACAGCCACATATAATGTGTGTTTCTTCAACATAAAGTATATGGGGAGGCTAGCTTATTACTGTCCTGTCTCAGATCCCCACAAAGGGGGTAAAACAAGAGTGACATTTGTAACAACACATATTTACCTAGTAACTAGGGATGATCCTTTGACTTCCTGAACCAGATTAGTGACATCCCTAGGATGAGCTGGCCTCACAAAAGTCAAGTTGAAAGTATGTTGGCGAGCACAAATATCTCTGGATACAAGTTCAACACGTCGTGTAGTACAGGATCGTAGATCCAGCTCTCCTGTTGCCTCCTGAAATACGATTATAAATTCTTAAAGTGCAAGAATCTTTTCTCTGATGCAAGTATCCATCTACTTCCCACGTCTGCTTTCTGTCCATATATGATGCAACTGATTCTTATCAAACTGAAAGCAACAGTGTGACCTAGTTCTCCCAATCTCATGTTGTGGTTGTTGATCAACCTGTCTGGCTGGCTGAACCAGACCCCATCAACCCCAGGCAAGCAACTACCCCTGCAGTGAACTGATGTTCCCTTGCGGATGACAGTGTCTCACATGGCGAGGCACGGGGAAGAGTGTGGAGGTTTGGTTCCTGGGTGGATGTTGCGTTTGTGTGTCTCCACCCAGTTAACAGGGTAACCATAGTAGGTTCTATTTCATTCCATAATCCCGATCTTGTGAAAATGTGAGATATTGGGACAGGATGATGGTGATGACTAATTCATTCACTGAACAGCTGTATTCCTGACCACTATTGAAATGTAGTTAAGCAAAACTATGCAGATAATAAGTTCAACTGGATGGGAGAAATGGTAAGCTGAAATGAAGGTAAAATAGTGTCTGACTCTAAAAGAAACTTACTGGGAAAAAAAAAAAAACTTTCTGCATTCGGATGCATGGTTGAAGAAAATGTAAATACTGTACAGGTATTTTTTGGCCTCTGTTTTATCCATCTACCTCATTCCTAACCAACCTTTTTACCTCCTCCCACCACCAGTGTTATCCACCCATCCTGAACACTTTCCCACTGGTTTTGTACTAAATATCATTTAAATGAAACACAGTACAGTGACTGCTCACATAACGCAGGAATATTGTACCCTGAAGCTCCCACTTTATGAGAATTCCGCTTTATAGGGCCATACGTTTACACGTTAAAGGGTTTCATGATACCAAAGCCAGCCCCAGGTTCACCTTTTGGGGCCGTAGGTTTGAAACGAGCATGTCAGAACACATGTGGTGGTATACACCACTATCCCAGTCTTCCCTCCATCCCATCTCTCCTCCATTCCCCCATGGCTGTTTCTGCCTGGGCACAAAGAAAAAAATTTCCACTGCCAAATTTGTCCTCGGAAATTGGTTATTAATGGTATAAATTGTATACCATCATCTTAGCTGATGTCTACACTATAAGATAAGCTAATAAAAACACAAAACTGATGAGTAAAATGGCAAAAATGCAATGACAATAATATTGTTCATGGGTAGAAATAGCTTCAAATAACTTCCCAACATCCCAGTGCAAAATTTTAAAAACAACGAGCAAGAACAAAGCATATGTTGAGGTGCAGAATTTCACAAGGTTCTGTGTGTGTGTGTGTGTGTGTGTGTGTGTGTGTGTGTGTGTTTTTGGAATTTCAATACAACCAATGGTTTTTGAGTATATTTCCAACAAACAATCACTGGCATGGCAGGGGATGGAGGAGGGACAAGGGAGGGAGGGATTGGGGATGGGAGGAGAAGAGGGGGGACAGAGAGAGAGAGAGAGAGTGAGTGAAGTAAATGAGTGAGTAAGAGAATGACAGACGGGGTGGTGGTGGTAGTAGTTCTTGCCTCTCTCCTTTCCCCCCACCCTCCCTCACCCCCACTTGTCTCCCTCCCTCTCCTCCCCTCCCCCGCCCCCTGCTTAGCTCACTGTCTGCGTGCTGTCATTTGCCCTCAATCACACCTCCCACCACCTCACCTTACTGCATGTGATGTTTACAGTCTCATTTTTTAGCTGATGCAGTCTGTGCTCTGTCTGTCACCTGCCACATTGTGTGATTCCCAACAGTAATTTTATGCCTCGTGTCATGTTATATCTATCGTAGGCAGCATAGTATGACTTTGAAACATAAATTGGGGCCTCCGGCCACGTCTGTTCGTCACCAGAGTCAGGTCCTGTAAAAAAATGAGCCGCTTCCTCTGACGAAGTTATACCAGTATCTTTTTTTTTTTTTTTCCTGCATTAACATATCTTGGGCACAAAATGGCACCTCCCGTGTTATGTGAGTTTCGCGCTAAAGGATCGTGCATTATGCGAGCGCTAACTATGCTGTACTTGAACATATTATTATTAATGGTTCTAAATATATCTAAATATACCATACTGACCAAGACATACCAGCATTTCATCTAACACAGTTACAGTAGTACACGCTTAAACTTCTAGTTGTTGTTGCTGTTGTGGCTTTGTTAAACTGGATATGAACCCAGTGGACAGACAACCAAAGATGCCCTTTTCCTGCACTTCAGTATCACCCTCTTGGTGGACAGGGAAGGAATTGGGGGGGGGGGGTATAACGAGGCAGTAATGTTATATCTATGTCACCACATGAAGGTATCCCTCTCCAGCACCACAATGTTAGGTTCAGAGTATGTCTGGTACACAGATACATGGACAACTATACCTTCTTCGTCTCATCATCAGGGTAACGCCAGTAACGTAGATGCATGCCATTGAGGACACACCAACGTCTGTTCCAAGCACCATACCCTCCAACATCTTCAAACATAGTAAGGAAGCCACGCTCACTGATCCCACCCTCAAAACTGCAGCTTACATTCATCAAAAGATGGCCATCAAGCGGAGATGAAAATGGCACCTGGGGTAAAAGAACATAAAAATAATTCCAAAACCACAAAAAAATAAGTAAATGAATAATCATAAACGTATCTGATAGAGTAAATGAATACATAAAAAAATAAATACAGTAATTGCAATCTTTTCCTGTGATGAAAATCATAATATTAACAATAATCAGCTTGCCCCAGCTGTTGTAATACAAAGTACATAGCAGTTTAAGAGCAATTTATTTTATCAACTTTAGATACCAGTACAGTACAGTAATCAGCTGTACGACTAGAATGGATGAACCAAGTACATTCATTAGTGGAAGTTTCACCTTACCTCCTACCCTATCCTACATGCTTTCACACCAAATAAAGCTCTTTTGTTATAGTTCATTTAATTTGGGCCAGATTTTATCCTTTTGCAGCTTATTTCATGCAGCTCAGTGCCAGAAACAGACAATACTAAGGGTCAACAGGCCTTCCATTCCACAGCAAATTTTTGTGACTACCATCATATTGTAGTGTTAATCTAGTTACTGTTCAGCATTCAAGAAAAAGAAATGGAAGTTTTAGGCTAGAGCAAAAAGAGTACAGTACTGTAGTCTGATGCTTTCTAAACAGCATGAGTGAGAGTTATCACAAACTGACCTGTTCCTTGTAAAATCTAGCCAGGCATCACACTACCACCTCAACACCCGACAAGTCTTTGCACAATGAAAATCCCTGGCTGCCATTTCCTTGCAGCCAGGGGTGGGATTCTCAGATATATTCAAGATCAGTTCACTGTCATACCTTTGATTTGTTTCTGGAGGAAGAACTAAAGAAATGGAGATATTACAAGTATATACGGTTCTTTCCCAGTTATTCCTGCTAGAAAATATATAATAATCTACGTTAACATGTCTTGCGTAACCAAGATCTATTCTTCTAGGAGGAACAAGAGACATGGGAAGACCCTTTACTCTCCTTTCCTTGTCCTTCCTGGGAAAACGAATCAATGCTATGACAAGCAAAGGATTGCAAATGTGTTCAAGATTCTAACAGGAAAAGCAGAAACTGTGGGTCATGAGTGGACCAGTATTCTCCTCACTGAACTGAATTCTTTATCACCATCCTCACCTTTGTATGTGTTGGTGAACCACTCTCACCTTTTCTAGAGTCCAGGCATTCCGAGTAAGTGTAGAAATGTTGAGGTGTGTGAAGCCAACCAGCTGAAACTCTGAGGTGCGAACAGCATAGGGACCACCTGGCGACTGAATTGAGGGAGAGGACATGCGAGAATCATGCTTGTGAAGCCTCTTCAGCGGAGTCAGCTTCATCCGGCTTTGTTCCTGTGCAACAATTTAATACGGTAAAGCTTATCTGTAACACTCATTACATCTGCTTATCAAACATTTTCATTAATTCCATTTGCCTACCTCTACCTTTATAGAATGGTATATAATGGGCATAAACATACAAAAATATTTGACTAATTACATGAGCTATAATACCAAGCTTCTGGCAGCTACAGTTCAAAGAGCACTGTCATAATCTCTGTACACTTAAAAGCTGACAAAGCACTGAAGTGTCTGTGTTAGAAAATACTAACACATATACAGTATTAAATTCCTACCTTTTTAAAGTTGTTGTGGCGTGGTTTGTGGGTGCAAAGAGCATAAACTTCCAGTGTGATGTTGAAGTCTGAGGTGAGGTGATGAAGAGCCATTAGGTTGGGAAATGTGACTGCCCCTTCTACCACACACTCTGGTGTCTGAAGCAGCTGAGACGATATTACTTGCTCACGATGTTTTACTAGCACCATCAGATGATAAGTATCCTCACCTGCTGAGAAAAAGAAAAATGCAGTGTGAAATGACTAACTGGATTTTTTATATATATATATATATATATATATATATATATATAACTGTGGGGCGTCACTTTCATGACGCTTGGGAGCAAGGGATCATACCACGGGGCATCACTTTTGTGATTCTGTGTTATTTTGAATTCGCCCGGGCTTTCAAGTGGTGGCTTGTATCATCTATCAGCACTGCCAATGTCCAACACTAGTCAGCACTCCTAATCTCATCTGTACTCCCATCCATTGTTGACAATTTAGTCATTTCTCCCCATTCTTGACTCCCCTCCCTACCTCCCCTCCATTACCCTCTCCTCTCGCCTGCCCGGCCATGCTACGCTAAGTAAATCTTCCCTGGAATTTTCCACTGATTTCAACCACTGAAATAAGCCCTATGCCCTATTCTTATACCAAATAATATATACAAGAAAGAAATAAGGTAAGTGATAGTGCCATACACCTGGAATTGGCTAATTATCACCTGACAACACCATGTGCACTCGTTCGCTAATTTTCTCTGTTTATTTCCCCTTGAAATATGCCGTATAATCTATTCTCGTAATAAAAATATATATAAGAAAGGAAGGGAGAAGCCTAAGTGGTATTGACATTCACCTGGAACTACCTAATTGATTATGTATTGTCTAGATTTCTTGCCAATCATTTCATAGTGTATATATTAGCAGCTGTCACCCTGCTGACATTGGCAGCATTGCACTCTTCCTAGGCAGGCCACCACACTGTATTCAGTTTACTGTCGTCTTTCAAGGTGAAAGCACGTCGGATTCGCGCCTGTCCAATTCCGCCGCTTTTTAGCCCCAAGCAAAGGGCACTGTGACCTCTACTCCCTAATAAACCTCGTGTGGAAAGAGGTAAAGGGCTAAGTGACTGCTGTGGAACGTGAACTGGCTAATTTGTCAATGAAAATGATAGACAGTGACTACGATCTATCTGGTGAGTAAAACAGTGCAAGTGGAAATGTAAATAATGTGTAAACAACAAGTGAAAGCAATGAATGTAAATATAACTGAACAGTGGAAAATAGTTTTATAAGTTACTACAAGTGACAGTGCAAACACAGTGTAAATAAAATAGAAATGTAAATACAGTAATCCCTCCAATATCTGACGTAATAGAGCCATAGGCAGGTCTGGATAGTAGTCCTGTCCGGATATTGGGCCCCAGCTTATGGACTTGTACTTATGGACCCTAACTCGGAAAAACACCTATACAACTCCCTCTGGACATCCATTGCACCTATTTAAGACCCAAATCACACCAATAAGGGACATAAAAGACTGAAATAAATGCAAAAGAACCATAAAATGAGGTTTTAGAGGTGAGTTTATACAATATTAAACATTCTGGGTACTAACAAGTCCCTTGCTCCTGGACTGGTTTGAACTGCCAGTTTGCAGTCCACAGTTAATCCTCTGCACTCTAAATTCTAATTTCTTAACACTGCACAACACTGTAAATTCCTGTGTGTTCTAGTGGCGAGGTATTGCAGTTTATTCACAAAAAACAAGCACCTATGGCTTGCACTGCTATAAGCATCTGCTCTCGATCGGAGTTAGACTGTGACTGTTGATGTTGGCGGGGTAACAGACTTGCCAGATCGCAACGGCCACATTACCAATCTCCTCAACTTTCATTACCAAATTTAACTTTTCATTACCAAATTCGTAAAGCTAGCATTTATTCTTCACTAATTATATATACAAGTGGAAAAACATGTAATCACTCTCCTTATAATTATCACCATGTTGATTATTTTCACACTATGTAGGGTAGCAGATTAATCAGAAAGAGCAAACAATCCACCATCTCCATCCTGTGTATCCTCATACATGTGAAAAATCCATTTGGTAATGCATTATTCTGATTCATTACCAAACGAATTTTTCATTACCAAATTGGCCCACACTTGGTAATGAAAAATACCAAATGGCAACCCTGACAGGGGAGGGGGGAGGGGGAGGAAGGAAGGGGTGAAGGGACCATGGTGTAACAGCTGTTCGGCGCCAGGCGGGAATTTCAAATTACGAGAGGGAAAAAAAAGTCAGATTTTTTTCGATTTTTTTTTTCCGGTTTTTGGCCCATTTTGGGAATATTGGATCCCAGGACGATTATGTCCGGTTAGTGGGGATGTTCGGATATTGGGTGTTCAGATATTAGAGGGATTACTGTAAATAAAGTAGAAAATGTAAACAGAAATGTAAATGAGTAGTAATATAAGAATACGAGTATATATACTAGGAGTAATGAAAGTGAAAGTTTCACTCTAGCATGTATGAATACTATGAGTTATGAAAGTGAAAGTGACAGATTCACTCTCAACGCTAGTATACAGGACGAGAAAGTGAATGCTACGTATTTTACTGAAAGAGAAATTGAATGCCTACAGTGACAATAAACTACTATTACTGAAGGAAACTTATGGATAAAGACTGTAGATATATATAAGTGTTATATAGTAATAGAAATATAAACCGTGAGTGTTTTATGAATAACAAATGACAGAACACCAGCGGCGAATGATCGCAAGTGGGAAGGTCATAAGCGCTCGTAATTTTCATTGCTTTCACAGTTTTTTTTTTTTGGAGTATGGATTCCAAACTATTTGAGAATCATAGAATAGTGTTTCTAGTGATAATATCAGGCTGTGGTAATCATATTACGGGTTGTCGGGAAGTGTAAAGTGGAGACTTCGTTACCCAACTTCAGAGGTCTCCACAAGTCTTACGGTACTCAACGAAGACTCAACAAACATCCCAGGAGAAAGCTGAAGGTATGTGCCATATGCATATTTAATTATAATATTCTAGGATTGATAACTGATTTTTGGCGAATATTTTTAGAAAGTCTGTTGGAGCGCAAATATGCCAGGGAGACGCAAGTCAGGCAAAAACAACCCCACAGTTTAGGGGTTAATGCACAGTTACCTTGAAGCTTAAAATCGCGAGGCCATCCGTCAGAGAATCTTATATCATATCTCTGCAATACTACTTAGCTTTCTCAACAATCATTAACCCAATATGGGCATGCCCTCAGCACGTTTAGCTGTAAATCATCGGTTCGCTGCTTTATCCAGAATTCTAATTTTGCCTGTTTCGTAGTTTCTCTGACCTGACTTGCGACCACCCACTCGCCACAAACTTCATCAATTTATCCTCAGCTGCCACAGTATTCAAGATTGTTGAGGCCTCAAAGTCTTCCATTATCTTCCGATGTTCTTCACCGCGCTCGACTGTGTTATCGCCTTGTGTTTATCACTTCTGTCTAGCAGTTCTCTTTCCACCACGACTAGTAGAAGGTGTGGGAGCCAGTGCTACTTTGTTGTAGTCACTTATTGGTATGAAAATCAAGTGAAATTATCGGAGAAGCATCAGACTGGGCACTGTGGTATAAAATGAAAATGGCAGGCGAGGGCTGTCCTCCCTGCTTGCTTCCACTCCCCACCACAAGGGGGATTTCTGTACCACCTCGAAATATTCGGAGTATTGGGATCTAGGAAGAAAAATGAATGCAAACTACTCTGAAAATAGAAAGTTATTCTGGAAAGAGGTGCGGAAATGTAGAAGTGAAAGCGGTAAGAAATGGGATGGTGTGAAGGATGCAGGTGGTAGATTATTAACCCATGGAGATGATGTAAGGACCAGATGGAAAGAATATTTTGAAACCCTGATGAGTGGGGATAGAGAAAGCACAGCAGCTGTAAACATGATTGGTTTTGGGGGTGTGCAGAGAAGGAATGCAGTGCCAGGAGACGTGACTCTCGCACAGGTGAAGAGTGCTGTGAAGCGGCTGAAAAATTGGAAAGCAGCTGGGGTTGATGAGGTGTATGCAGAGATGGTTAAATGTAGTGGAGAGAATAGAATGAAGTGCTTGTGGAGATACAGTATGTAAGAAGGCATGGATGAGTGAAACTGTGCCTGCAGAGTGGAAAAAGGCTGTGATTGTGCCCCTGTACAAAAATAAAGGTGAACAAAGTGAATGCAAGAATTATCGTGGCATAAGCTTACTGAGTGTGGTAGGGAAGGTATATGGAAGAATTGTTATAGAGAAAGTAAGAAAGATATCAGAAGTCCTAGTGAGTGATGAACAGGGTGGCTTTAGGAGTGGCAGAGGATGTGTGGACCAAATATTTGCAGTGAGACAGATGGCAGAGAAGGCTTGTGAGAAGGACCATAAGGTGTTTATGGCATTCATGGATCTGGAAAAAGGATATGACACAGTGGACAGTGAAGGATTGTGGAAAGTTTTGCGCATGTATGGTGTAGAGGGTAAGCTGTTAGGTGCCGTCAAGAGTTTTTACGATGGTAGTGAAGCATGCGTCAGGGTTAGTGGGCATCTAAGCGAATGGTTCACAATCAGTGTGGGCGTGTGACAAGGTTGTGTGATGTCCCTGTGGTTGTTCAATGTATATATGGATGGGGTGATGAGAGAAGTGAAAACATGAGTAATGGAGAGAGGGATGGCATTGGTAATGAATGGTGATGGATGGAATATCTCAAATTTGTTGTATGCTGATGATGCAGTACTGCTTGCAAGTACCGGACAAGAACTTGGTAGGCTAGTGCAGAGTTTTGCTGATATCTGTAAGTGTCGTTCCTTGAGAGTAAATGTAGAAAAGAGTAGTGATAGTTATTGAGAGAGAAGGTGACTCCCAGTGCAATGTAACAGTGAATGGAGAGAGACGAATTGGTGAGAGTTCAAATACCTGGGTACAGTGATAGAAAAGAGAGGAAAATGTGCAAAAGAAGTTGAAAGTAGAGTGACACAAGGAAGAAAAGTAGCTGGTGCAATGAAGGCCTTGATAAGAAACAGGCTTGAGTGTTGCAGCTGCACGAGGCTTACATGAAGGAGTGTTAGTGCCAACTTTAAAATATGGATATGAGACCATGGTGTGGCATGAAAATGAAAAGTCAAGAGTAAGAGCAGTGGAGATGGGACTGCTGAGGAATGTATGTGGAGTACAGAGGGTGGATAGGATACGAAATAATGTGATTCGTGAAAGATGCGGAGTGAGGAAGTTGGAGGACACCAGAATTGATGAGAGTTTACTGAGATGGTATGGTCATGTGGAGAGAATGGATAACAATAGAGTGGTGAAGAAGGTATATCTGAGCGAATTCGAAGGAGGGAGGAGGCGAGGTGGGCCAAGGAGAAGGTGGAGAGATATGGTGGATGAATGTGTGAGGAAGAGAGGTTTGGAAGTCGGTGAGGCTAGGGAACTGACAGGAGATCGAGCTGGCTGGATGAATTTTGTGAGGAGATGTGCATGATCAGGGATTTTTGGCACCCCTTTTTAACGTGGCAGCATCTGGATTGACTGTCAGATACGATATGTGAAGCTACAGAACGTGGTGAATGTTTTTGGCATAACCAATAGAGCCAGGATTCCAGGGGCTTGAGTGGTGAGTGAATGGAAACGTGGCCCATTGGATTGGGCAATTTTGGGCTGTCTGGACATTGCTACTCCTTGCCCTGCCCTTGGGTGGGAAAGGAGGTCCGGATGATGATGATGATGATGATTGGGATGATCGGATTATTGGTGGTGGAATGAAAAGACTTTTACTGTAGCACACAAAAGAGGAGCCCCTTTCATAGTCAGGAGAGACAACAGTTCCTTAGGCTGCTTCCTTCCACTTCTCATTCTGGCAAAAGAACTAGCCTCTGCATCTCCTGCTGCAATCAGCATTTCTTCCATGCAGCAAATTCCTGAACACATTCCAATCAACTATCGTTACAAACATTTTCCCTAATGTCAACAGCCTGAACATCCCTGCATACCACATTTAAATTTTCTTGCACCCTGCATTCTACCTCTAACACCACTCCAGCTCTTGTGAGCCCATTTACTAAAAGCTATACACAGAAAAGATTTCTGACCAACTCCCTTTTTACACCCTGCACAAAGTCACACACCTTGTTCCATGACCCTAGCACCTTCACACCCACTATGACCTTTGTTTAATCATGAATAACCTTCAGTCCCTTTGATTTAATCTCATCCCTCCACCCTAAGAAATTCTTTCTGCCTCTTGTATACTATCTATCTATTGCCAGACGCCTCAATCCCATTTGGGGTGGCCACAAACAAATCGCCTCCAAGTCACCCTGTCCTCCGCCATTTCACTGCCCTGCTCCCAACTCACACACCCCTCTCTCATATACCTCTCCACCCCATCCCTCCATCTCATCCTCGGCCTCCCCTACCTCTTCCCCCCTCCACCTCACTCACATACACTCTCTTCGTCAGTCTTTCACCCTCCATCCTCTCCACATGGCCAAACCACCTCAGTGTGTTCCTCATAATGCTTCGTATCACATCCACATCCACACCACAACGCTCCTTTATATCCTCATTCGTCAGCCTGTCTCTCCATGTGACTCCACAGGCTCCTCTTAGATAACTCATTTCCACTGCTCTCACTCTTGACTTGTGTCCTAACAACCTCCAAGTTTCACTTCCATACGTTAGAGTTGGTATCACAATACTGTCATGTACTGTAGTAACTTTTTCACTTCCATGCTCACTTCTCTGTTTCTTATCACTGCTTTCAAAGAACCAGCAACCTTTCTTCCCTGCTGTACCCTTTCAAGCACTTCACCCTCCAAACCTCCATCCTTACTCATCACACTACCCAAGTACTTAAACGTACTCACATTTTCCAATTCCTCACCATCCAGCCTCGCTGTACATTCACTGACTTCACCTCTCTCAAAGACCATCACTTTACTCTTCCCTACATTCACCTTTAGATTCCGTTTCTTACACACTCTCCCAAGCTCATCCACCAAGCCTTGCAGCTCCCTTTCGTCTTCACTCAACAACACAGTATCATCTGCAAACAACAGTACAGGGAGTTTCCAAACACTATCCTCTTTCACCAGGGCCACTCCAACATCCACTACCCTACCTTGTACCTCTTTTATTACCCCATCCATGTACAGATTGAACAACCATGGAGACATGACACATCCCTGTTTCAACCCAACTTTCAAAGAGAAAAATTCACTTAGTTCACCATCCACATGCACTGCAGTCTTCGCACCATCGTACATACTCTTCATAGCATTCAACAACTTCCCATCTACTCCATATATTCTTAACACTTTCCACAATCCTTGTCTATCCACCCTGTCATATGCTTTCTCCAAATCCATGAAAGCTGCATACAACTTCTTTCCCTTCTCTAGAAACTTTTCCACTAAAGATCTAAGAATGAATATCTGATCTACACAACCTCCTGTATACTAATGGCAGTAAACTAAATTATCAGGATATAAAACTTTCAAGGAAGCCCACTCATTTGTTAATTTCATCCTGTCAAGGACAGCTTTCTACAAGCTTCCAATCTTTGCTTTTAATTTTACACTTCTATCTTCACCCAGACACGATAATCCTTTAAGGGGTGGCCGCTAGTCTCTGAGTTAGTTGTTTTACAGAGATGGGCACTAACCCTCTGCCAAGCCACTTGTTGACATGTAGGGCACAAGTGTGGGCTTACAGGAAACCATTAGACCTGTAAGTCAATGTAAAGCCAACTTGAAAAGGAGGAAGAGTAATAAAGAGTGACAGGAAAGATATGAGAAACAGGAAGAAAAGGAGGGCAGACACAGAAAATGGAGGATAATGGTGAAGGAAGGAGTAGGCAGCACTACATCAGATAAGTGAAAGATGGTCACCACCACCTTCCTGAAAAATAAAATTTAATTTCAGTAGGCTATGTTCTGTTTTTGTCATACTACCTTTCATTCCTCGCTGCAGGAAATCATGCTTCAGAGGCACTGAGATGTTGCGTACACTGATTGACCCCATACAAGTTTCTTCATCACCATTCCAGTTTTGTTGGCCGAGTGCTCCCTCTGCCTTCAGTCTCTGCCAACAAAAATATACATCATCTCATAGTAATACTAATAAATAAATCCATAAATAACCTAAAATGACTGACGTAGTTTATAAAGCACTGTGAAAACAGATAGTGCCACTTCATTATCTTAGTTTAACTTAAGTCAAACTCCATTTAAGGGCCAGGTGTTTCAAGAGTATGGAGAATCAGAGAATCGGCTATCCAACTCAGACCAAGTCTCCTTGGATATGAAGTATGCAGGTGAGGGTGTTAATGCTAATCACAATTCTCCTTAACCTACATACTGTTATGGTCAAGCACAAGTAATTAATCTGAACTTCTAGTTTCTTTTTTACTACTACAGATACTACACGAGTATTACACCTTATAAAGTAGTACAGATGGTAGTTGTAGTGTGAAGAAATTAACAGGTCTTTGTACAGTCAAAAAACCATTTTTAACTGTGAGTGAGTGAGTTTAGTGACACCCTTAGGAACAGGTTTCAAACCACTTATTTCACCATCCAGGAATTAAAATGGTGATGGGAGGAACCATCCCAGGCTCACCTTTGGTGAGAGTAGGCTTCACTGCTTGTCCATCCATCATCTGATCCTGTCGCCCCATGAGGATCATAGGAGCCCAGGGCTAGGCATTTTAGCCTTGACATTTAAGATGAGAGTGACCAGCCTCACTCATCCCTGTGTGGCATTCGTGAACAATAAACCCCAACCACCCTTTGGATTGAAACATGCACAAGCTCAATCTGATTGGAGCACCTAATTATCCACTAAACCACCAGGCGCCATACAATGCTACACATTGGATAAAGACCTTCCTCCAAAGTTGTCCGTGTCTCAACTGCTTGTTCAAGTCTAGTGCTGTATGATCTGATTCCTGCATCCTACTTGTTGGACACCTGAATGCACCGCCCCTCTGTGGATATCTATTATCCTTTCCACTAAACCAGTTTCAGGTTTCTGTCCTCTTGCTGCTTAATGCACATAGCTGTGTCTGAGTAAAGCAATATGTTGTCATCAAAACAATAACAAACATTTGTCACAAATGGAACTGATACACCCTTCTAGGTTGATTACTCTTGGTAATACTTTATTTCATTGGCAAAAAACATAGGAAAGTTTTATTGTTAATATGGAGTACTGGCTGAAATTAGACTGTCACTGTATTCTTCAGGCATGATTAAAATAGTGCAGAAGGTAGTCTTAGGCAGTCAACTGCAACAATGATAGTGTCATTATTTAATTCAGACATCAGCATAATGCCAGCACCACGTGAAGCATCCGCTATATTGGCTGTTATTGTCTGTATCCAAAAGGTGGCTTGGGATTATTGCTCTTGTAATGCGACTTAGGGATAAGCGAGGCTGATCACTCTCATCTTAAATGTCAAGACCAACTTGCCAAGCCCCAGGCTCTTACAATCCTCATGGGGCAACATAGGAGTGGATGATGGATGGATGGCTATTGTTTCCATAGCAGACAACATAATCAGGGACAGCGATCCTTTCCGTTCACCCTGGATTAACAAAGCTATCATAACTGGAGATGAATACATCTCAGGCCTCATTCACATGAATGAACAAGAACATCTATGTTGTGTCTTAAGATAACTAAAAACCTGTTTTTCAGGGTGCCTGCAAGAGGGTGTATAAAATGAAAAAGTATGCTTCCCCCCCCCCCCCAGCGTGTATACCACCATGGCAACTGTCATGTAGGAATGGCACTGTATGGTGGCAACCACCTATATATAAAAAGCAGATACAGTAAGCTCTTCATACAACACGGAATAGGTCAAGCAGAACCTCGTGCAAAATCGATTTCGCGCTAAAACGGGACATATATTTGCAAGTAAAGTAGGGGGTTAGGTTCTAGAAGCCTCATATTTTTCGTTAAAAATATATTTAAATATAGATTATTAGAAATGCCGCGTATCTTCCTTAAGACACCGAAGACTGTGTTTACATACGACCTCACCGACTGGACACATCAGTGCATGGCTAATGCACCTAACCTAACCAATTGGTTTTGCCCCCTAATACTCCCCATAAAAAAATTTAATCACCAGGGATAAGTTTCTTGAAAGTCTTCATTAGAAATCAACCTAAAACTTGACCTAAACAACACTTGAATAATGGCTGTCAGCATCACGCATATTTCGTCACGAATCACTTTCGGTACTCAAAAGTGTCTTCATGTGTGGTAAGATCCGAATTTACTTGACCAAAGATCGAGCACAAAGCCTTTCTTTCTTTCTTTTTTTTTTTTTTTCATACTCGTTCCATTAAAGGCAAATACATGAATTTTACTGCTCCTTCATTGACTCCCCCCCCCCCCAACAAAGAAAACTATCCACATCGTAAACATCCCGACTCATTTTATGTCTGATTGTTTGCATGTAAGCTCCAACACCACACAACTTCGTCCAACACTTACATTTTCATTTAAAATAAATGCTTTTCTTGTGTTCATAGCACTTTCAGGGTGCTTAAGCATAAATAAAGTTAGTTTGGAACCACGTGCTCAGTTCTGAGAGGAAACGAGGAGCAAGGAAATAAGCAAATAAACTTCTCATCACAGCGACCATTCACACAACACTGAGGTAGGCAGGAGGGCTGAGCAGGCTGTAGCAGGTGGTATGGGGGTCATGTGGGTCGGGTCGGGTCGAGGAAACCAATCAGTGACCAAGAAGAGATTTACACACGAGTTGCATCTGGAAATCCAATACCAAAACACCCATTTCCCACAGTTTCTCTCGCGTAATCAAGTGGTATTACCGTGCTATTATATAATTATGGAGAAATTAAATGCTCATGTTATTGTAAGAGCGTTGTTTTGTTTGGTCTTAAATCGCAACTCTACTGTATGTTATTAGAAACCATGGATTATTCCCTGCCTTATAATGTTCAGAAGAGTTGTGAACAGCGTAGACTCGGCATTTTAGGTCAGTCAGAAGTCTCTCACACCTCCAAGAGATACCAGCAAAAGTAACCTCTTTCTATTGCCTGTCTCCATCTTTATCAATGTATCTATCTATTGCCAGGCGCCTTAATCCCATACGGGGTGGCCACAAACAAATCACCTCCACGTCACCCTGTCCCCCGCCGTTTCACTTCCCTGCTCCCAACTCACACCCCCCGTCTCATATACCTCTCCACTCCATCCCTCCATCTCATCCTTGGCCTCCCCCTCCACCTCACTCACATACACTCTCCTCATCAGTCTCTCACTCTCCATCCTCTCCACATGGCCAAACCACCTCAGTGTGTTTCTCCTAACGCTTCCTATCACATCCACATCCACACCACACTCCTTTATATCCTCATTTGTCAGCCTGTCTCTCCATGTGACTCCACAGGCTCTTAAATAACTATTTCCACTGCTCTCACTCTTGACTTGTGTCCCTTCAACAACGTCCAAGCTTCACTTCCATACATTAGAGTTGGTATCACAATACTGTCGTGTAGTAACTTTTTCACTTCCATGCTCACTTCCCTCTTTCTTATCACTGCTTTCAAGGAACCAGCAACCTTTCTTCCATGCTGCACTCTTTCAAGCACTTCACCCTCCAACCTTCCATCCTTACTCATCACATACCCCAAGTACTTAAACGTACTCACACTTTATCAATGTATGATTCTTCGTTTTTCCCTACAAATGTGGTGTGGCAAGAGTATCAACAAAAAAGAAGGGTACGGCATGGTGGAATGAGGAGGTTGAGAGAGCAGTGGAGGAAAAGAGGAAGAAGTGGCTAAAGTGGTTACAGGATAGGGGTTCGATTGAAGTAAGAACTGAGTATATCGAGAGCAAGAAGCATGTAAAGAGACTAGTGAAGGGGAAAAAGAAGGAGGTAAATGATGATCTGGGAAGAAAAATGAAAGCGAACTACTCTGAAAATAGGAAGTTATTCTGGAAAGAGGTGCAGAAATGTAGATGTGAAAGCGGAAAGAAATGCGATGGTGTGAAAGATGCAGGTGGTAGGTTACTAACCCATGGAGATGAAGTAAGGACCAGATGGAAAGAATATTTTGAAAGCCTGATGAATGGGAATAGAGAGAGCAGAGCAGCTGTAAACATGATTGGTTTTGGGGGTGTGCAGAGAAGGAATTCAGTGCCAGGAGACGTGACACTCGCACAGGTGAAGAGCGCTGTGAAGCTGCTGAAAAATGGGAAAGCAGCTGGGGTTGATGCTTAAGTGTAGTGGAGAGAGTGGAATGAAGTGCTTGTTGGAGATATGTAAGAAGGCATGGATGAGTGAAACTGTGCCTGCAGAGTGGAAAAAGGCTGTGATTGTACCCCTGTACAAAAAAAAGGTGAGCGAAGTGAGTGCAAGAATTATCGTGGCATAAGTTTATTGAGTGTGGTAGGGAAGGTATATAGAATTATTATAGAGAAAGTAAGAGAGATATCAGAAGTCCTAGTGAGTGATGAATAGGGTGGCTTTAGGAGTGGCAGAGGATGTGTGGATCAAGTATTTGCAGCGAGACAGGTAGCAAAGAAGGCTTGTGAGAAGGACCATAAGGTGTTTATGGCATTCATGGATCTGGAAAAAGCATACGACAAAGTAGACAGAGAGAGACTGTGGAAAGTTTTGCGCATGTATGGTGTAGATGGTAAGCTGTTAGGTGCTGTCAAGAGTTTTTATGATGATAGCGAAGCATGTGTTAGGGTTAATGGGCATCTAAGTGAGTGGTTCACGATCAGTGTGGGCGTGCAATAAGGTTGCAATGTCCCCATGGTTGTTCAATATATATTTGGATGGGGTGATGAGAGAAGTAAAAACACGAGTGATGGAGAGAGGGATGGCGCTGATAATAAATGGTGATGGATGGAATATCTCAAATTTGTTGTATGCTGTTGATGCAGTACTGCTTGCAAGTACTGGACAAGAACTTGGTAGGCTTGTGCAGAGTTTTGCTGATGTCTGTGAGCATCGTACCTTGAGAGTAAATGTAGAGAAGAGTAAAGTGGTGGTTACTGAGAGAGAAGATGACCCCCAATGTGATGTCACGGTGAATGAAGAGAGACAGGAATTGGTGAGAGAGTTCAGATACTTGGGTATAGTGATAGAAAAAAAGAGGAAAATGTGCAAAAGAAGTTGAAAGTAGAGTACACAAGGAAGAAAAGTAGCTGGTGCAAAGAAGGCCTTGATAAGAAACTGAGACTTGAGTGTTGCAGCTGCTGCACAAGGCTTCCATGAGGGAGTGTTAGTGCGAACTCTAACATATGGGTGTGAGACTATGGTGTGGCATGAAAATGAAAAGTCAAGAGTAAGAGCAGTGGAGATGGGACTGCTGAGGAATGTACGTGGAGTACAGAGGGTGCATAGGATACGAAATAATGTGATTCGTGAAAGATGTGGAGCGAGGAAGTCAGTGGACACCAGAATCGAAGAGAATGTTCAGAGATGGTATGGTCATGTGGAAAGAATGGATAACAATAGTGGTAAAAAAGGTATACCTGAGCAAATCTGAAGGAGGGAGGAGGCGAGGCAGGCCAAGAAGGTGAAGAGATATGGTGGATGAGTGTGTGAGGAAGAGAGATTTGGAAGTCGGTGAGGCTAGGGAACTGACAAGAGATCGAGCTGGCTGGATGAATTTTGTGAGAAGTGTGTGATCAGGGATTTTGGCACCTCTTGTGAGCATGGCAGCGTCCGGATTGACTCAATCGGATACGCTGTGTGAAGCTACAGAATGTGGTGAATGTTTTTGGCGTATCTGGTAAAGCCAGGATTCTGGGGGCTTGAATGATGAGTGAATGGAAGTGTGGCCTATTTGGACTGGGTAAGTTTGTGCTGTCTGGACATTGCTACTCCTCACCCTGCCCTTGGGTGGGAAAGGAGGTCCAGATGATGATGATGAACTTTATTCCATACAATAAATGCAAGTTGTCAGTGTGTTTATGAGGCAACTACTCTTTTCACTTTAATTAGGACTAAACTGCCATCACTCCACCTTCGATACTGACGTTTAATAACAGATTAACAATAGATGCTAGTCATAAGGTTACAGTATTGAAAGGATGCAGAGCAGTAGCACTCTTTTTTTTCTATCTCTGAATTACGTCAAAGAAACTTAACCCCTTCACACCCATGCCGCAGGGCATCACACAGCCTGCCCATCCCAGCCCCCCCCAACCATAAACATGCATAAAGAATACTTAACAGAAAATACTTGTCATCATTAAAGTGCCATACGTTCCATTTCTTTATAAATGCAATATATATAACATATACAGTACATGCATGACATATGCACATCTTGCTTACCTACTGTACACATGCATTTCATCAGTTGTAACTGGTCTCCATTTTAGGCCATGTACTTTACTTTTACTTGGATTCACAGCCCAGTACACATCAGCCCTCTCATTCATCCATGAACGCAATTTTGACATCACTTTGTCATCAAGAAAATGACTAAAAGTAGCCCCAGGGGAAGCAAAAGTAGGGGGCATCATATCCTGGGCAGCACCGTCAATGAAGGCAGGAATGGTGTCTGGCCGTTGGTCTGCAAAAATGTTGACCAGAAACCTCCACCCACTCTCCTCAATCAGGTAATCTTCCCTCCATAATTCATTATCACTTAGTGATAACTCACTGTCAGTACTATCATCCTCACTGGACTCCCCTGGCACATACAATGCATCAAAATATTCATCACTACTGTCTGACATGGCTGTGTATTCATGAAAACAATCACAGAAAAAAAAATTACAATAAATTCCCAGTATGGCAATGCACGGATACTACTATCGACGTAATCCAACCCCCTCGAGTACCAAACACAAACTGAGAGCCGAGTACAAAGTAGGACCCAATAAAACTCTATGGTGAGCAGTGACGTTTCAGATGACATCATTTGTCTGAGCTGTCATTGGTTGGTGGGTGGAGCTTATTTTTCTTTCCCAGTGAGGTATACCAGGCTCAGAGAATGCATATAGGTCAATAAACCACATCCCAATACATACAGATGTTATGGGACATAAAAGGCTACATCATGGGCGGAATGACTCAGTGCTTTGCGATCGTAAACACATACGTCACGGGCGCGAAAGGGTTAAAAGGGACAAAAATGAGGGCCAAATTAAGATGAAAAGAGTATACTGGTATCAACTTACCTGAATCTCATTTAATGCAGTTTGTCTCTTCTGGCTAGCAAGCAGCAGCAATTTTTCAGCCTCTACATGCTGAGGTGTACCCTGCTGCTCTGGATGTTCAAGGACCACTGTCACAGCATTTGAAGCTTGAGCTATGACACGCTGCTGTTCTGCAACCTACATTAATGCACACACAATTTTATTAATATGTATAACATCATCATCATGAACATAATTGACCCTTTACCCCATCTATGAATGGAATAAGGATTGTATGTGTATCGTATCTGAATTTATATTATGACAATATTTTCTAGGAGGTAAACACTGTAAGGTTATTTTTTCAAGGGTGTACTGCCCCCCGCCACACCATACTGTATGCAGAGAGAGCAAGGTCATCAATACTTTCCTTCCTAAATTGAAGAACACTGTTTGGCAAAAGGCATAATTATGATGAGTTTAATGTACTATCTCTAACACCTACAGTCTAATCAAAGAGGGTCTTCCAAAGCTAAACAGATTTTCATCTGGTAGCAGCATGAGAATGGATGACAACAGAGTGGCAGAAAGGTATATCTGAGCGAATTTGAAGAAGGGAGGTGAGGTAGAGCATGAAGAAGGTGGGGGGATGAGTATGTGAGGAAGAGAAGCATGGAAGTTGGTAAGGCTAAGAGACTGACAAGAGACCGAGCTGGCTGAATGAATTTTGTGTGGAGAAGCTGAGAGGAGTGAGGTGGACCAGGAGAGAGAGGAGCAGTCACGGAGATAGACTGAAAGTCCAGAAGCTGCAGATCAAAGAAATGGCAGATGAATACAGGACCAATGCAGGGGAGGAGTTCGAATCAGTGAATTGGAATGAAATGGGTCTGGACAGCCTGTGGAATGCCTATAGGGATTGCTTAGTTGGGACGGATAAAGAGGTGTGGTGTGGTAAGGGTAACAACAAAGAAAAGTACAGTATGGTAGGATGAAGAGATTAAGAGACCAGTGGAGGAAACGACAAAGAAGTGGCTAGAGTGGTTCAGGACAGGGGCTCAATTGAAATAAGAACTGAATATATTGAGTGCAAGACGCATGAAAATACGAAGTTATTCCGGAATGAGGTGCAGAAATGTAGTGACAGCGGAAAGAAATGTGAAAGTGTGAAGGATGAAAGTGGTAGTGGGGATGTGGTAATGACCAGATGGGAAGAATATTTTGAAAGCCTGATGAATGGCAATAGAGACTGCAGAGTGGCTGTAAACATGATTGGTTTTGGGGGTGTGCAGCAAAGGAATGCTGTGCCAGGAAACTTGACACTCGCACAGGTGAAGAACACTGTGAAGTGGCTGAAAAATGGGAAAGCAGCTGGGGTTGATGAGGTGTATCCAGAGATGATTAAATGTAGTGGACAGAGCGCTTGTTGGAGACAAAAGAGTGGTGAAAAAGATATATCTGAGCGAATTTGAAGGAGGAAGGAGGCGAGGTGGGCCAAGGAGAAGGTGGAGGGATATGGTGGATGAGTGTGTGAGGAAGAGGGGTATGGAAGTCGGTGAGGTCAGGAGACTCACATAAGATCGGGCTGGCTGGATGAATGTTATGAGAAGCGCATGATCAGGGATTTGGCACCCTTTTTAACATGACAGCATCCGAACTGACTCTATCAGATACATTTATGTGAAGCTACAGAAAGTGCTGGATGTCTTTGGCATATCAGATACAGCCCAGATTCTGGGGGCTTAAATGATGAGTGAATGGAAGCGTGGCCCATTGCAATGGGCAAACTTGGGCTGTCTGGACGTTGCTACTCCTCATCCTGCCGTTGGGTGGGAAAGGAAGTCTGGATGATGATGATGATGAGCCCACTGCCAGGGATTTGGCACCCCATTTTAATGTGACAGCATTCGAACTGACTCTATCAGATAGGCATATGTGAAGCCACAGAATGTAGTGAAATTTGAGGGGGGCCTATCTGATGGAGCCAAATTCCATCGCCTTATATAAATGATGAGTGAATGGAAGCGTAGGCTGTTGAACTGAGCAAACTTAGGCTGTCTGGACGTTACAGCTCCTCACCCTGCCCTAGGGTGAGAAAGGAGATCTGGATGATGATGATGATAATGGCAGCATGAATTGTTTTGCTTTGTTTATAAAGGCTCCAACATGATTGCATGCATCAGCCTTGGTCACCTAATAGCAGCTCTCTATGCTGCTTGATCTCTGGCAACCTCCCTGTTCAGTCCCTTATCCCTGAAGTCACATTCTATGACATCGTCCCAGGTCTTTTTCGGTCTGCCTCTCGCAACCCTACCCCCAACGTTAACACTTCCACTTTCACCTAACTGATGACCCCCCATCCTCAATCAACCTCTCCTCATCACAATACCAATACACTCCAGTCCCATCCTTCCTCTTAAATCTCCCACCTATCAGAAAACACATCATATGAGGGTTAAATCTATACCTACATGTTACTAAGTATTATGGCAAGTTTATTTCTAATCTGAAAAAGATCCCCAACCCCTTTCAGCTCAGCTGAAGGTCAAATGTACTCAGATTATGGGGCTGATCTGCCTAGTTACCATGGAGATTCAGGCCTGTATCACATGTATGGCTCACTGAATTTCATACAACCAACAATTCAGTATTAAGTTAAGGGAGTAGCTTAGTTCTATTACATGCAAACAAACCAATTTTATAGTGGTAAATAATCTTACCTCTTCCTGAAGTACCTTTATGCGGGCACTAACATTTACAGAGGGACTGACAGGTTCGGGAGTTGGGGAGCGCAGGTCTGGTCGACATATGATCTGGCGCACAGGTGTACATGTCACATCCTGGAGCACAAAAAGTATAGTTACTGTATTTTCCATACATTACATCATCACCTCATCCTGCCACTTCTTCCCACCCACAAGTGGAGTGAGGCAGAGTCCAAACCACAAACAGAAAGGGAATACAGGACAATGGGAAAACTAATCAACAGCATACCCAATGAAAAGAGCCACACACTCTTTCAGTCATCAATCAATTCTATAAAATGGAATTGGTTCCCAAGCCTGAATGCAGATTCTGTAGCAGTTCATCAAAACTGCTGTAACTGATTCTTTCCTAGCTCTGCTTCTGGTACACTCCCTGGCTGATCCAAATAAGTTACACATAAAAAACAGTTACACTCAAGTCTGTATCACTCTTTTCTGGGCAAAGGGGCCAGGCTTAGCTATCATGGTCCAGAGTACTTTAAGGCTGGGAATTGTGGTGGCTAAGATGTACTCATGTCGTAAAAATACCCCCGCTATTACCAATACACCAGTCCCGTATGAGACAGCCCTAGCAGGTATTCAGTATGGACGGTAGGTGTTAGAGCCGAAGTGGTGACATGCAGATGTGTATGGAACATAGGAGGACTACTGGGCGTTGGGAGCAGGCTGTGAAGCCTATGCCCAGAGTCGGACACACATTAATAGGCTAATGTAAACCTCACTAATTACAATACTGTTACCAAGTATGACTGACTAATTTAGATCTGGCATATACTTACAGGCTTCTGCTTGCGATATAAAGAAATACTGTGAGCAAGGGAGACATCCTGCTCTTCTTGGAGGCCAGGACATGTACTGCTGTTCTTTGGGGTCTTGAAAACACTCTGCATCTACAACAAAAACATCATTACTTACAGGAAAAGTATGCCATCAGTGTCTTGAACTTAAGATACATATCCGGATCATCCTATCAATTTTTTCAAGACAATGGGGCAAGCTAGAGCCAAAGAGATGAAAAGGAAATGCCATACTCATAATCACAAACCTAACTCCTATAACAAAAATGTGTTGAAAGGATCCACAAACAAGAGAAAAGAAGGACTCAGCAAAACTGCAGTACCATATATGTACTTACATCATCATCAGGAACTCTGGCTCTCTTTGGTGGTGTGGGATCATCAGACAAAGCCTCGTCAATGGCATCATCAATGGCACCAAGAGCATCCATTGTGCTTTCAGACATACCATAATTTACCTAGAAATTAAGGTAAACAATATTTAAGTTCAAACAAACACACCTATATGAGTGCAATATTTATGTCAGATGGTATACTCTATCACTTCCAAAATGAGGTTTTACCTTTATGCACAACAGGACATGACTGAATGGATGTAATCTGTACTCATTCAGGACATCGTTCATCGTCATCATTGTCCTGACCACTTTTCCCCACCAGAGTCTAAGGTGAGGTAGTGTTCAGACAGCAAGACAAAATCTGACAGAGGAGGAACTATTTAACCATATCCAAAATTAAAGGGACCACGCTCTCATTCACTTACTACTAAAGTCCTTGAAATCCTGACTCCATCTTATATGCATAGAAGATAACATAAATACTCACATCAGACGGGGAAGTGGTGGCCTCAGCAATCATAGAAAGAGTTCTATTTGTAGCACTTTGAGCACATTTCTGAATTTTCTTTCCCAAACTCTCCATGGATGTGCAAGTCAATACACTCTCAGCAAAACTGGAAAAGGAATATTATCATGAGTATCCTAAATCTAAATTCTACTCATGAACATAGTAAATAGTGGAGAAATAAGAAAAGAAAGCAAAGAATTCAGAGAACTGTCCAGAAAGCCCTGTGAAATAATGCTACAGGGATGTGTTCTACGATATTCCAGTTTCTTGATATGAATGGTACTGCACATTGGGAAGAAACAGGAAAATCAGATTCTCAGGTAGCAGCAGAATTTTCATATTTGTTGAATCATTTATAAAGGCTCCAACATGCTTGCATGCATTGGCATTGGTTACCTAATGGTGACTCCACACCGCTTGATCTCTAGCAGCCTCAACTGTATATTCAGTCCCTTAACTCTGAAGTCACACTATATGACCTCATACCAAGTCATTTTCAATCCACCTCTCACAACTCTACCTTAAACATTCACACCTCTCACTCTGCACACCCAGCTGTCATCCACCACCCTCTCCACATGCCCAAACCATCTCAATCTACCCCTTCTTATCACAGGACTAATACTGTACATTCATGTCCCATCTTTCAATTCTATCCACATTTTTAACCCCCCTCCTCCTCAGGCCTGTCATTCAAGGATACACTACACATCCACCTAATCATTCTTATATCTATACATTTGAACTTGCAAATATCTGAGCAGTAAAATGTATGGAATCTATTTGTTACACAGCTTCTTCCTCCTAGATACCCCCCCCCCACCCAGGGGTGGCCATGACAGAACCGCCTTTAGGCTACTTGGTCCTCGCATACCTCTCACTCAAAACAATCGTCATCCTCTTTCTTTGATCTCACCAAAACACTGCTGCACCCTTTTACCATACCACAACAGACTGAGCAGCACACCAATAAGAAAGAAGAAAGATGAGAGTTTGAGAGCGAGAGAGATATATGAGAACAAAGCTGAAGGCTGTTCTGTCAGCCATATCCTACAAGGTAGTTTTCAGCTTTACAGTCACCTGATATACTGAAAGAGCTGTGTGATAATTACTTCTTATAAACAATACTTTTACAGACAAAGATGACATGGAAATTTAATCCATTATCCACTATACCTGGAATCTTTGGCATCATCTTCATCCTGACTATCTGGGGCTTCAGAGTGTGACTCAATATCAGACAAAGATGGGAACAGGCAACCAGGCTTCACTTTTGGTATGAATTCTTTTTTGGGAGAAGGACGAACCTCTGAAAGAGAACCACCATTACTAAGAGTGATGTACACAAAGATACTGTCAGCCCTCATCTGCAGGTTCGGTTATTTGTGGGTTAATAAATAATTTCAAAATACTGTACACTTATTTAAGGTGCATTTGGGGATGGTTTAACAACCTGTGCTAAATTATCTCTTTAAACACCTATATTCTAACATCTGATGATGTGTTCGGCCATATTTAAATTAGTAATGCAGGGGCCATTATAGAGGAATGCTAATTATTGGCATATTTTTGCCATTCACAGGCATCTTACAAACACATCCCTCAAGCATATGATGGTCTGATTGTACACACTTATTACATGTTCTCATCATCATCGTCTGGACCTCCCTTCCCACCCTAGGGTGAGGTGAGGAGTAGCAGAGTCCAACCAGCCACAGTTTGCCCAATTCAATGGGCCACGCTTCCATTCACTCATCATTCAAGCCTACGGAATCCTGGCTCCATCTAACAGGCCAAAAGACTTCACCACATACAGTAGCTTTATATATACCTATCTGATAGAATCAATCTCTTCTGAGATAAATAAAGAAGCAAACCTATTCTGAGATAAATAATGAAGTGAACCTTCTAACCCTACTGAGCCTAAATAACTAAAAAATACTCCTTAACAATCCTATCCCCACTGCTTTCTCTCTCTCAACTAGTCAAACTCATACCATAAAAAGTCTTACACTGATGTGTTAATGCAGGAACTGGGATCCCCTCATGCATGCTCTTGATGCCTCCCTACTCAGTCCTCTGGTTTGTATTAAGACCTTCGTAGCAATTGCCACTTTCCTTCCTAGCGTCAACCCAGACTCCATGTTAACCACTCTCTTCTGACACAGCAGAGATACTTAAGCTCATCCACCAATCCCTCTCCCTCCATTCACAAGCAAATCTCACTGAATTGCATTCACTCTCTTTCAACACACATCACTTTAAATTTGTGAGGAATCCACACCCAAAACAAGCTAACTACCACAAGAAAAAATTATTTTCTGCTCACTGGATACCAATGCTCTTCCCTCATGGAAAGACATAAACCAACACCCATGTTCTTATGATGTAACTGGGTCAAATATCCAGCTGATTAAAATTAGACTCTGCCATATCACTGCACCATACATGCCAGAACATAGCATGAGACCACCCAAAACAAAGAGATGTACTGCACTGCAGATGTTATAGGAGACAGCAGAACCTGGAAACCAGTACTGAAGTGAACTGTTGAGTAAGTATACATGGAACACTGCCTTTGAAGTACATGAACAGTATGTCAACACTGTGTATACTATATGATTAGCTATAAAAACAAGTCCTAGGCAAATATTAGACCCTAATTTGAGTCTCTGTGCCTTCACCAATGAGCAATGAATAAAGGTTGGGAGACCACCAATCCCTGCCACCCCTTCCCTTCTGCCAAGGCCTGGAGGGAGTTTGAGAGACAATTTTTCTTCCTTCTTATCCCTGTGAATGGTTACAATGTTACCATCCAGCCCAGCAAATAGTCTCCCGGGTTTCAGAAAACTATCAGGCTTATCACAAGTGTAGATTCATCTATAGGTTGCACTACTATAAGTGACTGGATGGTAGGTCTCCCTACCTACCTCAGTACATAAATGTCTACTGCACTTAGAATATACCCCATTTCATTTGTAAACTTGCCTCCTATTTCTGTTGAATTGAGTCTACCAGGAGGACTTCCATGGTTATGTACAGGTGTGGGAGCAGAGGAATCTAGGAAGAGTCGTGGTGGTTTGGGTGGTCCAGACAAGGCCTCCTGTGTTAGCGTATCATCAGATGTGGTGGATTCACCAATTGAGTCATCACTTTCCAGATAATCAGATTCAGATTCCTCTGGATATTTTGCTTTTTCTGTTCATGGGAGAAAAGATATATATATATATATATATATATATATATATATATATATATATATATATATATATATATTAGTAATAAGTACTTCTACCATTCACTTAACAGAACAAATATTCAGATAACTGTCATCTGTTACAAGATAAGATCAATAATATACGGTAAAATAATGAAAATAGTGCAATACAGGAATTATAATTACAGTATGTTATTGTTTATACATTAAACTGATCATATATTTTCAAAGTTACAGCAAGTCCTCCCTTTAAGCATTTTCCCAGGTATGTTGAAGTGGGGCTGGAATCAGACTGAATTACAGGATGAATTTCAACAGACTGAGCATTTAAGACAATATCTGCATTGTAATGCCAGCTTGGTGGTTTAGTGGGTAATTGTGGAGCTCCAATTGGACTGAGCCAGTGAAGGTTTATATCCATACGGTGGTTGGGGTTATTGTTCATGTAATGCCACTCAGGGAAGAGTGAGGCTGGTCACTCTCATCTTAAATACCAGGACCAACATGCCTAGCCCTGGGCTCCTACACTGCTCATGGGGCAAGGTAGGATTGGATGATGGATGGACGGATTCCTCCCCCCCAAATGATGACCACAAGGTTTTCATACTCTCTGCAATATATTATGCATGCTCTTTGTGTGTGTGTGTGTGGGGGGGGGGGAGGAATTCTTGAAGAGGGCCATAATAGGGATTTTGGGAAAATTCTGTGTGTGTGTGTTTTTTAAGCCACATTAGCCAAACAATAACAGTTCTTATGGAATAATTTACATGATTCCATACATTAGTGCATTTATTTTCACTTATTTATGTATTTTTAATATGACAAATTATCAACATACAATGGAATCACTGTAAAGCAGATTATCTATGTATCTGCATACTGCCTAATGGTGCCAGATCTTGCATGCCATAGCTAGCCTCACAACAGTACCTACAGGAATTTCTATCCCTGCAGAGCAACTGGACTTCCCATTACAAGCCACACATCCTCACACACACTATCTCTCCATATAGTTCCCAGGATTCCTTTCCTGATTCCAACCACCTGTTATAATCTACACATTCCTGGTCAGCTGTTTCACTCTCCAACTACTCCATATGGTTAAACCACCTCAAAATAATTTATTTTCCACATCAACTTTGATTACTATCATTTACAAACCATTTCTGTTATAACCAGTGATACAGCAAAGACAGTACTGGTATTTAGCATTGTTTCTGCTGCACAGACTGTATATTACCATCCATACATCACCCAATCCTATGTTGCCCCATGAGGAGAATGGGAGTCCACTTGACATTTAATATCAACTGGTTATACAGAAGCAGAAGCATGGACAGTACAGTACAGTATAACATTACTATGTTAAATGTAGAACAAAGGTAAAACTGAAAACAATAATAATAATGATAAAACAACAGTGGCTAGGTGCACATCCCTGTTTTTCACAATCAAAAAATTACAGTAGCCACTAAATGCTAATTTATTTAAAGATATGGTTCAATATTCAGTACACTAAGCCACATCTGAACCTGGGACAGCAAGTGTAGCAATAATTTCTGACATTCAAGTGCTACAGTTATTTGGCTATTTCAGCTGGAAGTTGGTAACCACATTCAATTATGCTACTGTCATCAAAACACACATGAATAAGTCAACCTGCTTATAGTCCTTCATATTCACTTGAACCAGATCCTCCTACTAAAGTTGCACATAGCCTAGTTATCTATCTATATTTATCTATCTATCAATATACTGTATATTTTATATATATATATATATATATACCTCAGCCAAGCATGTCCACACGTGGAGAGACAAAGGCGGGAACTGAGGTGCAGGATCACTGGGGAGTGTACAGCATTGCCATGTCTCTACCCATGCTTGGCTATGAGCAAACAAGCAAAAAGCAGCACACTGACCTACATGCACAGGGGTTCCTTTTGCTCACCCAGGCAAATGTCACAATGTGGCAGAAACACTGGGTTCCCATACATCATGGGCATGAGGAGTGGGCGTGTAATCTGGACGGCGATGTGACTTTGACCATTTGGTAAGGAGGTGGAAGGCTGTGTGTGGCCGGGAGTTTCTGACTAATCCGGGAAACCGGTGGACTTTGACCATTCGACTGGGAGCTGGACAGCCATTCTCTCTTGTGGGTTACAGTCTGTATTACACATGCGCTGCCAGTATGTAACCAGTGATGGGGGGGGGGGCCTCTGACCATTTTGTTGGACGCCAAACAGCCATTCTTGCTCAAAGTGTGGGTTACAGTCTGTAATACACGTGTGCTGCTGGTATGTAACCAGTGATTGGGGGTGCCAAGGGACCCTGGCCATTCAGAAGGGAGCAGGACAGCCTTGTTTGCTCTGCCTGTGGGTTACAGTAACACAACCAAGGCCTAACATCCGTATATGGAGCATGACCGAATATGGAGCATCCTGACTCCTGATTATTGAGTGATTATATATATGAGGCGTCTCGTGGACAAGGGGCGAATGCGCCATTTTCTTACTTTTGAGTTATGAGCGTTTAAAGTTCAGGTACAGGTGGCAGACATAGAATATTACAGAATAGCATGTTATTATATATCATTAGAATCCTCTGGAAGAGGCAAATTTATACTGCAGGAAAAAAATGAAAAAAAAAAACAGTAAAACACGCAATGGTGTTTTCTCAGCATATAGTAATTATTGTTCAATCAACTTGAAATTCATTCCTGTATTAGATGTAAATGAAACTAAGATACTGAAAATTTCAGCCAAAAATTCCTATAATTAATATTTTTCCTATAATTATTAATTAAAAATTTTCATCTTATCGGCAACAGGTTGTTTTATTGTGTGTATGATAACCATTATATTGTTAATGACTGACACAATGAAGTTATAATATTCACTCGGGCCTTCTTTTGCGTGAAGGCACGAGCGGCAGTGTATTGGCATTTTCCTGGTTGGTAGTACTCGCCATGACACCAAGTAATTCACTCGTAAATCTCAAAGCAATGCGGGGTGTAAACAAAGCCAGGCTTCACTCATGTGCTTGGCGGGATGACTAGCGGGGGTGCTAGCGCGCGTCTGATTGGCTGAGAGGCGGCCCTTTAACTCTGACAGAGGTAGCCGCTCGCCCATTGGCTGGGCCGCGTGCTGACATTCGCCCCTAACGCTCTGAAATCCCAGACCCTCCCCGCTCTCCTCCTCCCCTCCACGTGTGCAAAATAAGGGAGATTGAACCTAGAATTCTGAACCCGCATGGGTTGGAATCGGAAAACGCTCTTCACCACGAGATTTTCAGTGCCTCCACCTAGCGGAAAACATGCATAACTCATTTTTGATGGGGGTGGCGCATTCGCCCCTTGTCCACGAGACGCCTCATATATCTTTGGTACTTCATGGCTTGCATTGTATTCTAGTATTAATGTAATGCTGCATCTCAACATTCAGGATGGAGGGATGATAACTTTAGGCCAGGCTGAAGTCAAGAGCATAGATGTACAACTATCAAACCTCTGCTACACACACAAACTGTCCCAGGTTCACATGTGACACAATGAACATTAATATATCTTACCAGAGAAGTTATTTGCTTGTGAGATCACAGGATTTTGTACAGTATCCACCTGTCTGGGCTTCTTAAATCTGTTCATCAGAATTTCCATCTCCTTTTGACGTTCAGTCTGTATCTTGGTATTTATCTCATTATCCCGCCAGCTTTCCCTGACGTGCTCAAATATCTTTTTCTGAGATACTGGTTTCTTGTCATCATTATAAGAAGTGGCTCTATCATCTGTAAAGAGAATATTGTCATCATTATAAGAAGTGGCTCTATCATCTGTAAACAGAATATTGTCACCATTATAAGAAGTGGCTCTATCATCTGTAAAGAGAATACACGTACATCTATCTATAACCAGACACCTTAATCTCACAAGGGAAGTCCAGAAACAAATTGCCTCCAAGTCATCCTCTCCTCTGCCATTACACTGCCCTCCCTCCAACATACAACCCCTCTCTCTAGTATCTCTTCATCCCATCCCTCCATCTCATACTCTTCAATATATTATTTCACATGCTAACATAAAATGGATTCAGCAGCACTACATTAACAACACATTATATCATGGGTAAATCCTTGCTAATGATCTCCACACTCCAACTGAAATATTGAGGTAGTGATAATAAATGGGAGATTACTACTTGTCATGGTTAACACAGAAAACATGTTCGGAATATGAGAGATCCTGAATTTTCAGTTAAAGAATGTATCTGACTCCACACAGTGCAGTTGACTTGCTGCTTAGCCCTAGTCTGTATAGCTGAGCAGACCTGTTGACAACAGGTAAGCAACTGCTTCTGTGTGACAGTCTTACAGGTATAGTAAATATATTGTGCAAGAATCCAGATCTCCTTGTGGTAAACAGCATCTCACCAGGCTGTCAAAGACTGGTCATCCAACAACTTCAGGAACTGTACTGTAAACTAAGTTAATGCCCTCACCCAAGGTATGACAGATTACTGGCCCTGCCACTGTCAGGCTTGACATGAGCTACGCGTCTGCATTTACCATCAAGCAAAACACTTCCAAAGCTCTCTCTCTTTTTTTAATGATATCATTTCTAGGCACAGGTTTAATGGGCCATTCCATTAGGCCCAGCAGTTTTCCTGGGGCTTAACATCTTCACATGTCACCTCTTCAGCAGTAATTCCCACCATCAAAAATGAACACAAGTTAGGGCTGTCTCATTCAGGGCTGGTGCACTAGTCTTTGCAGGGATGTTTTTATATGTCATTAGGTCTCGTGGAAGACCAACTGCATTTGTTTTAAGAAAATCCAATCCTACTGTTCCCTCTCCCTGCCTGGGATCAAACTTGTGTCATTTCAGACAACACCTTCTCCAACCATTCAGACATCACCTCCCCCAAAAGGGTTCCCAAAATGCTCACAGATGAGCTTAGACGTAAGTGTTTGTAAAAGTGCACACAGTTTTTAAAGTGATCACATCAACCATACTGTTCTGCCACTCCTAAATATTTTCACTCCTTTGTAAACTGTTCTTTGAATGATATATTTTCCGCCACACCGTGCTGTTTTGTCAATCTGGAATAGTTTGATGGTATCTAACCACAAAAGTCTGATTACAGCATGTTATTTACCAATGTTAAACTGTAAAGTAAAGCCTACATGATTACCTCTAAACTGTATAGATCAGACTGGGTATGAGCAAATGGCAAAATTCACGTAGACTCGTCTAACAATAAAGCAGGTATGAATGACCAACATTACTACCAGAATATGCCCTGAAATGCAGTCATACTTATAAACTACACACACACAGCCTCTGCTTTCTTATTACGCCTAGTACTGTACTACATATACACATACCAGATTTATTACCCACTGCTAACAATGCGATTCCTAAGAAATGTAAAAGTAATGGAACATCTGACAAGAACAGCCTCTCCAGAAAGCTCAATGTCCTAATAACTCTAGATAAGTGAAGTTAAGCTGTTTATACAGTATATGGGCAAATATGAGAAATCAAGAAACACACCTCCATATCCATGAAGATTACTGGCAATATCTGCAGGTGGTCCTGAGGCCTGCTGCATGGGTGGCTTTGGAACTGGCTGTGATTTAGCCACTGCTGGTAGGTTGGTATACTCATGGGATGTACTTGAACCATCACTTTGAAGTGCCTGAAATATAATATCCAAGAATTATCAATGAAAGGCACAGCATTACAAAGCACCTATATGTGGAACCTTACGATTGTAAGGTAGTCAGGATTCCAAGGGTTTGAGAGATAAGTGAGTATGTGGCCCATTTCACTAGGCATGCTGTTGCCTAGTTCTCTCTCTTTCTTATTTTTCTCTGCCCTTGCCTCAGGACCCTACCTTATTCTATCTTTGGGAGGGAGAAGAGATCAGGATGGCAATGATGAATATAACTCACCTGAATCTGTACCACAGTGACTAATATTTTATCCTAATTTATTTTAATACAGCTTCCCAAAACTGTATCATGGTAACTTCCTTACCAAAAAGAACTCCACAAGTGTGTAATAAAATTTATAGATAAAAGTAATGTGACAAATCAAATAGTAAAACAAAAGTAGAGTAGCTACTACTTAGTCAACAAATGAAAGAAGAAAATCACTGTCTTATACGTAACCAAAGTATACAGTACAGCAATACCTTTCTTTTTTTTTTTTTCCCATAAAAAATTTGTTGCAAAAGGCTTTGTGAGCTATCATGAAATCATACTACATCTGACAATGACATAAGAAAGTAAATACAGTAACATGACTCACTTCTAGTGTCACTAATTCTTGCTGAATTACTCTCACCATAATCATCAATTAAGTTAAAGCTTACCTTTGCTGGAACAGACTGTCCAAACGGAGCTTTAGGGATCAGAGCAGAACTCTGCTTCTTGTTAAATATTGCAAGACGTTCTTGAACTGTCATTTCAGCTGGATCCTTTACTGGCTTGCGTCCACCTGGAGCAGTAACATATATATCACAGCTTTGAAACATATCTATCTTTTCAACACTAACAGCATTCTTAATACTGAAAGGATCTGTGTCTGCAGGTTCCAAATTTTTGATGGTCACTTATGCAATATTAAAAAAAACATTACAATGTACAGGAAATCCAAGTTATGCAACAATTTATGCACTGCTATTTGACTTATGTAACTAACCAACATTGCCAAAGGCAGCAGCTCTTTCTCTGACAGATGATCCAAATGGTTCAGCCACAACAGGTTCGGAGTGGGGTACTGCTGAACTCTTCACCACTTCCTTAACAGGGCTGTATTTCTTCGGACTCTGATCACGCCAGTTCTTGCGCTCTGGTGAGTTTTGGATTGCCCCAGATTGGTTTTGATGTCTGCAAATAACAATAAATTCTGGCATGATTCCTTAAGTCCATACAATCTGACTTTGATAGACATTGAGAAGTGAATGACAATGGGTCTATACATGCTAACTTCAGTGTTCACTCAGAGACAACTAAGATACATTTTGAATGATAAGCAGAATTAGCTCATGAGGAATATCTTCCAGCTGTAAGTCCTCATTAACCCTTCCATTTCATTTTTTTTTTTTTTTTCTGGGTGTCCCACATACTGGGATTTTGAGGTATACAAAGATACTGTAATTGTTTTGATAAAATATTCCACACCAAAAAAACAACAACCATAATTTTCTGAGTAACATGTCTGTGGTAGGTGGGGATGCTCACCATTAACTCACTCGATGTAGTGCTGCTCTCAGGTGTCTGGCTTTTCCTCTCCTCCCTCCTTTCCTTCCCTCCTCTTCTGTCTTTCTTTACTTCATTCTTTCCTCGTCCTTCTGCCTACAGGTGACTTTACACTCCCCCTTTTGTCTTTCCTTCATTCTTGCCTGTTCCTTCTGCCTATGGGTGACTCTACACTTAGTGACAAGCTGAATGGTTTCCTGAACACCAGGAAACCATTTACGACGCTGAGTGGTAACCACATAACCAAATTATGGCGCCTGGTGGTTTAGTGGGTAATTGCAGTGCTCCAATTGGATTGAACCAGTGAAGGTTTATATCCATGGGGTGGTTGGGGTTACTGCTCACATAATGCCACCCAGGAATGAGTGAGGCTGGTCACTCTCATCTTAAATGTCAGGACCAACTTACCTAGCCCCAGGCTTCTACGCTCCTCATGGGGCAACGTAAGATTGGATGAGAGACAGATAGATAGAAAATGATGTCTAACATAATGTAACAAAATAATAATAATAATAATAATGAGAATAATGTTTTGGGCATATCAGATACAGCCAGGATTCTGGGGGCTTGAATGGTGAGTGAATGGAAGCATGGCCCAATATTGAGCAAATTTGGGCTGCCTGAACACTGCTACTCCTCACCCTGCCCCATGGTGGGAAAGGAGGTCATGATGATGGTGATGATGATGATGATGATAATTATGATGATGATAATTACCTGTGTGGTGAGCTGTCAAAACCTGTGATGATGGAACTCCTCCACTGCCAGACGTATCCCATTTATAATAGCACTTTAATTTTCACTTTCACTTTCATCTGACAACATAATCCGAGTCATCAAACATCATTTCCATCAGATCCAAGTAAGCTGCCATGGCAGCGAAACATTTCGTACATTATGCCTCAACATACTTCTGGTACATGACAAAAATAGTAGACAATAAAACAGTCTTCCTGTGATGGCAACTCCTCAGTCTTGCCACCTCCTGATACTGAACCACTATTGGGCCCCAGTACTGGCACGCAAATATAACAGTCCACAACACTTCCTTTGTGGCATGTCAACGTGCCATTCGATGTGAACGGGTTAATATAAGGATGACAATGTGCCTACAGAGGTAATGGGGATTATTTTTAATCTCCTCAGTATAAGTGATTTCCTGTAACAGGCAACAGATAATCTGGCAGCAGTAAATAAAAATAAACTTAAAAAGATGACAATATAATGAAGTTGATGGGTAATACGTCTGATCTATTATCGTGTAGTTAAAGACAATCCATGTAAGAATAAGATGAGGCAGATGATATCCAGGTCACTAAAACCAGATGGCTGCTGATCATGGGGATGCAATGTTTGTGTACAAGCAATATGCACAATGCATATGCACATGGTTGTGAGCAAAATTACACATATGCAACTTGGACTGTGTATGAACTGGTGCCTAATTAAAGGATGAAGTGAACTTACAGCCTGTCTCAAAGGTCTCAAGAAAGCCATGTATACATGAGTACTGTATATAATCAGGAAATGAAGTTACTTTTCTCCAGTATCATTTGCTATTAACATCTATAATTTCTATACCTTAACTCATTCCCCAACAAGGGGTTGGAAATATTTCCTGTCAACTCCCTTTATGATGTCATAATTTTCATTTTATTTTATAGTACCCCAAGATGTAATTCACATTATGGGAAATCTCACACACCCAAAAATTAAGGACTGACAGAGGACCATGATAGTTGGATAAATAATGTACAGAAGAGCAGGTTTGGCAACCTTTTTGAAACTTACTAGTATATAAACTGACTTCAACCAGCAGGTGTACTGGTAGGTGAAGTGAATCTTCAAAGAAAAAATATCTCCCCCTCCCTTAAAGCACATGCAGATGTTCAGACATGTGAGGTGGAGCCAGAATACTTGGGGCTTGAATGGTGGGTGACTACCTCCATCTGTCATGCTTTATCTTTCCTTGTTTCCTGGACCTGAACTCACCTAGTCTTTAGATGTGAAAAAATGTGAAGATGATTTGTAAATTATTCTACACAGGCTCTCATTATATATGACTAACTGGTTCTGGATCCCTTATGCAATAACAAAATGATGCTGTACTGTACTTTCATCGACTATCTACCTCTCTATCTGATATACCAAGTACTTCAGCCTTCCTCTCTTCTTCACTACTGCCATCACAGCAGATACTGTTCTTCAGTACTCTTTACTTCCATGACCACCTGTGTATTCCCTAAGTCCGATAACTATTGCCAAGACATTAATGTTCAGTGGTAAATTACCTCTCTTGCCAAAAAGGGTTAAGTGGGCATGCACTAACCTTTCATCCCCATACTCCCTGACCAACTCATTACTGCTAGAATTAGGTGGTACACTTATGTTTTTGAAGTAATCTACTGTTCTCGTTGTTGGTGAGTAACCCTGGTCTGTCTGACTGAAGAGGCCCTGCAATTGCAGGCAGTTACCTGTCCCTGCAGGGCTGTCCCATGCAGTTTCCTTGTGGTGGACAATGTCTCGACACAGCAAGGAGAAGGGAAGAGAAAGGAGGTTTGATTCCTGGTGGATTCTACAACTGTCTCTCTCAACCCACTTAAAAGGGACACCAAACATCACCCTGTTCTTTGGTTATAAGGTTACCACCCAGTGTTGTGAATGCTATCCTGGGTTACAGGAAACCACTATACTTGTTACTCAGTGTACAGCCACATGAAGTGGAAAGAAGAGTAATAAAAAGTGACAGAGAGGATGGGACAGATAGGAAGATAGGAGGACAGACACAGAAAAGGAATGATAAAGGTGAAGGAAGAAGCAGGCAGCACTACATGAAGTGAGTGGATGATGATTGCCACCACCTGCCACCATATATAATCTCTGTACATGAAGTATTGGTTTGAGATGTCTACAAGTCAGGTGGCATGGTTCAGTTTTTCCTATACAGTAAAACCTCAATATAATGGACTACAATAGACCAGAATTTGTTATCGGAATTGAGGAGCTACTGGACTAAATTCTTATACTGTATATTGGAAAAAGTCCAATTAAGCCAGAAGCAGTCTGGACTGCCTTACCACTTCAACTATGTTCACCACAATGAGGTAAATAAAAGACAGGTTTACCAGTGTACAGTACAGTACTGCAATGGTAGTGCAGTACAGTACAGTACTGCAATGGTAGTGCAGTACAGTACAGTATTATTATGTATATGATACCATTTGATTATTGTAGAGAATGTATAATACAGTACAGTACTGCAATGGTAGTGAAAACAGTTTAAAAACCATTGGTGTGATCCAGATTAATGTCTGATATGTCGGAAAAAGTCCAGACATTGCTTTTATTGGAATTTGGCTTTTTTCCTTATATTGGAATTTGGCTTTTTTTTGGAATGGCATGGGCCCTAATTAGTCTGTTACAATGAGGTTTTACTGTACTGTTTTCTAAGCAAATGGTTGTCTCAAGAAAAGTCTTCCTCAGTCTCTCTTCTATGCTTTCAAACAATCTGCCTAGGCATCTTGAACTTATTTTAAGCATTTTTGGATGGGACAGTTTTCCTGCAAGTACAGTACTGTATTCAGTCTTTGGTTATTTCTTTCTATATTAATAAAGAAAGAAAGGAGAAATGAAAATAAAAAGCCACATATACAATAGCTAAAACTCCTTTAACGACTTACTTGTTAGGGCTGTGTCGATGAGTCTGACCCATATCACTTGTGGATGTAAAGCCAGCAGCACAGGTTTGCATGTTACTGTAGCTTGAATGACTGACTTGTTTTTTGAAAGCCCCTGTGTGCATTTTTCCAGGACTCTCTGGAGTGGGGTAAGACTTCCTAGGACTACGAGACCTATCAGAACGTTCTGGTGATGCCTGACGAATGTGCTGTTCCCATCTGCTGCGCATCTCCCTAACCTTGGATGGGCTCGGGTCTCGTGGACGATCCTAAAACAACAGTAAACTATTCTTAAAAACAGAATGACAAAGGACTGAAAGAGGATAGGTTTTGAGCCCAAAGAGGCAGGAAAATACAGTAATTCCTATACTATCTGAACGGCGACTATCCGGACTCCCCACTTACCAGACATTTTGGGCCCGGGCCATTCCCCCCCCCCCCCCCCCAAAAAAAAAATTCCAACATTTTTATCAACCATACTTTGAAATTGGTGTGCAGCGCCGAATAACAGCTGTGTTTACGCTCACTGCTTGCTTCCCCCATCCCTCCCCAGTTACCAACTAACTACCATCCTGACTAGACGTTTTTATGAATACAGTAAACAGTCAACAAACTGCAATACCTCGCCACTAGACCACATGGGAATTTAGAGTGAAGTGCAGTGTTATGAAATAAGAATTCAGAGTGCAAAGATTAAGTACAGAGTGTAAACTGGCAGTTGAAAATAGTGGATGAAACTGGCATGGTGCAATCAAGAACAGAATGTGCAGTTAAACAATTATAACTCATAGTGCAAAGGATTAAGTGTAGCACAACACTGGATTACTGTACATGCTTCAAGAGCATTTTCACCACTGCCAAAGCCTTAGAGGAGGTGGGTTAACCTTCAAAACGAATGGCAATGGACATATTGTAAGTATCCTGTACACTGCCAAATACTGTATTTTCCATATCCACTTCTAATTCCTCATTCTCTGGTTCCTTTTCATTTAATTCATACTTTCCGTCCCTTAACTGTGTAAACAGGGTCTTAAATAGGTGCTATGCATGTCCGGTAGAGAGTTATGTAGGTGGTTTTCTGAGTTAGGCTGGGTTAGGGTCCATAAGTACCAGTCCAAGAGGCAGGGGCCCACTATCTGGACGGACCCACTTTCTGGACGTGCCTTTAGCTCTATTACATCGGATAGTGGAGAGATTACTGTAATATAAACACTGACTGGAGAGCTTGTCAGGATAGAAGGTTGTACATTATCGCAGTGATGTTCTGGACCCTGCCCCACCCCAATTTTGGGTGGGGAAAAGACATGCAATTATTATGATGAGGAGGAGGGAGAATCTGTATTTCAAACACTAAGTACCGTACACAAATATATACTGACACTGCTAAAGAGAATGATGATAGGAACCTCTGATTATTTGCTTGTACACAATATGGATGTTTGTAATACTTTCAGGTAACAGATGGATGGCTACCATTGACCCCAGAAGGTAGTGCCAAGAAAGTGAAATATGGCTACAAGCTTGGTACCAAGCCCCACAATCATCCCTCTTAGGCAGAGAACTTTTCAGACACAATAGCAGTCACTCTGCAATCCCTCTTTAGAGTGAATATGTAGAGTTAGTCCTAACTGAAGTTCTCATATTGTTATAAATCTTTTTACACATTAAATTTTTTTCTCCAACAGCTTCTAGCAACTGCTTGGAAGTAATTAGCTTGTTTTGGGAATTGGCCTGTGCAGGTTTATATCCAAGGGGTGCCTGGGGTTTCTTGCTCATGTAATGCCACTCAGGGATGAGTGAGGCTGGTCACTCATTTTATGTGTCAGGACCAACTTGCCTAGTCCCGGGTTCCTATGCTCCTCATGGGGCAACATAGGACTGGATGATGGATGGATGGATGGTTTAGCTTCCACTCCAAAGAAAACATCAGCTGTAGCATGGCCTTAGGACGAGGCATGGCATCAATTTTGTGTACAGTATATATGTATGTATGTAATATGTATGTACTGTATTACTGTGCACTTTTACACTGGATCCTCCCCACCTCCATTCATACCATCCCACTTTGAAACATTACAAGTTTTCCATTAAAGTAATCTCTCTTTAACCTCACACTCCATCTTGCCATGTTTACACAATATACATACAGTATTTAAAATAATCAACCTCCTCAAGCACTTCTCCTTCCATTTGCACTCTGCAAGACATCCTGTTTCCTCTCTCTACCCTATATTACATGGCTAAGCAAATTATGTAATTCCTTTCTTTCAAATACTATTATTTTGCACTTAATTGTGGGCAGGTGACAGAAGACCTAAAATAATGTAATGGGCAAGATATTTCTCAAACTCTCAGCAAACACTTCTGATCCTTTTTCAGCATTTTTTTTTTGGGGGGAGGGTGCAGAATCCATAGAACCACTACCTAAGAGGAAAGTATATCATTGCTTGCAACCAAAAGTAGGTAAAATTCACCCATGAACTATCTGAACTAGGCAAAATTTACCCATAAAATATCTGTTGAAGTATGCATGGCATGTGACTGGACAGTGACATAATAGGGAGGAGGCTGAAGCACCAGCCAATCAGGGTGGTACTCCCAAGGGGAATGGGAATGTTGGTGATAGGGAGAGCTGGAGTTCCTGTATCACTAGCTACATAACCATCCCCCTCTGTTGACCTTTTCAGTGTGATACCAACATGGAATGTACACCTCTAACTATCTCCTACACTAAACCACATGCATTTTACATCACACAACATACCCCACTAAGTCACATGGGTTGAGGCCAGCAAGGGCATGTGGCCAGAAAACTTTGCCCCCGCTACCTAGTAGCGAATCTTTTGAAGGGAGGCATGACGAGGGCTCCGCCAGCATAGATAATGGGGCCAGGGTGAGATGGGGCTCGAACCTGTGCTAGAGAGTACAGGGCATTGCAGTTCCCAGGCTGCCACTTCCGCCCAATAGAGAGGGGACCGGACCGAACCTGGGAGTAGTGCCCCAGGAGGCTGCCATATCAATGGGTGTATAATGACACGGCAGTTACAGTGCCAAGGCACACTTGGAGGGTGTCCCTGTAGCTCTCTCAGCAGGGTGCCCAGAGGCCACTAACACAGCCACTGGTCAAGGCTGGTGGGCTAGGGGTCCCAGATCCATTGCCTGGACCTGGGACTGTGCAGTGGTTGGGGCCTGTGGCATGTCTCTCCCCTTTATTATTTTACTGATTATGACCAAGTTAAAGAATGAAATTCAAAGCAACCCTGAGGACATTAAATCACCCAGGGGGATCAGACTGGAGTCATGGAATGTGGGAAGTTGAGGGATAGAGTGGGGGAAGTGGTTGTGGCATTTAGTAGGGGGTGGATGGATGTGGGATATGTGCAAGAAGTTTGGTATTGGGGTGGATCAGCCAGAAAAACTGCTGACAGGGATTGCTATTATAAGTTGTTTTGGCAGGGTAGGACAGATGGTTATGGTGGTGTGGGTGTGTTGGTTGGGGAGAAATGGGTGGACTATGTCATGAATATTACAGTTACCGCAAAGTGACTTAGGACCTCTCCCCACAAAGTATTAAAAACACAGAAATCATAGTACATATCACAATGTTTGTCCATGAAATGCCATTCATTAATATGAAATCATGTTTCCTTTGTTTTTCAGGACCAGTTGGATGCATTTTGACATGGAATCAATTAGATTTCTACTGTATATAATCTAAGGACATTTCTTTGCACCAAACATTTGTCAGTTCAGTCTTGAGGTTGTCCAGATTGGGTGTCTTCTTCTCTGCCATGATTTTCTTCATCTTTGCCCAGCAGTCTTCTATTGGATTTAGATCCGGACTGTTGCCAGGCCAGTTGAGGACCTCAATCTGATTATCCTGAAGCCATTTTGTCACCTTTCTTGACTTGTGACATGGAGCTGAACTGTGCATGAAAAAGTTGCATCCATGAACTGCAAAAAAGTTTAACAAATATCTTTCAGTACTTGAATGTACCAGCCACCATTCATCATCAAGTTCTTAGGAAGAAAGTAGAGGCCTCCCCTTCCCATTTCACCTGAGAAACACCCCCATACCATTACTGATTGTGGGTGCTTAACAGTCAGCTCCATGTAAGCAGGGTCATATCGACTACGGGAGGCAGGGTGACGAACCTTGGCAGAACGCACCTAGAACACTTGAAATGTACTTTCATCAGAAAACATAACTTTCTCCACTCATCCAATGTCCAGTGTGCATACTTCTTGGCAACTGAATGCGCTGCTTCTTCATGCAGTCAGTAAGAAGCGATTTCTTGGCTGTGGTGTGGCTTGGCAAACCCAGCTCCTTCTGCAAGCGGTGTTGGATAGTTCAAACTGAGACAGCTTGTAACAGCTGGGAATGCATTCTCTTCATTTCTGCTGCTGTCAGTCGAGGATTCTTGATTACTTCCCCCTTCAGAAGCGTATCTGTACCTCTGGAAGTAGTCGTCTTCTTTCCACTGCCATGCTTGTGCTCTGGTACGATATCTGAGAGCTGCAGCAAAAATCTTATGACAGTCGACTTTGCGCGTCAAGTACATTCACAAATCATGTTGACAGGGACATTATCCTGCCTCCATGCAATGATACGGACCCTCTCATCCCTTGAGCAGTACTATCCAGGCATGAAAACTCGACTCTAGAAAAATAACAGGGCAAACAGTAATGCATACTTAGGGGAGGTGCATGCTCGGAGCGACGGGAACATATGATCCCACTCTCGCTTCTGAGCAAGAACTGACGTGCCGAGTGTTTCACCACCTCCCGCCAAAACCAGAGGAGTTGCCAGTTACTTCTTGCCCCCAAGATTCATTTGGTAGAGGTGGAAACACAAATCAAGGACAGACAACTCTCCCATAGCAATTCTGTGTTTAGGTCCTAAGTCAATTTGCAGTGGGTGTACATGGCCATAATCACCCTAACCAGCCACTCCTCGATCTCAAACTTTCTCATTGTCCACTTCACCATCCCTCTAGAGACTCTGTCAAAGGCCTTCTCCAAATCACCAAAAACAATGTGCAGTTCCCTTTTCTTTCCTGTATATTTTTCCTGAAACTGTCGAACAATGAGTATGGCATCAGTGGTCCCTTTGCCTGGCATAAACCCAAACTGTATCTCATCAATATTCATTCTTTCTCCAGCCATATCTTCTAGAACTTTCTCCATTACCTTCATTATCTGGTTAAAAAGCTTTATGCCACTGGGTGCTAATGTTAGGGGTAGGGTTGCGAGAGGCAGACCGAAAAAGACCTGGTACAAGGTTTTTGAGTGTCACCTCAGGGATAAAGGACTGAACAGGGAAGCTGCCAGAGATCTAGGAGCTTGGAAAGCCACCATTAGGTGACGAAAGCAGATGCGTCCAAGCATGTTGGAGCCTTCAATAACAAACGAATGAACGAAATTGGATGGAGCATATTTTGTTGCAAAGCAAAGCAAAACTAAGATTTATGCATTCTTACCTTGCAATTAATTACATACCAGCTTTGTTAGTAATATACAATGCTTTCAGTCATGGGGGTGAATGAAAATCATTATACAGTAATTAGAAAAAATGTCAGTATACAATCTATAATTTTTGGCAATTACTGAGATCTTGTGTGCAAATGAGAGTTCAACTGTGAATTATTGACTGAGAAGGGGAGAAACAATGAAAAAACATGTGAGGATGCGCGTAAGTGGTTCACTTTGATATAAAATACCTGCTGCATGAACCTACCTTACAAGATTCTGGTTCAGAGCTTGGCACCCTAGAAAGCATATGGCCTGGGCTTGAACGAGGACTTTTGGGCATACATGACACAACAACAGGCGGCAGTGGTGGTGACTTGGGTGGACTCCTGTAAGGTGGTGGTTGGGTGCTAGTACTTGCCTGGCTGGCAGTCAGGGATTGAGAAGCAGGCATGCAAACAGTACCAGGTTCATCTCGCTTTTTCACTTTCTCTGGGCTGGTGCTCCTCATAAATTCTGCAAGGCTGATGCTCCTAGCTTTGGAGGGACTAACAGATGATGGGGAACTCTCAAGGGTGGATGTGGACTTCTGAGGGCTGCAACTAGCAGTCTTATGCTCTTGCTCTTTGTAATCATAATAAAGCTTTGATCGAGAATCACTTGGAGTGAATCCTTGTGCTTCCTGTAAGTAATTCAGTTATAAGTCTTCTTAACTCCTTCACTACAATGACATTTATTTTATTACTGCTACCACCACACAGATTTATTCAGCTCTATAGGGGCTTCTCAAACTGGATGAGTCTGATATCGCCTTTCATTAATCCCTTCACTACAAGAGGTCTGTCCTGTTGAATACAACTGTTTGGAGGTAGCTCGAAAAAATTTAAAACATGTCACTGAACTCATAGTGCCAAACAAAAAGTAGAAATGTTTACAATAACTATTAATGATTCATGATTCGAAAGACAATATGCTGTTCCAAAGCACTCTTGCAGCAAGAAAAAATTTAAAATACATCATTGAATTGAAGGTGTCAAACAAGAAGTCTTCATGAAATGTTTACAATAACTATTAATGACTAATGATTTGAAAGACAATTTGCTGCTCTAAAGCACTCTTGCACCAACTACTGTACCGTAGTTACAACCATCTCCCTCAGGTTATTCACTTTATCATCAACACTACAGGCCAACAGATATTTACTAACATGCACTGATGTTTTATTTGGAAGTTTGAGAGCATTTTTCAAACTCTACTTCAGCATGTGTAGATATACAGGCAGGGAGACATTCTACTGCTATAAAGATCCTGCTTTAAGCCATTCACTAATCACTACCAGGTATGAGCACACACAATGTACATCTGTCAGTTACATTTTTTGATACAACAATACTATACTGTTTTATTTTCCTGTTTATCATTTCGTGTTTAATACTGTAATAAGATGCTTGAAATATGTTCTATATGCCGTCTTACACAAAGGGTTACAGGCTATGTATGATGCACCACTTATGGGTAGCTAGGGATGAAAAGTCACACAAGTCAGGCACTACGATCTCTGGTCCCAGCTGAATTTTCATATTATCTCCATATACATACATCTTCAAAAACTGTATAAGCAGATCCAATTGTATATCAAACATATGCAGAACACTATCTAACATTTGTCAAATAAAAAAAAATAAGAACTTGTAACACAAATCTAGCACTCAACTTACCAATGCCTCTTGAATACCATCATTTAGGATCATCTGAAACAAGCAGTTGAAGCTGTCAGGCATGCAGAAAACATTAGTAAAATTCTTATTTGAAATAAATCCATGCCTTCCCACACAAAAACTAGGAGCTACTACTGTGCTTACAAACTACAACAAAATAGAGTGATCTACTATGGAGGAACAGCATACTTACCAGCGAGTTAATCATGCCTCTGTCCCAGTCAAGCCTTTTTGTGGGTGAGGCAATGTTGTCATTTTGATGTACAGTTGTCTTGTTCCTTGGCATCTTTGAGTTTGATGAATATTTGGAATGAGGAACAGGAGACTGGGATGAGAAAGATGGAATGTGGAATGGTGTCTGATTTGAAGCAGAGGAAGATGATGACTCCCCATCACCTATGCTACTAGTCAGCCTACCTGAGGACCCTTCTCCATAGTAATACTTAGAGGGAGAACCACTGCCGCTTGTAAATGAAGTATGTGTCAAGCCAGAGTTAGACATGCCATGTTCTACTGATGAACTAGACTCATTGTCAGGAAATGCATTGTTGCCATGCGCTTCATGCACAGGTGTTGAAGCTGATAGTCTCTCTACATCTACCTGCGAGCCATGACTGGTGGAATGATATGTGTAGTCATCATCCCAGTTTTTCATTTCCTGGCACCTCTTAGCCAAGGGACCTGAACGATGTATGTGTGAGGAATGCTGAACATTCACGTCCAATGTGGCTTCAGCTGGAAGCCTCTCACCAACATCTTTTATGACATTTTCAGTTAACACTTTCTCAGGGCTAAAACTTGCTTTCTTAACACGAGAGGACTCTTGATCAGTACTAATACAACTTGGCTTAGGAGGATCTGCTTCTTCTCTGGAGGTATCTGCAACACAAATGATCACACATGACTGTAATTGCATTATACTCTTCTAACTTACAGTGTTAAACATATTATATACCTGCAATACAAAAATGCTATGACAAATAAAGTACCTGTATACATTACCCTTGAGTAGAGTATATAACTGACTGAGATCTGTGGTGGGAAAACAAATGTAAAAATTCATAGAGGGAACACTGCATGATGTAGCCTAATGATGAATGGTACCTGTAGGTTTCACAATTTCATCAAAATGACTTTTTTTTTTTTTCCCTGTAGTCAACTACGCGTAAGACTATGCTTAACTCTGAAGAAAACTCTGATTTAATAAGGTAGAGTAGAAGTTAGAGAACACACTGCCATGAAATAACAGAAATAAACAGTGCAAGTTCATAACATACAGTAAAAAATTACAAAATAAGCCAATAAGAGACTGGACATGAATATGGGTAGATCAAATAGGGAAAATGCAGAAAAAAATGTAAAGCACCAAAGGAAGAAAGCAGAAGTTTGGAATAGTGGAACGTACAGTAACTTTTACTGTAGTATGTACAATTTGCTGCAGAAGAAAATACAGTAGGCTATATTGCAAATGCAATACTAGACAATGATTACTGTGTCAAGGGACAGGAATGAGATGTAGTAATGTAGATCTCTCTCCAAAGTTGATGGAGTGGGTGTGAGTTTATCAAGATGTACAGTGTTCTTACACTTGTGAAACAATATACAGTAACAAGTCTACCATAGGCAAATTGCACAACGACCCTACAAATATTTTTCAAATATGAATATGAAATATTTGATTCAATCTTTTTTTGTTGACATACTGTATAGCAATACATGAACTATAAGCACAATGTAGTTCAAGAGCTGATTCATGAATATTGTGAAATAAGGTCATACTGAAAAAATTAATATAGATAGGGTGGTAAAAAGGATATATGTGTGAGTGAGTCTGAAGGTGAATGAAAGCCTCTTTTTCTGGGTGCTTCCACAGAGAAAGCAGAGTGAAAATTTTCCCCATTTTCAGAGTACTACAGCTTAAAATCATTATTTCTTTGAAATTCTTCAATTGCATTATGCTTCTCTGAATTAACTCCCACTCATTTCTTCCTCTCACTACTGTACATTCCCTCTTTCATCATAATGTCTCTCTTGTATCGACCCCAACCACTTCTGTTTTCCTTCCAATGCTCTTTCAACTGCGACATCCCACCACGTTATTCCTCCTTTACTGGTTGACACCCCTGCGGCAACACCTATAGCTTCAGCATTCTTGATCAAACAGTTCTTGTATGCAATTAGTATTTTCTATATTTTCTTCCAGTTTAGTAACTAACTCCTCCACTGCCTTTCACTCATACAAGGTCTGTTCAGACAGTATAGCTCTAAAAAAATAAATTAAAAATAATAAATAAACAGCTAACCTGTTGAGCTAGGACACTAATCCCCCTCAAAGTATGCCCCTTCTGACTTGACACAGGTTGCCAGTTGTTCTTTGCACTGCCTGAAACATTTTACAAAGTCAATTTTTGGTATCTCTAGCAGGTGCTTTGTCACATTCATCTTGATCTCTTCTCTCGTCTCAAACTGGGAAGCCTTCAGCAGAGTTTTGAGATTGGGGAATACGCAAAAGTCACTTGGAGCTATGTCTAGTAAACAGGGAGCATGCTGGACCTGTGGGATGTTGTGCTTGGACAAAAATTCCTGAGTCAGTTGAGAAGAATGGGCAGGAGAATTGTCATCAGGGCTGCAGAGTTGGTACCCAAAACTCTAAACTCCGACTCCTTCATTTCATGTATGTCCGACTCCAGCTCCAACCCCTTAGACTTTCTCTACAATAAATTTGCCATGATGAGTCTGCACTGACTTGCACGTGCTCAAAATTCCCACCTCGCAACTTACTGGCAGTAGCAGATGCTTCCATGTCACTTTATACTATAATCATTTTGTTCTTAAAAATTTTGTATTAAAGAAACCCACCTCTAGATTCAAGAATGAAGAAATTATCCGGACATGTTCACTCCATGGGAAATCTGCTGACTGTGGTGTCTGTTCTTGTTCTGTCGACAGATGGCAGCACCTATGTTTATGATAAACAAACGAAGTACGGGAGAACAATGAACAACTCCTAAATAAAATGTGGAAAATAAGAGAAAAGAAAAAAAAATGCAGCAGCTGTAAGAAATAAAACCGAAGGAGCTGTCGTTCGAAAGGCAATAAATACTGTAGTTCCACACAACATCTACATCATGTTTATAATTTCTTTACTGATGGTTGGAGTCAGAGCCAGAGTAAGGACTTTTTTACCAACTCCGGCTCCAGCATCACCATAACTGCTTCTGACTCTGACTCCACAGCCTTGGTTGCCGTGGTGCAGCTTCCAACTTATCACATTCCAAAGATCTGGTCTCTTTCGCCGAAATGCATCACGAAGACAATGGATAATGTTGAAGTGGTATGTTTGTTCAGTCTGACCTTCTGGTGCATATTTATGATGCACAAGCCCACTATAGTTGAAAAAAAACTGCAATATGCATTTCACCTTCATGCGAACCTGTCGTGCTTTTTTTTTGGCCAAGGCAGCCCTGCATGCTTCTACTGGGATGACTGTGCTTTGATTTTGGGGTTGTACCCATGCACCCAAGTCTCATCTCCAGTGATAACAGTCTTCAACAAAATCTGGATCATGATTTTCACACTCCAACATGTCTTGAGCAATGTTCATCCACACAGCTCGTTGTTCACATAAGAGGTGCTTTGGAATGAACTTGATGGCAACTCTTCACATGCCCAAATCATGTTAAAATTTTGTGTGCTAATCCATTGCTGATTCCAATTTCATTTGCAATTTCTCTGACAGTCAACCAATGATTTCCCATGATACGACCAAATCACAGACTTTCTTTACATTTTCAGCACTCCTGCTCGTTGATGGCCTCCCAGGATGTGGATTGCTCTCGACTGATATTCGGCCATTTTTTAAGCGATTGTAACCCTCCTCTATTTGCACTACTCCCAAGACTTCACCTAGTTTTTGGCAAAATTTGATCCAGTAACGTTGTTCAACTTTTTCGGTCATTGTGACGAGCGCGGGAACTCAACGAGTGTAAGGTGCACAACCATGAATATAGGCTGACTGACAGCCACTTGGTCACTCATGGCGACTGGCATTAATCATGCAAGCACACAAAGGTCCTGCACCGTGCTACACAAAACTCTGCCCCTATGCTCCAACTGGTTGGTGAGACACAAAAAAAATGTGGTCAGATACTTTCTGAACGGGCCTTGTATTCATGTCATTGCTTTGTTTCTCAGATTTTCCTCTCACTCAACACCTCTTTTATCATTTATCCTCCATGCTTCTCTCAGTTTCACAATGCAAACCAAAGTCATACTGCCACATAAATACAGTACGATCCTAACTGAACACATTTCTCAATGCCCTCCTGTCACTGGTACCAGGCATCCTCCTCTCTATAAAGAACATTATCAATCAGGCTTCTATACATGATTATTTATGTACTTTCTGTATCTGAAATTGGAAGTACTTAAGCATAATGGCAGCATGGTCCAATGTTTCTGAATGTCATGAGCCTTTCCCGCTACTTTACATGTCTTTCAGTCACTTCACATTATCATTCTCTCCTGGCACTTCAAAACAACCCATTACATCATTCACCAAGCCAGTGTCAACTCTCCCATTCAGATCTCCTTCTGCACTCGCAATTCCTTGGTATATATGGTATTGTCACTCTAAAACAGTTGATCCTAAACCTGACCTTCTCATCCACACCTCTACCATTTTAAGGCACACAGATGTGCACAGATAATCAGTGCCACTTTCATAAATTCAGCCTTAAACTTGACATACATGCACTTTAAGCTGATACAGTTATAGTTATTCATTCCTCCCTGCCATTATTATTTCATCAACAAGCCAACTCAATTGCAGTATCACACCTGTATGTTCATACTGACCTTATACATACTGCAACATTCCATTTCATCCTTCTCATTCCCTCTCATCTTTGTCAAACACAAACTGCCAGGATACCATAACTATTTTCTTTCCTTAAATGCCTTCACTACCACTCCTGTCTTACATTCTTCTTTAACACTTCTAACATTCCAGACAGCCACCCAAGTCTACCTAATTAAACTGGGCCCTGGGCTGGCACAGGACCCAAATCCTAGGTCATCTGGACTGTTATTACATTACACAGTTATGAGAAGGTACACTGGATTCTTGGTCCTCACTACCCTTTTCCTGATAGCTTACGTGATATACTGGGTGTATGGGGACTACAATTTTTCTCCCTTCAAGGGCTTGCTTCAATCTTCACTCAAACCTTCAGCTCAATGAAGAACTTTGTATTTCACTCTCACAATGATAACATTCGGTCTCAGAAACATCCCTCAGGTAGAATGTTAAACCCTTCAGTTTGGCATCTTTCTCATACCATTCTTGCTAATTTCATACTCATATTCAGCACAGATGACCCCCACATTATGAAGAGGGTAATGAAGGCCACAATACATCTATGCCTTCCAATATAAAGTCTCTCTTGAGCTTAATAAAATTATCTGGGTTTAGGAAGGACAAAGTACTGAATAACAAGATGTTCTCATGGTGAAGTAACTAATTAAATTAACCCTGGGTGATAGATAAATGTTTACAAAACCATATCACTCGATTCTAAAGAAATAATAACGTGAATCAATTTGCTGAACAATTAGTCGACTTTCTTCTGTGACGATTTGTCCACAAATAAAAAAATAAGCAAGATATTGTAGGCTCTTTTATGTGGTGTTAAGCCTTTGGACACACTAACTTTAACCCAGCTTTTATTTTTCTTCCCCCCCCCTTAATGGCGGGGGGGAAAAAGGAAAAAGAAAAAGAAAAAAATAAGAAAAAAATTAATTTCAAGCCATTTCCTTACCTTATGTAGATACTGGATGCAGGTCGGTTGAGCTCTATGTCCTGATCGCTGCCACCATAGGTCAGTCAGATCTCTGCATCAGTTTCGTCCTCTGACAGTTTGACTCAATGTGTCCGCACTCTTCAGAATTGTACTCGATCTCCTGACTCGACCAGAACTTATCAAGTCTTCTTTCAAATTATTTTACACTCTTTGCCTCCACAACAAATTTGGGAAGACTATTCCACACATTAACTACCATCATATGTAATTTGTCCTGAATTTCAGGAATTAACCTACCCATTTTAGATATTATCCTAACATATGTCTGTCATTCAAGCCTAACCATGACCAAGATCCAATCTTACCTTATGTCACTGGTGGAATCCATCTTGATTGATTTCAAATTTGAAAACACGCAACAGACCTACTTCCAACCCTCTGACTGGCTGAATCAGAACTATGAAGCACTAGCAAAAAGCAAAAGCATACCCTCTATGACCATAATGCACCACTGAAAAGCAAGAATGCATCATTTTTAGCCGATGAAACGTAAGCAGACCCACAGGACTTGCACACATTACACTCCACAGTATCTCACTTACTTTTAATTTGAGGGGACAACCATCACAGATGCTGACTTAAAACTGTGCAACAAACTGATTCACATTAATATTAGTGGTTTTGTTAACATTATCCAGGTGATTTACTACTAGCTACTGAGTGCAAAGGAAATAGTTTATACATACAAATATATATATATACATATACTGTATATATATATGAGGGAGGGGGGGGTGAGCTGGGGGGAGGGTAGTCAAATGGTGGGTGACAGAGCGACTTGGAGGCATTTTGTCTGCGGCCACCCTTTGCGGGATTAGGGCGTCGGGCTATAGATAGATAGATATATATATATATATATATATATATATATATATGAGATGCAACACAGTGCTTTTCATTATAAAATTACCTTTGTAAAGATTACTGAGGTGATTCAGTCTAGAGCGAGTTGTAGTAGACACTCCCACATTTTCCTTATCTGTAATCTGTGGATTTTTCCCAACTGCTGCACGCCTGGCTTGGCTTCGAGCCATCATTTTCTGAAAACAAAAGATAAATTATACACTACATGTACCGGTACCTTAAAATACAGTGCTAGTATAACTGCATCTTCTTTTCAAAGCTTTATTCATCACTGGGCAGAGACCATTCCATCAACTGCCACGATAAAAATGGGAAGATTTTGGTATGCATGCCTTGTCATATAAAAACCTCAAACAGTAACAGCTGTATAAGAAATGTATTTAGACATACAGGACTGCTGCTGAAGATTTAACCATTTTCAACAACATATATAATTGACAAAAATGGAGAGGATGGAGAGCAAGAGACTAATGGGCCAGTGTATGTGAGTAAGGTAGTGACGGGAAGAGAGATGGGAAGGCCAAGGATGAGATGGAATGGAGAGGTATATAAGAGAGGGGGGTGCGAGCTGGAAGCAGGGCAGTGAAATGGCAGGGGACCTGGTGGTATGGAGGAGATTTGTTTGTGGCCACCCCTCATGGGATTGAGTGTCTGGCAACAGACAGATGAATATTATTCTACAGTATACATTTTGGTAAAATTTTACAAGTACAGAATACACCCCAATTGTTGCACAACAATTTTTTCTTATGTACTTTGAATGATTTTGACATTCATTTTTGCCAGATATCACTCGTTTTGGAGATTAGGCCTACCCAAGGCAAAATATACTTATTTTTGTGGAGTTAAGGAAATGGCCAGGTCCCCTGTGGCAATGTTTACCAGCGATCTCCAGCTGGCGCCACTACGTTTGGCAACCATCACTCCAACTAGACGCATCAGTGTACCTCATATCAAAACAATGGAAACTTAAATGATTTAACCAAACCTAACATGTCTTGCATCTGACGGTCAGCTTGAAATGTAAAAAATGTGCGTTAGGAACGTTAAATATGGACAGCTATTGGCACATGTCAGTGGATATCCAAACACATGCATATGATGCTCAGGCGAATAGATGTAGGTTTTTAGGTTTTAATATCTCGGTTATTATGCATTTGCGAATGTATCGTATTTAAAGAAAAAGTTATCTTTTCTGATGGCCTACCTGTCTGTGACCAATACTGTACTGGGTTCCATATTGTGTACTTGTAAAATAAAACCTACATTTCTCTCAAGAGTCAATAACAAGTGCAAAAAACAAAGCATCTGCAATGGAAAAAACACAATGAAGTTCCCCTAATTCAGATATTATCAAAGAATATTTTTACAAATTGTACCTACTATGGACCAAAAATAAGTATGCACTAAATTCTACCCAGATATAATTTCCAGCTTGTAATGTAAACATAGCAATACATTTTCCTCTTGATCCATGCAAAAATGCAGGTCTGGGACGTATCCCACAGTGTAAATTTAACCCTCCACAATAACAGGTTTTACCATTAAATTCTGTTGAAACTCACGTTTCTTAACTTCTGCACGCTGCTAAATACAATGACCTCTCCAGTCAAAATAATGTCGTAATTTATACACAACACTTACACAGAGCAAAATAACTAACAACCCTTCAGGAATATGTCATACTTCAGGAAACAAACATACCTGAACGAATGGATCTGCCATTGTACATAAAAGTACAAACAAAATCAGCAATGAAACGCCGCCTGGTACACACGTCCGCCGCCTTTCAAATTTTAAATCCTCTATCTCTGAGGAGTCTGCGCATGCGCACTGATTCAGGCCAAGCCTAATGTAAACAATACCCTAAAAGTCTTATTATTATTATTATTATTATTATTATTATTTTTACATTCAAAGTCATATAAATTACCTGGCAATAATCGCTGATAGCAAATTAATGTGTATATTATAACAAATCGGAAACAATAAATATTCCAAATTCGAAATTTATCGGTGAGCATGGAAGGCACGGACGAGGATTTAATGCGGGAAATTCAATTTGCCCCTGGCCTATCCATTTTCTTGCACAATATACCATTATCATGAACACTTACGCTAAAGATGATGACTGCCCCAGGTCAAGAATATATTTTACATAGCACTGCCACCGCTTACGGGATTGTGGCGTCTGGCAATAGATAGATAGACTTGAAAGTGCACTGTTTGATGCATGAAACTTGGAAAATGTTAGGTGGGGCAAAAAGTGGGAAATAGATTGAACGGGATCCCTGCAGGCTATTACCAGAAAAAAGATAAGCAGAGAGGGTTAACCATACCATGTAAAACCAGTACAAAACGTAGGGGACAGGAAGAGTAAAATGCATGCTCACTGAGCATGCTGGAGGTACAGTCTGCTGGAGGTACAGTGGCACAACTTGTGTTGTAGGTGGTCTTCTGCTTTCCATAGAACATGAGGAGTACAAAGACTATACCAGTGGCTTTTTCCCGACTACTATTCGTAATGAAAATCAGAGGGTCAGGCAGTGCAGCTCTCCACACTGAGTAGAGGTGGAGGACGGAGTTGGGAAGTCAAGCCAAAATGTCAGTGTACCATACAACAGTTCATTATGATTTCTTTAAACATCACATGGTGGCTGACAACTTATTAGTTTACTCGAGCTAATGGCACTGATAATCCTACATGTGGTGGTGGAACAGTTGTGACACCCACCCGGGAGCAGCCAAACCCATTTCCCTGCATCTTGCCATGGGAAGGACCCTGGTCCAACCTTGGTGAGGGTCCGTCTAACACCAGGAGATGCCAGTTCCATAAATGGTGTATACGCCATACTGTACCTGTAGGACAGCCCTGCAGCAGCTGTGGCTTACATGTGGCTGATGAGTATGCTTGATTAGAGAGACCAGGGTTTAGTTATAACAACTCTGGCTACTGCTACACAATTTTACTTATCACAGAGAAACTCTCATTGTCCAAGGGCTTGGTGACAGAGTTATGTATTAATATTTCAGGGTGAGTCCCATTTCATAATGATGGTCATAATGATGTAAAACTGCACAATTCACATTAAGTTATTTCGGTAAAAGATTACTTCTGTGCATGTTCCAAACCCATTTCTGAGTTTAAGGGTTCAGTGACAGATTTATATATTAATAATTTGGGGCGAGTCCCTTTTTATACTGATGGTCATAGTGACGTAAAACTGCTCAATTCGATTTATTTCAATAAAAAATTATTATCGCCTGCCTTTAGAAGGCATAGCAATTATCTTTTTGCCTGGCTGTGTGTGTGTGTGTTTCCATTATATCCCATAAACGGCACAAACTATCAACACAAAACCTTCAGGTTATCAAGATGTGGCCTAAATCTTTGACTAGTTCAAAAGTGGGGACTTGGGGTCAAGGTGAAGGTCACCAAAGTGGCTGCCAAAGGTCACCTAGTTTTTATCATCCACCTTTAACAAAATTATATCTCATGAACGGCATGAGCTTTCAAGCTTTCAACATGAAACCTTCAGGGTATCAAGATATGGCCAAAATCTTGGACTAGTTCGAAAATGGGCACTCAGGGTCGATGCCAAGGTCACCCAAATGGCTGCCAAAGGTCAACTTGTTTTTATTGCATGCCTTTAGCACCATTATACTGTATCTCTAGAACAGCTTGAGCTATCAACATGAAACCTTCAGGTTATCAAGATATGGCCTACATCTTGGACTTGACCAACAGCATATTCTAGCGGGTGATTAGCATTCGGCTCCCAAATGCTTTTCTTTCACTTCTGTGTGCATTCCATTCCCTTTTCTAAGTTTACATGGAGGAATGTTCAGTATACTATTTACTTATATAAGAAGCTTTATTGTAGTCTAAATATAGGGTACTGGAAAATAAACTATATCCTAAACATGAAGCACTATTGTATACTATTCACATGTATTCCTGACAAAGTTTGATTGTTGTTCCCACAGTACACTGTACTGGCTTGGCCACTGGTGATCTAGACTAACACGTTAGACAAACAAAGCTACCTTCAGTGCTAATGTTAAGTAGACCTACAGTAGTCACACTTTCAGAATGTTGATACAGTTCTCATGACACAAATGAAATGAAGTCAGCACCAGAATTCTGCATCAGTACAATACTGCAAAGTGCTTCAACCATGTGGTGAAGATTGCATCAGCTGAACTGCCAAAATTTGCCTTCCTGCACGTGTCATCCTCAGACCAACTTCCTTAAGTAACCTGTGGAAAACACATAATGGACAAATGTAAAAACAACGCCTCTTGTTAAAAACATTATGAATTTAAAACTATGTTCACTGTTTATTATTCAGTACTTATGACAGGTCCTAATGCAGTTATTCACTTTCAAGTGTTGCGCCACTTTAAAAGTTATGACAAAACAAGGGACCAACTTACAGCTTGAGCTGGTAAGAAGTCTGATTTGAGACAAGCCCAGCAAAAACTGTGATCACAGTTACATGTCTTTCATAAGCCTCGCTAAGGTTCCCTGAACCCAAGTAGGCTTGAGAATGAACTGCCATGGAGCTTGAAGAGAACCTTATGAACTGCAATTTTGTCAGTTGGCTCTGCTCTTAGCATATCCAACAAAGTTTCATATGACTGAGTGACTACATATGGTTCTTTGCAGGGCAAAATATCTGGGCATCAACAAACTTATATTGTTATACACCCCACTGTTTACTTGAGTTACTATATAAATTGAAAATTAACTTTCTTACTGCAGTATAATGTATTACATAAGGATACTGAGACCTATGGTATAGCATAGTTTTCAATTACATCATTACTACAGCAATCATTGTAATATATGTTATAGGATGGATTTCTAATACAACACAATACAATGCATATATATACTGCCATCCATCATCGGATCCTATGCTGCCCCTAGAAGAAAGTAGGAGCCTGAGGCTAGGCAAGTTGGTCCTGACATTTAAGATGAGAGTGACCAACCTCAATCATCCCTGAGTGGCACCATGTAAGCAACAAACCCCAACCACCCCTTGAATATAAATCCAATTGAAGCCCCTTAATTACCCACTAAACCACCAGACACCATAATTTTGTTTTATGATTACCACCCAACATAGTAAAATGGTTTCCTGGTGTACAGGAAACCATTTGGCTTGTCATGCAGTGTAGAGTCACCCATAGGCAGAAGGAAGAGGAAAGAGTGAAGGAAAGACAGAAGTGGGGGTGTAAAGTCACACATAGGCAGAAGGACAAGGAAAGAATGATGAAAAGAAAGACAGAAGAGGAAGGAAGGAAGAGAGGAAAGGGCAGACACCCAAAGCAGCACTACATCAAGTGAGTGGATGATGAGAAATATTCGTTAAAGTATGAGAATGAAAGGCTGATTAGGAGTGTGTGAAAGTGAGAGGGAGGGGAAGGGGGAGGTTAAGGATGAGATGGAGGGATAGGGCAGACAGGTACAGCACATGCATGAGGTGAGAGGGATTTGAATTGGAGAGAATGCAGCCTGATGACAGAGGAAAGAATTACATAGAGGTGATTTGGTTGCAGTCATCCCTTCTGGGATTAAGGTATCTGCCTACAGGCAAAAAGACAGATACTATATTGTAGTTTCTGTGCCGTACAGTTCAGTACATCTCAACTGGACTTTATAAAATATTTCTTATAATTGCTTATCCTGGAATGGTAATAATGTAGACTGTTTTATAAATGAAAAAAATCTGAGTATGTGGTAAGTAGCACACCAAGAGGTAGATCTAACAAGACTAGGGATTAAATTATAAAAAAAAAGACGTCAAGATTGGGGGACAAAAGAAAGATGTTGCCAGAGATCATGCTGCACTGAAAGCCAACATTGGGTGAACTAGGCTGAGATCAGCAAATATGTTCAAAGCCTATTAAAACAAAACATAACTGCCCAGTTCAAGACTTACTGAAGTTGTTTGATTTCCTTATGTTCAAATACTGTACATCTTTGATTCTTTCATTCACCCTTGGAGAGATTCCCCTTATTAGAGGTCAGAAGGTCTCTAAGCTTCTTGACAAAATCCACTTAGACAAAAAGAGAATACCATAGGCTAAACTTTATTACACAATTGCACTGCTAAAGCCTCCATCATATTTAAAACCATGGTAATATATGTCATGTCACACAAATACCTATATAATCCTGTACAACACTGCTGGACTACTTATAAGGTGTACTTGACACCAAATGTACATCTGTTTTGCAATTGTTGACTTGGTTCAGGCATCATGGAAAAAAATCCTGTGATTGCAAGCACACTCCACTGGAAAAAAAAAAAAAAAAAAAAAAAAAGCAACTCAGAGTTTCATACTATTCCCCACATTGTGACCCAGCAGTGCTGCTGTGTTATCCCCTTATTTATATAAAGTTACAGGAAATAATGTGTATAACAGAACTACTTACCCTTGGCATGTATGGTATGAGACTGCAATGGTTACGTTTGAACATGAGTAGAGCAGTGGGAAACACATAATTTACATTTACAACCGAGTCATTTCTGTGTGTAAGCATTGTAAGAGTTCCATCTATTGATATTTACCATAAGTATAATGTCAGTCAAAATTGGTAAGATGTTTTTAAGTAAAGTCAGAGATAGAAATGGATTAAATGAGTGGGGGGAACTCCAAGAACTTTATCATGCTATCCTGTTTTTTCCCACAAATTAAATTCCATGTCCCAGCCCACCCTTCTCATAATTAACTGCACCCTAAAAGGGCTGATTGCAGGCTATGTAATCATAGTCTTATACTTTCGTCAACTAAAGAAAGTATCATATCACAAGCAGTTGTAATATGCTATTCTTACATTGGAAACTTTGATTAACCTAGCTTGTATAAGGTTTACTGTCAAAACCTGTTCTCACATAAAGTAAAAAAATAAATGTTATTTGTAATTGTTGTACTCATCACACAAAATGTACATATTACCACTGCAATTGTTTTGATTTTATGTAACCTCATTGTCTCAGCCAGTTCTGTAGGCTGGCATCTTTGAAAAACAAATCCTAGGTTTATTTCTTCAATTTAACATATAGCAAAGCTGTGATTGCTGAACCACTCAAGTAATGGTAGGTCATATGTCCACATTTAGGACTGTCTCAAGCCTCACCTAAAAATCTAATACCTAGTCTTGTTCAAGTATTAAGGGCTTTGAGTTAGGGAAGGCATCTGAACTACATTCAAATATATTAGTATGCTGTATTTACAATTACATTTCCCAAGATATATGTTGCAAAGAAGCTTCACCTTGCATCCATGGATTTTGAGAACGTTTATGTACGGACTGTATTGAAAGGGTTTAGGGTGGGTATGGAACATATCTACATCATGAGGAAGTTTGGTGAGGGCAAAAACCTACCATAAGTAGCAAGTAATTTTTTTTTTTTTTTTTTTTTTTATATAACTACATAGAAGGAACCATGGACCATGAGCCCACAAACCATTCCCTTCAAGAAAAAACAAAAACAAGATAACAGACTGCCAAATTCAAGATTTGTTCATTTTGAGATGCCTGGACAAACTGCGCTTGAAAGTCTGAGATCATAGGCAGTAGGAAATACAGACAGAGGGAGACAATTCCAGAGCTGACCTGTTGCATACATGAATGACTGAGAGCAAAAGTTAACTTTTGCATTAGGGAGTTGGACAGAAAAGGGATGAGGGTTTGTTGCCAGGCAAGTGCAACGCACTTGCTGTAATGGTGGAGGGATGCAACCAGACGGTTCAGAGGAGCAGTCACCATTGAAGTAGCAATAGAAAAGAGATAAGATGCAAGAGTGCAGCCAAAAGTCAGAGGTTGAAAGGAGTCAGTGAGAAGAGGAGAGTTAATGAAATGAAAAGCCTTTGACTCCACCTTGTTGAGAAGAGTTTTATATGTGAAGCCTCCTCTTGCACAATGGTGCTACATGGGTGAATAAAATCCATGTATAAAGCCAACAACTGTGCAGGGGTAAAGAAAGCATGGAGTCGACTTAGCACACCCAATCTCTTGGAAACAGATTTTACAGGAGAGGTAATATGTTCTTTCCAAGATAAATCATGAGAGAATGAAACCCAAAGTATGTTTAAAGATGATGCAGGATTGAGCTGAATATTGTTAAAAATTAGAGGGTACTCCTGTGGAAGATTTTGTCAGGCTGACAGATTTTAAGAACTGCATTTTTGATGCATTAAAAACAAGAATATCTTTACCCCAATCAGAGATATGACCCAAGTAGGACATTTAGTGCGCCAAAGCCTCATCCCTTATTTGTTGAAGTAACCGCTGAGATGGGACGCTGAGGGAAATGAATGGAAAGGTGGAGGGTGGAGTCATCAGCGTTTGAGTCCATAAGGTTAGATGTACAGCTTAAAAGGTCATTGGTGAATAGAAGGAAGAGAGTTGGTGAAAGGACAGAGCCCGGAGGAACACCACTGTTGACAGCTTTCAGAGAAGAATGGTTGCCGTCCACAACAGCAGCTACAGAATGACCAGAACAGAAGCTCGAGATAAAGGCACAGATAGAAGGATAAAAACCGTAAGAGGGCAGCTTGGAAATTAAAGATTTATGCCAGACTTGATCAAGAGCCTTTGAGATGTCAAGTGCAATAGCAAAGCTTTTGCCAAAGTCCCAAAAAGAGGATGACCAGGAGTCTGAAAGGTATGTGAGAATATCACCAGTGAAGCATCCCTGGTGGAACCCATACTGACAATCAGGAAAAGGGTTGTAATAGGAAAGATGCTTTAAAATTTTCTTTGTTAAGAATAGACTCAAGAACTTCATTAAAACACAGGATGTTAAAGCAATTGGGTAATAGAGGGATGGGAATGGTCACCCTTCTCTGGGACGGGCTGAATGAGAGCAAACTTTCAGCGATAGGAAAAGGTGCAAGTTGACAGACAAAGGCGAAAGATTTACCATGGGTGGGTGTAAGCAGAGAAGCATAGTTCTTGAGGACAACAGAAGGAACCCCATCAGGACCATATGCCTTGTTAGTAATGAGGCTAGTGATGGCAGAAAATACATCAACTGAAGATTTAATGTCAGCCATGAGGAAGTCAGAGAGGGAAGTGATGGAGGAACAGCACTGGAATCGTCTAAGGTGGAATTGGAAGAGAAAGTCTGCTTTATCAGTAGAAGAAATAGGTACACCAGGAAGCCATTTACTATGCTGGGTGGTAACCAAATTATGGTGCCTGGTGGTTTAGTGGGTAATTATTGTGCTCTGGTCGGATTGAGCCTGTGCAGGTTTATATCCAAGGGATTGTTGTGGTTTATTCCTCACGCAATGCCACTCAGAGATGAGTGAGACTCTCATCTTAAATGTCAGGACCAACTTGCCTAGCCCCGGGCTCCCATGCTCCTCATGGGGCAACACAGGATTAGACGATGATGATGATGTTCAGTATACTCTTACTATTCACTACTGTTTTGGAATATACTAACATTATTTTATAAAGTTTCACATTTATTTGTTAAAATTCTACAGTTCTGTGGTACAGAGCCATCAGTGTGGAAAAGAGGAGAGAAAGATGATGAAGCAAGGTTGTTAGAAAGGTTTTTGGCAAGGTGCAAGAAGGAGCAGGAAGAATTCGAGTTAGAGGTCAGAGCATTTAGTATGAATGAAATTATTTTTATCTGGGCAAAGAACAGACATAGGATGATTCCGGGCAGAAACAATAAAGAAATAAGATTCAGGAGAGGGTTGGCTCCAGTACCTTTTGTAGGCCTTCTCCTTGTTATGGACAGCATTACAACAAGTGTGACTACACCAAGGTATTTTTGTATTACTGTAGTCAAAGGATACGAGAAAAGAAAGTATGCTTCCAAGCTCGAGAGAATAACTTCCCTGATGCACTAGGCACACACTGATGGCTCCCAACCATGGAAGCAAAAATCATTCCAAGGAAAATTAAAGAAGTACAGCCTGAGGGCCTCCCAATCAGCAGCTCTGAAGTGCCAAAACCGACACTTCTTTGGAAGGTCCACAGGCCTTACTGGAGCAATAGGACAGGTTAAGGTGATATCATCATTGTATCATTTTGCGAAGAAAATGTATGAGCAAGAACTGCAAAATGCTTTCAGTAGAATTTAAGTTCTGAACACACACAAAAAAAGGTTCTAAATCCATTGATTTTATACATACATATATATATATATATACAGTATATATATATATATATATATATAATATACTATTATATATATATATATATATATATATATATATATATATATATATATATATACAGTAATCCCGCATTTTTTGCGGATTTTTTGTCTACGGTTTTGCCCTCTCGCGGATTTTCTTAGCATTAATAAGTTCAACAAAAATATCCTTGAATATACAGAAAAAAAAAAAAAAAATTGAAATTCCCGCAGCTTCCAATTGTAGCGCGGTAAACTCATATACCCTCTGTCCCTTTCCCGTGGCCCCTCTGCCAGTGTTACCATATCTAGCATAATTTTATTCTTTTAGCATAATTTTGATCAAATTTTCGAGTCTGGAATATTTTTTAGCATATTAGAAGTTTTAGAATCATTCTAGCATAATTTAGAATGGAATGGAATATTTTTAGAATAATTTTATAAAAGCTACAAATCAGAGAGAGAGAGAGAGAGAGAGAGAGAGAGAGAGAGACGAATAAGGTAAGATGTTTGAATAGTTGGTTACTTTCAGTTTGGGCTTGGTTGGGTTGGATTAGGTTAGGTTAGGTTGGATTAGGTTAGGTTAGGTTGGATTAGGTTAGGTTAGGTTGGATTAGGTTAGGTTAGGTTTTAGGTTAGGTTCGGTTAGGTTAGGATAAGTTTGAGCTTTGTACTTTACCCATGAAACCTAGGTTTTACCGATGGATTTTGGTATGATTCATTCGATTTTCAGCTTCATTTCAGTCGGAAATGACCATTTTCTGTGTTTTCCCCCCTCCCTATAACCCCCGATTCCCCAAAGATCCCTCATTATTTCAGGGGGATGGGGGGGGTCATATCTCAAAATCTGGTTATTTCCGACGGAAATGATGCTCAAAATCGAACGAATCACATCAAAATCCATCAGAAAAACGTAAGTTTCGTGGGAAAAAGCAGCATGGGTAGATACCGATATTTATCCTCTTACTGTATGTAGGTTCATTTTAATATTTTCATAGTAAACAATACATAATTAATATGTTGCACGAATATGTGTAGAATTTTATCATTTAGCTTCAAGTTAACATAATTCATTTTTTACTTGGAACAAATATGCTCAATCTAGCATAATTTTTTCATTGCCCTAGCATAATTTCGTTGTTTGGATATGGCAACACTGCTCTCTGTCCCGCATTCTTCAGTCCACGCCTGACTGCCTCAAGTGGCTGTTGTGGTTGTAACCACAGTATGATATGAGCCTCTTGCCTCCCACTTGCTTTCCACATGGCCCCAGGACGTAAGCCAGCCTCACCAAAGGCTAATAATACAATTAGTAAGAACTCCAAAGTGACAAAACGATCAAGTTATGACCTTAGCAGAGAAAATTGTGTTACTGGACAAGCTAAGAAACTTGACCGTGCAGTGTTTGCTATCACCAGTTAATGCATCTTTTTATTTTGTACTGTTTTGTTAATAAATGTGTAGATAATTGTGTATTACAGTACGGTGTTTACGTTTTTCCTTCATAATGGAGTATGTGCTTTCAATCTTGTAAGAAGGTATTTCGGGATGAGTATGGAGGTTTCGGGACAATTCGCAGTCACAACAAACACAAAACAATTCGCCTTCATTAATGAAGATAGCTATGGGTGACGCTAGAATATAATTCGAAGGCGACTACAGCGAGGAAGAAACAAGTTAATTATTGACTAAAGGTGCAACTAATAAATAATATCCAGAACCTACGCTACTGAACATAGACTGCTGGATCCCCCTGAAATATAGTTATTAAAGTATTGATTAATTAATAATAAGTATATTGATGAAAGTATTGATTAGTATATTTATAGAATGGCGGGGAATCGTCCAGGGTGCGAATTGTTCTGAAGGGGAATCGTCCATGTTTTGACGGGGAATTGTCTGACGTGGAATTGTCTACGCAATCAGTATGGACATGGACTGTGTGATGGGCAGCATGGTGGACACAAGTGCAAGTTTTCAATTGTTAATAGAGTATTAGCGGAATTGACTTTTCGCGGGGGTTACAAGAACGTAACTACCCGCGAAATATGCGGGATTACTGTATATATATATATATATGTATATATATATATATATATATATATATATATATACATATATATATATATATATATATATATATATATATATATATATATATATATATATATATATATATATATATATATATATATATATATATATATATATATATATATATATACAGTATATAGTGGTAGGTGGTGGCGACCATCATCCACTCGCTTGATGTAGTGCTGCCTACTTCTTCCTTAGCCTTTATCATTCTTTTTCTGTGCCTGCCCTCCTTTCTTCCTATTTCTCCCATCTTTCCTGTCACTTCTTATTACTTTTCTTTCCTTTACAGGTGGCTTTACATTCAGTGACAAGCCAAATGGTTTCCTGTAAGCAAAGAAACCATTTACAGCACTGCGTGGTAACCATATAACCAAACCACATGTGCTCCTACGTATATATATATATATATATATTATATATATATATATATATATATATATATATATATATATATATATACAGTATATATAAATATATAATTTACCTCCTGCTAGTTCTCAACAATGAGAAGACGTTTATGATACAGCTCCTGGGTTAGTGCAATAGCATGCCTGCCAGGGGATTAGTCTGTTACTTCATAAAAACTAAGTAAGGTATAAACCTAAGACTTGCCTTGGGCCTTAACAGCTTTGAAAATATGAACAATTATAATTAAATGAGAGCACCACATTAACAACTGATGGAATTTGTAGGTAATAACAGCACATTGTTTCTGTGGTCAGAAAAAAAAAAAAAAAAAAAAAAAAATGCAAACAATCTCTCTCCTCCGTGCTGTCACCTCACAACAGTGGCACAAGCTACAGTTGTCCCTGTTGCATGAGAACTCCCTCAACATCCAAAGGATATCTTCATTCTTGTATCTAAACACCTTCATTGCTAAAATAAGGACTTTGGGAAGAAACTGAACATATGGTTCTCTACTACTACTAGTGAGACACGTTACTAGTGTAAAAAAAAAAGAAATTACAATTTTCATTAATCATTCTACTACATACTCCAACAATTGGTTAAAATGTGACAGCTTTGCTCAATACAATCCTTTATAGTGGTTGTTTGATTTCTTGATCGATAAGAAGTATCTGTAAGCATATATTCTGATCACCACTCACTTCTAGTATCATGAACTGACTGGCTTCAACTGCCAAATTTTTTAGGCATGCACTTGAGGGAGTATCAATCTGCATAATCTGTACAATATTATATTTATTTCATATCCAAAGCCAGGGATGATACATTCACAAGGTATGTGAATGACATTATCAGCTAAATGTTGGCTTTTGACATGCCAAAAGCCCATTTTTCCTCCATCAGTTCATGAAGGCACCACAGAAAGTAAACATGAGCCTTTGCCAGAAGTGGCAAGTAATGATTCTGTTCCCAACACAACCAATCAAGGGGACAGGTGCCATTATTTCAGTGTGCTTGTATGTTATGAATGTGTTCCTAAAACTCTGCAAGTGCTATGACAATGGAAAACCTGTGACACACGGTCCAAGCTGACCTAGATGCATCACGCTGATTTGCATGGCCCAGCTTGCCAAACACTCATTACAAAGCAGCCACCTGTGAAATTCTAGTGTGACTATCATTGTTAGATGCAGTCCATGGAAGTAATAAGCATCAGTATCCACTGGATGAGATACCTGGCAAGGTATTTTTAAACCTTTCCAGAGAGAGATACAACAATGAAGTTTTATCTGGGCAAAAATCCTTTTCATCCCTGGTAGTCATCCAGCACCTTAAGATGGATGGCAAAGCCTCAGACAGGGACAAACTCTTACATCTTCCATGCAGACTAGGTTTCAGATGTGTAAAAATGGGAGCATGCCTATCTTCACTTTATCCAATTCCACGTGTATACAATTGCCAAACTTGCACCTCCGATCCTGATGAATGCTCCCTCAGAGTAAACCTAGGCTCTGCCCATCAGAGTATAGCTGAGGAGCAATGATACTCACACAGCACGAAGGGACCCTACCGGAGAAGGTATGCCATGACCACATGGGAACCACCCCATAAGGCAGCATCAGGAGCACAATACTTTATAATATACTGGTATATGGAATAATATGATATGAACCACAAGGAGCAAATCTGGTAAACAATACAGTGTGCTAGTGTGCCGAGGTACGGCTTGAGTATTGATTGTAATGCCCAGGTTGGGCAAAGCAAAGATATGGCAATGACAGAAGGCAAAACATGCTCTGCTACTGCTGCTTCCCCTACCACCAGATAAGCATAAAGAAATAATGTAAAAGGCCTGGGGCAGCCATGATGACTCTACCAAACAAAGTAAATGAATACTGTACTCAACAAAACTGCAACCAAAACTGAACAGAAAACTACTTGCTCCAAGCAATACAATATCAAGGATAGCAGTAAGTAGTGATATTTTTCTCTGATGCAAAAAAAGAAAGAACCAAACTCTGGAAGCCTGAGTTGTTCCTTACATAGCTGAACACCAGAAGACCAAAATAAAAATTAAATAGTTCAAAGTGACTGCATACAACATGTTTACAATAATGGAGGTCAAAGGCAAAAGGAAAGAAAATGATGAGGAAAGTTTCAGGGCTGACTAGTTGTATAAATGAAGGATGCACAATGCTGTATCAATTATGTTTTGGAGTGAGATGAACTGAAAATGAGTGCAAGCTGCATGATGGAGGGAAATAAGATTTTGAAGTGCAACAAGTTTTCTATTGCTCAGCCAGATATGAGACAATTCAGAAGTCAAGTATGCCTCAGCCTCATCCAATGGCTATTGTGGAGGACACGGCAAGCAGCAGTGGGAAAGGAAATGGAGGAGTCTTCCATGTACGAGAGGATAGTGGTAACCGTACTGCTTAGGTTACTGTTGATGAGTATAAGGAAAAGAGTTGGTGAAATTACAAAATTTAGAAGAAAACCAATAATGATAGCTTCAGAAAGAGAAATGCTGTCAGCTACAAACATAGGAAGAAAAAGGTCAGAACTTGGGATGAAGACACTGAAAGGTTGGAATCTGTAAGACAGCAATCTGGATAATAAACATTCCTCATACAACCTACACGTTTATATCTATAAGCAAAATGGTAATATTATCTCAACACTTAAATTAGACAAGAGATGGACAAGGAAGCAAGCTGAAAAAGAAGATCTATGAACCAAAGAGCAGCTGGACCAAACAATTACTGTGCGGCAGGCCTTTCCTTTAGTACTGCAAAAGGCGCTGAATACAGTCAAGTCAATGTATTCAATGAACCCCGAGGAACCTCTGGAGCTCGAGCGGCAGGGGAAAAGTTCTAGTAGGTTACAGTGGTAAAAAAATAAATCTCATATTACTCCTTTCGATGCATGGGGGCCTTGAGGTTAGTTACCGTGGTCCACATCATATATGGGCAGACTGACCAACCAAATTCCCTGGCAGCATGATAAACATCCTTAAGTTGGTGGTAGGTAGCTAGCTGCTATGGCAAAACAAGGCAACAGGTAAGGAGTCTGTCAAACTTAGATGAATAATGTAATGGAATAACTACAGACATAAAGACTCGTTCACAGTGGGTGAGCTTATCAACAACATATATCAGATGTGTGGCAACCTATGGAAGGCAACATACCACTCAGTCAAAGTGATGGACAACATAAACAAAGGTGTAACAATGAATGCTACAATTAAAATGACCATTTTGAGATTAGTCTAAGGCATACTAGGCCGCATGAACCTGCATTCAAGCTGGCTCAGGTTGTTTACCACAATCTTTCCACTGTCCCACAATTGTGAAGCTTTTGGAGGTTTAAAATTTTTTTTTATTACAAGCACCGTGAAGCTGCAGCACCAATCTCCCTGACTTTCCTGGTGTCCAGCAAATTCTTCATTTCCCTGCACCAGCACACAATCATGATGCAAAGGCTGAAGCCTCCTTGCTTGGGGGGGAAAAAAAAAAAAAAAAAAAAAAAAAAAAAAAAAAGCCTACCCAAGATGACTTGAATAACCTTTAGAAACAGCCACTAACGGCCAACATACTTTGCACATATACGGTATATACATATACATATATATATATACATATATATATATACATATATATATATATATATATATATATATATATATATATATATATATATATATATATATACAAGTGTTCATCTATAGACATCACCTTTGCCTACAATGAACATAATTTACCACAAGTAACAATATGGTAGACCTGTGTTTGTGAGTGCAGTTATTTCATCTTCTTTATCTTAAGTGAATAACTTCAGAGTTAGGCCAAAGTAGTAGGACTATTCTGACACGATGAGACGGACAACACAATTCCCTTGGACTGTATTGCACCCATATGCTTAAACACAGATGTACCATCAAACTAGCTCACTTACCAAAAGTGCTACAACAATACCTGGCAATGCAGTTTCCCTGATTCCAAGCTAACCTATTTTCATCACAGAAGCGCTTCTTGGGAAATAGTACAGTTAATGTAAAAAAAAAAAAAAGTTCAAGCCAAGTTATTACTATACTCCAGTTTCAACAATACATGAATTTATAAAAACAAGAGATTCTAAAAATAATATTCACAGGTACTGAATACTTATACAAAGGAGTAATCAAAGAGATTTTAGGAACATATAAAGCAGAGCACCGCAAGTTCACGAGGTTAAGTTCCTAATCTACAACACTGTAATCCAGGAATAGCATCAGTGTATATCAATGATATATAATACACAAACTCTAGCATTAGTGTACTCAATGTTTATCTTGGCACATTTTACTGTTATCACATCTTCTGTCAAATAATGTCTCCCATCCCCCCCCCCCCAAATAATGCAGGGAAAAAGAAAAAAGTTATAAAATGAAACAAGCGCATAAAGAGTACGTAACTTGGGGATTGTGGAATGGAAAATCTGGACAAATATACTCCCCTTCCCAATCATACTGAAGCAGAAATGGGTTGGCAACAGCCTGAAAACACCTTGTCCTTGTAACACACTGGATATCAGGATGATTATATAAAACAGCAGTACCTGAAGGAATACACCTGGGAGCCAGCTACTTTCCTGGAGACATCAAGACACAAACCATACAAAGCCATTTGTTGCTACTAGTCCCGGCACTATACATAATACTGTGTACCATTTATCAACAAAATCTTCCTAAACCTTTTTATATGAATATATTAACATGCATAACTGTACATATAATTGTTGTTCATGAAAATGCAAATACAGTATATTAAGCGTAAGATCTGGTTATAAATGAAATAAAATTGTATAATCATCAACCAATGGCAACTGTGCCTAACAATGAAAGCAATAACCCATTCCACCTTACCCCTCTTTCCTGTCATGTAACTCATGAATAATTTGTTGTTTGGATAACAGAGTTGCATTATATAAAAAAAAGGGGGGGGGGGATGGATTAGTATCCAGAAATACTGTACAATGGTGGTAGCAATAAATATTAGTGAACTATCAAAAGGCTGTCAGTTAAAGTGGGTCATATTTTCATTCACTCAATCATCAAGTCTTTGAATCTGAAAGTGCATGCAATTTATACAATAATACTTCCATCACTGCACATAGTAATTTTGCAAAGATAATTTACTGATGAAGAAGGAAAAAGAGATATGTCATCAGACGTTGAAGCAAGTTATTAAAAAAGTTAGGGGGTGGTGTTATAAGGCAGGGCAAGCTATTTTGATAGTTCAAAAAATGTAGTATGGAAGCTGATGGTAAATGCTGGGAGACACAATGATGACGTACAGTAGTGATCTGGAGCAATCGTTTTTAAACAAGATAATTCACTCTAGTATTTGAATGGATAACAAAAAGGGTCTGTCAGCTATATTATAAAATAATCTTCTCTACATGCATTTGTTTAAATGTACATGTGATTGTATGTTATGTGCTCTATGCATTACCCTTTGTCTGTGGTGCATGGGAAAGCTGTATACAGCAGAATACCATGAACAGGCACAGACAACCATCCGAATGTGATGGAGTGTCTACTTTCTGAGCTGTATCACAAATAATAACCAACCACTACTGAAGTATTAGAAATTACAAATATATTTGGATGTTAGCCATTTATGGTAAAGCACTACGTACACATGTTAACAGATGCTGGTCTCAGCAATACAAGCCACTCATTTATTAAACGTACTTTGTGATGCAATCTTCATCACAGGTTTTAGTTAGAGGTCTGTCAACAAGTGTTCTTTCTATTATCCCTAGTGACCTAGCATATCTGCCAATTAAATGACCATGAACCTGCAGTGCTCTACTGTGTATATCAACAGCCCAAGGAATGAGTGTATAGTAACAATTTCAAATTAGGAAACATAACTAATGACTTGTGTGACAACTATTTCAATATTTTTTTAAAAGTTAATCATTGGCATTGTTATATGGATCACAGAAGAAACACCCAGAAACCTGCAGTCACTATAACTGCAATCAAATTCAACAAATACAATAATAATAAAGATGGCCTAGCTCTCTGAATAAGCTTACTTTTATGCCCAAATATATACGTCCACATATGTTTATACTTTAATACATTCCAGACCATAGGATGCAGCTCAATGTCCCAAAAAATATTAGCATTTCTTTATCAGTGAACACTACATTAGCCTCACAAAATGTCTGCCTTCAAATTTTATGTGGTGGCAGCACCCAACAGCACATGCCTTGCAAGACATATACGGCAGGTTGAACACCACTCAATCACAATGCGCCACGAAGACACATGCATACCCCATGTACAGTGAGAGAAAAAACATCTATTGTTTGCTTGGTAAAGTCATTTTTCAATATTTATAATACCACTGTATTTAAGAGGAAATTTTGTATGGAATGAAATTTGTTTCAGCAAATAAGAATAATGTGCAAAAAAATATATAAAAAACATAATACTTTTGATTGGTCAAAAACTGTACTGGGCTATCATCATCATCATCATCATTCGGACCTCCTTTCCCACCCTAGAGCAGTGTGAGGAGTAGCAACATCCAGACAGCCCAAGTATGCCCAATCAAATGGGCCATGCTTCCATTCACTCATCATTCAAGTCCCCGGAATCCTCACTCTATCTGATGTGCAAAAAAAAAGTTAACCACATTCTGTAGCTTCACATAAACAAATCCGATAGACTCAAAAGAACATTTTTACAGTATACTTATTCACGTTTACCTGATAATCTGCGTGATCATCCTCTTCTAAAGACCAAAATGTGAATTAGTGTAAAATATACCTCTGGTACAGAGACCCTGATATTTTTACTATTATTTCTTCAATTACTCAACAATATCCTTTCATAGTTTCATTTACTGTTCATCTGATAAAACTGCACATAAATCACCATGATCCTGTACATCCAATGATGTGTAATACACAATACATGGCAAACATTTCCCCATGGTCAAAATAAAAATGATACAAGTTAGCCATGCAGAATCTGCCATTCATACCAAGTGGTCTGAAATGCTCATACAAGAGCTACTGCCCTTGGCCCTGAAAGAGTTAATGGGTGCATTATTTCATTATGAACTCTTTCTACACTACAGTCACCAATTCATAGATGGAGTTTTCTCATTAAAGCAGAGATGATGATGATCATAGCTGCCTAACATGCTCTGCACTAATTTTTCATGGTCCACTTGATTCCCAACTTTTAAGTTATTGCCATGACACTCTCATTCAGTTTCAAATAATGAGAAAGAATTACATAAAAAAGTTATTATTATCATGCCAGAGTAGATAACCTCAAGTGGTAAAACACCGATCATTTACAGATAAACATTTAATAATGGCCTTATATTACAGAAGACTTGTGTACCAGGTGGAAACAGTTGTATATGGGCAAAATCATATGCTGTAGTTAGTCTAAAGCATCATTTAAAACTCCAGAAAACTTTCAGAAACCTCATGATCACAGTCTTGTCAACTGGCATTTATTGTCACGGCTCCCACAGCCATATACAAAAGCTACAATTATATATATATTCCCACTACTGTTGGCAGCTTCAAGGAAGAAGGTTTGTTTGAGCAAAAGCCTCTTGGTTATACAGCGTTCATGCTGTCTGGCTACTTGCAAAAAATGTCGCTGTAATGTCAAGTCGCTGGTTGAGATGACCTACTGATATCCCAAACTGAGACAAGCCCCAGATGAAATCCTACCTACGCCTTACAACAAGCTAGATCTCAATTATTCTTGTTTGAGCGGAGGCGACCAAGGCCTGACTGTGAGCACGCACCTCCTCTGCGCTCCTCCTCATCATCAGAAGTGCACACCACTGGAGCCACCGCCCCTCGAGTTGACGTGGCCTGCATCAGTTCTGCATCTGGACCCGTTCGGTTCTCATACAACAGCACATTCAGTGTCTCCTCATAGATTCGCGCTTCAGGAAACTCAACCTGCCCCCACAGATAAATATTAACACCCAAGAAATATTTGTACTTATACAATATATACAAGGTGTCCTAGAAGTTGATGCACTAACTTCAAGAGGTGATTCTTGGCCAAATTTTGAGCAAAAAAACGATACATCAACATGGGTCCAAAACACCAACTGTTATGGAATTACAAACAGTGATGTCCCTTTGAGTGAATTATAAGGCCCATCACTTTTGCCTGCAAAGTCCATTATGGTTGGGAATTACATCTATAATCATGTTCCATTTTTTTTTTAAATGAGCCCATGAATCACTTCCTAAAGATAATACATCAACTCCTGAGACACCAAGTACGTACGTACGTACAAACACACACACTCACACACACACACACACACACACACACACACACACACACATTACAATATTCAGTCTCAGTCAATATACATGGTGCAATATTGTCTCACTCTATCAACAATTTAATGCTGAATTATTGAAAAATTAATACCTACAGGTGTCCATTTAGCTAAATATGGTGTACTGTATGACAGATTAATGACAAAATATAGAAATGGGAAAAGAAGGACAATTGAGAAGAGGTATTAAGCTAAATTTGACAAACTTCAGCAATTTATATACTGCAGCGATGATAGTACTGTACTGGAACCAAACCTCACTTCACTGCACATTCTCTCTCTCTCTCTCTCTGAGTAGGAGGTGCCCCCCATTCACTCTGTTATTTTAGTGCTACCTACTGTACTGTGACTCTTAGTGAAAATTAAATGGCTTCCTACAGATTTAGAAATATCTACTGTACAATTCTTAGGTGGTTAACCTAAGAACCGTCATCTGAATGTTTAGGGGAGAGCATACAAATCAATTTAACAGGTGTGAGTGTAGCAAAGCTGCTGGTGTTACCAGTAGGATAAAATGAGTACGGCTGCCGGTGCTGTGAGACCCGGCCTCCACCACGGGTCAGCAGGTAGGTTGATCATCATACAACCCAACTGAAGACTCGTCGGAGAAGCCAAGGCCTATCTCTGAGGTTCTCATCTTCTTAAATACTATGGTACTTCAGCTTGATGTAAGACTACTACTTCAATAATCAATAAAATTACAATACCCTAGTCTACAAACTATGTCACATATATCACAATACATAAACACTGTCATCTGATAATGTTCTTTTCACTTCCCTATAAAAAACTGTATGGTCCCCCTGGAAAGTACAGCATCATAATCTACAATACACCTAACATGTAAACTTGAAACACAATACACAGATGCCAGTTTTACTACTGATACACAATAATATGAATCAATTTATTAGTACTGCACTGTACAAGGAGTCCTCACAAAGTCAATTTAATCCTGAGGTTCTCAATCCACTGAAACAATTCCATTCACTTCACTCTACTCTACCAGTCCTTCCATAGTTAGTGGCATGTACTCTGACGTGAAGTTAGAGGGAAAATAATTTTTAAGGCAGCTAATTATATATAACCAATAATGAGACAAATACCACACAGTCTTATTTAACAGCAGGGAGCACCTGCACTCCACAGGTTGTCATGAAATCACCAGCCCTGAGCTTCCCACACAGCTCTACCTGTACTGAGATTTTGGCAGCAAATTCCATAATTTATATGAGAAGTCATCAAGTCATTATAATATAAGTACTAGAGAAACATTACTCAATGGTAATAGCACTGAATTATCCATATTAGATGCTTTAAAATGATAGCCATAATAAGACATAGTTCATTCACTTTAACTTTGCACAGATTTTTGTCCCTTTGCTGAGCAGTTCTTGTAGCTTAATGACTGAAGACAGTGTTACAACCCTGCATACTTTCCACAGCAGTTCTCCATGACTAACACCATATCCTAGTGTTCATCTATTGCTATAGCTCAGTATTCAAGATGGAATGACAAAAATTTCATGACTTGTAATAGTGAACAGGTTATACAGTTCAGCAATTTCATGTCTAGTAAAACTGAACAGGTTATACAGTTCACTCATTTTAACTTGGCCTAGAGTTCCATCCCTTTGCAGCTTATCTAAAGTAGCTGGGGAAAAAAAAAAAAAAAAAGTGGCTCTATGTCTACTCTGTAGCACTTCTTCGAGACTAGCATCATATTCAAGCACTAATCTATCACTCTAACTCAGTATTCAAGAAGGAGGGATTACAGTTCCAGGCCAAGGTAATGCAAACAAAACACTGTATTGTGCTGCATAAGCATAATATTTGGACAAAAAAAATTAGAGAACTTTACAAATTGCTAGAAATGAGCCTGATTCAAAGTAGCAACTCATACCAGGAAACAATCATATAGGTACCATGTACTTCTGTGAACAATAAATTCAACACTGGCAACAAACTGAGAAAGATGGAAGGGAAAGTGCAACATTACTGCTACTGTGAGTGATAAATTCAAGACAGACTATAAACTGTGAAAGAGAAAGTGCAATACAGTAAACCCTCATTAATTCATATTCAATAAATCGTAATTCGGAATAACTCGTACAGGCTAACAGAGAGAGAGAGAGAGAGAGAGAGAGAGAGAGAGAGAAAAAAAAAAATCAACTCGTAAAAATTTCTATTAATTTATGGAAACATGAGGTAACGAAGTTAAAGTTGTAGTCATGATGCAAGAGGTTCCAAGTGGTAACGTGTTTTGGAGAGAATAGTTCATATTAACCCGTTTACTCGCGGGAAAAGTGCGAGTTAGGCTTGTAAACAAACACCGAATACGCACCCATGCCTCTGCAATGCTCAGTTTGCCGCCGTCTTTCGCTTGTGACGCATCTCTCTTTGCTCGCTAGTGCGTTTGATTGCATTACATATTGTTTATTGAGCTAAAAGACCTACATACCCTGCCATCATGTATTCTGATGGTAGCAAGAGGCCCACTGTACCATACGGGAGGAAGGACATTAAGCTAAAGAGCCTTACTCTGCAGGAGAAGCTGAAGGTGTTGGCTCGATGCGATGCTGGCGTTTCGACTCGTTCAGTTTGTGCTGAGTTTGATATCAAACCCAGCACATTTTAGGTTAAGTGATGTAAGTGATACAGTACTGTACTGGCCTTTACAGTGTACAGTATAGTAATCTAAATGTGTGTACTCAAGTGCTCAAAGTATTAAGTGTTTTAATTAGAAAAGTGTTCAGAAAAATGACCTAGAGCCCCCCAATCCACCTCTTCACCCTGCCAAAGGCTTCCTCCAAGCTTGAATACTTCCCTGCAGTAACAAAACAAGGTAAGGTTCTATTAGTTTTAATTTCTTTTAATGTACTGTACTGTATAACATGTTTTTAGAGGGAGTGGGGGGAGACCCCATTAACTCGTAAAAATTCTGACTCGTTAAGGGTTGGAACCCAATTATCACGAGTTAACGAGGGTTTACCGTATATTGAACAAAATATGAATGTGGTAATAAACCAGTGTAGAGCTGTTTCTTAAATAATTTTGGATTTTACTAAACAACGAGAGAGAAGAATCATACGTCATGACAACAAGACTATACTGTAAACAGTGCCTCTCAAGTTCATACTTTTACACCTTGCCAAAAACTTTGTAACACTAAAATTATACTTGCCTTCGTGTGTTTTCTGTCAGTTGCATATACTATGGAGGTGCAACAAACTTCAGCCAACTTTTTCCCATGACCATAAAAGGCCCAGAGACAGATCTCATTAGATCCAATAACATCCTTGATGAACAACACTCTGCGACTGAATCGTAGGGATAACCGATCAAAAAGTTCTATATTTTTTAGTAAATTATCATCTGATGTGCTGAAAATAGAAGAAAGATAATTTTTACACACATCACTATGACACTCTTAAATATAATCAGAACAAGCTAAATAGTCCAATAATTAGGATTTTCTAAGGTATAATCTGATATATACAAAATATCACCTCATCACATCCTAAACATCTTTCAGTGAAATATTTTAAATTTTGTTCTTGCCAGTGTCAACAAATTTCATTAAACTCAGAAAGGGCCTTTAGCAGGGAAGTAGTGAATGGAGATTAAACTGAGCCCCTCCAGTCTGAAAAAACTGTCCAAAGGTCAACAAAATCAACTAGTGATACTAAAAGCAAGAATAATGTACAGGATGTGTGCTTGTGCATGTGTGTGCATGCATGCACATGTATATTCACACACACATGCAATGTGCATGTCACCAGACTGAAGGAGTAGCCAATGTACATCTCACCTAAATCATCTGGAATTAACCTGAAAACAATAAACTGAATGTCCCCAAGCTGAAGGGGTTATTGAGATCATTTTAACCCTTAAAGCCCACAGATGGCTCAGTTCAGCTGATTACTTTAATCTGGGATAGGTCAAAGTAAAGTATAAAAGACATGTCCAACTGAAAAGGTTAAATTATACTATTCGGTCATAGAATGCATTTTTTTTTAAGCCATCTATCGCTAGACATTTTGGTTTTGCTTATGAGAGACTCTTTGTCTGAAGTGGCTACATTTTTTTCCAGTACAGATCTGTAAAGTGCAGCATGACTTCACTTGCCTTACTAAAGGATAAAAGGCACAGTGAGAGAATAAAAACTTGCTATTAGCCCCGAGCTACAGACTTCACAAGGCACAATGAAGGTCTGCACAGGCCAAGCTGCAAGTCTCATATGAGGTACAATTTACAGTGGTGACCTCAGGGACAGAAGACTGAATAGGGAGGCCACCAGAGATTGAGCAGCTTGGAAAGCCGCCATTAGGTGACCAAGGCTGACGCATTCAAGCATGCTGGAGCCTTTATAAACAATAAGACAAAACTAAACAAACTTGGGAGGTAAACTATCTTATAAAGAATCAGCCCAGCAGGGGTTAATAATTATTTGTTATTTTATCCTCTCAGCAAGAGCTTAAAGACCAACATACCTTGTGTAGGAGTATTTGTTATTATGTCTGTTGACTAGAAGCTTAACGACTGGCTTGCTGGTGGACTGAATAAGCATCTGTTCCTCTCGTTGTGATGTGATGAGCGGCACACGACACACGGGGTCCTTCTCTGGCTCCCGCTGCTTTACTGCCCCCTCACATACCTCCACCAGGTCACTCATGCAATAGTACCGTGCCTCAGCTAGAAGTTCCTGGGAGGGTGTAAGACAGCAAACTTGCACAAACCTGTGACTGAATGAATAATTTACTGGTGCCTCTCACACAGTTCGGTGCCCTACTGAACAAGCGTATCAGTTGACTATATATCTTCACCAGAACATGGAAACTAACATGACACAAATTTTCTGTGAAAACATGTGCAGAAGGCTTTTCAATTTTGTGTTATCTCCTCTGGTTCAGAGAAGGTGCACGTGAGTAAATAAAACAATAAGAACAAGGAAACTGATGAACTCAAATGGTTTAAATCACATACTGTATACGAAACACTTGCAAGGTAACCAACTACTGTATTGCAATAAAATCTGTCTCTGCAAGTTGGGAACACCTGCATCATATACAAGTTAAAGTGGATTTAGATGTGATAGCTTTGCTGATACAGTAAAAGTCCTTCAATCCCACTACTAATAAGCCGAATATCTCAATACTCTGAATGCTTTGAGGTGGTGCCAAAATCCTGCTTGCAGCGGGAAGGACAGTCATTTTCAGTATATACCTGTGCCCAGTCTGATCTATCTATCTATCTATCTATTGCCAGACGCCTCAATCCCGTTTGGGGTGGCCACAAACAAATCGCCTCCAAGTCGCCCTGTCCCCCGCCATTTCACTCCCCTGCTCCCAACTCACACCCCCCTCTCTCATATACCTCTCCTCCCCATCCCTCCATCTCATCCTCGGCCTCCCCCTCCCTCTTCCCCCCTCCACCTCACTCACATCCACTCTCTTCGTCAGTCTTTCACCCTCCATCCTCTCCACATGGCCAAACCACCTCAGTGTGTTCCTCATAACGCTTCCTATCACATCCACATCCACACCACAACGCTCCTTTATATCCTCATTCGTCAGCCTGTCTCTCCACGTGACTCCACAGGCTCCTCTTAAATAACTCATTTCCACTGCTCCCACTCTTGACTTGTGTCCTTCCAACAATGTCCAAGCTTCACTTCCGTACGTTAGAGTTGGTATCACAATACTGTCATGTAGTAACTTTTTCACTTCCATGCTCACTTCCCTGTTTCTTATCACTGCTTTCAAGGAACCAGCAACCTTTCTTCCCTGCTGTACCCTTTCAAGCACTTCACCCTCGAAACCTCCATCCTTACTCATCACACTACCCAAATACTTAAACGTACTCACATTTTCCAATTCCTCACCATCTAACCTCGCTGTACATTCACTAACTTCACCTCTCTCAAAGACCATCACTTTACTCTTCCCTACATTCACCTTTAGGTTCCGTTTCTTACACACTCTCTCAAACTCATCCACCAAGCCTTGCAGCTCCCCTTCGTCTTCACTCAACAACACAGTATCATCTGCAAACAACAGTACAGGGAGTTTCCAAACACTATCCTCTCTCACCAGGGACACTCCAACATCCACTACCCTACCTTGTACCTCTTTTATTACCCCATCCATGTACAGATTGAACAACCATGGAGACATGACACATCCCTGTTTCAAACCAACTTTCAGTCTGATGCTCTTCCAATATTTCCACTCAATTTCCGGACCAATAAATGATTACAACAAAGTGGCAATGGCTCCCATACCTACTAGTCGTAGTGGAAAGAAAAATTATGAACGAAAGCGTGGGACACAGTATGTGATAAACTTAAGGTCTGACCCACCTCCAGCCAGCAGAACCTTTCCACTCCCCCCCCCCCACTCTCCCTCCCTCCTACCCTGCTGTGCACTAGTTTTTTTTCCGTTAATTTTTTCACCTCAAAATATTTGGATTAACGGATTTGTTTATATACCGTTTTAGGCTTTGTAGAATAAGATGAAAGAAAAACAACAGTGATACTGCATTAAGTAAAATAGTTGCGATGAGTACAAGTTCAAAGAGTACAGTGGGGCACCAACTTTCGCTACAGCAGGATTCGCGGAATCCACTTTCGCGGCATGCACCAAATATTCCAACTTCCACTTTCGCTTCAAAATAATCGATTTTCGCGCACAAATTTTGGGTTTGGGACACTATTTTGAACGTTGAATTTCCTGCACCGCCCGCCCGCAACCCACCGCCATCTTGAATGACGTCATGTCAACACTCTGTCCACTCATTCCCGCCATTGTGTACGAGTGTGCTAGCTCCATTGTGTTGGATTCTCACGGTTCAATGGCCTCTACTATACCTGGTAGTGTGGGGAAAGGGCCTGGTGGTGTGGGGGGAGAGCCTGGTGGTGTGGGGGGAGGGCCGGGAGGCAGTGGTGGTGATAAAAAGTGGCCGGGACATTCAAAGTCGGGAGGAAACGCCAAGGCTAAAATAGAGTATCGTGTTGGAGTGAAGAAATGGCAGTATAATAATGAAATGAAAAGGAAGATAGTTGAGTTTTTATTGTTTGTATCTCACAATGCAATGTACAATAGTGATTTGATGTACTGTATTGCAAGTGAAAATGAAAATCTGATGTTACTTTAGGATAACCGGGAACCAATTAGCCTTTTTGCCATAAAGACAATGCCCCAATTTTCGCTAATTCTACTTTCGCGCATTATTTTTGGACCCAATTAGGTGCGAAAATTGGTGCCCCACTGTACACAAAAATGTACAGTATAACCCATTTTTTTCTAAGCATTTTTTGGTCACATTTTCTGATTTTCCCATGAATGAAAATAGTATCACTGACTTTGAAAGTGTTAATGATCATGTACATATCTCTAACGTTTTCAGAGGTTCCTCCCAACAGTCCGAAAAACCAATAGTTTGAAAGACCCTCGGTCCCCTGCCATTCAGATAACAGGACTTTTACTGTACAGTACAAATTTTTTTTTTTTCTGCAAACGATAAATAAACAAAGGCTGGAACCCCCCCATCAGCTATTTCTTATAATAAAAAAATAAATAAATAAAAGGAAAGTCAAATTCAACATCTGTTCATTCTTAGATAACCAAACACACTGCACGTACAGGTTGTAGGTCATAGGCTGAAGGAAATACAGACCAAGAATATATCCCTTACTCTTGTGTTAGAGAGCTGGACAGAAAAAAACGAGACTGCCCTGCAAGATGAATATATGTGCACCATAATGAAGGAAGGATACAAGCAGATAGTTCATAAGACCACTGGCGACTGAATAATGAAAGTAAAGAGATAAAGATGGAACTGTGAGGTGAAAAACACAAAGGATGAGGAGAGTCAGTAAGAGAAGGGTACCTGATATGATGAAAAGTCTTTGCTAGACTCTCTTCAGAAGATCTGTATGTGTAAAGTCATCCCCTCCCCTCATCCACTCCCACAAATAAGAGCTGTACTCCACATGGGAGCAAATAAGATCCCAATACAGAGCAAACAGCTGAACAGTGATTATAACTGTGCAGCTAAGCACACATCCATCATATACAAAGTACCTAAAAACTGTAACATAAACAATTTTCTTCTCTGCACATTAATTAATCCCCTCGCGCATGGTAAGTTTTCTGTAAGTTTGTGGGACATGACCACAGAAAATGCCACAAGAGCAACCTAGACTCGCACACAAAGAAAAACATTCCCATGGGTTTTATTTGCCCCAGAAATTGGTTATATTGGTATAAATTGTATACCATCATCTTCAATTATGTTTATACTATACGATGAGCTAATAAAAACACAGAAAACTGATGCGTAAAACTACTGACATGCAGTGAGAATAACGTTATTCAAGTAAAAATAACTTTCCAACACCCTAGCACAAAATTTTGACTGTACCATGCAAGAGCTATGCATATGACTAGATGAAGCATTTCGTGAGCTTTAACGTGGTGTTTTCGGAATTCCGATACGACCATTAGTTTTCTAGTAAATCGCCAAAAACTGCATGTGCATCCCTCCCACACCGAAGCAGAGAGAAGGCCACCTATCTGAGGGTGTTGGCCCTGAAACAGACGCTCTCCCCCATGATGCAACAAAGACTGAGGCACTTCATGATAAAACTTAGTTTTTGGTAAATATTTTTGTCCAAAACTGCCTAACCAGCATCCCTTCATACCAACACTGATAGTGCGTCATAGTGCGCCATCGGTTACTCTTCAGCCTTCCACCATTTTGACACGTTTTGCATCATAATGTGCGAGATGGTTAATGACGTTCAACATACAAACAGCTGGATATAATTATTACCATATTGTGCAATATATCATCATCATCATCCTAGCTCTACTTATCTGCACATTAAGTACAGGATATATAAAATGGTGGGAAAGGGTAGACTCCATAACAGTTATCAGGGCGGTGTCTGTACCTGTAGCTCACGTTGATTTTCAGGTATGGGAATCCATTCATCTCTCAAATAGTTCAGAATTGTGCCAAAGTGTTTCCCACAGCGGTCTATCAAGATCCACCCTGGAAACAAATAAAAACAATCATCTCTGTCACTTACCTAAGTCAATTTCTCATTAAAATACTGTCTAATGGGATAAGTACAGATATGGGAGTTGAAAAGCAGATTAGGACATGCAATAATTAATAATAATAACTCTTATGGTAGGTGGGGGTGCTCACCATCCACTCACTCGATGTAGTGCTGTTTTGGGTGTCTACCATTTCCTCTTCCTTTCTTCCTCTTCTGTCTTTCTTTCTTTCAGTCTTTCCTCCTCCTTATGTCTATGGGTGACTTTACACTCCCTCTTCTGTCTTCCATTCTTCATTCTTTCCTCTTCCTTCTGCCTATTGTGACTATGCACCGACTGACAAGCCAATTGGTTTCCTGTACACCAGGAAACCATTTACTATGCTGGATGGTAACCATATAACCAAATTATGGCACCTGGTGGTTTAGTGGGTTATTAAGGTGCTCCAGCCAGACTGAGCCTGTGCTGGTTTATATCCAATGGGTGGTTTGGGTTTATTGCTCACGTAATGCCACTTAAGGATGAGAAAGGTTGGTTACTCTCACCTTAAATGTCAGGAACAACTTGCCTAGTCCTGGGTGCCTATGCTCCTCATGAGGCAACACAGTATTAGATGATGTATGTATGTGTATTAATAATAATAATAATAATAATAATAATCATCATCATCATCATCAATAATAATAATAATCATCATCATCATCATCAATAATAATAATAATCATCATCATCATCCGGACCTCCTTTCCCACCTTAGGGCAGGATGAGGGGTAGCAATGTCCAGACAGCATAAATTTGCCCAATCCAATGGGCCACACTTCCATTCACTCACCATTCAAGCCCCTGGAATCCTGGCCCTATCTGATACAGCAAAAACATTCAACACGTTCTGTGGCTTCACATAAACGTATCGGATAGAGTCAATCCGGATGCTGTCACATTAGAAAGGGGTGCCAAATCCCTGATCATGTGCTTCTCCTCACAATATTCATCCAGCCAGCTCGATCTCTTATCAGTCTCCTAGCCTCACTGACTTCCAAACCTCTCTTCCTCACACACTCATCCACCATATCCCTCTACCTTCTCCTTGGCCTACCTCGCCTCCTCCCTCCTTCAAATTCACTCAGATATACTTTTTCACCACTCTATTGTTATCCATTCGCTCCACATGACCATACCACTTCAGTACACTCTCTTCGATTCTGGGGTCCACAGACTTCCTCACTTCACATCTTTCATGAATCACAATATTTCGTATCCTATCCACTCTCTGTATTCCATGTACATTCCTCAGCGGTCCCATCTCCACTGCTCTCACTCTTGACTTTACATTATCATGTCACACAATAGTCTCACATCCATACGTCAGGGTTGGCACTAACACTCCTTCATGTAATCTTCATGCAGCTGCAGTAGTAGTAGTCATAGTAGGAGTAGTAGTAGTAGTAGTAGTAGTAGTAGTAGTAGCAGTAGTAGTAGGAGTAGTAGTAGGAGTAATAATAATAATAACAGAGAGAGAGAGAGAGAGAGAGAGAGAGAGAGAGAGACTAACTTACCTTCTGAGTCTGTGAGGACCTCCATGCGACCAGAAAACATGGCACGCAGCATGTTATCATGCTTGGTGAGGGTGCCAATGGTGGTGTAATGCAGCGACCCTCCAACATTGAGCTTTACATACTGGGATGGGCTCCCTTTAATTACCTGAAATATACAAAATAAAAGGTGTACAGTGAAAAATGTACCGTACCAGTAGTAGTTTAGTTTTTCTTCAGATATATACAGTAATCTCTCCACTACCTAATGTAATAGAGCCAAAGGCATGTCTGGAAAGTGGGCACCTGCCTGCTGGACTGGTACTTAAGGACCCTAACCCAGCCTAACTTTGAAAGCCACCTAAATAACTCCCTATCGGACATGCATAGCACTTATTTAAACCTATTTAAGACCCTGTTCACACCAATAATGGACATAAAGCATGCAATAAATGAGGAATCAGAAGTGACTGTACCTCAGCCAGGGTACTTACAACACATCTGTGGCCACCTTCTTAAGGCTTTGGCAGTGGTGAAAATGCTCTTGATGCATGTACAGTAATCCAGTGTTGTGCTGCACTTACAGTAATTCTTTGCACTGAGTTGTAATTGTTTAACACTGCACACTGTTAATTGCACCACGCCAGTTTCAACAGCCAATATTCACTCCACAGTTAATCCTTTGCACTCTAAATTCTAATTTCTTAACATTGCACAACACTATAATTCCCGTGTAGTCTACTGGCGAGGTATTGCAGTTTATTAAAAAAAAAAAACGAGCACTTGTGGCATCCACTGCGATAAGCATCCACTTGCTATCGAAGTTAAACGGTACCGGTAACTGTTACAGTGCTGGTGATGGGGAAACAGAGTTGCCTGATCGCAACAGTCACATTACCAAACTCCTCAATTTTCATTACCAAATTTAACTTTTCATTACCAAATTTAACTTTTCATTACCAAATTCGTAAAGCTAGCATTTATTCTTCAATTATATACAAGTGGAAATACATGTAATCACTCTCCTTATAATTAACAGCATGTTGATTATTTTTACGCTATGTAGGCTAGCAGATTAATCAGAGAGAGCAGACAATCCACCATCTCCATCCTATGTATCCTCATACATGTGAAAAATCCATTTGCTCATGCATTATTCTGATTCATTACCAAACGAAATTTTCATTACCAAATTGGCCCACATGTGGTAATGAAAAATACCAAATGGCAACCCTGACAGGGGAGGGGGAAGGGGGGAAGAAGGAAGGGGTGAAGGGGCCATGGTGTAAACAGCTTTTCAGCGCCACGCGGCAATTTCAAATTACGAGAGGGAAAAAAAAAACTTTTTTGGGGGGGATTTTTTTTCTTTTTTTGGGGGGCCATTTTTGGGTTCTGAAGGTCCAGGTCCACAATGTCCGGTAAGTGGGGTGTCCAGAAAGTGGGCGTCCGGATAGTATAGGGATCACTGTATAATGTTAAAGTATGATGGAAAACCATCCTGTGCAAGATTTCAAGAGAATTAGTTGTACTAGGAGTACACAGGTAGGCCGTAAAAAAAAATGCCGATTTTTGAGTGTTCAGTATGTACAGGAGAGTATACAGAAGGGAAGCGTTGGGAAAGGATTAATCTTAACCTGTCGCATGCCAGCTATTTTTAGCCCTATGGGTCGCCTCCGTGCCGGCCGTTTTTCAATTTTTTTTTTTTTTTTGCTAAAATGATTGAGTTTGATGAGAAAACAACGAATTTCACACTTAAAACAATGTACTCACCGAAGCTCGGAAATGGGTTTTATTGAGTCCTGCATACTCGTATACAGGTATTCCTGCTCTCTCACGGTCACCACATAGGTAAGAGAAAACCGTTTTCTCTGTAAGGTATACTCAGGTATTTATGCTGGGAAGGTATAGCAATGTTCAGCACACTTTTCGATTTACTTATTACTTCAACATGTCACAATTTGCGTGTCTCTCTCACTGTGAATGCAATCCCTTATGCTTCCTTGGAGATAGGTACAACCTGACTTCATTATGTACAGTCCTGGCACTTACAAGAAGGTATTTACAATCTGACTTCACTATGTACAGTCCTTACATGAAAATGATTACAACTTGATTTCACTATGCATAGTTCTTTCACTTACGTGAAAATATTTACAACAAGCCTTCGCTATGTACAGCACTGGGTGAGGCACACAGGCAGAGTGAAACAGAGCGAGCTTGAGGGGGGGAGCAAGTGGGTGTATGGCCTTGACCGCCTGGGGCATGGTAGAGGAACAGTTACCATACATGCCTGCCAATTTCTACCTGCGAATCTTGAAAAATGCAGTCACAGTGAATTTTTTAATTTCAAGCCAATTTAAAATGGCACTGGCACTGACCGCAGGTTTTCGTTGCACCATTTTAAAACTGCACTGGCATGCGGCGGGTTAATGGAGAATTTCTTGAGTGTGTGGAGGAGTTTTGTTATTTGAGGGACATGTTATGTGCTGGTGGTAGGGTTGGAGCTAGCTCAGTTGCAAGGGTAAGGAGTAACTGGGTTTATGGAGCTGTTGCCTCTCCTGACATTGAGAGGGCTCTCCCTCCATGCTAAGGGGTCCTTGTATGCAGCATGTTTGGAATATAATGCAGTACAAAACTGAGACTTGGACAGTAATGGAAACGGATACTCATAAGATTGAGGAAAAGGATACTCAAAAGACTAAACATACATAGATGAGGTAATCATATGAATGTGTAGTGTGTCCTTGAATGACAAGCCTGGGTGGTGAAGGGTCAGAACTGCAAATGAAGAGTTGAGAGGAAGGATGGGAATGGACTTGAATGTATTAGTGATGTGATGAGAAGGGGTAGACTGATATGGTTTCAGCATGGAAAGGAGGGACGATGACAACTCAATGTGGAGGGTGAGAGGTATGAATAATGAAGCCAGTTGTGAGAAGACCAAGAAAATAAAACTTGAGATGAGGTCATAAGGTGTGACCTCAGAGAAAAGGAACTGAAGAAAGAGGCTGCTGGAGGTTAAGCAGAGTGGAGAGCTACCATTAAGTAACTTGGGCCAATAGATGCAATAAAGCTGAAGCATTTATAAATGGCAATAGATAGATAGATAGACAGACAGTTTATAAATGAATGAACAGACAAATGAACCAATTTTAATGACAATTTTTACACAAGAGACAGGCTATTTTAGGTCAGTAAAAGTTGCTAATAAGTATATTTATTACAAATCAGAGTTGAAAGGCAGCAGTGATCATTAGAGATACATGACTGATGACAAGGGGGCACTGTTGCATCATATGGCCTACATGTGTCATGGATGGGAATTAGAAGATTGGTTGACTGTATGCAGTACGATCTTAAGATTGGCTGGTTGAGTACAGAGTATAAAAAGTCCATTAGCGAGCTGGACTTGCCCTGCTGAAGCTAGCTATCCTAGATGATGACCAAAACACCCAACCAGAGGACATCAAACTGGACTCAACTCAGAATGCCATCTATTGGACTCTTACTGGCTGTGTGTGTGCCAAATTTTATTAAATATATTTGTTAGGGCTTTGAGTTTTGCTGCATACATACAGTACATCCACACAAACAGCGTCAATAGAACTATGTACGGTACTGCAGTAGATACCTTCTTGTGGTCCCCCGACATGTCTGAGGTGGGTGAGGGCGGCGCCACCACCACCGTGCGTGTCGACTCCAGTGTCACGTTCCGCGTCACGTCCTCCGCCCCCGCCACCACACCGACACACCTCCGCCCACACCTGCAGTTTTATTTGATTTGTTCAATGCATTTTACAATATCAGTCTGTATTACAGCATGTAGTGTAAGCCAAGAATACTTTTGAATTTAGTAAATGTCAATGCATTTCTGTGCAAGATACTTACAAAAACAGATACAAATTAGTTTGCTGACAAATATCAGTAATTACAGTGTCGTGCTAAGACAGCACTTATGGTGACACCTCCACATCACCTTCCATTCCTTCATTCCCATCACCAGTCCAGCCCTCATCACTTGACTGAACCACTTCCCCAGGTGCCTCTACCTCATTCACCTCTCCTATAAAACCTTCAAAGTCCAAAGATGACACCACTGACATCACATCATTATCATCTTCTCCAGGAAGTGTAGCAGACAATGTAGGGGCAACCAGCTTCTGTTGTAGTAGTAGTAGCTGTTCCCTAGGAAGTCTGGCTGAAGTGCCCCGTGGCTTCTGTTATTCTTGAGTTCAGTAGCAGTGTGTGATGAGTGTTTTCTGTTCACTTCCATACTGTGCCTTTCATCATAATAATGAAAAGTGGTTTCTATTCCACTCAGCACTTCCTGTGTCCTAAGGCAGCTGGTTTCATTTGTCTTGACCTCTTCTCTAGAACATCCACTGCCGGTAGAATTTTACTGATCTTCAACATAGGCAAATCTTCGTCCTCCACTAGATGCTGCTCAACAGGTTGATCTGGACTCTTGTGCTGCGTCTACTGGGGGGGGGGGGGGGTCGTCCAACATGGGAGATGGCGATTATGGCCTACTCTTTCCCCCAATTTTGTTCACTTGGGGTTCAACTCGTTCATTATTGTTTTGTGGACCTGATTACTCCCTGTTCGTTCACTAGGCGAACTGTTTACTCTGAATATGTTCATTGTACAAGGGCTCTGTACTTCCACCCTTCAACCCAATGACTTGTTTTCCTTCTATTTTCTAATGATTCTGTCATGCTTTGGAGATGCTTTTTGAAGTGCTGAGATTATACTCTCCATGAACATCTTTACCACCAGATCTCTCCCTCTAACTTGAATAAAACATTTTATTCAGGTTAGACAGTGAGACCAAGTGGTGCAGCAGTAATCAGCATTAACCATAATAAGAAATCCATCACCAAATTGCTGAGGACAAACCAAACATATTCCTGACCTTCAAAATCCTCCCCATTCTGTTGGATGTTTAAAACTGTAGGATTTATGGAGTGTATAACCTAGGAGCAGTATAGTTTCAATTTTTTATATTATTTGAACAAGCTAACATCTAATGGTCTCTAGTTAGTTAATCCATCCCATCCATTGCCAGACGCCATGTATCCCAAATGGGGTGGCCAAGGGCTTAGAGTTAATTGTTTTACAGGGAGGGGCACTAATCCTCCACCAACCCCACTTGACGTAGGGATGCCAACAGCATCTGGTGTTCCCAGGCGGTCACCCATCCAAGTACTAACCAGACCCAACGTTGCTTAACTTCGCTGATCGGATGGGAAGCGGTGTACTCAACGTGGCATGGCCGTTGGCTGGCATGGCCGTTGCAGGGATAATTTCATGCGTACAGTATATAAATGGAAACTTCATTTATAAAGTGTCCTAAATATTCAATCCATCTAAATGCATCTCACCTCCACAGCATACAACTTCATCCCTGACATCTAAACAATTGTGGCTGGCACTGCTGGGTATCACCAGTGTCCACACTGGAATACCTTTGTTGCATACACTTTCAACTCTTTGACTACAATGGCATTAATATGAACTTACAATAACACATTCTGCCTTTTAAGTGAAGCAAACTAGACTTTCTGAGCAATAAAATTCCAAAAATATTTGATAGATGACTCATACCCTCTTATGTTCCAAGTGCCAATGTGTTGACTTCATTCCAAATTTTGCAAACCTGATGAAATACTGAATTACAATGCATTATACACAAATAAAATTAATAACAATGCAACAGTGCCCACGAGCCACCTCCTCCCCCTCGAGAAGGAGCTGCAGCGGCAACAGCCACTGACGGCCTCACCCTCCACCACTCGCCCTCCATTGCCCTCTGATCGATGGTCTTCTGTCAGAAAGCATGAAAGCTTTGGAGCTAAACCATACCACACTGCTCTTAAAACGACGGTTTGTACATACGAGAGAAAAAGCAAAGCTACCACCCCAACAAGTACCAATAAAAGGTAAAAATACAACATAGATTCACCCACGCAAAGCAATGATAGGAGACAAGAGGTTAGACAAGGCTGCCATCTTTTATCACGTTTTTACGTATGTACACGGATAATGTTGGGTATTTCTAGCATTGAAAACATTGCTGCCACTCTCCTCTACTGAAACACATAACATTATAAGGTAAAAATTTAAACTTACCCGAAAATATTTGCAGTAATTGTGCAGGGACGGTGCGACTGGTAGCAGACACCCTCAGCCCAGCGACCATCTTGTATAGTTGCTACCTTTATATCACTATCTGGTATCTTTTATAATTTTCCATTCATCTCAAAATCTACCGCCTGTGGCTTATCTTGTTTGTGTTCTTGACTTTTTAAATCTATGTGAAATGAAGAAAAGTTAAAAAAATTCAAGCTCGTATGCATCTTTTTTGCCATCATATATCTACATCATAAACTGGGTTTAGAACGACGCATCATTCCTCCAACTTGATGACACTCCCCCATTCCACATAAAACATCCTTCTGAAATGTTTGCCATCCTTATTTGAGTTTTATTCAGTATTACATTGTAATAAGTGAATAGTGATATCTAAATATAGATTACACACACTCTGTATCTTCTGTTCTCAGTAATATGGGCTAATCGATTTTATCATGTTAGCATAAAGATAGAACTAACATTACTTTTTAAAAATATACCAAAGAACAATCTATTTACTGATACAAAAAGCCCTTTTCAATTTTCAAAATTTCATATTGATGAGCTGGCGCCGAGGAGCGTCACACGATTGTTTACATTCCAAACGTCAAACTGCGACGGGAAGCGACGAGGCCATGGCGGACGAGACTTTAGCCAAGGCAGGCCTGTACTTCGATGAACTCAATAAAATAAGAGTACTAGAACCTGAAGTAGCCCAGCAGACTGCAGAGTTAAAGGACGAGTGTAAAGAGTTTGTTGACAGTAAGTTTGCCCTCATGGTAGTAACTTGGGAGCATCATATTTTTTTCGCACCGTAACCTTGTATATAATAACAGATTTTGTTAAAACTAGGGGACAGTAACATTGCTTGCGACAACTGCCGTATAACTCCCCATTAATATTATTACTATTATTATTGTTTCAGCCAAAAACAGAATTACGAGATTTTGGTGCGTATGGCATCTCGTCGCAAATTATTTTCATTTTACTCTTGAAGGATTGGTTAGGTTAGGTCATAAGTCTATCTATCTATCTATAGCCCGACGCCCTAATCCCGCAAAGGGTGGCCGCAGACAAAACGCCTCCAAGTCACTCTGTCACCCACCATTTGACTCCCCTCCCCCCAACTCACCCCCCCCTCCCTCATATACCTCTCAACTCCATCCCTCCACCTCATCCTCGGTCTACCCCTCCCTCTCCCTCCCTCCACCTCACCTACATACACCCTCTTAGTCAGTCTTTCATTCTCCATCCTCTCCACATGTCCAAACCACCTCAGTGTATTTCTCCTAATCTTTTCAACCACATCCACATCTACCCCACAACGTTCCTTCACTTCTTCATTCGTCAACCTGTCCCTCCATGTCACTCCACATGCTCCTCTCAAGTAACTCATTTCCACTGCTCTCACTCTTGACTTGTTCCCCTCTTGCAAGGTCCACGCCTCGCTTCCATACGTCAGGGTAGGGATCACAATACCATCATGCAGTGACTTCTTAACTTCCATACTCACCTCCCTATTTCTCATCACTGCTTTCAGTGTGCCAACAACCTTCCTTCCCTGCTGTACCCTTTCACGTACTTCATCCCCCAAAGTTCCATCCTTACTCATCACACTACCCAAGTACTTGAATGCACTCACATTCTCCATATCCTCACCATCCAACCTCACTGCACACTCTGTGACTTCATTCCTCTCAAACACCATAACTTTACTTTTGTTTACATTAACTTTCAGCTTCCTCCTCCTACACACTGTCCCAAATTCATTCACCAAACCTTGCAACTCCCATTCATCTTCACTCAACAATACTGTATCATCAGCAAACAGCAACACCGGAAGCTTCCAAATCTCACCCTCATTCATTAGGGCCACCCCGACATCCACTGCCCTACCTTGTACCTCCTTTACGACCCCATCCATATATATATTAAACAGCCATGGAGACATTACACACCCCTGTTTCAGTCCCACACTGAGATCAAAGAACTCACTCAGCTCTCCATCCACTCGCACCGTAGCCCTAGCTCCCTCGTACATACTCTTCACAGCACTCAACAATTTCCCCTCCACTCCATATATTCTTAATACCTTCCACATACCTTTCCTATCTATTCTGTCATAAGCTTTCTCCAAGTCCATGAAGGCAGCGTACACTTTCCTTCCCTTCTCTAGATACTTCTCCACTAAACATCTTAGAACAAATATCTGATCTACACACCCTTTTCCCTTCCTAAATCCCCCTTGTTCTTCTCCAACTAGCTCCTCTGTCATATGCCTCACCCTGTCAATGAGTATTCTACCATATATTTTACCAGTCACACTAAGAAGGCAAATACCCCTATGGTTACCACATACTTCTCTCTCCCCTTTTCCTTTGTACAGAGGAACAATTATACCTGATTTCCAGTCCTCTGGAACCCTTCCCTCTTCCCAAGCCAATCTACACAACTTCCATATCCACTCCACAACAATCTCACCCCCATACCTAAGCATTTCACCACACACTCCATCAATTCCTGGGGCCTTTCCCAGCTTAATCTTCTTCATCGCTTCCACTACTTCCGACCTACTGATCTCTTCCTCCCTCCTCTCATCTCTTCTTCTCCCAGCCATTCCCCAACCACTTATACTCACACTGCTCTCACTCTCTACCTTCAACAAATCCTCAAAGTGCTCCTTCCATCTCCTCAATTTCTCTCTCTTCTCCACCAACAATCTATTATTCCTATCTTTCACTCCCCTACTATTTCCCCTTTCACACTGCCTTACTTTCTTTACCTCCTTCCAAAACAATTTCTTACTCTCCCTCCATTTCACACTCAGATTCCTCCCAAACTCTTCATCCACTTTCTTCTTACTCTCCTTCACCAGCCATAAATGAAAAGTGTCATAGGATTGTCTAAAATAGCGAAAAAAATGGATGAAAATATAATTCTGCATTTGGCTGGAGCTATATATATATATATATATATATATATATATATATATATATATATATATATATATATATATATATATATATATATTTTTTTAAGTAGACCTGCTTGCAGCTGTACTTTACATTCTTCTCAAGAGGTATTAATAAAAAGGGATGATGAAAAGCAACCAATCACTAAAAAACTTTAGAAGAGCAATTGTTTCTCCTCATTTTGATGTTAATATAGAGCGCAACCACCTTATGAGGACAGAGCATATATATTGAGGACACAGTTGGATTAAAGAAAAAAAAATATTACTGCCACACATGCAAATTTCATATTTTTAATTGCCTAATAGTCATGTCAGTTAGAGGGACTTTCATCTATGACAGTTTTGCTTGAAATGCATATTTAAAGGTTTCAGTTACTTCAAAGAATATAATGGTTAGCCTGTACCGGGCAGTGCAAGTCTTTCAGCCAGACTACTTGGTATGCTGGTATGAAGGTGACTAATGGACAGTTGGAAAACTGAAATCTCTCTATGTGGCAAAGGGGGGCGCGGTAGCACAGTGGTAGCGCGCTGGACTTGTGATCGGGGGATTGCAAGTTCGAGCCTCGCCCGGGCTGCCGAGCCGGGAGGGGTAGCTCCCTCCTGTAACCCTAGCGGGGCTATATAGTCCAATACAGGGCTTAGCTCAGGGGAATTCCATTTCTTCCATTTCTATGTGGCAAAGTAAAGTTACACACACATACACACACTCAAACCTAACCCAAAGGCTAACCTTAACATAATGAGAGCTGGTCTGGGTGGAAGGTCCTTTGTCTTGCAAACTGGCACACAAACCTAACCCAGTGGTTGACCCTACCATAATGAGAGCTGGTCTAGGTTGAAGGTCCTCTGTCTTGGAAACTGGCAAAGGGCAGGTAGCTAATTTTTTACATTTTTTAATTACCCCATAATTTGAATCCTATTATTAGCCATTTCTGACTAGAGTGGTGTCATACCAGGAAAAATTGTAGGATATACCGAGATACAGGTTCTCAAAATCTGACCCCTATGGTAAGAACACCTGGTTTACTCACCTATTGTAATATCCTTAACTAAGTAGTCTGAAAATCCAATTCATGAAACAGGAAAATTTGCACTTAATGCAAGGAGAGAATGGCTTGATATGGAGATCTAAAATATGGAGGGTCAGTGCCCTTCCCCGTAAAACTACTATGGTACGGTAACTCAAAGACAAATGATCACCCCTCACAGGATTATGGTGTCTGGCTATGAATAGAGATACAGTAGATCCTTACACTGTATTACCATTTTCATATACATTATTAGCTTGAACTAGCCTAATTATTTTATGAAAATGGAAGTTGAAAAAGTGAATACCATATGCCGGTGCTTAAAGAAAAAAATAAAAGTGTTTCCCCAGGTGGAGCAGAATCCAGTGATAAGAGTATAAATTTTAGTTTTGTTTTAAGGCTACTTTCTCTTTATATCTGTTTGTTGTGTCATTTATCTATAAGAGAATATTGGTTATGGGTCATTGCTAAGTTGGTACATGGTACATGGCTAACAAAGAACTTAGTTGCCTGAGGATGATATGTGGCACAGCATTGAATTTCACAGCTGAGCATATGATATCTGAATGTTGGTTCTAGTGATGGTCATAGTAAACGTAAGTTTTAATGGAATCATAATTTGGCTACTTCCTTCTTACAGCTAGTGTATACAGTAATCATCGTCATCCAGGCCTCCCTTCCCACCATTGGGTGGGGTGAGACAAGGTTCAGAGGGCTATAAAAAACATGAAAGAATGAGACATTAACCAAAGCTTGCCCACTTGAATGGGCAACACTCCCATTTATTTACTGTTCTTCCCCCAGAATCTTGGCTCCACCTGATGGGGGAGGGGGGGGAATCTGCATGTAGCATCATCCTCACCCATCTGACAGAATCAGTATGACAACCATGAAGTTAAAAAGGGATGGCAAACCTTGTTATGCACTCTTCTGCACAAAAATCAACCAGCTAGATTTATCTCTTTGTCAGTTCCTTAGCATTAGCAGCTTCCATGCCTGTCTTTTTCACAGTCATTTACCATATTTGTCCACCTTCTTGGCTTAGTGTCTCCTTCCACCTTTGATTTTGCTCAGATATACCATTTTCACCACCCTATTCACACTTATCCTCAGTACAGTAGTTCATGTGAAAATTATTAATATGGATTGCACATGTATTGATACATCAGAAATGCATTTTTCAAGTCTTGTTTCTTAATTGGACTAAATGTGGTGAGCTTTCCAGTGCTAGAAGTCCGTACAAAATTCTATAGTGTTTACATCTTAGGGTCTGGAAATGCAGTTGCCATGAATAACTTCATCTCAGCTACAGGCAGTACCTGTATTTACTGTTATTTGTACATCTGTACTTATTAGTTCCCTTTATTTTGTGTTAAATTTTCCTTGTTCATCTAACAAAATTTTTGAACACTGACATATTTACTAGGTTTGGTAAATGGCAATACATATAACATTAAACAGATTTTTCTCAGTGACTGACTCATTGCTTTCCAGCCAAAGTGTAGTGTACTCAGCACACTCAGAGTGTAGCTATGAGACTGACCATTCATTAAGCTGCACAAATGTTCAAATAATCAACCAAAGCACACATGGACAGGTTACTTTAAACAATTATCATGCTCTTGAGCAAAATAATGTAACAGTATCTCAGCATTTTTACATATCCAATTGGCCAATACAGAGGACAAATATTGACATTGTTTTGGTATAGGCACTGATGCTGCCATGGATGCCCCTGCTGTGATAAGAGAGTGGGTAAACAATCCCATTGCCAGTTACCAAGAGGAATGCTGGTAGCTGTGAATTAACCTTGCTACATGGTTGGTCTGTGATTAGCTACTCACACAGTGTTAATTAATTTCAGAAATCCGAGAATTCCATGAACGAGCAGACCACTTCATCCAGGTAGCAGACACACTGAGCTCAGCAGTGGAGGCAGAAAAAATGAAAGCAATTGGGTGCAGAAACCTGATCAAGAGTATGAGCAAGCAGAGAGAGGCACAAGAGCAGCAGCTTCTTGTGAGTTTAATGGACCATTTTTTTAAAATAATGATACAGTAGACCAGAATTTGTCCAGAGAATTAAAAAAAAAAGGAACAGTGTTTTCTATATACTGTAAATACTTTGCATGTGACACACACACACACACACAAACACAAACTTTATCCATGCATTCAAATACAGTACTCATGGAGACATTTTATTGCAGGCTCTTATTGGGGAAAAGAAGCTGGAACTGGAGCGGTTGAGAGTACAGTATGAATCCCTCCACCGCACAGAGGCTGAGCAACTTGAGTTCATAGAACAGTTCATATTACAAAAGTAACGAAAATCATCCCTAGTTATGTACACTTTCGGAGAGTGACATATTACTATGCTGTGACTTCCACAGGTTTGGTGAATTCACATTTTCACTGTACAGTACTAGGTATTTATTTATTTACCAGGTATTTATTTAAATAGTTACTAGTTTATTTATGATGATGGCTCTCCTCCGTCAGGATGATCCCAGGAACAAGAAAGGTGATGGAGATGATGATAGTGATGATAATACAGGTCTTCCCCCACTTGCGAAAGTTACGTTCCGAGAAACTGCTCATAAGTCAAAAATGCATTTAATACACTAAACCAATCAAGCATCATAGCCTAGCCAAGCCTTTTAACCCGAGGCGTCCAGACGACATATGGATACAATGCCGAGTTTTGTCACAGTGACACCCGACGACATATCCATACATTTTGTAATTGTGAGGTCCGTCATTTGCACGTTTTTCAAGTTTCACGGGTGATTTTTGGTAGGCATATGTGGGAGACCTTCCTCTACCCAACGCCAGGTGGAGATAATGCCTGGCCCCACCTGACCCCCCCCTGTACGCCATTTTCTCGGCAACTCACCTGTTAGCAGTGACCTGGCCAGTACATGTTGCACCACAGTCTCTCCAATGATGAAATTCAAGGCAAAAGTGATTCCCATGGTGGAGGACAAAGGAAGAAAGAGGACAAAGGAAGAAAGAAGCCAGAGGAAGAAACAAGCAGAAGTGAAGAGGCGGTAACATCGTAAAGGAAGGTGCCACATGCTGATGTTTTGGGGGAGTGAACAACGCTTATATCACCTATATTATTGTGTGAAAACCAATATACGCATGTACTACATATAAATTTGTACCAAATAAAGAAATATTTACATATACTGTAAAGAGTGGTTAGGAATAGTTACCCCTCCCAAGAAAACATCTTGTTAAGCCTGGCCTGAGAGAATACGGTACCAAGGTGGGGGTACTGTTACATGTATTTGGTATTTCTAAACTCAACTGAGCACATTCTCTCTGAATTTTCAATGTTTCTTATAAAAAGCTGAGGTTTTAGCCAAAAAAAAAAAAAAAAAAAAAAAAAAAAAAAAAAAATGAGGGGAGGTGACTCCCAGTGTGATGTTACAGTGAGTGGAGAGAGACTGGAATTGGCGAGAGAATTCAGATACCTGGGTACACTGATAGAAAAGAGGAAAATGTGCAAAAGAAGTGGAAAGTAGAGTGACACAAGGAAGGAAAGTACCTGGTGCTATGAAGGCCTTAATAAGAAACAGAGACTTGAGTGTTGCAGCTGCATGAGGCTTACATGAAGGAGAGTTAGTGCCAGCCTTAACACATGGGTGTAAGTCAATGGTGTGGCATGAAAATGAAAAGTCAAGAGTGAGAACATTGGAGTTGGGGCTGCTGAGGAATGTATGTGGAGTACAGAGAGTGAACAGGATATGAAATAATGTGATTCGTGAAAGATGTGGAATGAGGAGGTCTGTGGACACCAGAATCGAAGAGCATGCACTGAGATGGTATGGTCATGTGGAGAGAATGGATAACAGTAGTGGTGAAAATAGTGTATTTTAGCGAATTTGAAGGAGGAAGGAGGCACGGTAAGCCAAGGAGGAGGTGGAGGGATATGGTGGATCAGTGTATGAGGAAGAGAGGTATGAAAGTTGGGAACTGACAAGAGATCGAGCTGGATGGATGAATGCTGAGAAGTGCATGATCAGTGATTTGGCACCCCATTTTAATGTGACAGCATTCGGATTGACTCTGCTGGATATGTTTATGTGAAGCTACAGAATGTAGTGAAAGTTTTTTGGCGTTCAGATAGAGCCAGGATTCCGGGGGCTTGAATGATGAGTGAATGGAAGCGTGACCCATTGGATTGGGCAAACTTGGGCTGTGTGGATGTTGCTACTCCTCACCCTGCCCTAGGGTGGGAAAGGAGGTCAGGATGATGATGATGATGATGGTGATGGTGATCACTGCACTGTCAGTGGCAATACAGGTTTAACTCCTTCACTCCCCCCCCCCACACACATTTTTTTGCCTCCAGACTTTCACCTAGGAATGCATTTTTTTTTTTTTTTTTTTTTTTTTTTTTTTTTTTTTTTGAGGGCTAGATATAGCCTTAATTAACTCCTTAGGTGCTATTTATATGCCTAAGCTGAATAAAATCATGTAATGGTAGCAATAACAGAAAACATGTCACCAAATTAAGGTGTTAAATTACTGCTTGTGAACAACACATGGTACTATAAAACAAATATTCATTTAACACTCTTAATCTCATATCCTGTGATAGGAAAGCACTATAATATGTTTACTTGTCATTTTATTGTGCCAGAATAATATGACTAACACCTGTTGTGACAAATAAAAAGATAAAGAATAGAATGTGGTGCCCTAAAACCTTCCTAAATATAAGACCTCTACATAAAGAAATGGCTGAGCAGTGGATAGACGATTCTGACATCAAATGTAGCTGCAAGAATGATGACATGCACATATTAAAGTAACTCTTCCATTTGAATCAAGAATGCATTCCAAAACATCACCTGTTTTTGTACAATCAGTATGTACTTTCAACTGGATGAAGCTGAAAAACTACTTCATAAAGGAGCAATTCATTGTTCATAGAATTTGTTTTGCTTTATACTAGAGAAATAATAAGCATCACAGACTTCAATAAAAACTACTTACTGTAACATGAAGACTTACCATAAAGTTTTTGAAAAATACAGTGCTGCACAACCATGCCTAAAATTTTAAATAAACTGCTGTACAGCTTTCTTCCATGCACCTCCACATAATGAATACTTATGAAAAAATTAACAGTTAGTATTACATTAATCTTTCAGTTTAATACAAGGTACAGTATTAATATTCCTGTACTTAGCTACATCTGATGCCAAACTTGTCAGTGACAGCTCAATCTAGGATATACTCAGCAACTCTCTAATTATTCTGCAGTTCAAATTCTGATTTTTCTTTTCTTTTTTTCACAGCCTTGGGAATAGCCAATTTATGAAAATGTAAATACCAGTACATTAAAGCTTTCATAGCTGTATCATTACATTATACATGTATAATAATCTTGTCTGAAACAAACACAGCATTGCAACCATCATGTAAACAATACAGAGCTTAATGAAAGGCTTGGTTACTTATGCAAATGGGTATATAAGCTTCTACAAGCAATGTGCTAGTATGAAAGAAAGAAAGAAAAAAAGTCTATTGATTATAAGGTAGCAATCCCCTTGTAAACTTTAAATCTTAGAACTAGAAAAATATGAAAAACATCAGCACACTGAGATCGCTTAACATTAACATACATGACCCCTATCGCTGACAACACTGCAGTTATGACAGCTGACTGAGAGAGCAACACAGAGCTGGACTTCACTACCACAGAGAGGCGAGGCTGGAAGAGCTGAAACCTCTCTTGTGATATGGATACCCATCTCCAACTCAACTCTTCTTTCTTAATGCAACACTGAGGACTCACTGCTTTTAATGAATTTAAACTTATGTCTTCATATAAGTTTAAGATATTCAGAATATGATCAATTAGTTCCAAGTGTTACATCTGCTGACAGATCTACACTACCAGTAAGCAAAGCTAATTCTATTCATAAACATTTAAAAAAGTCCCTTATAAACTAGGTGGATGAGCACCAGTGCAGGGAGTGATCACAAAAGAGGGCTGCTAGCTGCCACTGCCTCCCTCACTGTATGCAGGGAGGCACTCACACCTAGCTCAGACAACCTGCAATGGCACTGGTAAAAATGGCCTACCTAACACCACTTAACCTACCTAGCTCCTCTGTAGAACATGAACCTGGGATCATATTTTGACTAGGAAAATTTCATAACCAAAGATCCTGGCACTGTTCTCGGAGCTAAATTACTTACGAAAATTGACCAACAAACCAGACTAAATGAGTTTACCATGAGCAACTGCAGACAGAAGTCTTCATTATCCAGCTGCAGCTGATATAAGTGCCTTCACTTACCATGTTGCAACTGTTTATTTCTTAACTACAATAAACCTTGGATGGCACCTTGCAAGAGGGAAGGAAACAAGGGTGTTTTCAGATGCTGTACACAGAATTTTTAACGGATATATCAATACTTCCACAGCTTAACTATACTACCTGACAGCTGCTGCACTAATCATTATCATATATAGGATTTAGGTATGTCACTTATATACTTCACTCATACTATAACAACACAATAAACACAATAATAACAATAATTAAAAAAGCAAACTGTGTTTGTATCTGTCTAGTAGTGGTCTGGATTTGCCTAAACAGATTAAGCCCTTTCGGCTGAAGGATGTTTTATACTGTATGTTGGATTACTTCAAGAAAATTTTTCAGCTTAGAAGAGATCCCATCAAAATGAAAGAATTGTACTACACAAAGAAAATAAATAAAATAAATGGAACAACAACTGATGAGCACAACATATCTATTACAATGGACCATAACTTTATCAAACTTGCAAGAATCTTTGAATATGTATGAAGAGTTTAGTACATTAAAATCCACTCAGAACAAATTCAATTAAAAAAAAATAATTAAAAAAAAAATAATAATAATAATAATCTTTGCTAAAAAGCAATAAACACGACTAATGTGGTACAACAGCAAAGGGTGGTGAGACTGCTATTAACATCACCTGTCCACTCAAGATTGAATCCCATATGAAATGCCTATGATTACCCCCCCCACCACTCCTCCCTGTCTTTACAATAACCTTTTGACTGGATTTGCACAATACACCCATGTAAGTTAGGTACACAATAAGCTAAACTGACAAATTTTGTACTGTATTATAAATGATCTTTTAGTAATGTCTGTGACACAGCTGCTTTTAAAATTTTGTGTACACTACAACAAATGTCGCAAATGTACATATTAAACATCTGCATTGGCTGGACTGGGAATGGGTCTGTGTCCAGTTAGTCTTGATACAGTGGGTGTTGACAGCAACAAATATCAATACAGCTTGACAGATATGTTTGCACTGATGCTAGTATACATTCCTAACATGACAGTGCAACAAGCATATTTGAGCCTGCAGACATTATCTCATCCTGAAGGCCAAAAGAGACGTGGGTGAGGACAATGAGACGGGAAGCTGGAGATGAGTGTTGGGGAGCTCTTGAGGAGTTAGCACAAGATAGGATGTGGTGGTGTGAGTTCATCGAGGCCCTATGCATCCCCGAGGGTGCCACAGGAAATGATTGATTGAATGTATCTTTTAGGTAAGACAACTGAGGTTACATATCTCAATGTTACTTGCATCAAACAAACAACACTACAATTACCAGAAAATTCTGCACACTGCATCTGGAGGGGAAAAAAAAAAAAAAAAAAAAAAAAAAGGGGGAATAAAATAAAATAAAGGTACAGTGCACAACTGTTGTTCAGCAGGCACCTCTGATTAGTCCTCATAATTTATCAACAAAATAATGGAAATAATATATTACAACATCAAAGCTGCATTATCAACTTCACATTCAGTCAACAAGTGATGCTAAGCTTTCTTTTATGCTGCAAAATGTTCCATTTCATCATTCACCACCATTGCACCTTCAAAAAAGAAGTAGCTACATAGTGTAACAACAAAGTTCTAACAGGCTACACTGTATGAAACCCTAAAATAATATTACCTACCATTAATCCCAGAGAAACTGCATCAAGTGTAGAAAATAACAATAACAAACCAGTACCTCACTGTATAAAGTCAGTTCTAAGTATAAGATAATGTGCTGTACACTAGAGAAAGTGCAATAGTATTGAGTGAATACATTTCCCTTCCATTAATGAACTGAATAGCAAACACAAAATTAATAATAATGTTACAGACATCTTGACAAGTCCCTTTCATATGCTGCTACATTATCATCAGAGTTCTGCATTAACTTTTATTTTCCCAAATAAATATCTAATACAGTAAGACACGGTCAGGTACAGAGAATGGGTCACAATGCAGTAAAATCTAGTGATGTTATTCCTTTATGGACAGCAGACCTTAAAAGATCTCATGGGTATATGACATGAACTGTATATCCAAACTTTCATGCAGTACAGTACAAAGAACCAACTTTTTTGACATTCCAAAAGAAGTACATAATAGTACTGTTTAATATGGAATAAATTTTGGAGCATTCCTGATCCATACTGTACCGGCAACATATACACTAAAACTCCAGCAGCAATTACAGCTGGATAGTTGCCAGGCAGTGAAAATTCATTCCACTTGTTGACTGCTATTCGTTAAATGCATAAAATCGTACACCATGGCAGTAATGTTTACGGTATATTATAGGTCACTATGGTATATATAACTTAAAAATTTATGCTCTGTACTTAACATTATAAAATTAATTTAAGTAAAATTTTACAACAGATAAATGTATTTGCACTTAAAATATCAAAACAATATATGGAACTAAACTGTCAGACTTTCAGTTTGAACTTAAGTGTCAGGTAAAGAATCACAGCAAAATGGTGGCACAGTTGTGACTGCAGGTCAGCTGGGGTGACATTAAAGCGCTCCCCACATGCTCACCGGCACACCAACTACAGTTACTGCAAACTAGACAGGTTTCATCAATCTATTTTATAACAAGCTTCCAACACCTACAACCATTATCCCTGCAATGATGATGGTAAAAGTATCTTTCTTTAATTCACTCATTCATTCATTCATCATCTAATCCTGTGTTGCCCCATGAGGAGCGTAGGAGCCCGGGACTAGGCAAGTTGGTCCTGACATTTAAGATGAGTGACCAGCCTCACTCATCCCTAAGTGGCATTACATGAGTAATAAACCCCAACCATCCCTTGGATATAAACCTGCCCAGGCTCAATCCGACTGGAGCGCCTTAATTACCCACTAAACCGCCAGGCGCCATAATTTGGTTATATGGTTACCACCCAGCATATCAAATGGTTTTCTGGTGTATGGGAACCATTTGGTTTGTCACTCAGTTTAGAGTTACCCATAGACAGAAGGAAGTGGAAAGAAGGATGGAAAGAATGACAAAAGAGGAAGGAAAGAAGGAAGAGAGGAAAGGGAAGCTGACTGAGAGCAGTCCTACATCAAGTGAGTGGATGGTGAGTGCCCCCACCTACCATTTCAGTATCATCATAAAAAATCTGTTCGCAGTGTCTATATACCAAAGAAGCTAACGTGCTCTTTCCTTCAAATGAAACATAAGCTTTGATATCATTAGAGTTGATGCACTGCACTATGTCTTACTTCAAAATCATCTTACAGCCCTACACCATCTTCATTCTAAAAATGCACTTTCAGTTTTAACTAACTATATACTAGGAACAAAAAATCCCTACCATCTTCCAATCAGACAACATTATATACGGTAGGAAGTTCTCTGCCTTCTCACACAACCTGTTCTAACTATTACTTACTATGTCTTCATCAACTGTATCTTGCTGGTCTCATGCGACCTCCAGTACAGTTTTTATTTATCTCATTATCTTTTAACCCATACGCTGCAACATGCCTGTCCATAAGCAGCATGCCTTCCAGAACCTTGCCCAGATTTTTTGTTTTTCATGTTTCCTTACATCACAAAATGCATTTTTATGCTTGATGGGTAGCCATATATGGCTTCATGTAACTTCTGTCTTACACTATGGATGATGGTGCCTATTTTTCTGCCTGCCTGGGCACAAGTTGGCCCACACATGGTCTGGGGGAAAAAAAAAAAAAAAAAAAAAAAAAAAAAATTTGTCTTCAACTCATAGTTACCCCTGAACTGAGCACGTAGGTTCTTCTAATCTGTTTCATTTGTAGGCAAAATGACTGATTTACTTGTTTACTGATGTTTTATTCCAGTGTGTTAAGTAGTTCCACGAGAATTCTTGAAATGAAAACAATCGATTATTCCCAATTCTCCTATACCACAGACCTACTGTCTGACAAGCATATCATAAACTAAGGGTTAAAATAATACCCTACCATCATCTTTCCTGTGCTGATGCATGTTTAGCATATTGTATCAGAGCTTAATAATACTAGTGGAACCTCCTACTTGCATACTTTACCTAGGATGACTGATGTCATTTAATTAATCTTTAAAAAATGTGGATGGTACAAATGTGTGGAGGGCTGGGCTGGGTGGGAAGGGTGGGTTTAGAACTCTGGTCTACAGCTGCAATCTTTGCTACATTCTATTCTAAACCAAAATCTTTACTTTCACAGCCAACTGTGCTACTTTTAACTACCCTTCTTTCTCCTCCAACTACTGTAGTCTTTCTTTCATGAACCCTTTCCATCAGGTGATGTATATTTTTATTTTATACTTACTACCACTAGAAGACTGCTCAATGTTCAACTAAGACAAACCTCTAGTAGTGAAGGGGTTAATGAAGGGTGTATCTAACTCCTCCTGTTTGAAAACTTTCAAAAGTTGAATAAGTTCATCTCAATGTAGCAAGAATAAATCATTATACAACGTCACTGAAACAGAAGGGCTGGTATTAATTAAGGGCTTATCCCAAACAAAATACAAAACAAAACAGCTTTCATCACTGTCGATTGCACTTGACTCTGGTACTGTTTGCAATAATATGAGTCATATCATACATATTATGCACCTTTGTACTCTGATAAAAAATGACTGAATAGGTTATAAATCTTGGTAAATTCTTATCTAATACTGAAAACAAACCAAATCAACACAATTCACCACATTTGTACTAAATACTGTATAAGAAATGAAATACCGTAACTAAAACACTAATTATATTAACAAAAATATGCAACATTATGTCACAGATTGAAATCTTTCTCCTAAAAGTTCAATAATGCAAATATAACAGACAAAAAAATCTGATAAACATCCACAGAATACCCATATCATTTAACAGATTTAGGTGGTCTAATTAGTTATCTCTTCACCAAATATCTGTACTATTTAATCAACCATAAGTTAATGGATAAATAAGCAACAAGATGAAGTAGCAAATTTCATGTGGAATTTTCATTTAAGAAACATTTTAAGTTTGGCTAAACCAATTATCAGTAAGACTTCCCATGAGACAACAATTTACTGTCCTACTCTTACACATATTTGCTGACAGTTCCCATAACAAATTTATACCTATTATCGGTAACCCCTTTAATCATGATTTTTTTTTTTACGTCACACTACCACCAAATCATTTTATTCAATAACTCTGTTCAACTATATTACTGAGGGGGGTGATTACATCAATATCTAACTCTTCCAGTTCAAAAATTCTCCCCAAATCTGAATAAAATCATCTACGGAAAAAAAAAAAAAAAAAAAAAAAAAGACAAAGGGCTCCCTCAGGCACATGCATGTTTTTTGTATTGTGCTCCAAAATTACATGAGTTCCAAGATCAACTGCATCAGAAAAATGAAGGGATTCAAAGCCTATACTTACAGTGCAGGTGCTTTCACTTCAGATCCTGAGAGTATGAAATTCTGAGATGAAAGCCTGCAAGCACTGCGAATTTTGCACTTAATGCAGTATGATGATACAATGCTGAAAGCATCAAAATGCCTGAAGGAGTTAAATACCCCACATCCTTGTTTCATATTCAGTTTCTCTGCAACTTGCATTTCAAAATTTAAAAGCACTATTCTTTATTTTAGTATCCTATGATTTCTACTATAGTGTTGCTACTGATGATTTAGGTGGCACAGACCTGACTCCAGTACTCTTATCTACACACATCAGTTTCTGCCCTCTACTTCTAAAGTAAGGTATGACAAAAATTAATACCAGTATTCATGTTCAGATGCCCTGACTAGCCATCATCTGCAGCTTCTTCAAGTGGCGAAGGGCCCGCTTGGCAGCGGTGGACTTTGCAATACGGTAATTACGACCCACCCCAGAGAAGGAGCCTTTGCCAAATATCTCAACAGACACCCTTACCTTACCATCCACCAAGCGCTCTGGCTTACCAAACTTGGCTGTCTCTGGCTCCATTTCCAGCAGCTCCCGTATTGGTGACTTGGGCACTACACCACTGAACTGTTCAATCTCCCGACACATCATGGAGTAGTATACAGACCACACAGCATCCAGAGAGCCCCCAGAGTCCAGGAAGATGGCCCCTGCCACACTCTCAAACACATCACCAAGTGCTTTGGGCACTTCAATATCTTCAGCAGCCTCACACTCATCTTCTTCCATGAAGTAGTACTGCAAAAGGAATTCACTGTTATTAACACACAGAGGATGGCCAGGAAACCATGATTTATTCTAGCTAATACAAGGTGTATTTCACTTAGCTGGGGAAGCTCACCATCCACTCACTCAATGTAGTGCTGCTTTGGGTGTCTACCCTTTCCTCTTTTCCTTCCTTCCTCTTCTGTCTTTCTTTCCTTCATTCTTTCCTCTTCCTTCTGCCTATGGGTGACTTTACACTCCCTCTTGTCTTTCTTTCCTTCATTCTTTCCTCTTCCTTCTGCCTATGGGTGACTTTACACTCCCTCTTCTGTCTTTCTTTCCTTCATTCCTTCCTCTTCCTTCTATGGGTGACTCTACGCTGAGTGACAAGCCAAATGATTTCCTGTACACCAGGAAACCACATACTATTTTGGGTGGTAACCATATAACCAAATTACGGCACCTGGTGGTTTAGTGGGTAATTATGGTGCTCCAGTCGGATGGAGCCTGTGTTGGTCTATATCTAAGGGGTGGTTGGGGTTTATTGTTTCCGTAGTGCCACTCAGGGATGAGTGAGGCCAGTCACTCTCATCTTAAATGTCTGGACCAACTTGCCTAGCTCCAGGTTTCTAGGCTCCTCATGGTGCAGCATAGGACTGGTTGATGGATGGATGAATAAAGTATCAAGAGTCAAATGTTTCACAACTAAAAACTATTTAATCTTGACTGACTCCTACTTCCTTCATTCTTTCCTCTCCCTTCTGCCTGTGGGTGACTCTACACTGAGTGACAAGCCAAATGGTTTCCTGTACACCAGGAAACCATTTACTATGCTGGGTGGTAACCATATAACCAAATTTTGGCACCTGGTGGTTTAGTGGGTAATTATTGTGCTCCAGTCGGATTGAACCGGTGAAGGTTTATATCCAAGGGGTGATTGAGGTTTATTGCTCATGTAATGCCACTCAGGGATGAGTGAGGCTGGTCACTCTCATCTTAAATGTCAGGACCAACTGCCTAGCCCCGGGCTTCTACGCTCCTCATGGGGCAACATAGGATTGGATGATGGATGGATGGACTCCTACTAAGATGGCTGAGATATTAAGGGATTTTATTCTGGCTAGTCTGGGACATACATACATACAGTATTATACATCATCATCACAACCTCCTTTCCCACACAAAGATAGTGTATGGCATTTTTGAAGTCCAGAGAGCAAATGAAACACATGACAAATGTAGATCTATCAAGAATTAGCCCAGTTAAATGAACCCTACAGTCATTCACTCACCATTCCAACCCACACAATCGTGGTTCCCCCTCACAGGCATAAATATCTATACTGTGCTTACGTCCATATATCATAAATACACAAAAAAGATCCCATGCTATCTCTTAACCCGTATTCGCCGGGTATGGACTGACGCAAAAGGGGTGGACAGAGACCGTCCGGTGTCAGTAATAACCGCAATTGTTTTAACGTCACAATTTGACGTGGCCCCCATTTGATCTCGTCACCAAAGGGTGGAGAGAGACTCCCACCACCCAATGCACGGGTACCTCAGTCTTCTCTGTTACTTTGCCTGGTGTGGAACGATGTTTTCTGAAACATCCTTGTCTGATTCCGTTCCCACCTCACACCGACCCCTTGCCTCATCCACCCCTTCCAGATCTCTTTCCAAGGATACTAGGAGAGGTTCAGTGAAAGTGTCACTGGATGTGCCTTGGACGCCACAGTGTCTACTTTATCTAGCAGTGGAGAAGTTATCACGCTGAGAGCAAAGCCGAAGTCGGGGCCACATGCACACACATGAATACATCCTGCTTCAAGCACCAAAAGCCACTCATCTTCTTCACGTCCTTAGTAATTGATGCGACCACTACCAGACTGGGAATGCTTTCATTTGCAAGAAGAAGAGTTGATGATTTATATGGTGTTTGTTTTCCTAACCCCTATAGTTTCAGAGATATTCATCCATTCATCATCCAATCCTATGCTGCCCTATAAAGAGTGTAAAAGCCTGGGGCTAGGCAAGTTGGTCCTGACATTTAAGATGAGTGACCAGCCTCACTCATTCCCGAGTGGCATTACATGAGCAATAAACCCCAACCACCCCTCAGACAGAAACGTACACAGGCTCAATCCAATTGAAGCACCTTAATTACCCACTAAACCACCAGGTACAATAATTTGGTTATGTGATTACCACATGGTTTCCTGGTGTACAGGAAACCATCTGGCTTGTCACTCAATGTAAAGTCACTCAGAGGCAGATGGAAGAGGTTTGAAAACAAGCGATTTTGGGGAAAATGCCCATACGGAGAGAACGGCTGCACCGAAATATACCCGGTGTCTAGGGGTTAAGGAATCCCAGTATTGAGGTTGGTCATGGTAAAGCTGATATTTCATATGAAGTGGAAGGAAAATCAATTCCCAAACCAACTACTGTAATTACTTACCAGCAAATGTTGGAAACTGTTGAGAAAATGAAATTTAAAATGTCTAAAAAGATCAGTAACAATGCAATAACCTCAAACTGGAGTTTGACTATTTGCCTGTGGCTGAGTTTCTTCCCTAAGAGTGATGATTGTGAGGCTAGTATCAAGACTGCAGCCACACTTCACTCTCACTGTAGTATCTCATGGAGTCAACAATTGCATTTATTTGAAAGAAGCACTAAGCCCTCACTGGGCAGAACTGAATTACAACACTTCATACAGGCACTAAGACATACCATAATTCGTCACCCACCATGCATTCACTTGACATTTTTTTTCAGTTTAAAGCTCTTAATTAACTTACAAATACTTCTCACATAAAATATGATGTATTCTTTACTGAGTGATCAGTGTGTGCCCACACAAGGGTAAATAATCAAACAAACTGCACTTTTCTTAGTACTTTAGTTACACTGCTCAAAAGACACCGAGTTGGGTGAATGCCTGTAGAGCCAGTTTCAATGACCATGTTGTTTTGTAAAGTTAAATTTTAGTGCTTTCTCCTCCTGTGCAATACCTGGATTCTAACTCATCCCACCTCCTAAGAGGTAGTAGGGTTGGAATGATGAGTATTTTTCATTCTTTTCCCTACAAATTAACTATTATGGTATTCAACAAATCTGATTCATAACCAAAAAAGGAAAAAATCTCAAGTACCCTGGTCGTATATACTTGTGTAAATTACGTTTTTCACATCATTTACAAAGGGTCTGACTGCTTGGATGCATCAACCTCGGTCACCTGATAGAGGCTCTCCACACTGCTCAATCTCTGGTAGCCTCCCTATTCAGCCCCTCATCCCTGACGTCACACTCTACAACCTCATCCCAGCACACCAGCACTCATTTTCCTTTGGATTAGCTCATCCATTGTACCAGTGAAAAATCTTGACAAACTGACCCTTCAACATCTTTAATCCAATGATGTGCTGTATTTCCTATGCTTGCTGTATACAGACAATTCTAAATGCTGTATTCCTTATTCTTGATGTATAGGGACAATTCTATCATACATTCTTCTTCTGAACTGAAAGGAATAGAAATAGATTTCATTAGCTAACTACCTTTACCTTGAAAAGTCACCTTAAAAAAAAAAAAAAGAAGAAGAAGGAGAAGGAGAAGGAGGAGGAGGAGGAGGAGGAGGAGGAGGAGGAGGAGGAGGAGGAGGAGGAGGAGGAGGAGGAGGAGGAGGAGGAGGAAGAAGAAGAAGAAAAAAAGAAGAAGAAGAAGAAAAAAAGAAGAAGAAGAAAAAAAGAAGAAGAAGAAGAAAAGAAGAAGAAGAAGAAGAAGAAGAAGAAGAAGGAGTGCATATAACACCTCACCTCTTCATTAATCTTGTGACCATTCTCCTCCTGCATCTTGACAAAATCTCTCACCACACGGTCCAGTCCGGGCGAAAAGTGTCGGAAATACTTGTGGAAGTCGTACTTGACTGCCAGTGAGGCAAATATAGTGTTGTTGACCAAAGCCGAGCGCAGGTCAGTCAGGGCACCAGGGGAGTGCTGACGTTTGTCCTCATAAAGATGACGAGTTATCAGGTAATCTGATGGACAAATTTAAAAAGTTAATCTAGCAAGTAAAAAATAAATAATACATGTAATAATCTGGTCTTTCATTTCTCAAAAGCGCCAGTCCTTCCATGGGGAATTCACTAGTGCTTGACACATATAACCTTATTTTTACAAATACAAGAATTTTGACATATCTCATCGTTTTTGTTTTCGTTTTTTAAAGGTTCCAACATGCTTGCATGTGTCGGCCTATATACAATACAAACTTCATCAGAAAAAAAATATGAAAGTGGCAATAATTAAACCCTATAATCATCTGTCAGAATAACTCTCTTCAGGTCACAGCATTTTGAAAAATGAAAGGCTTTCAGCTGTCTCTTAAAGGATTCAACAAACTAGAGTTTCTCATGGACAAAAGCGATCTATTATATAATCCAGGGGCTCTATACACAAAAACACGATCAGAGAAAGATGACGGAGAATGGCTCCAGGCTCGTCAAGACGCAAGGAATCATCTTTGCTATGTAACATCGCACCTGAGTGTGCCAATGGAAGTTGTAACAATTCAGCAAGATACTTCGGTCCACCAAACTTAAGAACCTTGAATGTAATTAGACACGGTTTAAATTCAATTCTAGCCTTTGCTGGTAAACAAGGCAGCTCAATTACGAACTGGGTAGTCAAGGTTGTCGGGGGTAGACCAATGATAAGCCTTGCTGTGCTGTTCAACACAGACTGAACTTTTGTTAGTAAATTATTTGGAAGACCTATCCACAGTGAATTGCAATAATCGACACGAGACAAGACGACTGCATGGACCAATGAGAGGCAATGTCTATTCAGGAATTTTCTCACAGAGTACAGATTTCTGATATGCAAGTTACACCCTCTGACAAATTGATTAATATGTTCTTTGTAATTTACCTCTCAATAAAAATAAACACCCAGATATCGAACAGAGCTGACCAGATGATGTTGTGGCACACGAATGTCCAAAGCCAGGGCACCCCTTCTGTTTCCTCTGATGATGATGATCTCAGTTTTACCATCATTTAGCTTAAGTTTCCTCCTTGCCATCCAAATCTTAATATCAGACATTAGAGATTTAAGCTTAGTCTTGGTATTGTTAATATCTGATCCCTTAACACAGAGCTGGGTGTCATCAGCATGAAAATGATAGGACACATCATGAGCATCAAGTAAAGACAATAAGCTACTCGTGTTGATTGAAAATCGAATTGGACTCAAAACTGACCTTTGAGGGACTCTGATCAGAGAGGAAGCAGAATCAGTGCTAGCATAATCAACAACTACTTTCTGAGATCTGCCCGACAGATACGACATATGGAGCAAAAGAGCACTATCACGAACGCCATGAAAATACAGATCATCAAACAACAGTTTATGATATATAGTATCAAAAGCTGCAGACAGATCCAACACAACTAGGAGAGAGGACATCCCACAACAGGTGTTTGCCACCAAGTCACATGAATCCTTGCTAATGCAGTTTCAGTTGAATGGCATTTTCTGTATGATGATTGAACAACAGGAACAACTCTGTTATGTTTGAGTAGTGGTAAGCGTTGATCAAGTATGGCCAGCTCAATAAACTTGGATAAGAAAGACAGGTTAGAGGTGGGATGATAATCTGTCATACTCTCAACATTAAGGCCAGGTTTCTTGATTAGGGGCCTAAGCAAAAAACGTTTCTCAGATTGCACAAAATTACTTTCTAAGAAGCATCTACTTATTATGTTGCAGATAAAGTCTGCTGTGAGCTCGTACACATCAGGCAGTTGTGACAAGTTACACGGATTGAGTGGGCAAAATGTTTTGTTAAGTTCTCTGATGTAACATTTGACTTTATTTACATCCAGTGGATGAACTGTTGAAAGCAAATGATCCCCTGTGCACCATGATTGGAAGTCAACTGAGTACACTTCACTAGAAGAACTGATGTCTCAATAATTTCTTACGGTAGATATCTTAGTTGTAAAAAATGTAGCAAAATCAGACGCCAATTGGGCATTGGATACGGACGGTTTAACAATTACATTCCTCCGACCAACCAAATCGTTCACAACTGCAGACAGTTTTTTATTTCTTATCACCACCACATAAATCAACTTTTTGGGATAATACCTTGCCTTTTGGGCTTTTACAGTGTGAACAACTGTTCTTCTAGCAAAAACATAAATAAAACGAGTTAATTCGGTCTGTTGCAAGCGTGACTCACATTCTGCCTTTCTATGTTGTCTATGAAAAGAATTAATGGATGGACCATACCACGGAGAATTATCATGTATAATGATCGTTTTTACTACCTCAGGACAACAATAACGGTCAAAAATTGACCTAAAATCATTGTTATAAATATCAACTAAATCATCAAAAGAAAGATCTAAAGAATCAATGTACATTAGTTTAAATGCTGATCTTTTTCCAAACACATCAAATGATGGTCAACTTTCCTGTAATTTCTAAACCTGATGACCTTTTTATAGGAAGGGATTTCAGGATATCAAAACTAAAAGTGATCAGAGCATGGTCGGAGATGAGGGGCCAACTAAGTCAACCTCCACATAGATACACGCCTGCAATCAACAGGGGACAAGATCAAGTCAAGGACGTGTCATGTGACATGAGCCGGATCACTCACATAACTGAAAAAATTATTTTGGGTGATCAACTCAAGGAATTCTGAAGAAAATGATTTTGACTGCAACTGTCAACCTAGTAACTGAAATCGTTGCAAACAAGAAGTCCTCCAGCTTTAACAGAAAACACTTCAAGAAACTGCCCAAACTCTTCCATAAAACCTTGATCTGTGCCCGCACAACCTGATCGATAGACAATTGCAATTCTAATGGTATTCTGATGGAAATTCATTAATACTTCCATAACTTGATATGAAGATGGGGTCAGGTCTGAGTCTATGAGAGTAACGTATGCAAGTGCTGCCAAGTTGATGAGTGCTACACCTCCTCCCAGATAGTCAGCACCATGCCTGGGAATACTTATAACACAATGTGTCTATGGCAAAGCACGACAAATTATATATCAGACTCTTACAACCAGGCTTCAGCCCAGCACAAAATGTCAAGTTCGCGCCAATTTAGAGCTTCATTAATGTGGTCTATCTTATTATAGATGGAATGAATGTTTAAAAGACCCATCCTTAACAGGTTCAAAAGGAACATAGTTTTTTGAATGGTCGGAATTGGTGTTTTCAATCAATCTGTTTCTATGAGAAATCACAGGAACAGATACATGCAAAATGGGCAACCGACTAAATTAGTGTTAGCTTCTTTATGTCTGATGGAAGAACAGTTGATGCATTTGGGTGAATTTCAGTTACTACATTCATTTTCGTTTTTATAAGCTCCAACATCCTTGCATGTGTCGGCCTTGGTCACATAATGGCGGCTCTCCATGCTGCACGATCCATTGCAGCCTCCCTGTTCAGTCCCTTAACCCTGAGGTCACACTTAATGACTTCGTCCCATGTCTTTCTTGGTTTACCTCTCACAACCCCACCCCCAATATTAACACTTCTCACCTTCCTCACCCAATTATCATCCCCCATCCTCTCGACATGTCCAAACCATCTCAATCTACCTCTCCTCATCACAACACCAATACACTCCAGTCCCATCCTACCTCTCAACTCTTCCATCGTAAACCCAGCCCCTCCAGGCCTTGGACGCAGGGACGCACTACACATCCACCTAATCATTGTCATTTCTGTACGTCTGAGCCAGCGAATATCTTCCTCCTTCACTCACCAGGTCTCTACCATACAGCATTACACCCTTAACACATGCTGCATACAAAGACCCCTTAGTCATGTGAAAGGGCTTCAAGTACCATGATAAACAACATGGGACTCAAGACTGACCCCTGATGCACATGAACATTCATGGAAAACTCATCACTCAAATCTCCATTCACTCTTACCTGGGTGTGAGCACCCACATACATAGCCATAACCACCCTAACCAGCCACTCCTCCAAGCCAAGCTTTCTCATGGCCCACTTCACCACCTCTCTAGGGACTCTGTCAAAGGCCTTTTCCAAATCAACAAAAACAAAATAAAGATCCCTTCTCCTACCAATATATTTTTCCTGAAGCTGTTGAACAATGAATATGGCATCAGTGGTCCCCTACCTGGGATAAACCCAAACTGCATCTCATCAATATTCACTCATTCTCTAATCATACCTTCTAAAACGCTCTCCATTACCTTCATTGTCTGATCTAAAAGCTTTATACCTCTATAATTTCCTCTTTCCAGGGCATCACCCTTCCCTTTATACACATTTACAATTACACTCTTTAGATTTATGGGCTCCAGCACAAACAATACATTTAGGTTCATCATTTTTTCTAGAACACCTCTCAGATGTATGACCAAAAACCTGACAATGATGACGGTTTGTAACCCAGAATCTGTCAAAAGCTCGGAATCTTATAAGATCCACATAGATATAGGTGCCCTGTTCTATGACGGAGGATCTCACCTCTGGCGACATCTTCAAGACAGCAGTTTTAGCGTCATTCCATGTTTTTGTGAAGAGAAGGTTGAGGGTACAACCTCGAACAATGAGCTTCTTAATTCTATTGTTTTTATTCAGAATGTTTGGGATGATGTCACACATCACCCAAGGGAGACGAAAGGCCTTTCTTCTTCATTTCTGGCAGCAATTTCTTTGGCTCTGATAAGCATTAAGTGCCAAAATGATCATTCTGTATCCCAACCACTTCACCTTTGGTCTCAGCTGATGGAAACTTCAGTACTAGCCCACCAGCCCTGGTCTTAAGGTACCGAGTCAAGTACACCTCTGATGTCTTCTGGTTCCATTTGATTTGTCGGTGCATCAGCACTGCTTTTTGGTTTTATGCTCAGTACCTGTTGACTACTAATGGCTTTTTTCTGGCCATAAGCACTGATCTCAACCATGCCACAGGCAGATCCTTCTCTCCCCCAGTGAGAGACCCCAAAACAGCATCCACAAATGACTTGGCCTGGTCCTGAGTGATAGCCACGGGTGATGAGACCTTGGTCTCTAGTGCCTCCGTCTGTTTGAAACATCTTTGACAACCTAAAAAACTGGCCTAACAACCTCATCTGTGAAGTACACAGATAACATAAAATAATAAAAAAGTGCAGATGGTTTGACCTGTAAGATGATGGGTTAGCAGGTAATGGGTGAATTTATGAAAAGTTTAAGTATCTGGCAGATGTGTAATGTGTACCTTAAATAAAAAATTGATCAACCCCCCATCTGTCTGGCTGAGCAGACCCATTAACCACAGACAGGTAATTGCCCCTGCAGGTCCATCCCATGCAGTGAATTAATGTTCCCTTGTGGCAGACAATGCTCTACCACAGTTAGGGGCAGGAACAGAATAAAGGTTTTGTTCCAGGATGAATGCCATATTTGCGTCTCTCCACTCAGTTAACAGGCACCATAGGAGGTTCCACATCACCCTGTTATTTGGTTACCATCCTGCACTATAAATGGTTTTCAGGGTTACATGGAACCATTATGTTTGTCACTCAGTGGAGAGCTACCTGAAACTGAAAGAAGTGTAATAAAGGTGACAGGAAAGATGGGAGAAACAGAACAAAAAATGATAAAGGTGAAGGAAGAAATACTGTAGGCTGGTTTTCAGTGTAGCCTATGATGGCTGCTCCCTCAGAGGATCCCTACTGGATCTGGCTATGGTACAACAAAGTTTTTCTAAAGGCTGGACACCTAACAAAGCACCAAATTACATCCACATACTTACTAAAAACTGCTGAAAATAAAAATCTCAAGTACATAACAACGTTTGAAATACTGTGATGTGGAAGTGTTCTTGGACACTTACATGGCAATACCTAAAATATTTAATGGTAGTCAACTACTTGCTACCTCTAAGTAGAATGTAATCAAATGATAAAACTAGCTGAGCAAAATGCATACAGGATGAAATTGAAAGATGTTCAAGGGCACTATTTCCTATAACATTCACAATCTCAACAGTTATTAATAAAACTATATATTAACAGAGGATTACGACTGTATTCATCCTTACCAAGAACAGCATCTCCTAAGAACTCCAGCCGCTGATAACAATCTGTGAGACGATTCTTGTAATATGAGGCGTGCGTGAAGGCCTGCAGCAGGTAGGAGCGGTCCCTAAAGGTGTACCCAATCTTATCTTCAAACACCTTGTAGCCACTAAGCAACAGTTCCAGCTGATCACTGGAGTCTGTAATGGGGCAGTGGTGGAGGGGCGACTGTGGTGGTTCCAGGTGGCCATACATAATTTCCACAATGTCACAACCTCTTTTTTCCACTTTACATGGTAGAACTTTTATGCCCAACCAGGACATGAAAAGGAGAGCTCCTCGCGGTCCACATGTGGTGAGGTAAGCTCCTATGAGTGCCTCTACACAATCAGCTATACTCTTGTCTGGAATACTGTGTTGTGTGAGCAGGTTATATGGGATAAATATCGGGAGATCATGGGGGTTCTGGGTGGCCATAAGTTCACTGGTGACCTGCTCCGTCTTGCTTCGTTTGATTTGCTCCGAACGTTCTTGCACCAAGCGGCGGATTTCTTCGCTGCCTAAATCATGGAGACCTGGAAGATCAGCCATGTTCCAGTGACCTGCAGGGACACCTGAGTCTATAAGGGCTTCCTCTAACTCCCTTGGCACAAAGTAGCCAGGGGGAAGCCAATTGTCATGAGGCTCAAATTTGGTGGCCACCATGCACTCACCCAGACCTTTGCGTTTCCCCAGGCGGTACAGGTTGAGGTTACTGACTTGCTTGGAGCGTAAATAACTGAGCTTGCCTTCGTGCCTTTGTGGGTATGTGCAGTACAGAAAGGTTGTGATGGCGTACTTCAGGAATGAGTCGCCTATTGTTTCCAGTCTCTCCAGGTTAACACCGTCATTGGCATTGGACATAGTCAGTGCCTGGAGGATCACACTGGGAGGTGGTCCAGGGTGGTTTAATAAGTCTGGCTGGTAGTCAAAACTGAAAGTGGTTTCACTAGAGATATTCTTCCATGAAGAAATTTCAGCACCATCATCTAGTTTCCCAAGAGACAGAGTTTCAGCACGGTTCACAATCCTAGTAGTGCGTGAGGTAGATTGTTGAGCATTATCACAGCCTATTGAAGATAGTTGTTCACAGCCTTGCATTGTAGATATTCCTACACTTACAATTTCTTTCTCAGGAGAAACGGATTTGCTTTCTTTTCCTAGCTTCAAGTGTGGCTTTTGTATCACCAACAGTTCATCTTCAGCCAGATAGCATGAACTGGTTAATATCCCAAGTTGCTTCTCCTTCAGCAAGTTCTGAAACTCCTCCTCTTTCTCGGCCCTTACCTTCTCTTTCTCGTGTGGCCATTCTAAGTCAACCTCTTCATCTGAGGAGCCGTCATCCATGGCCAGACTTACCCTACGCTTGCTGCCTTCTTCATCCCATAACTTGTCAGTTTGGCTCTTGTCGTCGTCATCCATGTCTGAAGAGACATCAGATTCACATCCTTCTAAATCATCTGCCAGACCCTGGAAGTCTCCATATCCACCATAGGCATCATAAGAGCTGTAGCTGCTATAACTTCCTCCATAACCAGGGTTACCAGACCCACCAAACATGTCCCAACCATCAATTTCAAAATTCGAAGGTGATCCAACCCTGAACACCTCCCCTCCCGTTGTGTTCTTTGAGCAGGAGTTCTTGGTTCTGCGTTCAGTGAGGCCAGTGCCCCAATCTGCACCAAGTTCACCCTCCACATCATCATCTGTGGTGCCAGTGCCCTCAAGGAGTGTCAGGTTGTCTGGCAGGCCCACATTAGGATCAAATGTATCAATCTCAAAGTCATCCATTGTGTCCTCGATGTCATAAGGTGGTGGTGTTGGGGGGTCCACTGCCATGTCATTCGACCATGTCCCTATCTCCATGTCAATGCCATTCTTGGTCAACTTCTTCTTTGGCAATGGTGATTCACTCCTAGAGGTTTCACTTTTTTTGATTGCCTTCTTTGTTGTTGTTGCTGTTGTTTTAGTTTTTGATTCTTGACTCTCTCCCTCTTGGTTCTCCTGATTTTTCTTCAGCACATCAGCAAGACTCCAACCAAAGTCTAAGGCAGGCCATGAAAATCCTGTAAAATCACCAGATATTTATATATCTTTCATTTACTTAAACTACTAACTTCCATGCACTTGGATAATTCTGAAATGCACTTTCTATGTGAATTATTACATCATCATACTGAATAACACATATATAACCATAAAAACAATCTCTCTCTCTTTTACTTTTTTATGTGTCTATCTTTGTAGCACTGACTTCTAGACCTCCTTTTCCCCCTTTTCCTTTACAGTTATGCCTATATCACTGGTAAATCATGCATTACTTCTCATCTCTATTCTCTTTTTTTCTTTCTACACAATAGCAATATAAAGTGCTTAGCTGGCACATACAATGTAGGCAGTCCCTGTTCAAAGCCATATCCATTGAAGTTTTCATTATCTGTTCATGATTTACTACAAAAGTATTATGGAGTTTTCTTTTTAATCTAAATCTCTAAGCCATGAACCAGATGCATGTTTTACTTCAAGCTGCTCCACTTAAGCATCCTTTCACTAGTGTACATATTCTCAGCTTTAAGTGAGAAATTACTGTACCTGGATTAAGAGTCTGTAGCCCCAGGCCAACTTCCGAGGCCACACAGATCCTCAGTTGATCAGCCAAAAGGAGTGCATTAATGCGGTATAGGATGGTGGGCAGACACACAGCCTTACGCCACAGGGAGGCAGGGAAAGGGTGAATCATACACAATTCTGGCACCAAGATCTGTTTCTGTTGCAGATTTTCCCGCTTGGCACGCTTGGTTTCTTCGGAGGTGGTGGGCAGTGCAACACCCTTCCTGTTGACCAAACATACAGATATTCACAGCTGACTACATCTCAAACTTGACAGAGGTAAAATGGAACTGACTTACTATTCTTTTATCTCAAACCTTACTACTGTACTAAATTTTAAATATTCTCTCTATCTCTCTCTCCTGCTTATTCAATACTATACTCCCCTATCAGATGCACTGGGGTATGGGACTAAGCCACTTTGTCCTGACATGTAAGAATAAAGTGACCAGTTGCTCATCAAAATGACATTACGTGAGCAATAAACCTCCACCAACCCTTGGCTGCATACACCTATAGGTCACAACCAGACGCGATGTCCTTCACCTTTCATCCGTATAATCACACTGCGAACTAAACACAAGAATGAACAAAATCTCATTCATGGCCATCTCCACCCTCAAGCAGACATGTAATAATCCTGTTAAGTTCAGATAAATTTTGTCATTTTACCACAGCAGCCTCCTAACCATTGATGGGGAATAGGGAAAAGAGGACAGATTACTGATGATAATGGGTAACAGGTCTAGACCTAATAGCTTGACTGAATGTACTTGATTCAGAGAGAACAGATTCAAAAGTGAAAGAGTACATAATGTACACTGAGAATATAGATGCACTCTCAAACAGATAAACACATTACAGTACATATAAATTATGAGTACCGCAAACGTATATTCTGACCTGTTGACATGACGGGGAGTCAGCAGGTTGAGGCGGCCTGAGGTGTGGTCCACATCAAGCAGTGGCTGGGCTAAATTGCAGATCTGAAGGCCATACTTGGTAAGATAGTATTTTTCAAAGGTTTCAAACCCAGCATCAGGGAAGTCACTTTGGGGGTTAAGATGTGCACAGATCTCAGCCACATAGAAGTACTGTAAATAACAGCTTAAGTCACTCCACCAATATCATTTAATAATTTAAAATTACTACAATTTATCACTCTATTATGTTAACCTTATCAAGCTGGTTCTCTTTTTCTTTTTAATTCTGGCCATTTCTAGAAAAGGCCTCTCACTGAAATAATTAATGAAGGCTATCCAGTTAGAAAAATCTCCCCCAAACCAAATAAAATTGTCTGGATATAGCACAAAAAAAATGAAAAAATGTAACTATTGAAGTGGTTAAGGGAAAATTCAGCAAAGTATAACTACATAAATCATCTAATCCTATGTTGCCCCATGAGGAACATAGGAGCCTGGGGCTAAGGAAGTTGATCCTGACATTTAAGATAAGAGTGACCAGCCTCACACATCCCTGAGTGGCATTATGTGAGCAATAAACCCCAACCACCCCTTGAATATAAACAAACACAGGCTCAATCCGGTTGGAGCGCCTTAATTACCCACTAAACCACCACGAGTCATAGTTTGGTTATATGGTTATCACCCAGCACAGCAAATGGTTTCCTGGTGTACAGGAAACACATACATTTTTCACTGCCATCATAAACTGAATCTGTGTAGGTACAGTTTTTTACGTTCACCTGACTTGGCCCACATTTGCATCCTTCTGCTTCTAATTTCACATAGAACAGTGGCAGAAATAGTTAATTCTATGGCTCTACATCCCTTACGCAGCACTTGTTTGTGATTATAACATCATATTTTACTGTTCCACTGTTACAACATAGCTGTCAAGATGAGAAGATGGCAATTTCAGGTCATGTCAAAAGAGTATAACATATCTTTAATCACTCATTGCCACCACTTTTGTTCAAAACTTAGGCCTTTCATCCCTTCAGTTCATATAAGTATTTTTTGAATTATCAATTTACACAGATTTTGATACTTTCTTTTTGGACTTGAGAGATTTATCCTTTCACTACAGGGGGTCTCCCTTTAGCTGAAAATAAGGCTCTGGTGATTAGCAAGAACAAACTACCATAATACATCTCTGGAACCTAAGGGCTAATTTTTAACTGTGGCTGGTGATTCTAAGCATTATGTTCATGCTAATACAGTACTATATGAGTTTAATAAAACGAGCTAAATTGCAAGTGTCAGAGGCAAAAAAGACTATGCCTAATAATATTCCTTTTCTACTACTAATACTGTATATCCAAGAATTATATTTTTGCATCCACTTAGCAGTTTTGTTGAGAAAAGTCCTAGCTGTCAATGGGTAAAAGTGCTTGCCAGTTTCCTTTCCCTTACCATTCTACTATCCGTATCCTTCCTTCAACTTCCATCTACCACTTAATACTGCATCGAAGTACAAAATTTTCCAACTATAGTTGTACTTGCGTAAATGTGCGCCTGTGGTGTGACCCGCACCTGTGTACAGTGTTGCCACGTTTTCTATAACGTTATCTCTCTCTCTCTCTCTCTCTCTCTCCTGGCGGGAGATGTGAGCCACCCTGAGTACTTTTGATTCTTTTATAAGTTATTTATAATTGTGCTTTCATTTGTTAATTTGGTTTTGTTATATTTAGTGATATTTATCATTTTTTGTATACAGCGACAGATGACCCGTTATTGCAGTACCATGATTGATTTTCATTCATTCATTCTCTTTCCCCTTCCTCCATCTCTCTCTCAGCCTGACAATGCTTCCACCACCACCACCCCCCGTCATGCCGACAATGCATTGAACCTTGCCCCTCTCCTGCCTGCCTCTCTCTCTCTCTCTCTCTCTCTCTCTCTCTCTCTCTCTCTCTCTTTTATTGCAAGAGACATTTTGGATATTTTCTTTTACATAATATTGTATATATTGTAAATTTGACATCATTTCCACACCACCCTTGAGGTCAAGGCCACTGACTGGGTGTGGAAGGGTTGCCGCTCGCGAGTGAATAATGTTTTTTTTTTTTTACTTCGGTATTGGCATATGCCTACTATTTTGTCCTACATATTAGCTTATGATTAGAAATGTGATTATTCCTCGCCCTTAAAATTATGGTAAAAGCCAGTAAATGTGAGCATTTTTCCCTAGCAACACCTGTACAAGCTATGCTTGGGTCTATGGAGGTACGTACTTTACCTTAGGCCAGACTGGGTGTGTCAGTGTTGCCACTCACAAGAATGATATGAATTATTTCTTTTACTTTGGATATTGGCATATTTCTTTTTTTTTCAGACTCATTATCTTATATCCATAACTGTGATATTATTACCCACCCTAAAACTATGCTAAAAACCATTAAAAGTGACGACAATTTCTTTTGGCAACATTGTACAATATGTATGCCATGTTTCTGTGTTACTGTATAAATATTTTATGCATAATAAGATTACTGTTGATTCATCCATCAAAATACACAAGTGTAAGTTTTATTCATCTGAATTTATCGTATTTGTGATGCCTTGTACATAAATAGCTTCCGTTTCACATTGCAAGTTGGGGAAACGTGGCACCATTGGTACACAGGTGCGGGCCACACCAAAGCCGCAAATTTACGCGAGTACTACTATTGTCTTTTTCCACTTACTAACACATAACTAAAATATTAAATTTGAATCCCCCTCAAAGAAATGTATGTACGTACATATGAACAAACAAATAAACAAACAAACAAAATGCACACACACACACACACACACATATACACATACAGTTGATATCATATCAAAAGCCTATACTATGATGTGCACAAGTACCTGTGGCTGGTCCTGATTGCGGTACCAGGGCATGACAACTGCGTCCTCATACAGGCTGTGCTGGAACGTGAACTTTTGTCTGTTGGCTTCTGGAGGTGGCATTGGCCGCGGATCTCCCTCAGACTGAATCTTGTACACAAAATCCCAGTCGATCCCTTCGTTTCCTTCAACTGGGAATAATAATAACAGAAATCCAGAAATCTGCTTTTTATTTTCACTTAACTGCATCTGAAAAGCCATTTAGTGATTGTTAATCATCAATATCATCATCATATGGACCTCCTTTCCAACCCTAGGGCAGGGTGTGGGGTAGCAACGTCCAGACAGCCAAAGTCTGCCTATTTCAAAGGGAAACACTTCCATTCACTAATCATTCAAGCCCTTGAAATCCTGACTCCATTAGATAGGCCACAAAAAGTTTCACCAAGTTCTGTAGCTTCACATATACCTATATGATAGAGCCAATCAGAGGGTTGTCACATTAAAAAGGGGTGCCAAATCCCTGGTTATGAATTTCTCCACAAAATTCATCCAGCCAGCTCAATATCTTGTCAGTCCTTTGGCCTTACCAACTTCCATCCCTCTCATCCTCACACACTCATCCACCGTATCCCTCCATCTTGGTATACCTCGCCAACTCCCTCCTTCAAATTTGCAAAGATATACCATTTTTACCACTCTATTTTCATCCATTCTCTCCACATGACTATACCATCTCAGAACATTCTTCAATTCTTGTGTCCACAGACTTCCTCACTCCACATCTTTCACAAATCACATTATTCTGTATTCTATCCACTCTCTGTACTCCACATACATTTTCATGCCACACCATGGTCTCACACCTGTATGTTAAAGTTGGCACTATCACTCCTTCATGTAAGCCTCATGCAGCTGCAACACTCAAGCCTCTGTTTCTTATCAAGGCCTTCATAGCACCATCTGCTTTCTTTCCTTGTGTCACTACTTTCCACTTCTTTTGCACATTTTCCTCTATCACTGTACCCAGGTATTGGAACTCTCTCACCAATTCCAGTCTCTCACCATTCACCGTAACATCACACTGGGAGCCACCTTCTCTCTCAATAACCATCACTTTACTCTTTTCTCCATTAGCTCTCCAGGCATGACACTCACAGACATCTACAAAACTCTGCAGAAGTCAACCAAGCTCTTATCCAGCATTTGAAAGAAGCACTGCATCATCAGCATACAACAAATTTGAGATATTCCATCATTCACCATTCATTACCAACACCATCCCTCTCTCCATTACTAGTGTTTTTACTTCTCTCACCACTCTATCCACATATACTGTATATATTGAACAAGCACGAGGACATCACACAGCCCTGTCACACGCCTACACTGATAGTGAACCATTCACTTAGATGCCCATTTACCCTTACACATGCCTCACTATCATTGCAAAAACTCTTAACAGTCACCTAGTAGCTTACCATCTACATCATACATGCACAAAACTTCCACAGTCTCCCTCTTTCTCCTTTGTTGTATGCTTTTTCTAGATCCATAAATGCCATAAACACCTTATGGTCCTTCTCAAAAGCCTTCACCTCTAACTGTCTCACTGCAAATATTTGATCCACACATCCTCTGCCACTCCTAAAGCCATCCTGTTCATCACTCACTAGGACTTCTGATATCTTTCTTACTCTGTAATAATTCTTCCATATACCTTCCCACTACACTCAATAAACTTATGCCACAATAATTCTTGCACTCAATTCGCTCACTTTTAATTTTTGTACAGAGGTACAATTACAGCCTTTTCCCTCTCTGCTGGCACAGTTTCACTCATCCATGCCTTCTTACATATCTCCAACAAGCACTTCATTCCATTCTCTCCATTACACTTAATCATCTCTGCATACACCTCATCAACCCCAGCTGCTTTCCCATTTTTCAGCCATTTCACAGTACTCTTCACCTGTGCAAGTGTCACATTTTTTGGCACTACATTCCTTCTCTGCACACCCCCAAAACCAATAATGTTAGCAGTCACTTTGCCCTCTCCATTCCAATTCATCAGGCTTTTAAAATATACTTTCCATCCGGTCCATACTTCATCCCGGTGGGTTAATTGTCTACCACCTGCATTCTTCACATTTCTTTCTGCTTTCGCTTCTACATTTCTGCACCTCTTTCCAGAATAACTTCCTACTTTCAGAGTAGTTTGTATTCATTTTTCTTCCTAGATCTTCATTTACCTCCTTTCTTTTCCTCTTCACTAGTCTCTTTACGTGCTTCTTGCTCTCAATATATTCAGTTCAATTTAACCCCTGTCCTGTAACCACTCTAGCCACCTCTTCCTCTTTTCCTCCACTGCTCTCTTAACCTCCTCATCCCACAATGCCATACCCTTCTTCTTTGTTGTTACTCTTGCCACACCATACACCGTTTTAGCATTTCTAACTAAGCAATCCCCGCATGCATTCCACAGGCTGTCCAGATCCATTTCATTCCAGTTCACTGATTCTAACTCCTCCCCTACTTTGGGCCTGTATTCAACTGCCATTTCTTTGATCCTCAGATTCTCGACTTTCAGTCTTTCTCCCTGACTGCTCCTCTCTCTCCTGGTTCACCTCACTCCTCTCAGATTGATCTTGCATACCACAATCAGATGATCTGACAGACCTCCATATCATCCTCTCATGACCCTTATATCAGCAACCATTCCCAGCATCGACCTCTCTACGAGCACGTAATCAATTAAGCTCCTTTCAACACGATCCCCATTCCCTCTATACCATGTATATTTATGTGCATCTTTGTGTTTGAAATATGAATTACAAATGCACAATCTCCTTTCCTGACACATATCCTTCAGTCATTTCCCATTATCATTTTCTTCTGGTACTCCATTACAACCCATTATGTTATCATCAGGACCAGTGTCTACTCTTCCATTCACATCGCCCATTACAAACACTTTATAGCTCCTCGGCATTTCTCCCAGTACTTCATCCAGCTCATACCAAAGCTTGTCTTTCTCTCTCTCACTCCTGTTCTCACACGGTGCATACGCTACAATCACCGCCACTTTCACCTTTTCAAACTTGAACTTGACATACATACTGTACACCTCGAGCTGACACATTTGTAAGCTCTCATTCCATCTGCCACACCTCATTCATCAACAAAGCAACTCCTTCCTTGCATCTTCATCACCCATCCATCCCTGATCTTACACATTTCACACCCTCCCACTCCACTCCACACCCTTTCATCATTGTTTCACACAATGCCATCATGGCATATCTTGCACTCTTGAACACATTCACCATTTCCACCCTCTTGCTCTACTCATTCACACCTCTCACATTCTACATGGCCATGTGAATCTGCCCATTTGGTGTATGTATGTATGTATGTATGTATGTATGTGTGTATATATATATATATATATATATATATTCAGTACGCAATTCTCCAGCCTCAACTACCTCCCAGGATGCAAAAACAGGCCTATTTTTTTACTTTCTCAAAGGTTAAAAATTTTATGCCCGACTTATAAAGCTAGAATTTACACACCAGAAAACACAATAGTTACCGAACTATGGCCTGTAAAAGTTGATAATAGTTACCCGTCATGGCCCCGGTGAGAAAGAAAATAAGGCGCTTGCACCCGTTTTCTTCACAAAAATACTTATAAAAATTGCCATTTTCAATTTTTTATGGTGTGTAAAGATGTTATAAACCACTGTAATGTGCTCAGAAAAAAATAAAATGGTGACAACCCCCCCCCCCCAGTAAATATGATAAATAGTAAAAATTATCCTCCCCTCCTCTCCCCATACCTCCAATCCCCACCCTCCCCTTCTCTCCCCTCCCTCTTTCCCCTCCCCGCCGAGCTGTCAAATCCAGCTAGGGAAAATGAACCCCCCGAATAAAAAATATGATAAATAGTACAAATTATCCTCCCCTCCTCTCCTTTCCCGTCACTTCCCTTCCCTCCCCTCTTCTCCTTTCCCTTCACTTCCATTCCCTCCCCTCTTCTCTCCTCCCCTTCCCTCGCCTAACCTCCCCTTCCCTCTGAGCTGTCAAATCTAGCTACAGAAAATAAAATTTCTTTTTCAAGTGGGTTTCAAATAAAGACAGCTAAAATATTTGTGGTGTGCATATCTGCATTCAAAGATACTAATAAATTACAGGTAATGATTAAAAAAACACGTGCCATAAAGTGTAAAAATTACGCAAAATATTTGAGACCGGGAAGTAAAGATACTGCGTGCTAGGAGGTGGGGGTGGGGGTGGGGGGTTGTGGTGGGAGGTGGTAAGGCCAGGAGGGGAAGTATGGGGATGGAGGGATGGGAGGAGACCACCACCAGACACAAAGGAAGGGCCCCAGTGGAGTACAGGAACATGGAAGGAGGGTAAGGCGGAAATACCCTCTCCCTAGATGACTTGGGGGGAAGGACATGGGGGGGATCCACATGGGAGGGGAGGGATGCATGAGGAGGGTGTGGGAGGGGTGGTGGTTGTGGTAAGAATGGTGGGAGGTAGGGTAGTAACAAGGTAGCGGGGTAGAGGGAAGTGGCAAGAGGGAGGTAGAGTAGTACAGTAAACAAGGTAGTGGGGTAGAGGGATGTGGGGTAGAGGGATGTGGCGAGAGGGAGGTGGGGGGTACACCCCCCACCATCTGCGTACAGGCCTGGTCCCCCCTCCGGTGTGTCCAACACTTAGTCTGATTGATTACAAGTCATCTACGCCACAGCCGGGGTGGAGCCAGCTGCCACAAGTTTTTGTGGATGTTGGACGATCGGCGTTGCTCATCCTTTTAAGAAATTACGCAAAAAGCTTGATCAACGAGCTTAGTACTTTAGGGGGTTAAGACCCGGACACCCTAAGCCCCGAATACTTTGGCCTTGGATCCATAGTCCAAGTCTCAGATTATTCCTTAATATATCCGGACATCTGGGACACCAAAAAAAAGTCAATATGTGTTTATCCCTACTCTAAATTTGCCGCGCGCTGACGAACAGCTGTGTTTTGGTGCGTAGTTTCAGCGACGTTCACTAGAGCGCCCCTGCATCCTCCCAACTTCCCATCTACCTACCATCATGATTACAAGCTCATCGCCATGGCTGCTCACATGCTTGCTTTTGTGAATAGACTGCAATACCATACCACTAGACTACATGGAAATTTACAGTTGTGCAGTGTTAAGAAATTAGAATTCAGAGTGCAAAGGATTAAGTGCTGGCATGTTGCAATTTGGTTATATGATTACCACCCAGCATAGTAAATGGTTTCCTGGTGTACAGGAAACCATTTGGCTTGTCACTCAGTGTAGAGACACCCACAGGCAGAAGGAAGAGGAAAGAATGAAGGAAAGAAAGACAGAAGAGGGAGCGTAGTCACCTGTAGGCAGAAGGACGAGGAAAGACTGAAGGAAAGAAAGACAGATCATCATCTAATCTTGTGTTGCCCCATGAGGAGCATGGGAGTCCAGGGCTAGGCAAGTCGTTCCTGACATGTAATATGAGAGTGACCAGCCTCACTCATCTCTGAGTGGTATTACGTGAGCAATAAACCCCAACCACCCCATGAATATAACCTTCACCGGCTCAATCTGACTGGAGCACCATAAATACCCTCTAAACCACCAGGCACCATAAGTTGGTTAAATGGTTACTACCCAGCGAAGTAAATGGTTTCTGGTGTACAGGAAACTATTTGGCTTGTCACTCAGTGTAGAGTCACCTGTTGACAGAAGGAAGAGGAAAGAATTAAGAAAAGAAAGACAGAAGAGGAAAGAAGGAAAGAAAGAAGGAACAGAGGAAAGGGTAGTCACCTGGGAAAAAAAAAAAAAAAAAAAAAAGTTGGTACCTTAGCGCATGCTTTCGTACAACCCCAAACTTTTATTAACCCATAAATTGTGACTGACAGCCTGTGCTGCACCAAGGTGGACTGCAACTCACCACTCAGGAAACACCCTCCACTGCCCCACCCTTGTGCCCTGCATAACCCCATCATATTCCTCCCCCCTTCATGCCACAACATACTGAACTTCAAAATGCTGCAGCTGATATACCTATTCTTCATCACATCCACCATCAACTGAGACAGACAAACAGACAGGCGCATGTGTGCACACTCACAAATTGCACTATACTTCATCACACTCACCATCAACTAAGACAAACAGACAGATAGACAAAGACAAACAGACACACAGGCACATGTGCACACTCACAAATTGCACTATATAATGAGACCCAACAGCACCTGTGATGCATTTAAAAAAAAAAAAAAAAAAAAAAAAAAAAAAAAGCAGCAGACAATCCTTCAGCCTAATTCTAAACTAATATTTCTCAGTTACCATCCAAAGGAAGGCAGACATAAACAGTTCTGGGGCTCATTATTGGAGTGGGGGGGAAATCTTCCTACTTAAAGACTGGGTCAGGAAGGAGGCAGAAACAAGGACAGATAAAGTACGCTTTTGGGAGGACTATAAATACTATACACAGTAAAATGTGCCAAAAAAACACTCATGCATCATTCAAGCTTCCGTTCCTCCCCTAAAAAAAATTAATAAATAAACATAAATAAATTAACAAACAATCCACATCTTCCTCAAACAACTTACACTTATTCAGTGGAACAATATAGAATGCTGTCCGGGCATTGGTGGGGTCAAATTTGATGGGATACTTCTCAAGGCGCAGGACATGTGTAAAGGAGAACTTGTGGAAATACTGAAGGGCAATCAGCTGGTCCTGGGTGAATCGTTCTCTTGCTCCCACCGCCTCCACCTGCACAATGACCTCACCAGATCGGGTAAACACAGGGAATCCACTCACCTATAAGGAAGGAGAAATCGATGAAAACTAATGCTGAAAATCGAAACAGTACTGTAATTTAATGGTCTAGAAAGCTATGGAATACAATGGAGCTGTGCTAACAAACCATGTATATTTATGTGCATCTTTGTGTTTGAAATATGAGTTACAAATGCACAACCTCCTCTCCTGACATATCCTTTAGTCGCTTCCCGTTATCATTTTCTAACAAACATGAATTTATTACAACACACACCCTTTGCACTGCTATAATCACCTTTATCAACAAGATCTAATTTTTCAGTACAATATATCAATGGAAAAGGGACAATACACAAATATAAAAAAGGACATGAAAGAACCAGTTAGAGAAGGTACCAACAAAGCAGCTTGGGAAGTGACACACATCCATAAGAAATTAAGAGTGCCTTAAAAAATGACACACATCCATAAGACACAAACGGAATGCCTTACGAAATGACACACATCCATAAGACATCAATGGAGTGCCTTAGGAAATGACACACACATCCATAAGACACCAATAGAGTGCCTCAGGGAATGACACACACACACACATCCATAAGACACCAATGAAGTGCCTTAGGGAATGACACACACACACATCCATAAGACACCAACCCTTCCACCTCGGGGGTGTTTTTTTGGCTGAATGTCCCACACATGGGGGTTTTGAGATATATATAGAGACTTTTTTGATACAGTATAATATTCCACACCAAAAAACAGACCATAATTTTTTGAGTAAAATTATGTCTAAAATAATGTAAAAAAAAAAAATAAATAAAAAAATAAAAAAAATAATAATAATAATAATGATAATAAGTACCTGTTTTCTGAGTTGTCTAAAACTGATGTTAAAGCTCCTCCAAGTAGTAATTCGAGCGGCCAGAGGCTGCTGCAGCAGTGGAAACATCTTGTACCGCACTAAGAGACAATGAAATAGTGTTTCCATAATGGCAACATCTCAGTATTGGCCTTTTCTAATACGTGAACCATTATTGGGCCCCCAATACTGGCGCGCAAATATAAAAACTCCAGAAAACGTATCCATGCCACCCGATAACTACACACATTTTTTTGTGTGGCATGTATATGTGACACCTAATGTGTAAGGGTTAGGGAATGACACACACATCCATAAGACACCAACAGAGTGCCTTAGGGAATGTGATGTGATGCACATCCATTCACATTCAGTCACTCACACTCACTCACTCACTCTCTCTCTCTCTCTCTCTCTAGAAACTCACTCACTCTAAGATAAAACATTTGAAATTTTCAGCTTCAATCCACAAGCACTGTCATCCACAGGCATGCTCAAACCTCAGTTGCTCTCACAACTCCCATCTTGTTCTGTCCTGTCCTCTCTAATGTTTAGCTTGCTCAACATCAATACCGCATTGTATAACATATTCACTTGACATACCATGCCACCTTTGGCATATCATGCTTCCTCCTAACTTTATTTGAATATGCTGATAGATAAACGGACCCCGTAACCACTCTAAGCATCAACACAAGAAGGCCATGAAACCTAATGGCACGGTTTGGGGCTAAGAGTGCTGACACAACTAAAGCACTGAGGGAAGGGGAGGGTGGGGGGGAGTAGAATGCAGTATCAGGTTGTAGAAACTGCTGTTGCTTAACCTTGGTCTATCTGGTTGAGCAGACCCATCAAACACAGTTTGCAACTGCTTTGTGGGGACATCCTACAGAGAGCTATAGTAGTTACACTGTGTACGGAACTAGCGCCCCTTCATGGTAGGCAATGCCTTGCTTGGATTGGACAGGGGTCTTTCCCCACGGGTAGGTCCAGGGAAATATGAGGAGGTATGGCTCCTGGGGGAATGCCACAGCTGCTCAATTAAGGCTACACAGTGCCACCATGTGTAAGCTCCTTGTCAGCCTCAGCAACAGGGAAAAATATCCACTATCTGAAGCTCCTTACCTGAGATATGGGTTTTGTTGTGACAATACCAAATGACCGTGAAGACTTCTCTGGCCTGTATATTTTACGACCACGAGTGTTCTGCTCGTCTGGGATGGGACAAGTTAACACCATGTCTAACTTGTAGATGAACAGTTCCAGGTCATCTCTTGGCTGATCTCCAGTCAAACACTCTGCTACCTGAAAATGATGAAGCACTAAGCAACCTGAATTTAGATGTATATATCCAGGGAAACCCCAGTTTAACAATGCAATTGGTCAAGTAAAAACCCATCGCTAGGCGGGGTATCATATCTCAGGGTAGATTCAACATGTAAAGTATGGGGATGCGTTTTGGAGTCTTAGGTTTCCCCCCCAACGAAGTCCTAAACCCACCCAAATGAGTTGAAAAAAAAAAAGTTTACAGCCATCAGCTGTGAAAGAAGCTAACCTAGGCCTAAAACCAATGCTCGTCTCGCTTGTACCCAGTCAAGGTCGCTGAAAAATGCGATCTCCAACTCGTATCCAAACTCGGCAGAGAAGAAGTAGCAGCATTGTATATAATCCCACCATCAGACAGTCCCAGGACAATTAAATAAACATCTGTTATGCATAATAATAATGTATGAATGACACAGAATCGTCCAAGGTGCGAACTGTTGTGATGGAGAATCGCTGATGTTTTGACGGGGAATTCTCTTGACGGGGAATGCAACTGATGATGCAATCGGGATAACCTTTTCAATGGCACCTCTTATGTCGTTTTAGCTACTCTTCTGGTTGCTGAGCTCCTTTATTTTCTTCTCTCTTATTTTCCAACATTTATTTATAAATTCTTTTGTATTTTCAAAAAGTGTTTTCCCTTGAACAGCCTGAATGTAAACACATGATTTATTGATCGATGATGCAATCGGGGCAGCCTTTTCATAATGGCCCCTCTTTATGTCGTTTTGGCTACTGTTCTGGATGCTAAGCTCCTTTATTTTCTTCTCTCTTATTATCCAACATTTATTCAGAAATTCCTTTGTATTTTTCAAAGCTTTCTCCTTCAACAGCCCGAATGTAAACGCGTGATTTATCGATGTCACACTTTTCATCAATGCATGAAATATATATGGTAATCTTTAACCCCTAAATACCACAATTCAATCTGGCTTGTCTGCCACTGGAGCTGCAATTCGGGGGTGTTTTTGTTACTTTCACCAAGGAGAAAAATCAATATGTTCTGGCTAAAGAGGAAGAATTTACACACCTGACCGCAATCGGCACCCCCCTAGGCCTAATGGTTACCGCACAATCGAGGGTCAAAGTTGAGGGGGGGGGGGAATATAGTTACCCCCCCCCCCAAATTTTTTGAAAGCCTCTATAGTTCTGATAACTAACTATTTCTATTACTGAAATAGGTCATTGGAACATCATATGTCATGCCAAGCCCAAGAACAGGTGTTTTGGGGTGTGGGGAGATTACTTGCTTTTGGGGAGATAAAGTACCCCGTGGGGAGAAGGTTTGTAAGTATGGAGATTGGATAAAACCAACCTTTCTCATCAAAGTAGAGCACTTTAGTTTGTTCTTGACCAACTACTACGAAAACAGATGTGTACGTATGTGTGGGGAGATACATTTTGATCAGGGAGAAGGCCCACAATGAGTACATTGAACCTTGGGAGATCATTTACGGTAACAACCAATTTGGCTAGTTGAAACAAACAAAATCTATGTGATTTAGCATATCAACCATGCAAGCAGGTGTGTTTGCACGAGTGGGGAGATAAGTCACGTATGAAGAGTAATCCTGCAGTGCCTCATAGTACTTCAGAAACTTTCAAAAACACCAAACGTTTATACAGTACAATCCCAGTTAACCGGGTGGCTTGGGGAATTTACCTTCCTGGTTACAGATTTTTCCCGTATTTCTGATTTTCAAGTCAAATCTATACAAAGGCTATCACAGCAGTAAATACAGTTCAGGTACTCACCAGTCACATTAGGGGTTACACTAAGAGATTCCGCCTGAAAAACTGCCTTGTAAACAGACACCATGGTCATAACGCACGTGTGCAATGTCTAGCAACTAGCAGTACTGCAAATTAAACCAGTCCATTGTTTACCAAATTACTGTATTCATTATATGTACTGTACTCATAAAAATTGAAAAATAAAGTATAGAAATAAAAGCTTGAACATTTATTAGTGAACTGATGATGTGTTAAGACTGCACTGTAGAATTATCACAACACCTGTGCCCCCACGTGAGTTTGTTTACGTTTCCGACTGTTCTTCTTCTTCCCCACCTGACCTCCATCACTCCACCCCTCACCCGCCACTCAGCTGTTTTGCAGAAAATAAAATAAATGATGTACGTATGAAATGCAGACATATTATTTATTTATTTTTCTTCCAACAAAGTAAACTTTCATTCCTATTAACATTTATACTCAGCCATTAGTGTTTTATAATGTTCGCCTTTTTCAAGTCTGTTGCATATGTCCAGCTTCTGTTTCAAGGTAAGCACAATACGCTTACGTTTAGTTTGCACTTTAGGCATTCTGGAGTGTACAAATTACCGTCTATCAGAGGAACACAATAGCAAAAGACCTTGTTTACTGTCTGGTGGCAAAACGCAGACTGGTGATTTTCGGAAGGTGTGGAGGATGACTGAATTCAAGTAGGGGAAAGAGGGGGAGAGGAGCGGTGGTTAAGAGGATTTGCTAGGGATTTACATCAGCCGGAAATGCCTTCACCTTGCTTTGTCCGACTTCTCCCAGCCTCGTGTGACACAATCAAACGGCGGTTTGGCGGTCCATTCAAATTGGCGCACAGTTATAACTTACTGACATTTTTACCAGCCCTTGAATTTTCCTGTTGTTCTGAATATTCCGTTTGTCTGGATACCGGATTGCTGGGATTGTACTGTATTGCCATGAAGGAAAATAGAATATTGTTCAATACTGTTGCAGATGCATGCAAGGGAAAAGGGAAAATGTAACTGTCTTTACAATACTGAGGTGGAGAGGTGGTGGTGGGGGGAGGGGGCTGGGTGGTGGTGCGGGGTCTGGGGCTCAGATGCCTGTGATTGCACGTGTTTGCATGCACAGAATAGTACTTGTATACAGAGAAGCATTTATTATGTTCAGGTACAAAAAGGAACAGGGAGAAAAAAAAAAAACGAGACAATACATATAAAGTACATGTACATGTGTTGGGGGTGGGGGAAGTGGGGGAGGAGAGGCGTGGGGGGGGAAGAGCAAGCCAAGCAGCGTGCTCACTATCACACGATGGTTTATTGGAGGTAGGAGGGTAGTATGGGGCCGAAAGGGAGAGGGGGTAGGGTAGGTAGGGGTATATAAGGTAGGGGGAGGCTGGAGGGGGATGGAATGGGCCTCGTGGTTGGGGGAGGGGTAAACTTCGACTAACAACGTCCTACTGGGGTGTACAGAGGGGTGGGAGGGTCTTCAGAGAGGGTTATTACATGACAGATGACGAAACATTCAGACAGTGGGTGGGCCGAGAGGGGGGGGTGACCCCCCTGCCCCCAGAGTGGCCGGATCACACAACCCGAGGCCGGAGGGGTTAGTTCTCATTGGCTTGAAGGGATATATGTCACAATCGGGGTGGAGCAATGTGCAGGCTACTGTTGACTATATTGACGTGATTCGGCTGAGAGGGCTAAAGTGGTCAACTCATACACTGACATGCTTCGGTATTTAGGGGTTAAGGCTTTCATAATTATTAATATTTATTTAAAATAATAATTATGTATTCCACGATAGGTTAGATGTTCAATGGTCAATCCATCCATCCATCCATCATCCAATCCTACACTGCCCCATGAGGAGCATAAGACACCAGGGCTAGGCAGTTGGTCCCGACATTTAAAATGAGAGTGACCAGCCTCACTCATCCCTGAGTGGCATTACATGAGCAATCAACCCCAACCATCCCTTGGATATAAACCTTCACCGGCTCAATCCGATTAGAGCGCAATAATTACCCACTAAACCACCAGGTGCCAAAATTTGGTTATATGGTTACCACCCGGCATAGTCAATGGTTTCCTGGTGTACAAGAAACCATTTGGCTTGTCTCTCAATGTAGAGTCACCCACAGGCAGAAGGAAGAGGAAAGAATGAAGGAAAGAAAGACAGAAGAGGATGGAAGGAAAGAAGGACGGAAAGGAAAGGGCAGACACTCGACAGCAGTACTATATTGAGTGAGTGAATGGTAAGTGCCCCCACCTACCACAATTCACAAAATATTCTTTGAGTTGCCTAGCTGTCCACACTGTTTTGTACCTCATCTGAAAGGCGAGAATCCGTACCCCATGTGACAGTGTTCACTCCACCTATGACTAACATACATTAATCTAAGTCTAAGAACAGTTTATAAATCAACCTAAACACAAAATTTAAGTCTAAAATACTATCAAAATCAGCTTTTAAAAAATCGAAACCAATCGCAAAACCAGGGGTAGGCCTACATTAGGCAGGGTAGGGTGGTATTTCTACCCCCATCACTATTCTGGGGTATCGCATCTAGGGGAATCGTATATCAGGGTTTGCCTGTATAATTGCTGAAATGAATCATCATCATCAATATCATTGTTCTAAATGCTGCCATCATCACCATCATCATTCTGAGCCATATTTCTCGCACATAAAGGTGAGACGAATTAAAAAAGCAGAAGAACTATCAACTACATGCCCAATGCAGTGGGCAGCACAATCATTACACATCATTCAAGCTCTTGGAATATTGGCTCCAGCTTGCACTCCTATATAGCTGCACAAAAATTTTCCATTTTCTTGTATAGATGCCCATCACATGGACCTGCCAGACAGTCAGTCCTTCAACTATTTATTTACTTATTAGAAAAAAAAATCATAATGCATCCAACCAATTTGATCTCCTGGGAATTTGCTACTCTCATAAACTTCCACACCTCACTATCTCACACACTTACTTATCATATTCACCCACCTTCTTGACATACCATACTTTCTCTTACCTTCAAACTCACTCACATATACCCTTTTCACACTTACCTCATGCATACCCCTCTCATGACATAGACAATCCTTCAACATAACCTCTACAAAAGGATCTTTGGGAGCATCTACTTGAAATGGGCTGCTTCCCCCAACTCACCAGGTTCATGTACAGATGAGCTGGGGCCACAGCAGTTTACCCATACTGTACCATAATGCAGTTGGTGATGAGAGACTATTACTAACTGGATGTACCTTCTTGTAATAATACTGTCGTCGTTTGGTGGTGCCGGGACGTGGCATGCCTTCAGGCACGTGGTCATCTGGTGGAGGGGCACACAGGTGATCATCCAGCTTCATGCTTTCCTTCCCAACCGGCTGTAGGTTGTCATCAAGTTCTCCCATCAGGTGCAGGCGGCGGCAGCACTCCAAGGCAGCAGACATCTTCGCTAAAGACACCTTCTTCTCCCATTCACCCTACATCAAAATACGTGTCACACACACAAGCCTCATAAATATTAAGTTAACTTCTATGGGTAATACTAATTCCAATGGGTAATGACAATTCTGGAATAAAGAGAAAAAAAAATACTTGTCTGGCCACTGGAGTACCTTCAACATATAAAAATACTTAGCACATTACAGTGCAGCTCCTTGAGTAACCTGATAAAAAACACACCCACTTTGGGTATGCTTATTTTCATTATAGCATATCTAGAACCCTTGAATCTGTGTGTTAAAATCTGCAAAAAAAAAAAAAAAAAAAAAAAAAAACAGCTATTGGAACTAGTGATGTAAGGATACAACTGTACAGTATATGATTCACTGCAATCCCCATTAGTATGAATTTCTGTAGCTCCTACTATTTGTTACCTACACTCAATTGCAATACTTAATTTGATACGGGTGAAACAGGTGCATATGATGAGAGCTATTCAAAGACACAATGTGGAAGAAATATATGTAAAGGTATGAATGACATACCTTTACATATATTTCTTCCACTTTCACGAAGTTTTATGTAATGCACTCCCTCTCTTGAGGAGCTAAGGCCTAACTCCTATTCTGCAGAGAACTTTTTTGAAGCATGCAGCACTTTGAAAAAGGTTCTCTAAACAGATGCAATGTCTTAGCCTCTAAAGAGGAAACTGAATAACATAAAACTATTTCTATGTGGTCTCTATGACGTTATAAATCATCATCATTGTCCTCACCCTCTACTCCCACTTATGGACGAGTGAGTGCACCGTACCTGTATTGTTCCCTTCAGAGGTGAATTGATGGGCAGCATTATGTGGCAACAGTAACTTGGAGGGTCTTCTTGATTCTCCTCCACCTCCCACATGGCGGTCAACCGGGTGAAAGTGTCGCTTGGAAGTTTGGCACAGTACCTGTAGGTAACAACAAAAGTGAGGTTATGGGTGAGAAGAATCAAAACTGGAGTCAGTGGCACCAAAAACCTGTAAAAACTAAAGCCTATGATGATTTAATCCTTATGCACTTCAGGTACAAAGAAAAGACCATACACCTCAACATTTACATAGCCATTTCTCCAACCTTGAACTTGTACCACCATAACACTGTAACACCATAGCTATAAAAACTGCTATAAATTTGCTGAAATACCAAATAAAAGCTCTGGCCAAAGGAGGAGGAAACACTACTAACTTGTTCATCCTCCTCCTCCTACCCACCTTTCTTTACACAGTACAGTAATCCAAACAAAAATCAATTAGAATGACCAGTGTACTAAATCACATACTTGTTGAGGAGGGCAATAGCCGAAGCCATGGTGACACGTGCATCTGCTGGGGTGAGGTAGGGTGGGCAGGTGGCATTGGCTTCATCCTCAGTCACTTCACAATCAGTTCCGGCTTCTACACTGCTGCACCGGCTCACCAGAACCTATATACAGTAAATCCTCATTACAATCTGTCTTCTTTTATATTATTTCTAGCTATTAAATAAACAGAAAATTAAACAAAAATTGCCCACTGAAGCTCCACTGCTAAGTTGCTTTTTACTAATTTGGCCCACATTTTCATCCTTCTGCACCTTAATTTATGTAGCTCAGTGGCAGAAAAAGACAATACTATGGCACTACATCCTTCCCATAATACTTATTCATGACTAACATCATACTCCAGCATTAATCAGTTCTTACAACTCAGCATTCAAGGTGGAGAGATGGCAATTTTAGGCATATCGTATCGTATCATTTATAAAGGCTTCAACATGCTTGCATGCATTAACCTTAGTCACCTAATGGCAACTCTCTATGCTGCTTGATATTTGACAGTTTCCCTATTCAGTTCCTTATCTCTGAGGTCATATTCTATGACCTCGTCCCAGGTCTTTTCGGTTAGCCTCTCACAACGCTACCCCTTGCATTCACACTTCTCACCTTTCATTCCCTACTGCCATCACCCACTCTCTCAACATGCCCAGACCACCTCAATCTACCCTTTCTCATCAGAACACCAATATATTCCAGTCCCATTCTTCCCCTCAACTCTTCAATCTTAATTCTGGCCCCACCCCTCAAGCCTTGCATTCGAGGATGCACAACACATCCATCTAATCTTGTCATTTATTGTATGTCTAAGCATATGAATATCCTCTTCCTTTACTACCTAGGTCTCACTACCATACAGCATTACACTCCCCACACGTTACATTCAAAGACCCATCATATATTAAAACCCATTATACGCCATGTGGGGTCAGCTTGACCTCAACAAATTTTTTAAATGATGACATTCTGCAACTTATTGTTTTAGGGATCTGGCAAACCATGACTTTGTTTGTCTTTGGCCAGTGTATAAGCATACAACATTTGAGTGGAAAGACTCTTATTGTTCAGGAGTTAGGAGGGCTCAAACTTCACTGGGGAGTCATCCAGTACCCATTTACCATTCCATGTAACCCCTTCGTCCCCCCAACTCTAGATATACTGATCGTGTCACTGAATGATGAGATGATCTACAGTCTGTGGGGGAGAATTGCAGAAGATTCTCCCATGATTTCTGATGCTGATAATGACACCTGCTGTGATTTATCTGATGTTAAAATCATTCAGGGGTTTTCTGATTAGTGTCAATCCTGTTTAAGTTTATTTGATTTTTAAATAATTCAGGAGTTTTCTGGATATAAATGTCAGTCTTGATTGTTCTAAACACAGATCCAACCAAATTTTTTGCATCACTGGGGGCGCTCACCATCCACTCACCTGATGTAGTGCTACTTTGGGTGTCTGCCCTTTCCTCTCTTCCATCCTTCCTCTTCTGTCTTTCTTTCCTTCATTCTTTCCTCCTCCTCCTGCCTATGATGATTTTACACTCCCTCTCTGTCTTTCTTTCCTTCATTCTTTCCTCTTCCTTTTGTCTATGGGTAACTCTACACTGAGTGACAAGCCAAATGGTTTCCTGTACACCAGGAAACCATTTACTATGCTGAGTGGTAACCATATAACCAAATTATGGCACCTGGTGATTTAGTGGGTAATTAAGGTGCTCCAATCGGATGGAGCCTGTGTAGGTTTATATCCAAGGGGTGGTTGGAGTTTAATGCTCATGTAATGCCACTCAGGGATGAGTGAGGCTGGTCACTCTCATCTTAAATGTCAGGACCAACTTGCCTAGCCCCAGGTTCCTACACTCCTAATGGGGCAACACAGGATTGGATGATGATGGTGATGATGATGGATTATTATTTTTTTCTATGGTATTAAAACTGATAATACATTTATTTTATTACGTTAAGAGCATGCTGAATGAATAAGAATGATGTAACCTAAAAATATATGCCACATTACTCATGACATGTGCACACTTTCAAAAATTTTGAAAAACATTAAAAATTTTACTTTCATTAAAAACACACACACACACACACACACACACACACACACACACACACACACACACACAAGAATAAATACTGTACTATATAAAACACAAAAGGGACACATGGTGGATTGGCTACACGTGCCGTGTCCTGGGCAACATATGTACAAAATTTAACATTTGTAACTTTGTGCATATGACAGAAATAAAAAAATTAAGCTGGGGTCTTTCAAGATCCCATATGGCATTCTGGGTAACGTTTTTTCACCTGGTGTATGAAAGGTTAATAAAGCAAATAGAAAGCAGTGTGCAGAATAAATTCTGAGTTATGAGAAAAAACAAGCAAGCTGGTATGCTTCTAATCTAGTCTTACATATTACAGGAATTTAAGATCAACCTGCTTGAAGGCTGCATAGGTTGCCATATCTCTGAGGAAGGTAGTCTCCTGTGACTTTGTAATAAGGTGGAAGTAGAAGGTGTGCTGGCCCCTTGCACGCCCACTTGAGTGTACATAAGAGCGGTAGTCAGCTGGCGGGTCAAATCTGTAAGGAAACAGTTGAGGTCAATAAAATAAAAAATTTTATCCCCTTTAGTGTTGCTAGGTAATAAAATGGCTGACTGTCACCAACACTGAAAAGCTGTGCCATATACAGTCAAGTCACCTAAGGTGCGGATCATTGGTTCTGGACCAAGCCTGTGCCAAACAAAATCATGCCATACAAATAACAAAACCTACCGTACCGGTATGGGAAAAATGGAATTTGGTTCTGGACGTTCGTCCAAAGTCCCCCTTTTCACCCCACTTTTCTCCATTTTTCCCCACTTTATTCACGCACACAATAAAGAAATCAGTCAATGCATGTATTACACGTAAAAATAGGCACAAAAAAGGGGACGGTGATCAGCCTTGTGTCTACTTGGGCAATACCACGCGCTGCAGATCGGGCAAAAAAAAGCTCAGCCAAGTAGACACAGATCAGCTGACCAACCAAAACATTAAAGATGGCGGAGGCTGCCTGGTCAAGCACTGATTGATGAAGTTTATTTGATAAAGTTTGTACGCTTGTGTCAACAAAACTCACGTGTAACACATTAATGATCATTCTTATATACGTGATTATGATGATGGGAGGTATTATACTTCGTCTTAGCTCTGAGATAGGTGCTCCATCACTAACCCGTTCATGGCAGTTTTACGAATAAACCTATAAACTAGTCACATTACCCAAAGAATCTTTAATGTTTCATTAACACAATGAATTTGGTGGTTTAACCTCCTCATAAGAGAAAAAAGTCCACAGTTGCAGCCTTTGTAGTATGGAGCTGAAGTGGTCACCATCTTCTTTGTTTACAAACGGGGGAGTGTGCCGCCAGGGGAATTTGCCAGCGCGTTTCAAACCTTGCCGTGCCCACGCCATAGGTATAGTTTATCTACGTGGTTCATTTTGGGGGGGTCTTGCACATGGCCGTGCCATAGAATCACGCGCCATAGGCGACTTGACTGTACCGGTATGGCTAAAAACTTGGTAACTAACCAATCACAATTCTTCAGTAAGGTGCTATTATAAGTTACAGGTATACTGAATCAAAGTTGAGGCACAGTAACTCACAACTGCGTCTCAATGCTCATCAAAGACTTTGCAAAGTACAGCCATACCTCATTATATGATGTGGTTGCATCAAGTGAAAACCCACTGCATAACGATATATCATACACTGAGGCAGACAGAACTGAGGTTCAATGGGAACAGGTAGTGGGCCAAGGACCACACTATAAATACAACCCAAAATGCATTCTGCTGACCTAAGAACAAGGTTGCACTGAGGGACATCGATGCCTTCTTCTAACACTCGTGTTGACACCAGCACATTGCACTCGTGGTGTCTAAATCTGGAAACAAATCAGAGGTTAGTGTCCTACAACCTATTTGCTCAATACAATATTTCCCACATTTATCACTTATAAGTCAAGGAGTCTGGAATCCAACAAGTTATCTACATTGCACTCGTGGTGTCTAAATCTAGAAACAAATCAGAGGTTAGTGCCCTACAACCTATTTGCTCAATATATTATTTCCCACATTTATCACTTATGAGTCAAGGAGTCTGGAATCCAACAAGTTATCTACACTACCACCACTATGCCCCTAATCTAATTTCCCACTGTTACAACTGCAGTAAGATGAAAAGGAATAATTATACTAATAATAATAATAATACTAATAATAATAATAATAATAATAATATTATTATTATTATTAACAATAACAGTAGGCTATAAGAAGCTTTCATTACAGTGCTTGGTAAAGTGAGATATTAATCCATTCACTATGGATGAAAACAATAAAATTATTAATTTATGTATTCATATATATATATATATATATATATATATATATATATTTTTATCATATCCAGTTCAACCTGGGGCAACAATGAACAACCATTTGGTCATTTTCATTACCTATTTCTTCTGGAAATTTTTATCATTAATTTTCACTGGCATTTCTCATCTAACACTCTGCTTTCCAATTCCAAATTGCCCTACAACAAACCTACATAGTTTTTTCTTATTTTCTTTTACTTTAGTGTCTCCCACTAAAAATACGTAGAGTTTCAGTCTTTTCACTGCCTCATCAACTACAAAAACTTTTTAATTTATTTACTTTCAGATTACGATATATCTAATTCTTTCATCTCTTGTTCAGTTTAATGATTAGCCCTGTTACTATCTTCCTTATACAGTGCTACAAATTATTCAATACTATTAGCCAAATAAGGTACCGGTATTCGTTGATTAAAAAAAAATCTTGTTCCTTCTTATATTACTTCCCTTTCTAGCCCAGTATGTGACCATCAGACACTTCTATGGATGTCTAACAAGGCCTTCAGACCTCCTTACAATTTATGATACCACGTCCCAATTTTTCAAGAAAATAACCCTAACTTGATGCACTTGCCAGAGTTACAACACTGCCAATTCCAAGGTTCAGTTTCCAAATGCAGAAATAAAAAAAAGTACAGACATGGTCAAGGACAAGATTACAGTTCATATTCTCAATGGGGCAGGAACTTGTTTAACATCTACAGGAATACCCCACTATCCAGCACATCAATAACCAAACATTCGCTACACCAAACACAGAAATTGGGGAACATTCCCACAACTGGAATGGCCATCGATTTGCTGGTCCGAACTCATGCCCGGACTACTAAGAGGAAGTGGAGACACTTGGGGCCTGGCGACAGCTACGCTCGCCCATCTCATTCCTGTTTTTATCCTCTCTTTCTACCCCTGGAGAGGGAGGGGGAGGGAGGGAGGGAATGGAGAGAGAGAGAGAGAGAGAGAGAGAGAGAGAGAGAGGGGGGGGGAGGTATTATGCCTTATCTCCTTCATCTGCTTATTGATAGGGTAGCCAATTATGTCATTTTCGTATTTATTCTCTCCCTCTCTCTCCACATTGGGCGTTTCCACCTGCATTTTTACTTCACATATTTTCGTCTGCATCATCACCTTCATCTTCACCTTCCTTTCCATTTTTGCCTTTCCTTTCACATTCACTTTGACATTCATTCACTTTCATATTCACTTCCATGCTCACTTTCATTCACATTCACCTTTACACTCACTTTCACTATTACTTTCATTTTCAATTTCACCTTCACTTGCATCATTAATTTCTCACTTTCACATTTACCTTTACTACTACGTTCACTCGCCTTCTCTTTCACCTTCCTTCTTTTACTTTTACATTCCCCTTCACTTTCACCTCTACGTTTGAAAAGTGTGCATCCGATTGTGGATGTGATGGTGCGCGTGGCTTTCCCTGTCCTCCCGCCATCCCCTCGCTTTTCCCCGTCCCCCTCCCATCCCCCATCACGCTCAGCGCTGCCAGATGTGTCTCCCTTCCCATTCCCCAGCCCTCCCTCACTCTTGCTTCCAGGCATGTCTCCCTCCCCATCCCCCCATCCTACCCCACCCCCACTTAGTGCACTGCCTGCCTGGGCCGTGCTCATCCACTCTTGCTGTGTCTGTTGTCCTGAATGTATCTCTGTATAGACTTATGCCATCAATAAATTGCCACAATGTGTTTGTTTGTGATGATTGATGTCCCATTTTTTAGCAACAGTAGTGTTTCTGAGGATAATAACATTCTCTATGGTGTTTCTGTGTCAGTCAGGACTGAGTAAGGTACAGTATATGAGAGTTTGGGTTTGGGCCTGGAACTTATCTCTGGCTTTTCTTCGGTATGGAAAAATTGCTTCGATATCCAGGCACTCACTGTCCAAACACTCCCACCAGCACAAAACACCTTCAGATATCAAGGTAGGCCTGTACTCCTAAGTGATTTAGTCTAATACACTTAAATTTTCCTTTGTATATTACCGATGTCCTTTAGTTATCAACACAGTTTTCGGAAATAAAATAAATGATAATACGGTCTGGACATATTGAGAGTACAAACCAGGGGTGTCAGGGGAGGGGGTGTAGAAGTATAAAGGTACCAGGATGTCTACAAAGAGGTATACCAAGGAATTCACGGGTAACGTGGTGTGGGTCAAATTAAGATTTAAGAGGTATGAGTAGAGAGGTGCCATAGAACACAGCAAGTTGGAGAGTGCTATCCTGTGAACCTGTCTGATCTATGCTACTGAACAATGAAAACAAATGTCTATTTTATCTACTGATACACACTTTTACCCCATGATGGGTAGTCACACAAATCACCTCCATGTCATCCTGTCTTCTGCCATTTGGTTGCACTCCCTCCAACTCACACCCCTTTTTCAATTATCTTTCCATTATCCCTCCATCTCACACATAACCAAAAATGATGATCTACATACCACGTGCAGCAATAAACTGGTAAGGAAGAGGTGTCAGAAAGCCCTTAAGCTGATGACAAAGTGGCCCTAAAAGAATATTATATCAATTATTCTATGAGAGCCACACTGACCTGCGAAGCACCTCCTCCTGCTTCTTGTGCTCTGCCTCAGCAGCCCTGGGATCATCTTTGACACTCTCCCGTGCCTCCACTGTGTACTGGGGGAATATCCATGCAAAGTCTCCTCCTATGTCACTCAGTTCCTGTTGACCGACATCGCTCACATAACCCAAAGGCTCAATCCTTCCTGATCTTACCAACCATACTTATACTATACAAGTAGTCCTCATGTTAAGTTAGGGACGAGATCTAAAATACCATAACTTTCTACATATGACTGGTAATGGATAGTGGGGGGAACCTTGCAAATCAGCTTCACAACTAACAATGGAACTGTAATAAGCAGTTTTTGAGTCTTATAAAAAAGCATCGCTAAAAAATCTACAGATAGTGAATGCCAGTATAACACTGACAGTCAATGAAAATTCAGATTACACAGAACAAAAAGGGTAAGATATATAGCATGAGGGAGTCAGCCTTCATCTGCATGACCATGACAAGAGGATAAAATTAATCAAACAGGTGGATGGATGGCACATACTCTACATGAAATAATTGTTACAGCACATCAGTTGTGTCATTATCTCCATTCTGGCCATTACTCCCACACCTAAAAATAGGGTCTGATGGGACATATATATATATATATATATATATATATATATATATATATATATATATATATATATATAAAGCAAACAAATTAAAAATTACTTCTAATCAAACAACATTAAAACGATATGGTATAAAAAGAAACAAAAATTGGGGCCAATGCTTCACGAGAACACAATGAAGCCTAGGGTGAGGAAGGCTTGAGTGGTCACGTGACTGAGGGCTCCAATGACAGTGCTAATAGTTATACTGCTAACATATACAAGAGAATGGTACACTGGAAGTACCTGTGCAAAGCTTATTTACTGTGTCCATCATATCTGTTAAATAAGCACTGGAAAAGTTGTGCACGATGGGGCAAGACATTTGCGTCTTTGTCATACTTGGTAACTACAAAAGAGAAAATTATGCATGAAAGACAATGACTACAATTTTTCTTTTTCCACTGAGGGAAACTACACTGTTTTCACTCAGTGCTAATAAAGGTGGATAAAGGATACAGTACCAGTACCCATTACTGTAGGTAACACATGTGGTGTCTGAGAGGGACATGTTCACCTGGTGGCATCATTATAATGGGTGAGTTGAGAGCCTGGTTACACAAGTATCCCACAACTATTTCCCTGTCCCCTGAGAGGAAAATTAGTGGTCTGCTGGAAAAAAGGAACTTTAAAACTAGCAGTCCATTGGGCTTATGTGCCAGGTAAGTCTAGATCCACAACAAAAGGAGGTTTTCCTATACTCAAATGAAGCAATACCAGTAAATGACTTCCACCTACCCATCCATCCCTCATCCAATCCTCCACTGCCCCATCAGAAACGTAGGACCTGGGAAACAGCTAACAGTACTGATTCAATAAACTTACATTAACAATTCTTAAGATACCATAGTCACCAGGTACATCTTGAATTAATGAATGATTAAAGTATACCAGCATAGTTACAGAAAAAGTGGCAATTATGTCATGACAGTGAAGGATGAAGTAACTCAAGGAGGAGCAGCTGGCCATGATGTGAAACAGGGGATCAAGGATGGAGGCTGCAAAAGAAAATGAGGGCGTGGCAGTGGTCATACTAACATACAAATGAGAAATTGGTATGATATAAACATGAACGTCTGGAGAAAGTGCGGTCAAAATGGGACTGTTAACCCCTAAAGTCCGCAAATCTCTAGGCCCGACTGTCACCCCAGCTGTGAAAAGGCATCGATTTTTCAATTTTCACCAAGGTAAAATTTTCTCTAACTGATTTGAAGAGCTTGAATTTACACACCTGAAAATGTCAATCTCAGACTCATAAGCCAAATGTCTGCCACACAATCGACCATCAAATATTATAATAGTTACCCATCAAGTCTGACCGAAAATAGGAAAATTTTGGTATATACCTATTGTTTGAAACATAACCTTACAAAAATCACCCAAATCAATATGAAACATGTGCCCAGGGATGAAACACGTTGTATGAGTGTGCATAAAACAAGGAGAAAAAAAATCACCTTTGCATGCAAGATAAAAATATGTTGATTCACCGCATATGTAATTACTGTAACTCAATAAGCCAAATATTTATACATATACTGAAATGTATAAACATAGAAAAAGCATTATGATAATACAAATAAATGAAATAACTGAACAAAAAATAAATTTCTTGTCATGTTAAAATATTAGGTCCTCCATGTAAATAATACAATAACATATACCTATGTCATTCAAAAAAAAAAAACTGTACTCATGTGTGTAAATGGTTGAACGGCAGAAATCCATCTATCTATCTATCTATTGCCAGACGCCTTAATCCCATACAGGGTGGCCACAAACAAATCGCCTCCATGCCACCCTCTCCCCCGCCATTTCACTGCCCTGCTCCCAACTCACATTCCCCTCTCTCATATACCTCTCCACTCCATCTCATCCTTGGCCTCCCCCTCCCTCTCCCCCCCTCCACGTCACTAACGTACACTCTCCTCGTCAGTCTCTCACTCTCCATCCTCTCCACATGGCCAAACCACCTCAATGTGTTTCTCCTAACGCTTCCTAGCACACCCACATCCACACCACAATGCTCCTTTACATCCTCATTTGTCAGTCTGTCACTCCATGTGACTCCACAGGCTCCTCTCAAATAACTCATTTTCACTGCTTTCACTCTTGACTTGTGTCCCTCCAACAACGTCCAAGCTTCACTTCCATACGTCAGAGTTGGTATGACAATGCTGTCATGTAGTACCTTTTTCACTTCCATGCTTACTTCCCTGTTTCTAATCACTGCTTTCAAGGAACAAGCAACCTTTCTTCCTTGTTGCACATTTTCAAGCACTTGAAAAAACCGTAACTTGCAGATACCCTACAATCACAAAAGTTTCCCATTGAAAATGATGGAAAATGGGTAAATTATACAAAGAAACTGATATTCTTTGGCTAATAACCTTACATAAATAACTAATAAGATATAATATAAATTCCACTGTATAAAATAGGTCAAGGGTAAAAGCTTGTATGTCAATGACACAATGGCGTTGTGTTTGGCTTGCTTGATTTGGGTGGTAGGTGACAGTCAGATGAGGAACCAATGGGGCAGAAGGAGGTGGAGTGGTGGTGGGGGGCCTCAAGGGTGAGGGAATATGCCTGCTACACCCCCCCCCCACAATGGCATAGAGGGGGTATGAGGGAGATCTGGGTGGGAGAAGGCAGTGAGAGGAGGATCCAATGGGGCAGATGGAGGTGGAGATGGCCAAGGAGAGGGGGCCCCTCCCACCACATCTAGGGTAACCAATCATGCCAGACACCACCAGATATTGTTGTTCCCCACTTGCTAGCTTCCATTTATATCATCAAAGAGGCATGGCAACCTCTCCTCAGTTTTTTATGGTTTCTACTAAATCGATGTGGATCGGACTGAACGTACCTCGTCTAAAACGCGATCGATGATGAACGGACTTTAGGAGTCAACAGAAGTGTGAGCTTTGCATAAAGTGGACAGCATACAGAGCACATTGCTACATGGAAGCCACAGAGCAGGAAGGGGTCAACAGGTGCTTAGATGGTACTGGTTATACGGAATGAATAGATGTACGGCAGATAAGGTTGTTGTTGTCGTTCAACCCCAGTCTCTCTGGTTGAGCAGATCTCAACTGCAGGCAAGCAACTGTCCCTGCAGGGTTGTCCTGTAAAGTGAACTGGTGTTCCCTTGCGGCTGACAGTGCTTCATCACAGTGAGACACAGGGAACTGTGTGGAGGTTTGGTTCCTGGATGGATGCTGCATTTGTCTCTCCATCCAGTTAACAGGGATTCCATTGCTGGCTTCAATTCACCCCGTAAACTGGTTATTTGGATACCATCCAGCACTGTATTGTTTTCTTGGGTTACAGGAAACCATTAGGATTGTCACTTAGTGGAAAGAAGAATAACAAGTGACAGGAAAGAAAGGGAGAAGTATGAAGAGATGAAAGCACACACAGACAGAATGAGAAAGAGGAAGGAAGTAGTAGGCAGCACACATCAAGTGAGGGGATGATGGAAACAGGTATATGATAAAGAACCTGACAGTGGGAGGAGGAGTGGCAGACCATGATGATGGATGGACATGATAAATGAAATGTGGAAAATGAGTTAAGAAGATGATGAAGCTAAAAAAAGTGACAAGGGACAGAAAAGACAGGATAAAGCAGCTACAGTACATATGGAGAAGTAAACAACAAGGGACTGCAATGTCTTTTTAACCTCACTCAGACAGATGACAAAATGACTACCTGATGGGTTTATGTGTGGTGCATCTGTTAAGAAAAGATACAAAAAGTATGTTCAGATGTTAATGCATGTGAGGTGAAGGCAGGACTATAAAGTATGAATAATGAATGACTGGATTATTTCACTGTCAGGCTACTGACAGTTCTCCCATTTTTCTTTTTTCTCTTTCTCTATTTCTGGATCCTACTTTACCCCATTTTTTTAGTTGGCAACAAGAGTTTGGAAAATGATGATGGTGACAAATTCTACATGTTAAGTGTGCTTGATATCAAATTTACAGTACATGGTTTCTTTACCTTCCTGATCCCACAAACAGTAATGCTGTCAGGTAACTAATGTCTATGATTCACGTAAACCACATCATACAAACCTTGAGAAGCCTGTAAATAATCTTTGCCATGTTGCGATGATGGACAAATATGAGGCCACACACAGAGTCTGGATCATCAGGGTTGTGAACTTTAACTTTCTCTTTTACTTCGTCGCGTCGTTTACGTCCCTTCCCACCTGAGGGCAGCAACTGGGCCAGATGGTTTGCCATGGCTACAGCCTCAGATGATACACCAAACCCCGAAGAACTCTCTTCTGTCTCTTTGCTGGAGATGAGACCAGTACCCTCAGATGTGGTACCAGTTCTGAGGCTAGAGGTTACAACTGGCTGGTTTGAGGAGAGAGCAATATCTTCTCCAGAACAGCTAGTAGTGTCAATCGCAGTCAATCTTTTTTTGTCTTCTGCTTCATTGTCACTCGTTGCAGCATGGACATGAGTTACACTAATAGCATCTGCCTCACATGGCAGCTCTAAATTAGAGGTAGGTGACGGAGCATTAGTTTCAGCTGTGGAATCTTCTTTAGGGTGAGATTCCATGCTAAGCTGATTTTGTACTGAATCACAGCATTCAGAATCTAAACACACAATACATTTTTGACCATCATCACTCTCACTTCCCGATCCATCCTGATTGGCATATCCATTCTGCCTCTTTATATCTTTCTCCTCTGAGATTCTAGGGGATGGGCAACTGTGTAAGTTGGAATTTACAAACCCATTGCATATTGCTGAATTCTTTATATTCTGTACCTTGGCAAAATCATTCAGTTCAGTTTTGGCACTCAGAGTTCCATTGTGTACATCACAGCTCGAAGGGTTTTCAGATTCACAGCCACCTTTGCAAGATGAATTCCTAATATTAAGCCTACATATATTTTCTATGACTGACTGACTGTCATTCTTCTTGTTTACAACTTCAATATTGCAGTAGTTGTGTGTTATATCAGGATGATTTTGTACTGTACTGTCCACTCTACTCTTACATAAATGATTCTCCATTACTGTCTTTTCTTTCACTCCAGCATTACTAGATTTGATACCAGTGGAGCAATCCCAGCTAAGTCCTTTGGTTGTACTACCATCTAATAGTTTGGAAATAACTATTTTGCTTGGATCTACCCTATCAGGAAAGCAATCTAGTGTGCTTGAATGTGATTTAGACACAGCCTCCATTGTACATCTTGAAGAAATATCACTTGGGTTTTTGTTAACAGCATCACATTCAGTTGCACACTCAGGCTGATTGCATATCCCCTCACTGCTTTCCCCCTCAGATATATCAGAGTTACAGGTAGAGAAATCACTCATATCTGAAGTACACATGCTATCTCTCACAACACAATCACTCAACTGAGCACCTCTAGTACATGACTTAGGAACTGTCTCTTTTGGTACATCATTTGCTAGTCTACTGCCGTCTATCACATTACTTTCATGAACACAATCATTAGGGGCGTCATCACAAAGACATGCACCACCACTTGAAGAAGCCTCAACAGCCAATTCACTCATACTCTGTGAACGTTTATCTGCAGGTACAACGAGATTGTGTTTTGGTTGTGGAGCTGTAATAAGATCATCACAAGGATTTAAGATTCCACCACCTGTTTCAACATTTTCTTTCTCCGAGTTCTCAATAGCACCAATTTTCTCTTCTGATGTTGTTAAGACTTTCAGAGCCTCAGATCCGTCAGCTTTGCCACCTTCCCCCCGGTTGGCCTCAGAGGTCTCCCCTTTATCCCTTCTTTTCCGTGGGTCAACAAAATTAAGTGGTCTTACTTGGCGGAGGATCTCAACTAAGCGCAACACTTTGGGGGTTGAGAATTTTAAAATTTGATCTAATTCTGAGTATTTATCAAATGCTTGCTCCACCACAGCCCTGAAAAGAAAAGCATATTCATGGCCTAAGTAGTATCTTACTTAAATTTATATTATTCAAATCTAAGCGCAAAGTAAGTAGTATCTTGGCCTAAAATATTCATTTCTCCATCTTGAATACAAAACTGTAACAACAGATTAACAATCAATATGATGCCTGTCACAAAGAAGTGTAACAGAAAAGGTGCAGAACTGTAGTAATCCCACAGTTCACCATTGAGCCAGGGGAAATATGATGCCAGAAGACAAAAATTTTCACAAATTTAACCTCTCACGTCAAGAGATGCATTCTTCACTTTATACTTGCTATTTACAGATGATTTAGTGTCTTTTTTTTTTTTTTTTTTTTTTAAATACAGATATTGCCTTCTTTTATTCCTTCATTGTAGGAGAACCCACAGCAAAATAATAGTGATAATAAATTAATTCATTAACAGACTGCAGTCTACAAGATATAGTGGATAAACTATAACAATTCTACTGTGTGAAGAACCAGGAGCACCAACCTGATTCGAGCCATGACTGTGAAGATCATACAAAGCAAGAGGTAGTGGCGGTCATATGCAGTCTTCTTTTTTAACTTCTCCACCTCAACTAAAGCATAAAGAGCAGCTCTGTCAGCACACCACAGCCCTGAAAGGTGGAAATATTCACTGAGTCTGTACTTCATAACTTGCATTAAAGGTTTACTGTATATTTTCAAAACACTGTTTCCCTATCATAAACATACTTGGTTCCTCTGCTGTACTCTTCATGCAGCTCATTTGCTCAGTAGCCTCCTTCTGTTGAATTTTTATCATCATCATCATCATCATCATCATTTGGACCTCCTTTCCCACCCTAGGGCAGGATGAGGAGTAGCAACGTCCAGACAGCCAAAGTTTGCCCAATTCAATGGGCCATGCTTCTATACACTCATCATTCAAGCCCTCAAAATCCTGGCTCCATCAGATAGGCCAAAAAATTTTACCACATTCTGTCGTTTCACATACACCTTGGTCCCAATTAACGTGCCTATATGGTGGATGCACGAGCGCGCACTATTTGATATCGCGCTAATTGATACACATAACTTATGGGGAAAAATTCATTTGATGGATGAGTGACTCTAAATGCAGAGGTTAAACTTTTTAATACTGATAATTACCCTAGTACTTAATAACACTAAAATTCATACCAGAACACAGATTAATAATAATAACAGCATAATAATAAAAAGGCACTGATAATGTATAAATATGGCAAGTTACCTTAGCTCTAGTGGAATTATGTACATTGGACGGGGATGGGGTTCCGAGGCTTGTGAGAGGTTACTGAAGCCCAGCACCATCACCCGACACCACTTCCTCCTCCTCATCACCATCATCCTCAAGATGGGCAGGGTCATACCCAGAATTCCTCAGTTCATCAGCCTCCTTAACAAATCCTTTGAAGTTTAATTCATTGATAACTGACATAGCATCGTCCTCCTGGCATGAAAGGCCTGGCTGAGGTTCCTGAAGTTGTGTGGGGTTGGTAATGAATCTTGTGATAAGCATCTGCCTCCTTTCATTCATTTTCTAGATGTGAATGTCTTTGTAGTAGCGGAACAGCTCATTCATTCCCTGCAGAATTTCAGTCTTTCTGACACTGGATATCTCATTTTTGAGCAATCATTTAAGGTATCTACAGCAGCCAAGATTCGACTGATCTGCATCATGGTGAGTTCTGGTGTTTCTGGTGTTGCTGGCATCGGTGTAACCTCCTCTTGTCTAGCCTCCTGTAATGTGTCCTCGACAGATGCTGCAGTAATCACATCTTCTGTTGTGGTGGCTTCACCAGCATTGTTAATTTCAGCAGCCTCTTCAGGTGTTACTTCCCCAGACCCAGGAATTTGCTGTGCACCTTGGGCAACTGAATCACCCAGCCTCTGGACTCCCTCACTCACATCCTCACAGCTTTGGTTCCTTCTTCCTTAAAAAGAAAAAAAAGGAGGGGGGGGGGATGTCTCCACGCATGGTGCACTACTGCCAAATTTATACCTTCCCATGCTTTAATCAAATTATCAATGGCATCCTTCACTGTGAACCACCTCTAAAACAGGTGGACGGTCCCCAGTTGGGGGTTGGTAATGTTGGCCTGTAGGTCAGGCTCACATCCTTCACACTGACTACCAGGCTGATGGTCGTCAATGTCAACATCCTCATTCTCTGCCTCAGCCTCAGCGACAATCTGCTGGAGCTCCTCCCCACTTTCTGTGCTTTCTCTAAGCAAGCAGTACACTCTCAGTTGGCAAAATGACTTTGCATTGGCAATAAGGTCTTGGTCCAGTGGCTGAAGAAGACATGTTGTGTTGTGGGGTAGGAACACAATCTTGACGTTAGGGTGGAGATCAGCCAGGTAAGGGGATGAGCAGGGCAGTTGTTCATTTGAAGTGAAATGTTGAATGGCACTCCAAACTTCTTGCAATTCCACCTTGCATCATGCACAAAACAATCAAGCAACCATGACTTGGTAGTTTATGAGTTCATCCACCCATTTTGCATGGTCATCTAATACACATGAGCCTGACTCATATCACTAAGGTGTTTGTAGCCCCTAGGATGTTTGGTTTTATGCACTAATAACGGCTTCCTGTTGTGTGATCCTGTCACACTGCAGCAGAACAAAACTGTAATCCTTGCCTCGTCAGGCTCTCTGCCCTTAGCCTTTTTAATTTCCTTAGAGAGGATGGTAGACTGGCATTTTTTTGTATTGTAATCTGGCCTCATCCATATTGTAAATGCAATCCGGTAGGTAGCCACCTTCCTCTATGATGTCTTTCAGGATGCTTGGGAAGTCACTGCCCGCCAACTCAGTAGCAAAAGCACTTTCACCTGTGAACTTAAGCTTTTTTGAATCCCTGCATTTCAGAAAACAGTATAGCCACCCTGCTGATGCTCTGAAGTTGCCTGGCGGGGAATTTGATTTGCAGCAGGTCAACGTATAGAACGTCATTATTTGCATTTGAACTTCCTTCTTATCTACTGGCACATCCTCACGCTCTTTTCTACTCATCCACATGGTAAGGAATCTTTCCACTTTTATCACTCTGTTGTCTCGGGTTTGCATGTGACTGTCTAGTTTAGAAGCTCCATGTGCCATGATGGCTTCCATACTATCGTCTTTCTTTTTCAAAATCGTTCTCACTGTTGACTTACTAAGGCCCGAAGCTCTGTCTATCACTGAATTACGCTGTCCTTCATCTTTCCATTTAATCACTTCCTTCTTCACTTCAGAGCTAATAGACCTGAGTTTACCTGAATAAGTGAAAATATTCCTCCAACACAATACAAGACTGCACGTGATACCAGACTGCATGCGGCAAAAAAACTAGTTTAGCTTCCCACAGATGCGCAAGGGAACACACACTGCACGCTAATAAAAATTAACACATCTGAGCACTGACGTCATGAATCACGCTCTGCCCAAAGTCCCACGTTATTGGTGGCCTGACTGGGAATAGCTCACGCTTTTTGTGATACTCCACATGCCAGACATTGTGGATATTAAGAGACAGCTTGCGCTATTTGCGAATCGTGCAATTTAATAACGCATTAATTGGGACCAAGGTGTATACCTATCTGACAGAGCCAATCCAAACGCTGTCACAATAAAAAGGGATGCCAAATCCTGGTTATGCACTTCTCCATAGAACACTCATCTAGCGAGCTTGATCTCATGTCAATCCCTCAGCCTCACCAACTTCCATACCTCTCTTCCTCACACACTCATCCACCATATCCCTTCAACTTCTTCATGGCCTGCCTCATCTCCTCCCTCCTCCAAATTCACTCATATATACCTTTTCACCACTCTACTGTCATCCATTCTCTCCATATGACCATACCATTTCAGTATACTCTCTTCATTCTTGGTGTCCATAAACTTCCTCATTCCGCGTCTTTCATGAATGACATTATTCCGTATCCTATCCACTCTCTGTATTCCGCATACATTCCTTAGCAGTCTCACCTCCACTGCTCTAACTCTTGACTTTTCATTTTCAAGCCACACCATAGTCTCACATCCATATTTTAAAGTTGGCACTAACACTCCTTCATGTAAGCCTCATGCAGCGGCAACACTCAAGCCTCTGTTTCTTATCAAGGCCTTCATAGAACCAGCTACTTTCCTTCCTTGTGTCACTCTACTTTCCACTTTTTTTGCACATTTTCCTCTCTTTTCTATCACTTTACCCAGGTTTTTGAACTCTCTCACCAATTCCAGTTTCTCTCTATTCACTGTAACATCACACTGGGAGTCACCTTCTCTCTCAATAACCATTACTTTACCCTTTTCTATATTTACTCTCAAAGCATGACGCTCAAAGACGTCTACAAAACTCTGACTTAATTTCAATAAAACATGCACTACCCACCTAGGTTATTGAGCACCTCAAGGAAATCCAAGAGAATTTGCCTAGGCTCAGTGTTGGGGTCAGGAAGTCCTGTGCAAAACTCCTGATACTCTGGTCCATATACTTCCACCAAGTCATAGCGGTGGTTGGCAAGGAAGTCCAGAGCATCATCCACAAGACGCCGCACCTCCACCTCTGCATTTGACCTCTCATCAGCAGCAGGGTCACGGCACATCACTATCTTCTCCACTGGCTTGTTCACATACCTTGTCATGGCAAGCATAAATTAGAGGCACAATGTACTGTACTATTACAGGCAAAAGTTCTCCAACAATCCTTGACCATCACTATGCCCTGCCTTTCATATTCTCATTCCTCCTTGAATGTCAAAGACTATCCATTTAAAACTCCTATTTTATCTTTCATATTGGCATCACATAGAAATATTTCATAGAGCACCTTCTTTACCAGGCAACAGGTAAGTGCAGTAAAACTTTTAATCATGATAATATAGTGCAGTACTGTATATGTTACATACATGTTAGGAAAATAAAGGCTGACAAAAATGCTGAATGTGCTTCACATAACACTGACATACAAAGTACAGTATAACCAAATGCAGGTAATATCATCATCATCCTGACCTCCCTTCCCATCCTAAGGTGGAGTGAGGAAGGGTCCAGCGAGCCAGAAAAAAATGACTGAATGAGATACTAACCAAAGTCTGTCCAACTGAATGAGTTACACATCCATTTACTCATCAATGCATTAAGTCTAAACACAAATAAAGAAATAAAATTAAAAATATGAGAGAAAGAGAGAGAGAGAGAGAGAAATTCCATAACGTAATGACCTCAAGCATTCAAAATACTGTATGTGCAAAACCTGTTTTTGTACGAACATAAATATTACTCATCAACACGTATAACATACTTTGGTCAAAGACACTCACCTGAGAACAGTGACTATCTCAGAAGCAGTATCAACCCTGCAGCATGAAGCCTCTTCTATGTGGTTGAGGAAGGACTCCAGCTGGGGCGGTGCACACACCTGACTCAACACTGGTGCTGTCATGCCCAGAATACGGCACTTCCCACATTCTTCCAGGATCTGACCATGATGGTACCAATATGATTACTGGTATGGAGCTGCAGGACATCAGCAACAGGAGTAGCTACCTGAGGGAGCTTTTCATCCAAAACTAAAGGATTCTATCCTACGAACAGATGCTGAGAAACTATCCAAAAATAAACATTACCACAGACTGTGTAGACCAGACATTCGTTGTAAGATGTTTAGTGCAAAGGCAACTAATACAAAAGGGCAAGAAGTTGTAAGCTCATGTTGTTACACTGTACAGTAAGCCTGGATAAACAAAGTCAACCAGTCACTATAATTTTGAATGAAGAATTAATTTACATGATCTGAATCCATATATTTTACTTATGTAAATGAGTCAACCCATCATTTGCAAGAGTCTAAATTTTCCTAACCTGAGTATGCCATCCAACGACAGTTAGGTGCCACACAAAACTTAAAAAACCTCATTCACAGCCTTCCACAACAATAAATATGGTACGAAAACTCTCGAATTTCTATTGCTTCTTAAACATTACACCTTTACAGCATTCTCCAATTCACAACCACTGTGTCAGAACACAGCAGACAGCCACTTTACATCTACATTTCTTTAACCCTAAGTCTGAATGATTCCCCGATCTCTGCAAATTTTGAGTCTGAGAGGCAATGTTGCTTTTCACCCAGATGGTTGAGCAAATCTCTTACGCAATATCTCATAATATTCCCGAGTCTAAAAATTCCCTCTCAGCTGCACGGAATGCTTTGTGAGAGTTCCAGAGGCATTTCTAAAAAAATATTGAGTAAATACTTAAGTGCATGAAATTTTTCATCATCATCATCATCATCATCATCATCCGGACCTCCTTTCCCACCCAAGGGCAGGGTGAGGAGTAGCAATGTCCAAACAGCCCAAAAGTGCCCAATCCAATGGGCCACGCTTCCATTCACTCATCATTCAAGCGCCCGGAATCCTGGCTCTATCGGATACACCAAAAACATTCACCACGTTTTGTAGCTTCACATAATCATATCCGACAAAGTCAATCCACACGCTGCCACGTTAAAAAGGGGTGCCAAAAATCCCTGACCATGCACTTCTCCTCACAAAATTCATCCAGCCAGCTCGATCTCCTGTCAGTTCCCTAGCCTCGCCGACTTCCAAACCTCTCTTCCTCACACATTCATCCACCATATCTCTCTACCTTCTCCTTGGCCTACCTCGCCTCCTCCCTCCTCCAAATTCGCTCAGATATACCTTCTTCACCACTCTATTGTTATCCATTCTCTCCACATGACCACACCATCTCAGTACACTCTCTTCAATTCTGGTGTCCCCTGACTTCCTCACTCTGCATCTTTCACAAATCACATTATTTCGTATCCTATCCACCTTCTGTATTCCGCATACATTCCTCAGCAGTCCCATCTCCACTGCTCTTACTCTTGACTTTTCATTTTCACGCCACACCATAGTCTCACATCCATATGTTAAAGTTGGCACTAACACTCCTTCATACAAGCCTCGTGCAGCTGCAACACTCAAGCCTCTGTTTCTTATCAAGGCCTTCATAGCACCAGCTACGTTTCTTCTTTGTGTCACTACTTTCAACTTCTTTTGCACATTTTCCTCTCTTTTCTATCACTGTACCCAGGTAATTGAACTCTCTCACCAATTCCAGTCTCTCTCCATTCACTATTACATTGCACTGGGAGTCACCTTCTCTCTCAATAACCATCACTATACTCTTTTCTACATTTACTTTCAAGGAACAACGCTTACAGACATTAGCAAAACTCTGCACTAGCCTACCAAGTTCTTGTCCGGTACTTGCAAGCAGTACTGCATCATCAGCATACAACAAATTTGAGATATTCCATACATCACCACTCATTACCAATGCCATCCCTCTCTCCATTACTCGTGTTTTCACTTCTCTCATCACCCCATCCATATATAGCCTACACCGAACAACCGTGGGGACATCACACAACCTTGTCGTACGCCCACACTGATCGTGAACCATTCACTTAGATGCCCATTAACCCTGACACATGCTTCACTACCATCATAAAAACTCTTGACGGCACCTTGCAGCTTACCCTCTACACCGTACATGTGCAAAACTTTCCACAATCCTTCACTGTCCACTTTGTCATATGCTTTTTCCAGATCCATGAATGCCATAAACACCTTATGGTCCTTCTCACAAGCCTTCTCTACTATCTGTCTCACTGCAAATATTTGGTCCACACATCCTCTGCCACTCCTAAAGCCATCCTGTTCATCACTCACTAGGACTTCTGATATCTCTCTTACTTTATAATAATTCTTCCATATACCTTCCGTACCACACTCAGTAAGCTTATGCCACGATAATTCTTGCACTCGCTTCGTTCACCTTTATTTTTGTACAGGGGTACAATCACAGCCTTTTTCCACTCTGCAGGCACAGTTTCACTCATCCATGCCTTCTTACATATCTCCAACAAACACTTCATTCCATTCTCTCCACTATATTTAACCATCTCTGCATACACCTCATCAACCCCAGCTGCTTTCCCATTTTTCAGCCGCTTCACAGCACTCTTCACCTGTGCGAGTGTCATGTTTCCTGGCACTGCATTCCTTCTCTGCACACCCCCAAAACCAATCATGTTTACAGCTGCTCTGCTCTCTCTATCCCCATTCATCAGGCTTTCAAAATATTCTTTCCATCTGGTCCTTATTTCATCTCCATGGGTTAATAATCTGTCACCTGCATCCTTCACACCATCCCATTTCTTTCCGGTTTCACTTCTACATTTCCGCACCTCTTTCCAGAATACTATTTTCATAGTAGTTCGCATTCATTTTTCTTCCTAGATCCTCATTTACCTCCTTCTTTTTCCTCTTCACTAGTCTCTTTACGTGCTTCTTGCTCTCTACATATTCAGTTCTTATTTTAACTGAACCCCTATCCTGTAACCACTTTAGCCACTTCTTCCTCTTTTCCTCCACCGCTCTCTTTACCTCCTCACCCCACCATGCCGTACCTTTCTTCTTTGTTGTTACTCTTGCCACACCACACACAATTTATTTACATATCAACTGCATTGCAAAATATTTTCTAAATCGAAAAAACACATGTGATCACCAGGCCGTGAGATACTATCTGGATGAGTCTGTTTCAAAATAAACAAAGCTAATCTCTGCCCTCAAGGATGAATGGGGATTTTTCAAAAAATTTTTAAGGCAAAAAAGTGAAAGATGCTGCTAAATATGTGATGTACTTTAAAAGGTGCAAAAATGTAAGAACGAGAGTATAAATACAGCATATGTAAAAATGTGATGGAAGACAAGGTGAGTTTATACCTGGTTGATGGTGGGAGAGCTGGCCATGCGGTGAGCATCAGTAATGACAAGGAGGTTGAGTGCATTTAATGGTAACAACCCCCCCGCCAGTCCTCGCTCCACCACCTCCACAGTCATGATCACCACCTGTAAGTATAACATTCATTACATTCAGCACTCACATCATCATTTACCATTATCATCACCAGATTCTTTGCTACTTCATCAGTATACACCAGGTACTAATCCTATCAAACCTATGAAACTCACAAACACTCCCCAGCAGCCACAATTCTGCTGCTCTCACTCTTGACCTATGTCATTCTCATCTCATCTCCAACCTGGGACAATACAATAGACATCAAGCTCACAGGTGCACCTCTATGTATGAATGCATTTGTAGCACTCATTCAAACAGACATCTGTTCTTACACATGCTTTGCTACCATCATAAAAGCCCTTTACAGCATCCATATCATTAGATTTGTACAATTTCTTTCATAATCTCTTATTTTCTGTCATATGCCATTTCCAGAACCATCCATCCATCCATCCATCCATCATCCAATCCTACATTGCCCCATCCAATCACCATATTGTGCTGTCATTCCCAGATGTTTTCTGCACCATCTGCCTCGAAGCAAATATTCAATTCATCACCTCCCCTACCCCTTTGGAAATGATCCTATTCATCACTGGCTAGATTTTGCAACTGTCTCACATTTTCTCTGACAATCTGTCCATATACCTTACCCACATGTACAGTGGTTTAACACTCACTCTGGCCATTCTGACTTTTATACAAAGGCACAACTCCCAGTCTCTTACCTCAACAATGGTAAAACTAAATTAGTCAGGGCTTCTTAGAAACTGTGCTTCCCCACAAACATTTAACTGTATTCTATCTATTTATCTATCTATCTATTGCCAGACGCCTCAATCCCGTTTGGGGTGGCCACAAACAAATCGCCTCCAAGTCGCCCTGTCCCCCGCCATTTCACTCCCCTGCTCCCAACTCACACCCCCCTCTCTATTATACCTCTCCACCCCATCTCTCCATCTCATCCTCGGCCTCCCCCTCCCTCTTTCCCCCTCCACCTCACTCACATACACTCTCTTCGTCAGTCTTTCACCCTCCATCCTCTCCACATGGCCAAACCACCTCAGTGTGTTCCTCATAACGCTTCCTATCACATCCACATCAACACCACAACGCTCCTTTATATCCTCATTCGTCAGCCTGTCTCTCCATGTGACTCCACAGGCTCCTCTTAAATAACTCATTTCCACGGCTCTCACTCTTGACTTGTGTCCTTCCAACAACGTCCAAGCTTCACTTCCGTAAGTTAGAGTTGGTATCACAATACTGTCATGTAGTAACTTTTTCACTTCCATGCTCACTTCCCTGTTTCTCATCACTGCTTTCAAAGAACCAGCAACCTTTCTTCCCTGCTGTACCCTTTCAAGCACTTCACCCTCCAAACCTCCATCCTTACTCATCACACTACCCAAGTACTTAAACGTACTCACATTTTCCAATTCCTCACCATCCAACCTCGCTGTACAGTCACTGACTTCACCTCTCTCAAAGACCATCACTTTACTCTTCCCTACATTCACCTTTAGATTCCGTTTCTTACACACTCTCTCAAACTCATCCACCAAGCCTTGCAGCTCCCCTTCGTCTTCACTCAACAACACGGTATCATCTGCAAACAACAGTACAGGGAGTTTCCAAACACTATCCTCTCTCACCAGGGCCACTCCAACATCCACTACCCTACCTTGTACCTCATTTATTACCCCATCCATGTACAGATTGAACAACCATGGAGACATGACACATCCCTGTTTCAACCCAACTTTCAAAGAGAAAAATTCACTTAGTTCACCATCCACACGCACTGCAGCCTTCGCACCATCGTACATGCTCTTCACAGCATTCAACAACTTCCCATCTATTCCATATATTCTTAACACTTTCCACAATCCTAGTCTATCCACCCTGTCATGTGCTTTCTCCAAATCCATGAAAGCCGCATACAACTTCTTTCCCTTCTCTAGAAACTTTTCCACTAAAGATCTGAGAATGAATATCTGATCTACACAACCTCTTCCCTTCCTAAAGCCTCCCTGTTCTTCTCCAACTAATTTCTCTGTTCATCTCTAACTCTGTCAATAAGTATCCTACCATATACTTTTCCTATTATACTAAGAAGACAAATGCCCCTATGATTACCACACACTTCTTTTTCCCCTTTTCCTTTGTACAAGGGAATAATTATACCTGACTTCCAATCCTCCGGGACTCTACCTTCCTCCCAGGCCAATCTGCACATCTTCCACATCCATTCTACTACTATCTCTCCCCCATGCTTCAGCATTTCACCACACACTCCATCAATTCCTGGGGCTTTCCCTGATTTAACTTTCTTCATTGCTTCCACAACTTCTATCCTACTGATTTCTTCCTGTCTTCTCACCTCCCTCCTTCTTCCAGCCATTCCCCAGCCACATATACTCGCATTACTTCCATCCTCCACGTTCAACAATTCCTTAAAGTGTTCTCTCCATCTGCTCACTTTTTCTCCCTTCTCCACTAGTAATCTACCATTTTTATCTTTCACTCCCCTGCTAACTCCACTTCCACCCTGTCTTACTCTTTTCACTTCTTTCCAGAACATTTTCTTACAGTCCCTCCACTTTACACTCAAATTCCTTCCAAATTCCTCATCCAATCTCTTCTTACTAATCTTTTCACCTCTCTCTTTCTTTCTACATATAACTCTCTCTTCCGCCTCTCAACTTCTTCCACGCCCCTATTTCTCATCCATTCATTGTATGCTTTCTTCTTTTGTGCCACAGCCCGTTTCACCTCTTCAGTCCACCACGCTGTTCCTTGCACCCCCCTCCGTCTTCTCTTCCTTCCACACACCATATCACATGCTGCACATATTTCTTCTGTAAATACAGGTATTCTGCACACACCTTCCACGTCCCCCATCTGCTCCAACTCATATTTGCCCAATCGTTCCTCCACTTCTCTCTTATACTCTGCCTTTTTCTCATCCTCTTGTAACCTTTCCACTCTCCTTGCAACTACTCCTTCCTCTCATCTTTCCCTTCTTCTATTCCTCCATCTTACTTGAACTTTAACTCTGGCCACCACCAAGTAGTGGTCAGAAAGTCCACTCCCCCAACCTCTATAAACTCTTGCATCCAATATACATCTTCGCATCCTTTCATCCACACACACATAATCAATCATTGCCTTCCTTTCACTCAATTCACCACCCACCCTTCTCATCACTCGCCATGTATACCTGTGGATCATTTTATGCCTGAAGAGGGTATTGGCTATCACCAACCCCCTCCCAGCACAAATGTCCACTAACGCACTCCCATTCTCATCTATCTCAGCAGGCACACCTCACTCACCAACTATTCCATCCACCTTCACATTCCCAACTTTACCATTCATATCACCAATCAAAAACACTATCATTCCTTCCAAACTTTTCCATGCACACTTCTACATTTGTCCAGAACTCTTCTCTCACTCTTCTAGCACGATCTTGCGTTGGCGCATACACACACACAATCGCCCACATTTGTATTCCAACTTTCAACTTTACCCACACAATCCTTGATCCAACTGATCCATACTGTCTTATGCTCCTCTTCCATCTTTTACTCACAACTATACATACTCCTTCCTTTGCCCTCTCATTCTCACCTACTCCTGCACATATACCCCATCCATACTCCCATTCTCTCACACTTTCTCCTCCCCATTTTGTTTCAGTTATTCCACATACATCCACTTTCGCATCCTCAAGCACCTGGACAATCTCTCTCTCTTTCACCTCATCATTTGCTCCCCTTACATTCCACGTTCCAATTGTAATGTCCTTTGTCAGGTCCTTGGTCGTCAACGTTTGGTCAGTCCTTGTCCGAGGCTTATTGTTTGTTTTTTTAGTTAGTTGTTTTCCGGGGAGGGGCACTAACCCTCCGCCAACCCTTTTAGTCGCCTTTTACGACAAGCAGGGATACTGGGGGAGTATTCTTGACAAACCCCCCTACCCCAGAGTAATTTATCATTTGGTACTTTTCCATTCCTCAATTTTTCACAGCATTTTTCATTTCTGCCACTGACACATTCTTGGCCACCAAATTTCTTTCAGGATTTACTTAGGGCAAGATTACAAGACAATTCCAATACTGTATATCACAGGCCTATCAGCTTACAGCAATAAAAGGTAAAGAGATCTACAGTATGCTGCACTCTGTCCACCATAATTTACTTTGAATGTTTCATTTTCTACCTGAGATGCATTTAACTATCATACCTTAAATACTCTTTTTCTACCTAGTTCAAATATCATAAACTATTCATCTGGTTTTTATTTCTTGAAATATGATGACAGCTACCAGTAAAAATTTATCTCATAATTAGTGAAAAAATTAGCAGTCTCAGGACAGCTTAACATGAGCATTATGAATAAATATTGTTACGAATGCCTAACCTGAGCCTCTCTGAAGGCCTGAGCCCAGCGATGAGGTGTCCAGCCATGGACTTGGTCAAGGGCAGTATAAGTAGTGACAGCTAAGTTAGTGTTTTGCTGGATTGCCTCTCCTGCCCGCACAAGTCCCCGCCCACACCATCCTGTGATCAACGTGCGCTGGTCATGTCCGCCTTGGTCCTTGCTACTGGAAGAAGGCATTGAATTTCTGGGTTTACAACATTTAATATGAAACACCCCCATCCCTCCCTTTTTAGGTGGACTCTGGGCACAGCATGACAGTATGTTCACTTATGCCCGGCAGCTCTCCAGTGTGCCACACACCTCACATCACCAATACTACTCATATTTGTACAGCATAACAAATATCCCTGTACTGCATATACACTACCAAATATAACTTCACATTCACATACACTATGCTATTCTCACACACTCACTATAATTACTGAAATTTACTGTGCACTAGAAATCACTGTGAATACATTATGCTAACTAAAGTACTTTAAAGCACACTCTTAAAATGTTACAACACAATCATCCTCATAGATGCTCTATACAGGCACTCTTTTGCTCCAGAAATCTCTCTATGCACACTCCAACATATAACATTATTCTTTTTACTCTACTTGGCCTAAAACTGCCATCTTTCCACACTGATTGTTGTGCTGTAACAACAGATTAACACAAGAATAAAGTATAAGGGAGAGAATATTCTGGAAGAGTCCAAATACCTGGGTACAGCAGGGCTCTTGTTTGGCGAGCCACAGCTCGCAAATGCATGTAATTTTTCCCTTCGGCGAACAAACTTTACATGCAAGTCGCCTTTTGGCGAGGAGAAAATACATCCACTTCAAAACCCAGTAAACTACAAAATAAGTAAATCTCACTTAAATGAACAAAAAAGCACATTGTGATTGATTATTAAGTCTTTCCTTGTCGCCACTGTGAATGCTTAAAACCTCATTATATGATTTTAATCATCACAATGTGTAAATAAATATATTTACTGCTCGTAAAATATTTCGGCTTGTAGTCAGTTTGGCTACTAAAAATTTATTTGGCTCGTAAATCTGAAACCTCAGGAGCCAAATGGCTTGCAATCATCGGCAGTTAGCAAGAGCCCTGTACAGTGATATAAAGGAGAGGAAAATGTGCAAAAGAAGTGGAAAGCAGAGTGACAAGGAAGGTAAGCAGCTGGTGCTATGAAGGTCTTGATAAGAAATAGAGGCTTGAGTGTTGCAGCAGTGCGAGGCTTACATGAAGGAGTGTTAGTGCTAACTTTATCATACAGATGTGAGACTATGGTCTGGCATAAAAAGGAAAAGTCAAAAGTAAAAGCAGGGGAGAGAGGACCGCTGAGGAATGTATGTGAGGTACAGAGAGTGGATAGGATATGGAATAATGTGATACGTGAAAGAGGCAGAGTGAGGAAGTCTGTGGATACCAGAATCGAAGAAAGTGTACTGGGATGGTATGGTCGTGTGGAAAGAATGGATGACAACAGAGTCGTGACAAAGGTATATCTGAATGAATTTGAAGGAGGGAGAAGGCAAGGTAGGCCAAAAAGAAAGTGGAGAGATAAGGTGGATGAGTGTGCGAGGAACAGAGGTATGAAAGTAGGTAAGGCTATGGGACTGACAAGAGACCGAGCTGGATGGATTAATTTTGTCCGATGAAGTGCAAAACCAGGGATTTGGCACCCCTTTTTAACGTAGCATTCAGACTGGCCCTATCAGCAGGTAAATGGGAAGCTGCAGAATGTGATGAAATTTTGGTTTGGACTATCTGATGAAGCCAGGATTTTGAGGACTTGAATAATGAGTGAATGGAAGCATGGCTCATTGAATTGGGCAAACATTGGCTGACTGGATATTGCTACTCCTCACCCTGCCCTAGGGTGGGAAAGGAGGTCCAAATGATGATGATGATGATAATGATAATGCTGCTGCTGCTGCTGATGATGATGATGATGGACGATGGATGACAACGATGACAATGATGATAAATGAAGCTATCCATAAAGCCGAACCTGCAATAATCAATAAACCAAGAAAATGTAGGCTAGACAACGGATATTTTTTACCCCTGGCATCATGGGAGTTCCTCCAGGGAGCATCATTATAATGATAATAACAGGCATTTCATAGAGGAACCACCAAGGTGCCATGTATCCACAATTCATTAGTCTGCCCACTATTTTGTCAGTTTTGACTTTGATGTGTCCAGTGTTACTCCTTGGAGCTCCTCATATGGTTTAAGTCTCAAAGAGGTGTTATGGAAAGGACAGGATGCAGACCTGTAGTACTGTCCTTTTCTGTGACTGACCTACATGAAATAAGCTGCAAAAAGATGAAAATCTGGGATAAGGTAAAGTAAAATGCAAAATATACACTCACAAACAAACTTCTCTTAGACACTCTCTACAAGCACTCTGTGCTTCAGAATGCATTTGCACACACAGGTTACATCAGCAATTTTTTCTGTGCAAATGCATTGGAATACATGTGTATGAAAAAGTTAGTGACACACCCATTACTTTTAGACAAGAAACATTTAGCCACAAGTAAACAAAACCCAAGTTGAGACTCTAATATTGTTACAAATCTTATTGCCATGTACATTTCAGAGCTCTGTATTCTCAACAGCATTCAGCAATTGTTGGAAAGTAATTACCTGATTTTGGTATTTAGCTTAGCTTCCAGTTCACAGCAAACATCACTTGTAACATGGCCCCCCCAATATGCAAATTCCTCAACAGAATGCATGGCATCAGTTATTTATATAACAAGTACTGCTGGTAATTTTCCCATGAATGTTACTTGTTTCCACGATTACTTTAAGTAACTTTTGTTACTGAAGCAAACGTAAAAATATATGAATGTCTAGTCTTAATTGTAGCTACTGTTTATCTGCGGAAAACTGTACAACACATGGGTTTCTTGTCTGTGTAGAACAGTGTAAGCATACCAGCGAGTGAGATGTGCCAGCTCCCGGGTGACCATAGTGATCAGGAAGGTGCGTGTGGAGCGTGAGGCCAGGACAGTGAGGGTGTTCTGGCGGAGACACGCATCCACCAGTTCCACCTGGTACTCCCTCGGTGTGAAGATGGTAGAATGAACATTTTCTGGCTGGACCCGGTTCATCTGTAATGACAAGTTTGGGACTTAAAGAAACAACAAAGGTTGCTGTGAAGAATAAAAATATTATAACTCTCTTGCATTAATGAGTACGGTAGTCACTCACTGAGCAAGAAGGGATGACAGGTGTTATGTATAGATGGTTAACAACAAAATCTGATGAATGCCATAGATAAGAATTCATATAACGGTGGGGAGAAAGTTTTGGAACTGATGACACTGACTTCAAGAGTATGGGTAATCAAAGTCTTGATAAATATACTGTATAATATAATACATACTGTGCAAACAGAGCAAACAGTTTAATATGCAAATGCATGATGAGAAAACGTAACTTCTTACCTTACGCTTCCTCCTCATATTTGAAAATTTGGTGGGCACTGTACATAGTAAATATTACCACATAAGTAGTTAGAGTGAGTGAGTGCAGTGTGCAGTCAGCAGCTCACTGGAGTAGGGGTGTACATGAGAGAGGATGTGAACCCTGTCCACACCACAAACACACACTGGCCCAGGCATCACCACCACCACCACCACCACCACTTGATATCCAGCACGAAACTTTCACATTTTATTTTCATTGCAAAAAAAATAGTATTAACAGCAAATCAAACTTCCTATTGCCAGTACAAGTAATAATGGGAAAAGAGACTAGAAAAATTTACAGTAGCCTATCTGGCAATGGAAATCAAAGTCCCTTGAAATCAGATACCCATTTACCCTACCACTCTCCTTATCAACATTAACTACTTCAACTAAACAAAAACAAGACCAGCCCAACTTAGTTATGATTAAATGTAAGAAACTATTTGTGGCTAACCAAAATGAATTCCAGATAATACTTGTAACAATAAGTGAATGGCAACCCTGACACCTGATCCCTGTCCAGCCCCACACCTGCCCTGGCTTGTGGCTAACCTCTACTGACATACAATACTGATCAGGAATATTGTGTCCCTCCAGGCTTCTGCAGCAATTCTCAACATAAAATTTATGATTAATGACTTCAAACTTGCCAGAGCCTGTATAATCATAAATACTAGTAATGTAACATATATGTTTATTCTGCAGAGAAAACCAAGAAAGCTGAAATCAATTAGTAAATATTTTCCTCCTTGATCTGTCTATCACTGACACTCCATTGTGCTTGTTTACAATTATAAACATTTCTCTCTCTCTCTCTCTCTCTCTCTCTCTCTAACCCTGAAAACTCTAACATACCATGCTGAACCATCAGCTGGGGTCTGCTGTACTATCACTGGGATCCACACACCATTCTTATTGCTCTGTCTTATACCTTCATGGTGGCAAACTGAAAGAAAAAAAAAAAAAAAGAACAATTCAAATCATTAATCTTTAAGGATAAGTAATTAACAGTAATTCAACAAAAATTATCACTTGCCCAAATCACTATGGGTAGTAGGAGAATGACAACAAATATCTATCTATCTATCTATTGACAGATGCCACAATCCTGTAAGGGATGGCCATTTGACTTTGAGTTATTTGTTTTACGGGGAGGGGCACTAACCCTCCACCAACCCATTTGTTGACATGTAGGGAGCAGGTATGGGTTGGTTATATGGTAACCACCCAGCGTTGTAAATGGTTTCTTGGGTTACAGGAAACCATTTGGCTTGTCACTCAGTGTAAAGCCACCTGAAAAGGAAAGAAAAGCAATAAGAAGTGACAGGAAAGATGGGAGAAATAGGAAGAGAGGAGGGCAGGCACAGAAAAAAGAATGATAAAGGCTAAGGAAAAAGCAGGCAGCACTACATCAAGTGAGTGGATGATGGTCACCACCACCTACCACTACAATGAACTGACATAACATTAAAAACAGGCTCTGAACTATAACACACTATTTAAACCAAACCCAACAACACTAAGTCAAATTTACCCAAACTACCTGTCAAAGAAAGGGAAGTTTCTCACTGATAATGACAGCTGTCAGTATAAAATCTCAAACTATCCCTGCTATCCTTCAATTCCTTTAACACAAGGTTGTCATGTTTTAGTTTATTCTTGTTTATATCGTTTACTGGCTCAAGGAGTAGCACAATTAATTGCTTGTTAAACATGAAAACAAAATATTATGACACTTCAAAATATATGCTAATCTCTACTTATAATGTCACTGCAACTTTGTAGCCCATATAAAAGTGCTACCAGTAATTAAAGTGAGACTGCTGCTTGTTCCTAGTATGAGGAAATCTTTCATTTTGGGACTGATTATGAATTCATATCACATATTACCGACTGTTTCTTCTCTATGAACTCCCCTGTCTGGACAACATGAAATATTGCAATCATGAATCAAAGCAAGGTTTCTATTGCACTTAAAACAAAAGTATGGTATAGAGTGTAATTGCTATTTATTTATATTCAAGTCTGTCATAAGTACCGTATAAGTCTAACCAGACATCTGCCAGGACTTCAACATCATGGGTCCAAAATCATGTTTCCTGAATATCTAGTCACTTACCTACAACTGACCCTGTAATTACTTTGAACAATTAAATTCAGCTGCATCTAACTTTTGCCCACTCTCACACAGCTTACCTATGACACAAAGTGTTGGTAACATTGTCTGAAAGCTATAACTGCGATAATTATTCAGTTGATATAGTGATTATACTTTCCCACTGTAAGAGAAGTTAAAATTAAAGAAAGAATCAAATTTTCTTTAAATCTGTTATTTACTAAAGTAAAACCAGCAGAAACCGAACAGAAGGTGTAGGTGATACACAAAATAGAGGCATGAATGGGTAAAAACTAGAGATAAAATAATTTTTCCCAGCTACTGTAACGAACCTTTGGCCGCTCTCTGCACACCAAAAAAGGGAAGCAGACCTAATTAGGAATGTAATTAATGGTAAAATTTTACCACCAGGGTGCAGTGATTCCAACTGTTTTAATGAAAATAATTCTAGCACAATATGCAATGTACACTGCTAGTTGCTTGTTGATTTCAGACTACCAATATGTGAACAGGACGAAAAAAGTACAGTAAAACCTCATTACAACGGACTTCAATAGACCGGAATTCGCTTTGATCAGAGTCGAGCAGCAACCAGACCAAATTCTTATACTGTACTGTATTTCAGGAAAACTCCAATAAAGCTAGAAGCAATACGGCCTGACCTCAGTCCAGAGTGGCTGTATTGTCCGCGTGGTTTTGTGTTTGTGCGTCGGTTGGTGGAGGGTTAGCGGAGTCACTATTCCCCCCCCATGCTCTGCCTTGGTCTGACCCACATCATTTCCCTGGAAGTCCCTGATATACTGCTCAAGGGTGACGAGTGATAAGTGAAACACTGTATACAGACAAAGCAAACATCTGTATTTTGTAAGACTGTAAATACTGTGTATAAAGTGAACAGTACAGTACAGGTGTTTGTTTAAAGTTGTAACAATAAAGTATTGTCAAAACGCTAGATAGAAAAGTGGCCTACATTATTATTAATATTAATTCAAGACGCGGAGTGGCCCTGGTGAGAGAGGATAGTGTTTGGAAACTCCCTGTACTGTTGTTTTCAGATGATACTGTGTTGTTGAGTGAAGACGAAGGGGAGCTGCAAGGCTTGGTGGATGAGTTTGAGAGAGTGTGTAAGAAACGGAACCTAAAGGTGAATGTAGGGAAGAGTAAAGTGATGGTCTTTGAGAGAGGTGAAGTTAGTGAATGTACAGCGAGGTTAGATGGTGAGGAATTGGAAAATGTGAGTACGTTTAAATATTTGGGTAGTGTGATGAGTAAGGATGGAGGTTTGGAGGGTGAAGTGCTTGAAAGGGTACAGCAGGGAAGAAAGGTTGCTGGTTCCTTGAAAGCAGTGATAAGAAACAGGGAAGTGAGCATGGAAGTGAAAAAGTTACTACATGACAGTATTGTGATACCAACTCTAACTTACGGAAGTGAAGCTTGGACATTGTTGGAAGGACACAAGTCAAGAGTGAGAGCAGTGGAAATGAGCTATTTAAGAGGAGCCTGTGGAGTCACGTGGAGAGACAGGCTGACGAATGAGGATATAAAGGAGCGTTGTGGTGTGGATGTGGATGTGATAGGAAGCGTTATGAGGAACACACTGAGGTGGTTTGGCCATGTGGAGAGGATGGAGGGTGAGAGACTGACGAAGAGAGTGTATGTGAGTGAGGTGGAGGGGGGAAGAGGGAGGGGGAGGCCGAGGATGAGATGGAGGGATGGGGTGGAGAGGTATATGAGAGAGGGGGGTGTGAGTTGGGAGCAGGGCAGTGAAATGGCGGGGGACAGGGCGACTTGGAGGCGATTTGTTTGTGGCCACCCCAAACGGGATTGAGGCGTCTGGCAATAGATAGATAGATAGATGCATTAATCACACAGTACATGGCACATAAGATACAAGCTACAACTCCAGTTCCCGTCCATGATTCAGCTCCTGCCAGTGAAGACAATCAGGAGGATGATTCACTGTTTTTTGATGATGACCCTGAAAATAATGGGTAATGATTTTGAAGGATTTGCTCTGAAGGATCCTTCACCAGGTGCTGAATGATGATAAACACTTGGCAAGGTGGTGGTCGGGGGGGGGGAGTCAGGCATGCCAAGTGAGTCGCAATGGTTACGTAAGAAAATAATATTTTTTTAGTGCTTATGAGTTTTACTGTGTCCAAGCCTTGCTTTAATTTTACTGTTACCGGGAATGCAATAAATTATTTATGGTGGCATTTGAGAAATGAGGCAAATGGGATATTACCATGAGTCAGAAGAAATTGGTGGGGTGAAGCAGGATGATGGCCATGGCACTTTTCATGTATGAATATATCTTCTTGTGTGTGTTACATACCATACTGTATGGCTTTTACTGAGTCTAAACCTTGCCAAAATTAGCCTATATGTTGTTGTGCAGAAGACTGCTTACAGTATTACTGGGTATATCACAGAATAACTTGGACCAAGAGGTAAATATGAGTGGATACTGCCGTGAGTCAGAAGGAACACGGTTACTTTCATATAAACAAATATCGTGAGTTCGGCAATAATTGAATTCAGTGTGGTATGGCTGGCATAAAGCAAACGCTATACAGTACTTGGGTACCCTTTGTAAGTGTAAATACTGTATATCATACCATCTTATTATTGTAGTGAATGTATAATACAGTACAGTATTGCAATGGTAGTGAAAACAGTTGGTGATGCCATAGTGAAAACCTGTTGGTGTGATCAGGACTAATGTCTGATACCTGTATACATTATTGCAAAAAGTTTCGGTTTGCAGGGGGAAGTCCAGATGTTGCTTTTATCAGATTTTTGCTTTTTTTGGAATGGCTTGGACCCCAATTAGTCCGTTGTAGTGAGTTTTACTGAATACCTATTTTGGGGTACAACTGACTGGACTAATAGAGGGGAAGACCAGCCCATTCCTGTAAAATACAGTATATACATCCATCCATCCATCCATCCATCCACTGCCAGACGCCACAATCCCACAAGGGGTGGCCACTTGACTCCGAGTTAGTTGTTTTACGGGGAGGGGCACTAACCCTCCACCAACTCACTTGTTGACACGTAGGGAGCACGTATGGTTTGGTTATATGGTTACCACCCAGCGTTGTAAATGGTTCCTTGACTTACTGTATTATAATCCCTCTAATATCCAGTCGATCAATATCTGGCCATGATCTGTATCCGTTCATTAGGCCTTGGCTCTATTATACCGGTATCCGGATTTATTTGTCTGTAACTGGACATAAAAATTCCGGCTTTGGCGGCCAGCAGGGCGGCCTAGAAAATCAGAAGTCTGTTGGGTGACTCAATGGCCTCTCTCTCCATGCACAGGTAACAGATCATATTGCCACAAGCTGAGCTAAAATGGCTATCCAACTCCCCCCCCCCCGGCCATCCCGATCAACAGAAACACAACGGCACCGCATGAGGAAGACAAAACATAACCCATTACCTGAGCAAAAATGGCAGTACAGATCCCTACCGAATGGCCAAAATCCCCTGGTGACCCTAGCCAGCCTCCATAGTCAAAAGAGTCCATTGGGTGGCTCACTGGCCTCATTGTCTGGGCACAGGTAAAAGAGCTTAACCCATAACATGGGCGAGAATGGCTGTACAGATCCCTAACACATGGTCAAAATGCCCCAGCCACCCCGATCACCAGAAACACACTGCCAGTGTGCAAGGACAACAGACGTAACCTACAAGCAGAGCAAGAATGGCTGTATGGCTCCCTACTGAATGGTGGAAATCCTCCAGCCACCCCATCACCAGTAACATTCTGGCAGTGCACAAAGAAGACAAAGCATAACCCACAAGCTGAGCAAGTATGGCTGAACGCATCCCTACTGAATGGCTGAAACCCCCCAGCCGCCCGGATTAATCGGATACTCCTGGCCATTAGCCCCCTTACCGAACGGTCAAAGTACCGGTAGCATTACAGTCCGGATTACTCAGCCACTCCTTAGGCCCATGATGTATAAGGACCCAATGTTACCGCCAAGCTGCAACATTTGCCTGGGTGAGCAAAAAGGACCCTTGTGATCGTAGTCAGTGAATGTATAGCGAGGTTGGATGGTGAGGAATTGGAAAATGTGAGTACGTTTAAGTATTTGGGTAGTGTGATGAGTAAGGATGGAGGTTTGGAGGGTGAAGTGCTTGAAAGGGTACAGCAAGGAAGAAAGGTTGCTGGTTCCTTGAAAGCAGTGATAAGAAACAGGGAAGTGAGCATGGAAGTAAAAAAGTTACTACATGACAGTATTGTGATACCAACTCTAACGTACGGAAGTGAAGCTTGGACGTTGTTGGAAGGACACAAGTCAAGAGTGAGAGCAGTGGAAATGAGTTATTTAAGAGGAGCTTGTGGAGTCACGTGGAGAGACAGGCTGACGAATGAGGATATAAAGGAGCGTTGTGGTGTTGATGTGGATGTGATAGGAAGCGTTGTGAGGAACACACTGAGGTGGTTTGGCCATGTGGAGAGGATGGAGGGTGAAAGACTGACGAAGAAAGTGTATGTGAGTGAGGTGGAGGGTGGAAGAGGGAGGGGGAGACCGAGGATGAGATGGAGGGATGGGGTGGAGAGGTATATGAGAGAGGGGGGTGTGAGTTGGGAGCAGGGTAGTGAAATGGCGGGGGACAGGGCGACTTGGAGGCGATTTGTTTGTGGCCACCCCAAACGGGATTGAGGCGTCTGGCAATAGATAGATAGATAGTGATCGTAGGTCAGTGTGCCGCTTTTTGTTTGCATGCTCATAACCAAGTGTAGTAGAGACATAGCAATGCTGTACACTCCCAAGTGCTACCGCACCTCAGTTCCCGCCTTTGTCTCTCCAGGTGTGGACGTGCTTGGCTGAGGTTAAACAATGGTGGCTTCCATTGTTGCGTTTGTGTTGGTGCCCTACCTTCTGCAGGCCTTAATTCTCCTCTGTGGTGTTCTCGTGTCTGTGGTGATGGCTCCACCACCACCCAAGAAATACAAGAGGAGGGATTTGACTCAGGAGACGAAGTGTGAGATATTGGGCAAGGCTGATGTGGGATGGCCAACTTCATGTATTCTGTGTGAATTTGACTTGCTGGGCTCAACCTTGTCTGCTATCAAGAATTCACGGGACAAGCTGGCTCAGTATGGACAGGATTACAGTGATACCACTAGGAAAGGTGACCGGAAGGAGATGTTCCAGCCCTGATACGCCATCATCAACCAGTCGACTCGGGTCTGGTTCCACCAGCAATGGGGTGCCGGCGTGCTTGTCCCTGGGACCGAGTTGAAGGCTGCAGCCGAGAAGTTTGCACGTCTGCACAACGTGCATGACTTCATGGCATCCGAAGGTTGGCTCACCCGGTTCAAACTTCGACATGGACTTACTGGCTGTAAGGCACATGGAGAGGGTTTGGATGTAGCAGTAGAGGATGTTGAGCCATTTCGCCAGAAAGTGCAGCCCCCCTTTCCCTATGGTACATGACTTTCAAATTTAGGCTTAGTAGCAGTGTATGTCTAGGTGGGGAAGACTGCACCCTCCTTCCCCTTTGGGACCCCCCCCCTTTTTTTTCCTGTGATTCCATTGATTTTGGTGCCCATACTGAAAATTCTTCATTTCTCTGTGTTTCCCCCATCCAAAACACCGCATTCCCATGTATTCCCCTTATAGATGAAAGGGGTGAATTGGCAAAACAATGAGACTGCAACAGAAATGAGCATCAAAATCAATTGAATCATATGAAAATACCTAGGGTCTTCAATTAAATAAAGAACCGTACTATAATAAAAAAAATCCAGAGATAAAATAACTGTCAGATTTAAACAAATATGCAACAAAATATGAGAGACTACCAATTTATTTTATATAAAACACAGCCATTAGTTAAAGCTAATCTTGACCACAATATTAACCTAAAGTACCGTACTGTCACTTTTATGAATGACATATTTTTGGACAAGACGCAAGTGACCACTCATTCACAGATGTTGAAATGTATGTACCAAGTATTTTACCGTAAGTGTTATTCAATTATGACACCCAAATTTTGTGGAAATAACTATTATGAAACAAGGATAGAGCCAAAGTATGTTACTTACACAATTGGCTCTGGTCCTGCTAGATATGGTTTGGTGTGCAAAACTATTAAGGTCCTACAATTAATAACTTCAATATTATGCACTTCTGAACTCTCCATGCCTAACATTTGAAATATTATATTTTATAAAATATACCATACAATGCTGGGAGTAGGAGCTTACCTAGATGTTCACCAATGATGTATGTGCAGAGGAACTTTTTTTTGTGATTTATGATACACAGCTGTGACCATATCGCCCACTACAGTATAATTCCCCTAAAAAACAGTGATGGTCGGGTGAGGAAAGTAATATTTAAGCGCAATGTGGTGAACTAACACCTCATTACCAACGTGCAAAATGTGAAGAAACTCGAAAAGCAAGGAGAGAGAGCCAGATGCACTCACAGGGTCACTGACACAACTCCTACACCCATTCAATATATCACCTTACAAACTTAACATGCCCCACAAAATCATCCTCATATCGTCTATAATAATCTAACACACTTGTAAACAGTTAATCAGGCAGAAAAAGACATGCAGTGCACAAACCTTAAAGCTTTTGTGGAAAATAATCCGGAGTAGCAGCCTCCCACCACAGCCTAGAGTAATTTTATATCCAGGTTAAGACAATGATATTTTTTACTGATATCTAAGCCTTCCTCTTGTGCTAAAAGACTTTTACGTACTATGATGCCAGGAAGACTTTTCTTTAGGTATTTTATCATCAAATAAAATATATGATTCGCTTGTGAGAACTCATGGAAAATCATACAGTGTAATACGTACTTCGCTTTATCATGCACAGTAAATAAATTTACGGGAATCTTCATGGCATTTTTAATCATTCTTCACATACTCATACAAAAATCAATTAATTTCTGAAATGACAAACAGATGCCACTCACAAGCCGAAACACAAAGCAAATGCTCCAATTTTATCACTTCTGCTACTGGTTTCACGTATCCTGATTTCCGAGTGGATGATAAAGGTTAACGGTTGTGGGTTCGAACATTCATTATTCTTGCTTGAAATTTGAAAAAATAGCAAGGCTTCATCATGGGATTGCCGGATTGGTCGAGACAGTTTCACAGCTTAACATCGACACTCTTGCACAGAGAGTTTTGACCTACTCAAAGACATTTTTTTTTTTTTTTTTAGGTTGAGAAAATTTCAAATCAACCAATCCAACCATCACTGTGCCCAACTGAGCAACCTACAGTGGTTACGCTCCAGTTTCCATCACCATCCACGAACATCCCGCCAAGGCCCATTGCATCCCGTCTGCTCCAACCACTCTTTTCCATCCACCCACCCCTTTTGGATGCAGGAGCATGGGTATCTAGGAGCAGCTCGGTCAGTGCTTTAATGTAGCTCTCTAAAGATTTTCAAATGCAAGGTGCTACACTCAAGTGATGCCTCATATGGTATTACTTCACGTCAGCGAAGCCACAAATGGTCCCACATGGCTAGTACTTCTGTACTCCTACCTTCAAGTACCGAATTTACTAATCATCCCAGCCACCCCACCTGCTCCCTTGCATGACCCTCATTTTTTTTTCTTTTTTTCTCCTTCCTTCCTCACCTTTGAATTACACCTGACCTCCACCTGTGACCTACAGGTTCTACACCACTCAGCTCCACAATATATACTTCCATTATGTTCCACCATCTCAGCCATCTAAGCCCACCAAACTAGCTTTTGTTCTGATGTACTGGACACATCATCATGAATGCCTCGACCACCAACTGACTCTCAACACAAATTCCCAGGGTATACTTTTCCGATCGCGTCTCCCCCCCCTCCACCCACCGACCACCATCCTCGCCCATCCTACCCATGCATCTCTGCTCCCCCATTGCATCCCTACTGTGCTGACCTTTCGTTTTAGTTTATTTTTGCAACCTCATCTTCGGAATAATATCTAACAGTGAAGAAATTAAGGAAGGCTATACACATTTAAAAACCTCTCCTGTTAGAAAGGCCACATTTAAGAAATTCGCCACTCGCCATGACCCTCCCCCCCCAAAAAAAAAAAAGTGGGGGGGAGGCCTTCAAACCGTTACTAGTCACATGTCCAACAGAAACAGAATTATATGAGTTCATCCCCAAATGATATTCTTGTTCTGGACCGTACGGTACGTGGCTGGACCGACACAGGTTGGAATACCGCGGCGGACAGGGACTTTTCAGGGAGTCCCAGAGCGATATTCTTGTGTAGTTAGGAAGCTTCCCAACAACTCTTCCTGACTGGTTTATTCCTGATTCTGCTCCGTTACTATTTTCTTGTGTGTTATTCATGCACTCTATGTCGACATTAAAAAGATATAAGAAGCAAAAAAAGAGGATATTAATGGGTAGTTTGGAAAATAATCCCTGTCATATCCAGCAGCGTCCAAAGACAATCTGAGGGGTTAGGGCTCCAGTTATAAAAAGGGCACTATACCCAACTCGACCTACCTGCCTACAATTTCTGAGAGGTCACTTTATTCCCTGTAGTACAAAGAGACAGACTCTAGCCCCTTTGAGCCTTACCTGTACATTCCCTCGAGCGGTATTGTCGTACTGCCCGGAAGCTTACTAACACCTCTTCCTTGCCGACTTATTTTTTATTCTGCTTTGTTACTATATATTTGTGTGTTATTCATGCAATCTATGTCCACATCAAAAAGATATGAAGCAACAAACAAGATATAAATGGGTAGTTTGGAAAGTACACCTTTTAGGAATGGGTGTTAGGGAACCTCTTTACCCGACGAGGATATGGCACCTGGGCCCGTATTCTCGTCGATTACGGAAGCTCCCTAACATCTCTTCCTAAGCGATTTATTTTGCTAAAGACACCTACCATCTACCACTTCCTAAATCACTGTTCGGTGGTCAGTGCCTTATGTTGCCTTGAATGCTAGGGTAGCCGCTCACTGCTAAGACGAAATAAATAAATAAATACAGAAGAATATTAAATAAAGGTTTGAGAGGGGGTCAGTGCCATCTGGAGTGGTATTCTAGATTAAGGTAAACAAGGTATACTGTATACGAAGTAATCCTACTTCATCTTATGTTCTTTCCAGTGGTGGTGATGATGGTAATGGTGGTGGTGATGGTAGGGGTGATGGTGATGATGGTAATGGTGGTGGTGATGGTAGGGGTGATGGTGATGATGGTAATGGTGGTGGTGATGGTAGGGGTGATGGTGATGATGGTAATGGTGGTGGTGATGGCAGGGTGTTGGTGGTGATGATGGTAATGGTGGTGGTGATGGCAGGGTGTTGGTGGTGATGATGGTAATGATGGTAGGGTGTTGGTGGTGATGATGGTAATGGTGGTTGTGATGGCAGGGTGTTGGTGGTGATGATGGTTGTGATGGCAGGGTGTTGGTGGTGATGATGGTAATGGTGGTTGTGATGGCAGGGTGTTGGTGGTGATGATGGTAATGATGGTTGTGATGGTAGGGGTGATGGTGATGATGGTTATGATGGTTGTGATGGCAGGGTGTTGGTGGTGATGATGGTAATGATGGTTGTGATGGTAGGGGTGATGGTGATGATGGTTATGATGGTTGTGATGGCAGGGTGTTGGTGGTGATGATGGTAATGGTGGTGGTGATGGCAGGGTGTTGGTGGTGATGATGGTAATGATGGTGCTGATGGTAGGGGTGATGGTGATGATGGTAATGATGGTGGTGATGGTAGAGGTGATGGTGATGATGATAGTAATGATGGTGGTGATGGTAGGGTGTTGGTCGTGATGATGGTAATGATGGTGGTGATGGTAGGGTGTTGGTCGTGATGATGGTAATGGTGATGGTGATGGCAGGGTTTTGGTGGTGATGATGGTAATGGTGGTGGTGATGGTAGGGTGATGGTGATGATGGTAATGGTGGTGGTGATGGTGATGATGGTAATGGTGGTGGTGATGGTGATGATGGTAATGGTGGTGGTGATGGTAGGGTGATGGTGATGATGGTAATGGTGGTGGTGATGGTAGGGGTGATGGTGATGATGGTAATGGTGGTGGTGATGGTGATGATGGTAATGGTGGTGTTGGTGGTGATGATGGTAATGGTGGTGGTGATGGTAGGGGTGATGATGATGATGGTAATGGTTGTGGTGATGGTGATGATGATAGTGGTGGTGATCATAAAGGTTGTGGTCATGGTAGTAATAGCAGTACTGGTGTTTACTGGTGATGATGATGATGATGATAATGGTAGTGATGATGATGACTGGGCAGTAGTGATGGTGATGATGGTTGTAAAAGTGGTGGCGGTGACGGTGGTAAGTCAGTAGCTGTGATGATGATGCTGGTGGCGGTATTATTAATTATTATCATGTATAATTCTTGTCATAACAGTGATTCTCTCTCTCTCTCTCTCTCTCTCTCTCTCTCTCTCTCTCTCGCATGTATAATGAATCGCTGAGGACAAGGTGCTATGAAGTCTCCTACCTCGGCTATTTTCATCTGACATAACTGGGTCACATGAAATTTGATGGAACTTTAGGCCTGTATTCTCGTCGGTTAATGAAGCTCCTTAACACCTCTTCCTAAGCGATTTATTTTGCTTATTACACCTTACTACCTTCTGTTTCATTTAAATAATTCCAGTACCACCATTTTCATCATAAATAGCATACAAATTAATATCAACCAGCCTATCCAAAAATAAATCGCTAATGAAGTGATGTTAGGGAGCTTCATCTAAAGTACGATGTAGGGATGCGTCTCCTTGGTTACTATTCTCCGTCCACTTTAACTAGACGTAAAATTGTCATCTCTACAGTGAATGCTAGGTTGTAACAATAGATTAACGTTAGAATATGATGCTAGTCACGAAGAAGTGCTATGGAAAGGATAGAGCGCGGTAGTAAAAATAAGCCGCAAACGGACGCAAATCAACGCCTATAAAATGAACGAACTACAGCCTAATCGATTCTTCAGCTGATAGATAGACAGACAGATAGATAGACAGGTAGAGATAGATAGACAGAAATATTGGGGAGAGTTAGAGAAAAAACGGAGCAATAGAAATGAAGATAAACAGATAGATAGATAAACAGACAGGTATAAAGATAGATAGATGGGTTTGGAAATAGAATTAAGAGTTGAGAGAGCTCGTGAAATAATAATGGAGATAGACAGACTGACAGAGAGACAGACAGACAGACAGATAGACAGAAAGACAGACAGACAGACAGATAGATAGACAGACAGACAGGCAGAGGTGTAGAGGAATAGAAAAAGGCCGAGAAGTGGAAAGTTTAAGAAATAGGAGAGAGATATAGACAGACAGACAGATAGACAGACAGACTGAAAGATAGACAGATACATGGACAGATGGGTGGATAGACAGACAGATAGACAGATGGATATATAGATAGACAGATAGCGATAGATAGATAGATAGATAGATAGACAAACAGACAGACATAGAGACATATAGATAGATAAATGGATGGATGGATGGATTAACAAATGAATAGACGGATGGATGGACAGACAGATAAACATATTGATAGATAGACAGATGGATAGACAGACAGATAGATAGATAGATAGACGGAAAATACTCCTTGTAGCTATTACAGTATATAAACGGACGGATCGGGGGGGGGTTAGAGGTAATCTGGAGCCCCACCTATTATTTTTTTTACATTAGTACCCCTTTTTTACATCAGTACCCCCCTTTTTACATCAGTACCCCCCTTTTTTACATCAGTACCCCCCGTTTTTACATCAGTGCTCCCCTTTTTTTACATCAGTACCCCCCTTTTTTACATCAGTACTCCCCTTTTTTTTACATCAGTACCCCCCTTTTTTACATCAGTACCCCCCTTTTTTTACATCAGTGTCCCCCTTTTTTAAATCAGTGCCCCCCCCTTTTTTTTACATCAGTGCCCCCTTTTTTACATCAGTGACCCTTTTTTACATAGGTACCCCACTTTTTTTTACATCAGTAACCCCCCCCTTTTTTTTTTTCTTACATCAGTACCCCCTCTTTTTTTACATCAATATCCCCTTTTTTCCTTCCTGCACTTACTAGACAGACTATAATACTGGAAAAAATATATATATATAGAAAATGGATGCAAATTTTGCTTGCATAAATTTGACCGTATTGATGAAAGTTTGGTTGGTCTAAAAATGAGAAAAGAAAAAAAGAGGAGAAAGGGAGAGAGAGAGAGAGAGAGAGAGAGAGAGAGAGAGAGAGAGAGAGAATTGTGATCACTTCAGTAAACAGTAAATGGCTATATCCCACCCTAGCTCGTAATCTCGTTGAGTAAGGAAGCTCCCTAACACCTCTTCCTTATCTATTTATTTTTGGGTATGGCTGGTTAATATCCTTTTGAACGTCGTTTTTGCTGAGTATGGCGATGTTAGAAATATTTATATAACACAGAAAAGACATTAAGGTCAAATAAGCAAAATAAATCGCTTAGGAACGAGTGTTACGGGACCCAGTCTTCCTTTCAGGATATGGCAGACAGGACTCAGCGAGGTCATAGTGAGGGCAGAGACGTACATCATCACTTCCTACACACACACACACACACACACACACACACACACACACACACACACACACACAAGCACGCACGCACACAGCGGGATCAATGTCGCTTACTCAGTGGGAACTGGAAGGGGAAAGAGAGAGGGAGAAACAGATGAGGGGAAACGAAAAAACAAATAGGAAAGAGGTAATGAGGGAAGAAGAAGAAGAGAGAGAGAGAGAGAGAGAGAGAGAGAGAGAGAGAGAGAGAGAGAGAGAGAGAGAGAGAGAGAGAGAGAGTATAAACATTTTTTTCCCTTTAGTATATTGTCATTCGTAGTTTGTCATTCGCGGTTATTCGTCAAAGGACGGTTTTGATAATAAAAACTTCCCAATCATTGCCTACTGAAGCCATGCCATGAAGGGGCCTTGGGGTCAGTGTCACTGATCATTTGCATATCGCCTTAGGACATCATGATTTTATAAGTCTATTAAGTTTGGTTGCTCTAGCTTTATTGTTTCATGTAAAATCAGGTGATTTCTCTGTCTTCCGGAGTAGTCCAAAATTTTGGACCCCAGGCGATCTCAGAGAATAATGATCCGATCTGAACTACATGAAGCACTGTATTTTCGCCAAGTCCTGGGTATATGCTTTAAAAATTTCAGCCCTCCAACTATGTGGTTCATGATCTTTACGGTCGCCTTTATTTTTTCTTTTTTTGTTCCGGATCCTATCTGGATTCCAGCAGTCGGATCAGGAGGATACTTGGTCAGATGAAGCGACCACCCAGTACTATAATATGGCAAAAAATGAAGACTGTATTGTAACTAAAACGGTATGCGAATGGCAGCTATTTAGATCTTCCCCTGAATAATAATAATATCGACAAAAACAAGAAAACTTTCGACAGGGATGTGGGAAGTTTTAGTAATACTTTGCAGTGGGAAAGGTCTTGATGATTATAAATATGATGATGATGATGATGATGAGGATAATAATAATAATAATAATTGTAATAATAAAAACAGTAATAACCTAGCTCTGGTGGTAGAACTCCATATGTCTGATTATACCAGTAGTTCTTTCACCTTAACTTGGCGCAGATTAGTGTCCCTTTGTAGTTTATTTCATGTAGCTCGGTGGCAGAAAAAGTGATACGGCTCTACATCCTTCCCATTGCACTTTTTCGTGACTAGCACCATATTCTAGTGTTAAACTAATATTACAACTCAACATTGAAGATGGAGAGATGACAGTTTTAGGCCATGTTAGAGCAAAAAGAGTACAGCACCCTCAACGTAACAAGCGGCTCTGCATATTTTCCGTAGCACTTCTTCGTGACTAGCACCATATTCTAGTGCTAAACTAATATTACAACTCAGCATTCTAGACAGAGAGACGACAATTTTAAGCCAAGTAAAAGCAAAAAGGGTACATCATCATGATCATCATCAGGAACAGAGGCAGCATACCATCAACACCACCAGCGTCAACAGGAAACAACGAGGAACAGACGCGATTCAGCTGTGGGGAGGCCCTGTGTTGGCATACGCTACATGGAGGCCATATCTCTCTCTCTCTCTCTCTCTCTCTCTCTCTCTCTCTCTCTCTCTCTCTCTCTCTCTCTCTCGGCTGCATATGGGAACTGGTGATGCACTGGTTCTCTGTCTCTGTCTGTCTGTCTCTGTCTCTGTCTGTCTGTCTGTCTGTCTCTCTCCCCACTTCCAGCTTGCAAATGGGAGAGCCTGAGTTCAGTTCTCGTGCCGGTCCTACTGTTAGGCGCAGTTTGTTTCCCGCTTCTCTGTTCAGCATAGACTTACGAGGGACGCCTTCATGTGGGATGGCGAAATGCAGAAGGACAGTATCGGATTCACATTCAGCTAAAGCAACAACAACAAGAGCAATAAAATGAACAATAAGAACAATAACATCAACAACAAAATTACTACCACCAACGCCACCACCACCAACAACAACAACAACGACGAAATCACCCCCACCACCACTAACATCACCACCACCACCACCACCAACGAATACAACAAAACCACCGCCACCACCACCACTAACAGCATCACCACCATCACCACCAACAGCATCACCACCACCACCATCAACAACAGCAGCAGCAACAACAATAAGTGGTACTACTCATAGGGATGGCACATTAATCAGACACATAAATAAATGGATTAAGGAAGCAAACTAAGAGGCTTACGATAACAAATAACAACAACAAAGACGACGACGACGACAATGATGATGATGATAATAATAATAATAATAATAATAATAATAATAATGCCCAGGGGTTTCGAAGATATTTTTATTTTACCCTGCTCCATGCCCCCCCTCTCCCCCCCCCCCTTCCTCGATGCATGTGCGCTGGGCTGTGGTGTGGTGTTGACAGTGTGGCGGCCACGTGTCCAGTCTGGGGTTTGTAATTGCCATTTTATTTGGATGTGATTGCTTCTCACCCCCTCCCTTCCCCACCTCTCTCTCTCTCTCTCTCTCTCTCTCTCCTATGCAGGCTCGTAACTAATCTGCTTGACGGGAAGGACTACAAGTTTGTCCTGTCTCTTGTTTTATTCTGCAGGAGAGGATAGTATGAAGTAGTAAGGAAAATAAATCGCTTGGGAAGAGATGTTAGTGAGCTTCCTTAACTGATGAAAATACGGGAATAGATCGCCGTGAAAAAGGTGCTACGAACTCTTTTAGGCCTCATTCTCAGTGGCATTATAAGCTCCGTATCCGCCTTTCAGCCAGCGATATATTGTGCCTCTTATAACCTACAATTTTATTATTTATTATATTTTCGGTGTTCTGGATATCGGCCTAAAATTTCCACTTCTCCATCGTGAATGCTGAGCTGTAACAAATGCTTAACACCAGAATATGATGCTAGTCACGAAGAAGTGCAACGGAAAATGTGCAGAATAGTATCATTGTCTTTTCCCCCATTAAGTGAAATAAGCTACAAAAGAACGAAAATCTGGACCAAGTTAAGGTAAAAAGAGTATAGTATTTTCCGCATGGGACTCATTTATATTCTCTCCTGCCATACTTATGCTAAATCTCTCTATATTAAAAGCGATTCATCAACAGGAAAGAGAATATTAAAATGCAGTAAGAAAAAAAAATTGTTAAAGAAGAGGTGTTAGGAAGCATCAGGGAACTAATTATAACTGTGTTTGTAAAGTCGACTACAAGAAATACACAGAAGAAATGTCAGCACACACACACACACACACACACACACACACACACACACACACACACACACACACACACACACACACACACACACACACACACACACACACAAGTGTGGACAAGTGTCATGTAATCAGGTTTGGTAAAAGTGGAAAAAGACCTGATTGGGATTATAAGTTAGGAAATAAAACCCTATACACATCAGAAAGAGAGAAAGACCTAGGTGTGATTATCAATAACAGACTATCTTTGGCTGACCACATCAGCGAGAAGGTACGGAACATGTATACACTGCTTGCAAATATGAGAATAGCATTCACATACATAAATGAAGACATGCTAAGAAGGATAATAACATCATTCATTAAACCAACCCTGGAATATGCATCAGTAGTCTGGAGTCCTCATCTCAAAAAGCATATAGACAAGATCGAAAAAGTTCAAAGGGCCGCTACAAGATGGATACCAAGCTTAAGGGACCTAAGCAACGAAGAAAGACTAAATAAACTGAATCTACCAACACTACAGGAGAGAAGGAAAAGAGGTGACATGATAATGCTATATAAGTGCATATCAGGAAAGGAGAAAATAGACATAAATGATTACTTAACATATGGAGAAGCATCAGCAAGAGGACACTGCAAAAAACTGCATAAGAAGAGAGGTGATAAAGACGTAAGGAAATTCAGTTTCCCAAACAGAGCAATTGATCAATGGAATGCACTACCGAATGAAATAGTGTGTGCCAAAACAATTCACAAATTTAAGGATATGTACGATAAATATGGTTTAAGACACGGGATAGTACAAGCTTGAGTCATTCCTGTAAAGATACAATTAGGTAAGAACAATTAGGTAAGAACACACACACACACACACACACACACACACACACACACACACACACACACACACACACACACACACACACACACCAAATCACTACAAATGTTTTTCTTATATAAATGAAGGTGAATGCCAAGGTGTAATTTTCAGGGGCGTACCTAGAGATTTTGGGGCCCGGGGGGCTAGGTTCTTTTGCGGGTCCCCCTCCAGGAGGGTGGTCCCGCAAAGAACCTAGCCCCCTCATTCTCAAAACTCATCTAACATCTCAGCCGGGATTGTGGGGGTGATAAATATATATATTTTTAAATATTTATGTAAAAGCTTATAAATTTTTAAGGCTTTTTTGGGCCCCCCTCAATTGGAGGCCCGGGGGGGCCCCCCGCCCCCCTCAGGTACGCCACTGGTAATATGGCAAATAAATAGCTAAGGAAACGGTGCTAAGAAGCCTCCTATGACACCAAACACAAGGACCTTGGTGCTGACGGGCGTGAGACGAGAGAGAGAGAGAGAGAGAGAGAGAGAGAGAGAGAGAGAGAGAGAGAGTGGGCGGCTCTTCCTTTGACGTTTATTTCTATATCACACCTTAACATTGTCTTGCATGTTATTTTTCGTTTACATAGCGATTCAGTTTACATAAATAAAATACAAAAGGAGAGTGAGTTGAAATGTGCAGAATATTATCGCTCAGGAAGATGTGTGAATCTGACAACACTGGGCCATCAAATGAGGCGAGGGACAATATTTGTCTTTGTCATGTTTGGTATGCGATTATAGTGGTGGCTGGTGGTATGCTCGAGTGTGCCAGGGTCGTATGGGAAATTATAACTGTACTCGGGCCAGAGTCGAACTCCTGACCTCTTGTTTTGCACATAGCACATAGTATCGTAGGCGGTGTTAGGGCACAACAAGAGGTGACAGAGGTGATTTTGGGTGTAACATGGGGAGGTTTTCCCAGGAGACTGAGGCTGAGAGTAGATGAGAAAATAACTGGTGGCGGGGATCAGTGCTGTAGTAGAAGATTGAGCGGTTTCTCATTAGTGCTCATATTTGTGTTCAGTGTTTATGTAGGAGGGAACTGGTGCCTGCGTGTGACAGCCTCTGTCACTGGCTGTGTGGGAAACGCCGACTCTTGGAGATTACTGATTACCCTGCAAGATTACCAAATGAAGCACGGGTTTAATTTTACGCCACGCTGTTGCCTGAGGACACATCATGCAGCTCAGAGCCACGATAAAAATATCGTTCTATATAGCAAACAATAAGCTGACGCCTCTTACCAAAAAGGAATAAGCTCCATGAAATTGAAATGTATTTTATTGTTGAAAATATTCTTTGTGCCATTGAGTTTAATTTGGTACAACCTATATACCATTAGCCCCATCAACCCGGGGATTCACTGACCATCATCATCAACAACATCATCATCAACATCTTCCAGACTTTCTTTTCCACCTAAGCATGGGGCGAGGTCGAAACTAGGAACAAGGAAAGAAAAAGTACAAAAGTGGGTAAGCTGTCAACAGCATGCCCACTGAAACAGGCCACACAGTCATTCACACTTTCACTTAAGCCTCCGGAATCCAGGCTCCACCTCATATGCAAGAATAATTATGAGCACATTTTAAAGAATTTCCTTTATAGATGCCCTTCACACAGACCTGCCAGAAAGGGTCCTTCGTTTACTGTCAAACTGAAAATGAAGTGTCAAACCCAATATATACGAGTATAAGCACAAGAAGAGGAGGGAATGAGAGTAGGAGAAAGGTTGGAAGAAATACTATGAAAAGGAAATAGGTGAAGGAGAAAAGAGTAAAGGGTGAGAGAAGGGAAGGGAGAGTAATGAGAGAGGGAGGCAAAAGGAAATTAAGGAGAGAATGAGAGGAGGGGAAGGGAGGGGAGAGTAAAAGAAGGGGAGGGAGGAGTAAAGCGAGAGAGGAAGGGTGAGAGTAATAGGCAGAGAGACGGAAAAGGAGCATAAGGACGGACACACAAACAGAGAGAGAGAGAGAGAGAGAGAGAGAGAGAGAGAGAGAAGGTGGGGGGGGGTAAACGGGTGTATGTGTGTGTCTAATGGTCAACACTCACTCCAGTCTGGTGTGTTGACCCGATCAGTCGCTCAGTCAGTCACAGTCACCCCCACCCAACACCACTCGTAGTATTGTCTTGCATCATCACCACTCCTTACACCACTATCAACTCTCCCTTACACCACTACCAACACTCCCTTACACCACTATCAACTCTCCCTTACACCACTACCAACACTCCCTTGCACCACTACCATCACTCCCTTGCACCACTACCAACACTCCCTTACACCACTACCAACTCTCCCTTACACCACTACCAACACTCCTTTACACCATTACCAACACTCCCTTACACCACTACCATCACTCCCTTACACCACTACCAACTCTCCCTTACACCACTACCAACTCTCCCTTACACCACTACCATCACTCCCTTACACCATTACCAAGACTCCCTTACACCACTACCAGCACCCCCTTACACCACTACCATCACTTCCTTGCACCACTACCAGCACCAGTACCAGTGCTCCTTTACACCATTACCACCACCCACCACTTCCTTACACCATTACCTCTTATATCACTACCACCACTGCCTTAAACCACTACCAGGCATTAACACCACCACTGTCTTACCCCAATACCAGCACCAAAACCACTCTTACACCACTACCAGGCACCAACAGCTCCACTCTCTTACACCACCACTACCATCAATACCATCACTGCCTTACACTACTACTAGCACCATAGCCACCCCTCCCTTACACCTCTACCAGATACCGACACCATTCTCTTGCACCACCACCACCACCACACTCCCTTGCAGTAACTAGAGACACCAGCACCACTACTCTTTTGCACCACTACCATCGCTTGCACCAATCGCCACTACCATCCTTAGGGACCAACATCACTCCTATTTCCACTTGCACCACCGCCACACCAAGCACTCCATCTTGCACCAACACTTCGTCATTCTCTTGCACCACCACCAACACATTACCACATCCTTGCACCACCACCACCACCCTTATCTCACCCCTCAACCGCACATTGGCTTTTCAGATCAGCAAACTTTAAGGAAACACTGTGTGGGGAGATAGAAAAAGCGATATTCAGTGGTGTTCCTTTGGTAGGTCAGTGGAGCGCGTGGAATAAGCGAAGAACAGAACAAGGGGAAATCAAAGGCGAATACAGAAAGAGATGTGAAGGGTGTGAAAAAGTGCAGGCCAGGCAGAGAGAGAGGAAAAGGAGGGTGAAGGGGAGGAATGTGAAAGAGAAAGATGGAAAATATGTTCAAGAAATGGGAGAGACAGCAGGAGAAGAAAATGCAGTGAGTGGATCCTGGCAGTATCCTGGAAAAGAAACAAGAGAAACTGAAGGAGAACGGGAGGAGGAAAATGAGAGAGGGATGACTGAGATGTGTGAGAAATGGAAAAGGGAACAGGAGAGAGATACTGAAGAAGAGGACAGTGAGAAAAATATGAATATGAATAAGATGTGTGAGAAACTGGAAAGAGAGGAGCAGGAGGAAGAGGATCAGCCTGGGAGAGAAACAGGAGAGACTGATGAGGAGTGTGTGGGAAAGATGAAAGGTATGAGTGAGCAACATGGAGAGAAAAAGGACAAGTCCCACGATGGAACCCCGAGTAAAAACACAACAGATACGCTAAACAAACACGAGTCAACAAATGAACATCACGCAGCGCAGGCCTATTCACCGCTATTCCCTACAACACGACAGTCACAACCGTCACAACCCCTCGTCAATTTCATAAAAGTCACAGAACACTTCAGGAATCACCACCACCTCAAATGCCAGCCAAACTACCACAGTCAGGTCAGCCACAACCACCACATCTGCCACAAGAATCTTCGCAGCCACAACGGCCACCTCCACCACAACTTAAGCTTCAACATCAACCACAAGACCCACTGCAATCACAACTACAAAGCCCAGCACCACCACAACCACAGCTCCTACCATCCCTACCACTACCGAAACTATAACCACACCTACCATAACCTGCTATCCAGCTACTGGCGCTACCGTACTTATCAACACAACGACAAATACCACAGTGCCATCTACTGCAGTCAGGTAGGTCAAAAATAAGCGATCCAAATATTTTCTGACCGCATATTTTGTAACTTTTAATTCCTTCAACCTAATAATGCATTTCTTCATTCATATTTGTCGTCTCCAAACGCTTAGGGAGCCTTTTCCAACTGGAGGTGTAAGAAGTAGTCTTTATTAGCCACGTCACTACTTGAGACTTCCCCTAATGAAAAGTAAAATCGTCTTGTGGATGCTGGTTAAAAAAAAAAAAATCTTGGTGGAGTTAATATTGCCTTTTCACAACAGAGACGCCTTTTATAAACTGTTCTATTCTTTAACCACGCAGACGATTTTACTCAGCTTTAGGAGGGATTTTGCGAACATGAGAGGCTAGATGCATTAAAGCCGGACTATACTAGCCAGGATTTTGATGTACAAACAGCTCATGACCAATTCTGTCTTCACTAGGATTGGTTCATGTAGGAAAAACGAGGAAACACATGGAACAATTTTTTTTCCACGTCACCTATTCTTGCCAAATACATTTTAGTTACAAGAGGAATTATCATATATAGATGGATAGATAGACAGATAGACAGATGGACAAACAGACAGATAGATAGATAAACAGATAGATAGATGAACATAAAGATAGATAGACAGACAGACAGACAGATATGACAACAAAGATAAGGGAATCACCCCATGTCTCTTGTCCATCTCGGAAAAGAAAAAGTTGATTTGTTTCAGAATCCGGTGCCAATTTACGAATCCGGTACCTAGCTGCGACGTGGAACTGATTGCAAGTGTCTGTGAGTCCGGGGCTATGGCGGTGTTGACGGCATGGGAAGCGTGTGTTGTCTTAGGGTGGGGGAAATGGGAGAAATGGAGTTCCCCCGAGCTAAGCCCTGTATTGGACTATATAGCCCCGCTAGGGTTACAGGAGCGAGCTACCACTCCCGGCACGGCAGCCCGGGCGAGGCTCGAACCCGCAATCCTCCGATTACGAGTCCGGCGCGCTACCACTGTGCTACCGCGCCCCCCATTAGGGTGGGGGAGGTATTTACAAAGGATCTTAGTCAAAGCCCAAGATAAACCAAAATTTTATAGCAGTTTACTCTTTTCGATGCGGTTTGTTTGTTTTCTTTAACCTTAACACTCACTCTAGATTCGTTGTGAAGTTATCGTTTTTATTCATTAACCTTAATAGTCACTAGGTTTGTTGTGAAGTAAACTGTAGTTGTTTGAGTGAAAATAATACAATGAACTAGTTATCTTATATGCAGCTGAAGCTACAGAAGGTGTTGTGGACGATCAGTAAAGTCTCTTTTAACGAAAATCAATTAATCAGATTGTTCCCTCCCCCACTCTGGGATGGAACTTGCATGTAGTTTGAGACAATACACATGTTATAGGTACTGTTTAGGAGTGTCGTGAAGGAGGTGTATTATGTATGTGTCGTGTATTGGAATGTTGCAACTTGCCTTTGGTGTGAAGATGTGTTGTGGTGTGACGTCTTTGGTGTGATGATGTGGTTCTGTGGTGTGGTGTCTTTGGTGTGAAGATGTGTTGTGGTGCTGTGTCTTTGGTGTGATGATGTGGTGTGGTGTCTTTGGTGTGAAGATGTGTTGTGGTGTGGTGTCTTTGGTGTGATGATGTGTTTTGGTGTTGTGGTGTGGTGTCTTTGGTGTGATGATGTGTTTTGGTGTTGTGGTGTGGTGTCTTTGGTGTGATGATGTGTTTTGGTGTTGTGGTGTGGTGTCTTTGGTGTGATGATGTGTTGTGGTGTGGTGTCTTTGGTGTGATGATGTGTTGTGGTGTGGTGTCTTTGGTGTGATGATGTGTTGTGGTGTGGTGTCTTTGGTGTGATGACGTATTGTGGTGTGGTGTCTTTGGTGTGATGATGTGTTGTGGTGTGGTGTCTTTGGTGTGATGATGTGTTGTGGTTCTTGTGTGTGCTTTGGTACCAGTATGTTGTGTATTACTGGGTGTTGGGTAGTGTTGTGCAGGATGTGTAGTCTTGAATGTTTTAAGTGCCGTCTCTTGTGGTGTTGAATACTGTGTCGGTAGTGGTGATGCGTGATGAATACTGTGAATGCTTTGGAATGATCTAGTGCTGGTTTGCTTTTCCCACACCACATCTCACTGTGGGTGGGCAAGGGATGGTGTGTCTCAAGGGAGAAGAAAATGATGATGATTATGATGATGATGGTGGTGATGGTGGTGGTGGTGGTGGTGATTATGTTGGAGCGGTTCTAACAAAAAACATTATTACAGGACTAACTATAGTACGGTAAGATTTTTTTTTTCTTAATGTAATTTCTTTGTCTCAGTTTCTTATATATACATTTGCTGTACAGTTTTTTTGTGCCTGTCACCTCTCGGAACTGGGCACTTCCACAAAATGAAAGCGAAGGCGTGGTTGCATGAATTATTAGTATGAGGCGGCGATGATTCTCCTATATCACTAGTCAAATCGCTTGTCCAATTTCACTATTCCTGTCCACCAGCTGACGAATTATATGGCGAAGAATTATCTATAACCAGAGAAACATACCGAGTCTCACCTTGGGAATACTAGCCAACAGAGGAAAGTGAGAAATGGAAGAGGTGAAATCCCTGGCTAACTTTTGTCCCGACCGTCAAATCTCCGCCACTCTGCCTTCACCAACACATTCGTCTCAATAACAAGAACAGTTCCACGGTGGACGTTAAACACCAGGACGACAAAACAGATCCAGTCGTCAAGCTGTCATCGGTCTCTCACTGTCCCCGCCAGAACACAATAACACGCCGCCTCACATGTCTCCTTCAAATGTCAGGCCAGTGGGTACAGGGCAGTGCTGTGAACATGCAGGTATTGGCTCTGTTCGTTGACCCGGAGTGAAGATGCTAGGTTCATTGTTATACACTGTGCTGTTTATATTCTGGACATTTCATCAGGATCCATCAGCGTAGAGAGGAACCTCAGGAGAGTGGCTAGGAACAAAACATTTCAGGACTTAATTAAAGGTAGGCTACACCACAACCCTGCACGCGAAAAACAGGTGGAATCCGTACTTGGCTGAAAACTGGTCGGTCTGGTAAATAACCAAAAACAGTAACGATTGCTCGCTAACATCTTATTTTCACTGAGAGAGAGAGAGAGAACTATTTCCTTCAGAAATGCTACTACACTAGAAGATAATCTGGCTATTTTAATTTTATTTATGTGAGAGTGGAGGCATTAAGGTCAGCGTTACTGAATTCATGATGCTTCTCAATATGTTACGGACAAATTACAGAGCCAGACATTTATACGGTTCCTAAAGGAGGCAAGGTGATAAAATTGACACAAAGCATCTAAAGCTAAACCCAAGCATCCAATCATTACCAAACCCAACCTAACCTAACCTAGTGCATATGTGATTTAACCTTGTTTGTCATTTTCGACTCTGCCTGATTACAATGCATTATGTAATATACATGATTTTATACTGCACATTACAAGGGTTTGGCACCCTTTTTAAACCTGATAGTCAACGGCATTACTATCTAGCAGGTGTATTTGAACTGCACCTACAAAGAAAAATGCAGAACCAAATTTGCAGATGATTAAACTTGCAGCCACGATTCCGGTGGCTCGAATGGAGTGTGAATGACTGTGTGGCACTTTTTACTGACCACTGACCTACGGTAGCTATTGGCAGGTCTCCCGATTTTCTCTTTTCTTGTTGAATCCCATCTTACCCTACATACGAGTATATGTGTGGAATATATATATATATATATATATATATATATATATATATATATATATATATATATATATATATATATATATATATATATATATATATATATATATATATATATATACAATGTGTGTGTGTGTGTGTGTGTGTGTGTATGAGAGTTCTTGACAGGTTTATTCTTTATGTTTTCCTGTAAAGTGAAGGGGTGTGGTGATGCTGTAGTAGGGCTGAGTAAGGTAGGGTAGGGTAAGGTTGGGTAGGGCAGGGAGGGGTAGAGTAGGATTAAGACCACCGATGGTCTCTGTAGTGCAAGGAAGGGGGTGGGGGAGGGTGAGATAAGGATGGGTTGGGTTGGGTAAGGCAAGGTAAGTGATGGTGTAACTCCCAAGTGTAACTTGTGCCCTATGATGACAGGTGCTGCGTCTATGGTGGAGGAGATGGTGGTGGTGGTGGCTGTGGTGGTCAGCGTGGGTGGTGTTGGCGGTGGCGGGGGTGATGCTGGTGTTTGTGCTGGTGGTGAGACCCGACCCGACCCGCCCAGCATCCCCGGTAGGTCTGCCCCTTTTACCCATGATGTTTACTCCCTCACTGACAGACAGTAAGTGTCCCCTGACCAATCTATCTGTATACACTGCCACTTCACTCAGGTCTCACGCGCGTCCGTATTCTAGCTGATATAGAGATCTTCGTAACATCTCCTCTCTGGCGATTTATCTTATTACACGTTGATAGTCTGTCGCTTCTTAGGTATATCGAGCTGATACTGATTTATTTGCATCAGCGGCATACAAAAGAGTATTGACCTGTAATTTTCAGAATAAACCGGTTAAAAAAAAAAAAAAAAAAAAAAACAGGTACTGCGAAATCTTCCATACTAACCTCATATCCCGTTGGCGTCTTGGCTTTCGTAAAACCTCTTCTTCAGTCATTTTACACCTTTGTTATGCTCTTTTGTCATGGAGAGGGACGCCTTCATTTGGTGGCACCGATATAACCAGACGGCTCTGTTACCCGGTTATACAAACGTCCCTCAGTCCATTTCCTGTTCCCCGAAAAAAGGATGGTGGCCTGTAAGGAAAGATGGAGAGATGGCAATTTTATTCCTAGTTAAAGTGAACAGTATACAAATATGTGAGTTATAATGTGATGTCGATTAAGGCAGTAAGGTCATAATACTCTCAGCATGTGGAGTAATATGAAAAATACAAAACTTCGGTCATGACGATGAGTATTCAATGAAAAAAAAAAATGTACTTTTATAATCCACCTCATCCCATCCTCAGATGGGAGAGAGGATCTGAATGATCAGTGTCTTTGTTTTATTTCATCTTAATTTACTTCTTTACTCATGAAATATACTGCTTTTGTAGGCTACGATATAGCTTTTTTAATAAAATAAAAAGCATAAGTACGGTATAAATTCACAGACCTGAACATATGCTAGTCCATTACCGGACCTTGGCCTCACGTCACTCCCATGGTTGTACCTCCTGAGACAAAGGTAACCATCCATTTACTACCTTTTTCGTGGGCTAACAGGTGCTACACTTTGCCCAAGGGTGGCCCGGGACTATGCATGGCAGGGTCGTCCATCTTCCCTGAGTCGGACACATTCTCCTGCCACATACCCAGGGAAGCTAGGTGTGTGTGTGTGTGTGTGTGTGTGTGTGTGTGTGTGTGTGTGTGTGTGTGTGTGTGTGTGTGTGTGTGTGTAAATGAGGCGGCTTGTACACAACTCTGGGAACAACAACAGCAGCGTACACTACCTAACACTTGGTGCACATAGTAGTAGCATTTCTCACCACTCCCTGTACTCTTGTTAATTAGCCCTTCACTCAGGTTGGTCTATCAGGATTCCCACACACGTCAGCAAAAGTTGTTACGTCTCGCTGGTGGAAGGCTGCGTGAGAGTGAGATGCAGGTGATGTGTGTGTGTGTGTGTGTGTGTGTGTGTGTGTGTGTGTGTGTGTGTGTGTGTGTGTGTGTGTGTGTGTGTGTGTGTGTGTGTGTGTGTGTGTGTGTGTGTGTGTGTGTGTGTGTGTGTGTGTGTGTGTGTGTGTGTGTGTGTGTGTGTGTGAGTGTGTGCAAGAAGTGATGGGTGGCTGACAGTAAGGGAGATATTCGTGACTGCCAAACGAAAGATAGGACTGGCTGTTCTTGTCATCTCGGGAGGCATTGTACTATCTCTTCCATATCGATTTATTTTGCACATCTCACCTGATTATTCGTCTGTATGTTATTTATGTCTTTCCATTTCCGGCATAGATTGTGTACGGTAAATAACACAGAGCTGTAGTAGTAGTAGTAATAGTAGTAGTAATAGTAGTAGTAGCAGTAGTAGTAAGTAGTAGCAGAACCCAATGGACTGCAGGTTGAAGTTGTCCTCCTCCTAAAGGAGGACAATGCTCCTTTCAGAGGATAGGGAAGTAGTTAAGACGATACTGTAAAGCCACATGAAAAAACAGCCTAAACTGGTACGGAGGAGGTGCTAGGAAGCCTCCTCAACCCTCTCATGGTCGGGGTTGTTCTAGTATTCTGTTCCAACTAACACCAGATGATTTTAGTCCCAGTAGGCCTACTGCATAACGCTGTATTAGAACACTAGGAAGAATAAGTATTTTTTAAATGGATGAAAAAAATGTTTACTGGTTAGATATAAACACTTTGGGCCCTACTTGCACCCCTCTTAAGCCAAGTCTGCCATATTGTAGCAGTGAGCACCTTTTCCAAATGTGAGTATAATACTTCCAATATGAAGAGTTCTGGCCACTATTATACCAAGGCATGTTTGAAATGTGTGTTGAGCCTACATCAAATTTCTGTTAATAATTAGTTTTGTTCTTACTAATATTCTACAAAACGAATTAATGACTGTGTCATTATCCAGAAGGGAAAGGATGGGGACGTGAGAGTAGGTGTATCGACAAGCGTGGCTGGTGATGTGCCAGTGAAAGAAGTGGGTGTGGGGAGAGCCTGGCCACGCACAGCAGCCCTCCTGCCCGCCCTGTCCGCCCACTACCACCACACCCACTCCCTATCCATACACCAGCCACACCGCTGTCAGTATAAAGCAAAGCAACCAACTTATTTAGTATCCCATCATAGATAAAAGATATTTAAGTTTTAATCGCCAGTATATGCATTTACAATTTAAATCACGAATAGTTTTCACCATTTCAACACGAGCACATCTTTTTTGTTTTATTGTTGTTGCTTCTTGACGATTACATTCAGTTTTATGACAGACTTTTCGAACTGGACGGGATGGCTCGCCGTTACTAGCAAGAATTAAGTAACATTGACGACCTAGGGCTGAAAGAGTTAATGTGACAATTTTGCAGACTGGACAGAATCCATATTTTTTTTAAAAGTTAGTTCTCATTAGTGTTTAAACAGCTGCATTCTATCCTCCAGCACATATTTCCAGGTAGGCTGCCACTCTACATCACATATTTCCAGATATTATTCTCCATCACATATTTCCAGATACTATTTCCATCACATACTTCCTGATACTACTCTTCATCACATATTTCCAGATAATATTCTCCATCACATAATTCCAGATACTATTCTCCATCACATACTTTCAGATACTATATTCTTCATCACATATTTCCAGATACTATTCTCCATCACATATTTTCAGATACTATTCTCCATCACATTTCCAGATACTATTCTCCATCACATATTTCCACAGACTGTTCTCCATCGCATATTTCCACATACTGTTCTCCATCACATATTTCCACATACTGTTCTCCATCACATATTTCCACATACTATTCTCCATCACATATTTCCAGATATTATTCTCCATCACATGCTTCCAGATACTATTCTCCATCACATTCCCAGATACTGTCCTCCATCACATATTTCCACATAGCCTACTATTCTCCATCACATACTTCCAGATACTATTCTCCATCACATATTCCCAGATACTGTCCTCCATCACATATTTCCACATACTATTCTCCATCACATATTTCCACATACTATTCTCTATCACATGTTTCCGGATACTGTTCTCCATCACAATTACTTTCAGATACTGTCCTCCATCACATATTTCCACATAGCCTACTATTCTCCATCACATACTTCCACATACTATTCTCCATCACATATTCCCAGATACTGTCCTCCATCACATAGTTCCACATACTATTCTCCATCACATATTTCCAGATATAAGTCAAGCACAGAGGCAAGAGTGGCACTTCACACCCATTAAGCGACGGCCACGAGGAGCACGGGTGGATCTGTTCTTACACACGGCGGTGGCTAGGTTCGCGCTGACTGTCTGCTCTTCCCCCAACACCACCTGCACCTACAACCTCACTCTGGTTAATAATGACACAAGTTCCTCTCTGCATAATCTCACTCTGGGTACCAATGACACAAGCATCTCTCCAAGTATCACTCCACACGACCAGATACAGCATGGCCACACCCCGCCCCTTCCCTGCGAGAGGCTGGAGACGCTGCACGGTGACTGGGTGATCGTGGATGTTTCAAAGTTCCTCCAAGGATGGCTGTTTCATCAAGCCAAATTTACAGTTGTGCTATCAAGAGACTCTACACTGACTGAAGGCATACAAGGCAATCAGTCACTTCTTCTTCAACCCATCGTTTGCATCAAGGAACTGGCACGCATCAAGATAACAGGAGATGATGACAATGTTCACAGGGCCATGAGGAATTTTATGTCCGGTCGAGATGAGCGGATGGAACGACACAGCGCAACCAGGGGCAACTTCGGGGAGCATGTCAGAGTGCGGAGGAGGTCCATCAGCAGACAATGCAGGGTGAGTGTCTGGTGTCCCTTCAAAACGTGTGATGTGACTGGCAGGCGTAGTTGACACATGAGAGGATAACTGAAGCTGATAATTGTATGTGCTAGAAAGCGAGGTAGGGGTGCTGAAATAGGTAATAGCCAATATGACAAGGGATCAAAATGTGTACACAAAAGTATATACGGGGAAGCAAATGACGAAGGTTGTACACTCCCTCTGAAACAAATCGTCGAAGAAAAGACTACCCCACAGGTGAAGGTGACGTGCGCCTAAGAAAACAATTACTAAAGTACTAGATGCGATAGTCTTAGGGTCCTTTGGTTAATGTCATTGGTGTGGTGTGGTGGAGGAAGGCAGTATGGGTGTGTGTGTGGTGTCAGGACTTAGGTGGTGTGGTGTGGTGAAAGAAGGCAGTATTGTGTGTTGTGTGGTGTCAAGTGGCGTGTTGAGTTCGCTCAAGTCGCTAAAGTCTACGGGAGTGAATCACTGTTTCCGAGTGTCGTTAGTGACAAAAAAAACGGACAGCGGCGCTCCTGGAGAAGCTCTGGCATCTAAAAATGAACAGATGGTTATATTCGTACACGTGACCTTGAGCCAGGATTCCAAAGGCCTGGGCAATGTATGAATGACTATGTGGCTCACTTTACTGAGCATAGCGTTGGATAGTACGACAAGTGCTGTCCCTGCTTCAATATTTTGTCTTATCCCATCGTTTACTCCTAGATGGAAATTAGTTAATAATAGCATGCATCTTTCATGAACTAAGTCCACTACCCCAGTAACGCTTCATCCTTCCCATGTGTATCAGCTACGTGAGGTGGAGGTGTCGCTGGGTGAGCTGGGTCTGCGTGAGGTGGAGTACCCCAAGGTGCTGCTGCTGCATTACTGTGCAGGATCCTGCCACATCCTGGACCACCCTGACCCATTCTCTGTCAACGCACTCATAAGAGCCAAATACAGGTCAGTTAGGTGCAAGGCAGATTGAGTTGGGACTAAAGTGCACCTAACATTTCTTCCACTCCGCTTCTCATTTTCCGCTCCTAACCAATGTCTAAACTGAGAGAGGTTTGCAATGTTTCTCTGCTCATACGTGATTCATTTTGATACGAAAGGTCAACTAGGAAAGAGACGAACATGCCCTGAGTGTTACGTAGACGCAGTGGAATAACGGGTAAACTATTGTCCCTGCTGTTCACTAGGTAAAAAAAAAAAAAAATCCCAGTCCCGCTTTCATGATTACGTGATGCACAATATAGCTTGCTAATAGCGTTTTCTTCCTGTAATTAGTATTGTTGTGTTTTGCAGACCTACATAAAAATGTTAATTTTCCTTAGACATGAGCTGGATTGATCAAGTAGAACATTATCGAAGTTCTGAGCGATAGTGTTTTGCTAATGTGTACGGCACGGCACAACTTTGCTTCGTCACCACAATGCAGTTTTATTAATCCACTCAGCATAATCAGCATTCTTCCCTGTTCCCCCCCCCCCCATGTCTTCATTTACTCTTTTAATCACCTTCCATCCGGGTGCCGCATCTATTATTGCTGACAGCATCAAATAATAGCTACGTTAACAACGTTATAAATACTGGTTGATAAGTCTTCTGTTACAGGCAGATATATTTTGTATCCATCCACCACCCAGTCCTTCAGGAGTGTAGCGATTCAGGGCTAGGCTGCATACTCTCGACATTAATGCGAGGGTGACATGCCTCACTCGCCCCTGAATATCACTACATGTGCAATAAACCCCATCCATCCCTTGGATGAAGGCTACTCCACCAGGTGTCATTATGGTTACGATTAAAAGAAACCGTTTGGTTTGTCAGTGACAAACTAAATGGTTGAGTGGCACTCACTAGAGTCACTTGAAGGCAGCTCTACATCGAGTAAGTGGATGGTTAGCGCCCCCGGGTACTATCTTCATAAATCTATATAAGTATACAATTTATCCTACGCTAGAGAATAGGCAGGATTTCACTGAACATGTTCAACAGGCCTCGCTTCAGAAACCTAATCCATTCTATCATTTATATTTAGTTACTCATACCACCCTGTCAAATGTCTGGTCGCACACAAAGTATTATGTTCTGACCAACCACGGAGTATTTATTCGGTTGAGAGAGATTCAGTGACAAAAGGTTATAACGCTTCATTCTGCGTGGGAAGAAGGGTTTTGAAAGAGTAAATCTCACTCAGTAATCCTTAACTCCCTCAGTTAAGACGGGAGCAGTCAGCAAATTACCCATACTATGGCAATGGCTAGGCTGAATACTCTGACCAGAGCATATACAAAAGTTTTACGACAACACTGCAGGTGGAGCGGCGGAGGTACTCACCATGAGTTCGGCATTTCCTTGGAGTTCGACAAGTCAAACGGCCCTTAAAACTTGCACATGACACAGAATATGTATAAGTCACTGATTATAATGGCCTACATTGAACACTGACGTCGGTACTTGGTCTATCGACTATGGCGAAACCCACACTCTCCTACAACCAGGAGCCAGCAATGTCATCTCTTGGACACTTGTCTCCCACCACCCTCATGATCCGTTGTTGCCAGGCACTGCTTGTCTTTTAAAGATTCACAGGCTCCAACTGCCTGTACCAGAAATTAGACATTCTAATTTCTTTCTACACCCAGCATATGTCTGTCTATCCACACAATAGCACTCCTTTAGCTTCGAAATCTACCCCCCCCCAAAAAAAAAAAAAGTTTACTGGTATATTCAGTCTTCCAAATACAACGTCCAGTCTTCTAACTGCACTGTCTATGGCATTTAAAAATTAACAGATCTTGAAAGTGGCTCTTATTTGAATTACTGCAGCGTTTTTTTTTTTTTTTTAAGTCTTTCAGCATTTGATTCCCCTTTGCCTGTAGTTTTTTTTTTTTTTTCCCCACATGGCTCAGTAGAAAAAAAAAAAAATACAGCTCTACACTTTTTCGCAGCACTTGTTATTCCAAGCGCTCGTAGTTTTTTTTTTTTACAAAACCATTAAACCGGATTCCCTAGAAATAATAACTGGAATCAATACGTTGGGTGGATAGTCCTGAGTCAACTTTCTTTTGTGACGTTTTATCCGCAAATTTTTACTGCTTTTCAAAATGGAGAGATAGCAATTATAGGCCAGGTTAAAGTAAAATAAGTAAAGGTACTGTGTGTACAAATTTAGCTACACTTTACCTTTGCATTGTGGATGGTGTACAAATTTAACTATTCCTTGTGGGTGGTTCTTAGTCCCTGAAGGTCTGCACACGTCTGACATTTATCTATTTCTTTCCACTTAGATTTGTACGTGGGTCAGACCAAGTGCCACCCCCTCAGTGCACGCCAGTCACCTATCACTACCAGCTGCTCTTCATATGGCGTGATGGTCATCTTAAACTTGTCAAATACCATGATCTTAATGCTGCCACGTGTGGTTGTCGCTGATCTGCTTCCCATTTAATAATTATGGATTATGTGAAAGTGGTAGTGCTTCGTACTACAGCTGCTAACCTATTTATCCAGTGGTATATGTCTGAATATGATTAGGGCTGTTTCATCACGTTTTAAATCACTTAAAAATCCGTCAACCTTTTAGACCTGACCTCTCCTCAGCAGGGTAGGAATGCTGTAGCCCGGGTGGCTGCCGACTGCCGTGCAGGGAGGGGTAGCGCTCTCCCGTCACTTCAGCAAGGCTATATGATCAAATAAGGTCTAGCTCGGGGGATTATTCCTCTCCTCAGCAGGAAACAAAATATATACAGTATATATAGTTACATAGATATAAAATTGTTTGGCAGCACCCAAAGTATATTAAAAGCATCCTAGTCATCCTCATGGAATTATATAGGGTAGCTTACAATCCTTTGCAGTCGGGGTACTTCTCTCAGCTGAATAAATCGCAAAATTGGCAGCAAAAATTGCGTCCTAGTCTTTCCGCGGATTGAATAGTCAGTATACTCGTATTTGCACCACACAATCACATGGCTCTATAAATGAGGATAAGAACAGGCACAGTAATATCGGGAAATGGAGTATCTTCCAAGCTGTCTAAAGATTAATTATCAAATAACAAAGCATGGCCAAAACCTTAACCGACTAGTGTCACTCTTGCCGCTGATGGATCTTTCTCTGCCTCCTGGTTTGCCAGAGCCACAGCATACGAGCTGCTGGACATCCCACCTCGCACCCCCAACTCACTAGAAAGGCATATTCATCTCCTACGGCTTGGCTTCCCAACCTTCTCTCAAGTCACTCGCGTTGACCCAGAGCCACGTATGCACTGCCACCACTCTGACGAGTCTCCTCTGATTCATTATATCCTAGACTGTCCTACCACAGTCTCACTTCGCGCTACAATCTCACCTGTCCTCATTCCAAGAACATCACGATCCCACACTGCCGCAGAAATAATACGCCTCCTTCCCTCATCTGCTCTCCTCCAACTTGTGTCCTCCTACCCCCCCCCCCCTACTAAATCTCCACTCCCCTGCTAACTCGCCACATCTCTGCCCTCACCTCATCCATTAACCCTCTCATTCCATCATCCTCACCTGCACTCACACATTCCTTCCCCTAACAACGATCTCTACACGATTTCCCCCTTCATATATAAATCTCTGACGGGCTTCCACAATCTGCTCGTGTCCACTCTTCTAAGTAAGGTGGACAAATCCACACACACACACACACCGACTAGTGCGTGTCTCATCTGGTCGTTTTCATCATACAGTGCTATGCTTTATAAAGACTCAAATACAGGGTGATGCAAAAGTTTGGAACAGCTCATTATTTGCATGCAATATGATGCCGGCGTACTCTTCCTTGGAGTGTCATCATATGTCACTAAAGATCTGCAGCGAGAAAAAACGTTATACTTTTCCCGTGTATCCAAACTTTTGATTTTTTTTTTTTTTTAAGGAATCGAAGTAACCTACAGAGTGGGCTACTCTTCATTCGGGCCAATTCCAAAAAGAAAAAAGAAATAAAGTGAATGTGTAGCCTGCTGGTGGGAAAGTTGGATTTATGATTAATGGAATTATTTCGCTGTCTTTGACTGACATAAGCACAGGCTATTATGGCTGCTGTCAGGTGATTTTATTCAGCTTAGTGAAGGTTAAGCCTCAAGACTTTCGCACATCTGCTTACACCATTATTGTATATCAATTGCATAGTTTTGTGTGTGTGTGTGTGTGTGTGTGTGTGTGTGTATGTGTACTTTTTTTTTAGAATGCAAGTGAACAATAAAATTTCAAAGAAAGGTTCCCTAAGCTACGTCCAACACAGAAGCTTTATGTATTGCATACTGTACGAATTTCTACAAAATGAGGAACAACACTCATAACAAACAGCTGAATCCATTCCTGACTTTTTACCTTACACTAAACTTTATCATCACGGCATTACATCTTTCTTGCCCCATCACGAGAGTAGGGGGCTTGTGTTGACCCACTGCTGCAAACATCATCTCGAGATCTCTGGGAAGAACTCATACAGTGATGAACTTGTGTCAATGGCAGAGTTTGAAAGAAGAAGAATTCTGAAAGTGGAGATGGTATGGAGTTCAAATGTCTCAGTAAACATCAGGATAACAAAAACTGTGATCTGTTGGCATGACACTGCGTCAAGATCCATAAACGCAGTAAATGCACTTACGATTTCATGTGGGCTGTAGAATCTTCCTCTATGTCCTCTTCTAATTTCATAAATAAATCTTAAAGTCACAACACAAAAATTTACAGCAGGTTATAAGTGCTTTCTGCAGGAAGATCAAGGAAAGGAGGTGAAAAGTCTTCCCTCATCAGGATTTTCCTGTGAAAACATGCACAAGTTTCGACAGGCAATCGATCATAAATATATCTGAGAATCCCACCCCTGGGCTGCATATGGATTCAGGTAACTAAACATGTTCTGTATGTAGGAAGGGTGTGGGTAGTATCTTCGTAATGAGATTTAGATATCTGTAAGAGTAAAATTGAGATTCCAAATCCCTGTGCACTTGTAAAATAATACCAAGGATGCTGATGTAGACACTCACAAGATGTAGGACAGTACAGTAAGAGATAGTTTGAGGTGGGTGGTGTATTTCTGGCACAGTAGTTACAGGGGTGCAGTATGACTGCTAGATAGTAAACCAATTGATATGTGATGAAATTTGAGTCTAGTGATTGGTGATGTGCCTGGGGTGGTGCTGAACAGTGTTACTGTAAGGGTGCATTGTGCCTTAAAATCAGTTAACAAAAGTGCTACCCATCCTAACATGTCAAGTATTTTCATTGGCCACAAAAGGGAAAGTGTTTGGTGGCTGTGTTAGGATTCTCATACTGGCCTGTAAAACAGTAAAATATAGGGCATAAAAGAGAATATACTGTAATAAGACTGGAACTAAATGACATAAGACTTATTTGATGAACATGTGGAGCAAAAGTGGATGACTGGATATCTTCAGAAGAAATGAGAAGACAGCTGGGAATAGAAAGAATCCAAAAGAAAATAAAAATGAGTGCGATGTTTTGGACATGTTAAGTACTGTATAGATCAGATGTGTAATACAAGTACAGAGGTACTGGGCTATCTATGAAGAGGAACAATTGGTTCCATAAAAAGGTGGGCTACCCAAGGTTAGGGGCACGTAGCCTGTCTCACTCATTGCGGACTGTGAGTTACTGTCTAGACAACTACCAATATATTGGTAATGTAATTTACAGTAACTTACAAAATGGTTTCACGGCAACTTTAACACAACAGAAAATCATCACAATATTCCTGAAAGGATATGGGACTGGTGGGTTATAATAAACAAAATGATTATGTGATCTCTGAGGAGCAACATTTCAATCCCTCTGATTCAGTGGTTTTGGTTATATGGTTACCATCCAGTGAAGTAAATGGTTTCTTGAGTTCCAGAAAATCATTTGAGTTGTCACTAAGTGTAGGCTTACCCACATATGGCACTAAATTGAGCAAGTGGATAATGGATGCCCCCACCCATGTAGAATACAGACTTAAAACTGAAAATAATGAATGAAGATGATGTTTCACAGACTTGGTCAGTACTGTTAAGGTTAGTGTGGTGAGCTGGCAAGAGAAGGGAAAAGGGGAGTTGTAAGAAGATTTGGGAAAGGGGGAGTTGTAAGATTAAGAAAGGACTGTCAGAGAAAAGTGACAGGTACAATGGAAGGACCCAACAGATTTGAAAACAAAGAGGAAAATGGAAAGGGAGAAGAGAAACCCGGACTATATTTATCGTACTTACCCCTTTTCTCTAATCTGTTTAAAATGTTTTCTGTCTTCAGTTTCTTTTCTTTAACTTTGCATAATTGCCTTGTTTTATTATACCCATCTCTTTTGTTACACAATTCTTTTTCTCTTGTTCTTTTCTTGCTTCTCATCTATTCTTTATCAGCTGGGTTCTGTATTTTTCTCATTCTAGTGTTCAATGACAAAGATACTGTAATTTTATTTTTTATATCCCATATGTTGTTCCCAGCCTCTTGTTGTGTCTTATTGACTTTTTGTGGAATATACACTAGCTCCAAAAAATATCAATGTACAACAAGTGTTAAATACTTTGACACAAGGACTGAAGAAAACTGGAAAATGCCCTGGCATACATTAGCAGTCCTGATGGTAGATAACTGCCATAAAGCTATTAGCTGAAGTTTGTCTTTTAATTTATATACGTATTAAAGGCTGTTAACTCCCGGAGTTGAAAATTCTGGATGACACTGGTCCCACAGTGCATTAGCACTTCTTTGAGCTCGTATGTATAAAGCATTAACAACAGCTGGGAAAGCACGGCTAGCTCTTCATACCTAAACCTTGTGAATTCCTCCTCTCTCCTGCCAACCCAATGTCTCCTGACCACGTCAACCTTTCTCAATCCTGCTGCCTCTCACCTACTCCTAGCAGCAGTACGTCATGTCAGACTAGCTGCTACAGCTTCTCTATCTAACATGCATCCCTCATCTTGCTCCCAGTGTCCTCTTAGACTCTTCAACAATAAACAATTCAATTACCCAGGAGTGAGGTCTGAGGCCCTGTTTGGTAAGATGGTCTGACAGCTGATGAGACATTCAGAGATCCCAGTCCCCTATCAGATCCCAGACACTCAGTCGCAGTCAATAACATTCACCTGTTCAGCTTGGGGATGTCTTTTTTCTTTTTATTCCATTCTTGCAATCTCCTCTATGGTATGTGGGAGCACTCACCATCCACTCACTCAATGTAGTGCTGCCCTTGGGTGACTGTCCTTTCCTCTCTTCCTTCCTTCCTCCTCTGTCTTTCTTTCCTTCATTTTTTACTCTTCCTTCTGTCTATGGGTGACTCTACACTGACTAACAAGCCCAATGGTTTCCTGTACACCAGGAAACCATTTACAATGATGTGTGGTAACTATATAACCAAACTATGGCTCCTGGTGGTTTAGTGGGTAATTAAGGTGCTCCAGCTGGATTGAGCCTGTGTAGGTTTATATCCAAGGGGTGGTTGGGGTTTATTGCTCCCATGATGCCACTCAAGGATAAGTGAGGCTGGTCACTCTCTTCTTAAATGTCAGGACCACCTTGCCTAGCCCCGGGCTCCTACGCTCCCCATGAGGCAACACTGGATTGGATGATAAAGATGATACAATCTCCTGACGATTTTAGTCAGCTAAGGATAGACTTCATGAACTGGAGAGATAAGACATGACACTGCTAAATTTCATTAATACCAGAAGCCTTTCCTAAGTTGAATAAATTTAACTGGTAGCAGTAAGAATAATGTAAACATGACATCACCTGGAGTCACATGGTTAAAATGCATCTCAAAACTTCCCTGAGTCAAAAGTGTTGCTTTCCAGCACTAAACTTGGGCCCCCAAATGCAGCATTGGCCTACCTCAGGCTGACAACAAGGAGGATGCCTGGGGTATTGTACTGTCCTTGGGTGGGTAAAGTGGGCAAGGAGGATGGCAAAGGCATCTGTAATGATATGACTGCCACCAAACCCTTGGACAGACAGAGAATGCTGAGAGGCTCAAAGACTAAAAAGCAGCTAAGGCCTAATAAAGTACAGAACTGAAGATGACTTAGCCTTTCTGCACCTGCCTACCATACCAAGGTAGTAGCAGTAAGTATGATTTATCAGCTTTTTCAGTGGTAGTGTACTCTTCTACATCTCTCTTCTCTTCTGTCTCCCTCTTCTCTTTGTTTCCAATTTCTCTTCTTTGTACAGAACTGCTAAAACATCCAGGTTACCAAGTTACCTCCTCGGTGTTACCATAGGTACTGTACTCATTTTACCTACCAACCCACAATAGATGGGTGGTCACCTGAGTTGCATGGCTCCAACTGCCTGTACCAGAATTCACACCCTGGTGTTATTGGACTAAGAACTTGATGGCAAGCAACACGAACCATTTCACTAAGACTACCACTCTTTAACCCGTTCAGTGCTGGAGCCTCTGTCGACTTTTGTCCCTAGACTGCCAACGGTCTGGCTGGCAAAGTTACCTACAATGCCGGACATTACTGACTTCTTTTTCCCAGGAATTGGTACTGATGGCCCAGGGAAGAAGGCCTCTATTCCCTCTCACCCATGGGAGCAAAGGAAGGGTGTCTGTCTTCTCATTTTCTCTCAAGCAACTTGGGCTGACTCAAATAAATATGCACAAATGTATGGAAAACTGTGTCCGTATATATATGGACTCGGCAATTAAGCATCCTATACATTCGTACATGTACTGTATATATAGACTCGGCAATTTTGACACATTTGGTTTGTTCGTATATATACAGATATGGTACAGAACGGTTAAAAGCAACTCTGTTCATCACTAACCAGACATTCTGATTATACTCCCTACCTTCTCTAGTTTATTCTTCCATAGACAGTACCTTTACTGCAATACTCTGCAAACATGTACTGTATATAGATAATTTTTGCACTCCAGTTGCCTTCACTTTTATACAAGCACAACCTTTCACTCCACAGGCACAATTCTGCTCTTCCGAGCTTCATCATCTAATCCTATGTTGCCCCATGAGGAAAGTAGAAACCCGGGGCTTGGCAAGTTGGTCCTGACATTTACGACGACAGTGACCAGCCTCACTCACTCCTGAGTGGCATTACATGAGCAATAAACCCCAACCACCCCTTGGATAGAAACCTGCACAGGCTCAATCCAACTGGAACGCCTTAATTGCCCAAGCTTTCTGTCAAAAATCCCCAAAACATTTCATTCACTTTCTCTACCACATTTATTCATCTCTGCATATAGAGGACCTAACACCTGATGTCTTTCCATTTTTCAGCTTCTTTATTCACTCCTGCCAATGTCAAACTCTCATGCATGACATCACAACCCTACCCAAGCAAACCAATCATGCTTACCACTGCTCCGCTCTCATCATTCTCATTCACTACCCTTTAAAATGCCCTTTCCATCTGGTATACAAATACTTATCAATGGGAAGTTTCATTTTGATAAAGAAGTAGTTGAATGGATTGTGATGACTCCTCTATTGTTAATTTAACGAACTACGGTACTGCACCTAAATTACATCTTATGCACCTCAGAAGGATAAGCAATTTCTTGCCTTACCTCATGCTATTCAAACTATGCATCATTCACTCAGTGAGTTTTTAATAATAAAATAAACCATTGCAAGGTCTCCTGCCTTGCACAACATGAGGAATTACGTTATTAACATTACAAGTAACTATACATACTAACGTTTCTCTAATCGGTATCAACATTTTCTCTACTAAGTACTGATATGAAAATTTATGTTGTCACTTTGTGAAAACTGTTCTGCCACTGTCAACATGCTGAAAAAAATTTGAAACATTTATGAAATAAATATGACTGGTCACTAAAAACACAATGAACACAAAATAATTATGATGTTGTATGGTACTCACAGTGGTCACTTCAATTTTCACAAATACAGTATGCTTCGATCACCTTGCCAAAATCTTTCACCAAGTCAGAAGATATCTGTCCTTAGTAACCATCGTACAAACAAGTGAGATGCACAGTGAAGGAACAACGAATGCTCACATACAGTAATGCAGAAAAATCTCATCCACAGTGGCTTTGGCATATGTACAAAAGTGTCATTACAGCTCACTAGTATCCACAGAGAGTTCTCACTGGTTCTCACTCAATTTTCAAGTAATGCCTGCAATGTGGTGGCAAGCATATTTAAGCAAAGGTGAGTCCAGCACCCTTGTAAGTGTTGAAGATCTTTTCAATGGCGTTGACATACGCAGCTGTACGCAGATCAATGCCAAGATTGTACTTGATGGCTGTCCTCATGATGGCCTGAAATAATCGATGCAATGTTAAGTTATCCACACTTTGCAGATATATAAAATCATGTAAGCTTGAAGCATATACAACACCAATTTAAGCCTCAAGAAAAAGGTTAACTTACCATGCCAGTCAACATCACTTCTACATAATCTGATATAACGGAATGCAACACATATACCGCTAAGCTGTTGGTACTGTTTAGGTATGTATGTGTAGAGTATTTGTATTGCATCGTTTTGTTTATTAAAGGCTCCAACGTGCTTGCATGCATCGACCTTAGTCACCTAATGGTGGCTCTCCACATTGCTTGATCTCTGGCAGCCTCCCTGTTCAGTCCCTAATCCCTGAGGTCACATTCTATGACCTCATCCCAGGTCTATTTCAGTCTGCCTCTTGCAACCAAACCCCTAATGATCACACTTCTCATCCTCTGCACCCAACTGTCATCCTCCATCCTCTCCACATGCCCAAACCATCTCAATCTACCCCTCCTCATCACAACAACAATACACTCCAGTTCCATCCTCCCTTTCAATTCTTCAGTCGTAAACCTAGCCATTCCTAGGCCTCTCATTCAAGGACGTACAACCCACCTAATCAATATCATTTCTGTATGTCTAAGCCCACGAATATCCTCTTTCTTTACTCTCCAGGTCTCACTACCATACAGGATTACACCCCTAACACATGTTGCATACAAGGATTCCTTAGCATAGTGGGAGACCCCTCTCAATGTCAGGAGAGGCAACAGCTCCCTGAACTTTTTCCAACCACTCCTTACTCTAGCCACGGAGCTAGCTCTAGCCCCACCTCCACCATATAGCATGTCTTACACGTAACAAAGCTCCTCCACACATTCAGGAGACTCACCAACAAGTTCAGTCCTTTCACGCCTGACAATCTCTATATGCTCTCCCCAATGGTACACATGAAATCAGCATTATCTTGCTGCCTTCCTTTAACAGAACTACATCTCTTACGCACCCACCTATTACAAATACAGTATTGCACAAGATGGAATTACTTCCCACACCCTTGTGGCAAACTGCACATGGCCACTCTTCTTTGATAGTACTGTCACCAGTTCAAGATATCACCACTTTTGTTTTTTCTGCATTTACTCTCAAGTTCTTGTGCCCTATACCATCTCTCCACTTCCAATTCTTTCCTCCGCCTCCCTTTCATTCTTTGCAATCAACACTAAGACATCAGCATACATCTCCCATGGGAGTCCATTTCTGAAGTCACATAAGAAGAGCTTCAAGCATCTATGTAAGCAATAAGGGGCTCAATATCAACCCCTGATGCACTCCTAAATTCACAGAAAACTCATCACACAAATCTCCATTCACTCTCACCTGGGCACACACACACACACACACACACACACACAAAATCCCTTTTCTTTCCCTGTATTTCCTGGAGTACATATTACACTGCATACAGTAAATGAAACATGAGGAGTGATTTCTGGAGCGATATGAAATGTATAAATCAATTATCGGTACAGAAAATGCAGTAAAACATATACTGGAGATTGCATCTGTAAAAAAAAAAAAAAAAAAGTGACAATCTGCGAGGTGTAAGCTTGTATGGTGAGGAAGCAAAATGATGAGTAAAGTCTTATGATGTTAGTGAATTATGTAGAAGGAAGGTTTACAATAAGTGTTGTAATGAGAAAAAGTCTTCAGTATATTTGAATGGGGTTTTGACTGAGGTCAAACCACGAGTTGTGAAAATGTATGTGAAGTTTGTGAGGGATGGAATCATTTAAATTTGATGCGCAGTCTCCTCCAAGAGTAACTTTTACAAAGTATGATGATGATGATATGTTTAAAACTATCAACTTAACAATTTCACCTTAAGTAATTTCCTTGGCTACAAGAAATCATTTGGCTTCTCATGCAATGATAAGTCACCTGCAGGTTTCATTAGCATCAAGTGAGTGGATGGTGGATGCTCTCACTAACCACAATAATCAGACTGTTTAATCCCAATAAACCCACATCCTTAAGTAATTGCATCTGATGTAAACAGCACTGAGATAACAAAACAGCACTGTCATTCCATGGCTGCACATGACCTCATATAATTATGCTATGCAAGGAAGCACAAGGCTTAATCCACCTGGCAATTTTGGAGCAATGGTACACATGACTTAAGGTATACTGCTGAATGCAGAATGGATACTACTGTACTATTTTTTTTTTTTTTAAATTTCATAGTACACTACAGTATACCTGAGCCTTATATCAATCTACCAGTCATGATGCCGCAGAGCCTTGACATAAACATTTGTAATCATTGCATTAACCAAATTCATTTGAGAATACAAAGTATAGTGCACTCATACTTACCCTGGCAGAGCGCTCCATAGTGTAATCCAGACCAGAGTGAACAATATCCTTCTCAGATGCTCCCTGTGTAAAGATGGAAAGTGTATCAGGTCTCAAGATGTGTAGGAAACATCAATGCAATACTCAAGTAAATGCTGTCTAGTGCAGTACTTTATTTTACTTTAACCAATTACTATACTGGGATTTTTTTTTGTTGCCTACATAATATAATCAACAGACTTTGTAACAAAATCTGAGAAATTTCCCTCAATATCATTAATACTGCATTAGCTGTACTGTTTTTAATGATATCAAATCCAAAGCACTTACAGCAGATACCCATTACTGTACTTATTTTCATATTATATGGCTATGTTATTAGGCTACACAAGAAATCCTGCAGCCATACTGTTTAACAAATACAAACCAAATCTGTACAGTATTGGTGTCCACTTGAAAAAAGTTATCTCAGGGTACTGTGTGTGACCAAGCACTCACTATCACTACTATAAATTTTATAGCATATACACTTCTAAACACACAACTGAGGCAGTGTGAAGGAGGTTTCATGCAAAGCCAATTTTTTTCGATAAACAAACTAAAAATCAGTGTCTCAGAGGCTCTACATTAGGAATTGAGACATATACTACAGGACAGGGTGGTAAAAATTGATATATTTTTGAAAGGGTTGATAAAATAGTAAGATATAGGTAGGAAGTTCAGTATGCAGTAATACAAAACACCATAGCAAATATCAAACAATATGCACTGATTATCCCAAGATTTTTCTGATTCAAGAAAGTGAAACAAACAACTGAAATCCCAAGAACACTTTTTCCACACAGCAAAATTAGAATACTGAAGTTCTGTACTTCTTTCACCATCCAAACTACAAAATCCATCCATCCATCATCCAATCCTACATTGCCCCATGAGGAGTATAGGAGCCCGGGGCTAGGCAGTTGGTCCCGACATTTAAGATGAGAGTGACCAGCCTCACTCATCCCTGAGTGGTATTACATGAGCAATCAACCCCAACCAACCCTTGGATATAAACCTTCACCGGCTCAATCCGACTGGAGTGCAATAATTACCCACTAAAACCATCAGGCACCAAAATCTGGTTATATGGTTACCTCCCAGTGCAGTAAATGCTTTCCTGGTGTACAGGAAACCATTTGGCTTGTCACTCAGTGTAGTCACCCACAGGCTGAAGGAAGAGGAAAGAATGAAGGAAAGAAAGAGAGAAGAGGGAGTGTAAAGTCACCCGTAGGCAGAAGGACAAGGAAAGAATGAAGGAAAGACAGAAGAGAATGGAACGAAAGAAGGATGGAGAGGAAAGGGCTGACACCCGAGAGCGCACTACATTGAGTGAGTGGATGGTGAGTGCCCCCACCTACCACATTCACTTATTAAATAAAAAAATACCAAACACACAAGACAGACTATACAGTAAACTCTAAATTATCTGGCATAATTCAGCCAGGCACTATGTTGGTTAAAGCAAAATGCTGGATCTTGCACAGTATCCCCCACCAACTCAACATTCGGCGTTGAGCTGGATATTGCATTACTATCCGTCTCGAACGTCTATCCTATAAGCTTTCCCATGAGTAAATGATGAAAATTTAGCATAAAATAAAGAAATGATACAATACAGTAATACAGCAGTGGTTGGCTACCGTTTATGAGCTAGCTGATACACCTTAATGCAAGATATTGCATAAAACTGCCTGTTAAATATTGCTTTAATAGAGCTAAGCCGGCAGCGCCGGATATTGCACTGGGCCAGATATTGTGATGACGGATAATTGAGAGTTTACTGTACAGCATCAGGACCACAGAAACAACGATCCAACAAAGACTCCTTTAAAGCTTACAAACAACCACAAAACCTGAAACTACTTGAAATACTGCAAGTTCTTCAATCAACATTTCGACCCAATTCAAATTCCAATGTTCAGATATAATGTGAGATCTAGAGCAAAGCCCATAATTTTCCTTGGGAACGACTGCCTTTCTAATCATAAACACAAGAGCTACTAGAGGCAGCATATATGATCTTATTCATGTAAGATGCTGGATTCAGTTTTCAACTATATACTGCTTGTGACGGTATTGGACAATACTGCTGAGTGACTATTTGAACAAGCAGAAAATATTACAAACACAAATGATTGTCATAAATTATCCATGTAATGGGCACCACTAGCCCTTTCTGTGCAAAATAGATACAGCTTATTCCAAAAAGCTAGTTGTTCATTTAAACTTAGAATTACCACACGGTACAACACTGCAAGTACTAGAGCTCATATCTGTTGATGATTTAGAAATCTTAATACTCTTTAGCACAAACCTGTGCTTACCACTTAGAACTGTCAATAGCTAATATCATACTACAATTCCATATTGTATTTAAGCTCTGGATGCAGTACCATACCGCAAGTACAGAGATCAATAAACTATGTAGCTGTGCTGTGGCATTAAATAGGTCATGTTTTGGGATTAATTTTTTACACAACTGCACTATGGAGCTTTGTTAAATATTTCTTTAACTGCCTTCTATCCAGCTACTGTACCTACAAAAGTCACATAAGTCTTGGAACTGTATCTCCTGCCCAGGCCCAGGAAGGCTTGGCATGCTCTTGTGGCTGTGTCATGTTACAGATGTGAATGAAGACTAAACTAGGAAAGAGGTCATGAGAGTGATCACAAAAAAGCTATGATGTGATGCCAATGTACAAGCTGGTGAGAAGGAGTATAGCAGATATAAAAGAAGATGAACATTTTTGCTCTACATGGTCAAGTATGAGAACTCACTGACAGGTTTCAGAAGTTGGTTGGTTGATGACTGACAAATGGCAGGAAGGAATTAGTGATGATGAAGATATCAGTTTAAGATGAATGTACTGTAGGGAAACTTAAATTTGACTCACTGAAAGTGCCTGATTATTCCTATGAGCCTTGTGATGACTGATCAAGCCATGGTGTTGTAGTTTCTATGGGGATAATTAATGAACAAGCTAGTACAGACCTTATTATGTGATGATTTAATGTAGAGTCCCAAGTGAAAAAATAATGGACAATGACCTGATGGATCAAAGTAAAGAGTGTTGTGCAGAAGTAATTCATGTTCTAAGTATATAGTACTGACAGACTGGAGTGTACAGAGGAAAGAAACCTGAGTGACTAAGTACTTGTAGAACAATGAATGTAATAATGACAAACAAGAGGACAGTGCAGAAAACTGCAGTGTTCAAGGCAAAAATAGTATATATAAGTGAGTCTGAGAGGGTGGGAGGTGTGGAGGGTCAAGATGGGTGGACAGTGAGGGAATGCATGGGAAAACGAGGTATGGCTGCTGATGAAGGATAACAGCGACAATCAATGGATGAGTTATGTATGGTAATAGCCAAGAAATGGGTTGCATCCTATTTTTTACTAAGCAGGTGACTGAATTGTGTCAGTATCAAAAGCTATATAAAGTACCGTGCATGGTTGTGAGATTGTTCATTTCCTGGAATTCTATAATTTTGTCAATGTTTCTGTGCATTTACCATTAAAATATGAACTCACTAGGCTAGGCTGCACATTACCACTTATGGACAAAATGACTGGTCTGATAAGGTTTTTAAGTTACCCAGAAAGTGCAGTTATTTTGACTTATATCTACTTCCTCCTTGCCATCATGTGCATTACTGCAACAAATGACGGTTGATGGTTTCTTCGTACAATGCATAAACTCTTTGAGATTCCAATGACACATCTGTGTGTCATATGAAATCCAACCCCAGAGATTCCAATGATGTCTCCACGCGTCATGCGTTATCACTAGAAAGGCAATTTATCGTAGTCTTGTATGGTGTTAAAAAAATTTATATATCTCTGTTACTTTACTTTTGGTGAGCATTATTCCGATGATGTGTCCATGTGTCATGTGTAATCACTAGAAACATGTGTATGTTTTTTCTGGCACTTTATTGAGAAATAGCTGGCATAAATAGCGATAAGCTATATCTCAATCGAAAGTCAATTTATCAGTTTTTCACGGTGAAAAAAAATATATACTGTATCCCTACGTGTCAAGTGGGGTTGGTGGAGGATTAGTGCCCCTCCCTGTAAAACAATTAACTCTGAGCCCTTGACCACCCCGTTTGGGATACATGGCGTCTGGCAATGAATGAATGAATGAAAATATATATATGCATATATATATATATATATATATATATATATATATATATACCTCCATCACTTTATTTTTTGTCAAGTATTTTTCTACAGCAAAGTACAGATTTTTTTTTTTGGTTAACTTCATCTCATTTTGACTTTTTATTATTATTTTTTCCCTTTTTTCAACATTCTACGATAAAGTACAACTATTCACCTTCCACATAACACAAAAATCAGCATCCTATCATGGAAAGTAAATTTACACAGACCCATCAAAGAAAAATACTGCTAAACGAAAATGTGGTCAGCATGAAAGCGGGTAAATCTGAGACAGACATAATTTGACCAGAGCTGAAAGCTCATAGAGTTCATTATTTCTCTAAAGATGTATGTAATACAATAACAAACATTCATATGTAAGGCTAGAGACTATGTAACATGAAATGTTTGTGTGTATGTGCGTGTCTATCATCTATACATACCAGTACACTCTAAGAATAATGTGAGCATGATGCAGTTGGGGGTTGTTAAACAGCTACACTGTTACTGTAATAAAATACAAAAGCCATTTGCGGGGCAATCTTTTTGGGGTTTACTTCTAGTTAACTCCCTCATCCCAAGGAAAGTTTAATTCATTCTGGCTAATGCCAGACAACTTCATTCACCTTACTAAAGATATCCACAAACTGAAAAGGTCTGAAAACCTCAAGTAACTCATTCAACCTACGGGTATTTTTATATTTTATTCTGACTAATATAAGACAACATTAATTAGGTTCTGAATGATGTCCTTGGACTTAAGGGGTTAAGCAATAATGATCATTACTATTCAACATGCCACACCAAGCCACAACATGCAGCAATCACCACGAGCTGCACTATTATTATATTGGAGTATATTAACTCCTGTACATATTTTGCAAAACTTGACGTATAAGTGAGAAACAAGTACAATAAATCATGTACAGTATAAACTTCTAATATACATTACATGCAGTGCTAACTAAAGAATGAGTCTGAAAGGCAATTTTTCTTAAGACTACCTGGAGTAGCACTATTATTATTTTGATACTACAGTGAGGAAGCCTACTGCATTACAGAGGAGTAAAACACTATAAGTAGGGCTGTCTGTTGGAACATGCTCATAAAGGGGGGCAGGAGTTATGCTTTTATGTATAGCATCCACCAAAGCGACACAGGGGTAGTACAAACACTTGCGCCGTACACTTGCCCTCATCACTTAGCTTCACACTACACTTTTGGCACAATTCTTACAAAATTACTTGAACCAATAAAATCATACATACAGACAGACTATTACATCAGTTATACAGTATATACACGAAGAAGTTATACTGGATATGAGCGAATACACGGCTTTACTGAATAACTACAACTATACTCAGAGTAAGCTATAATTGCCATAGAGAATTACAGGAGTCCAATGCGTTACCACTCTTCCTATACTGTCATACACCATCACGCGTTCTATTATATGGTAATTAGGAACTCCCGACTACTGCGCAACCCCATGATCGAACTTTTATATCTTTAAGTTTGCAGACTATAACACACTGACTTTACAGTACAAGCTTCCCTCCCAACATTTGCAGTTTATTTTATGACCTATTTAAACAATTATGAAACACACACAGACACACTGCAACAGAAAACAGAAAAAAATGAAGATACTTCTCATGTGCACCAATAATAAAATTCAAGCACTGACAAAGAGCATTTTTCTTTTTACAAAAGCATTCACTCCTTATTTGGATATATATGTACTGCAAAAAAGCATATGTAGGCTTCAGAATCATAAGTGGAATTAAGAATTTGATAAACTTGAATATTTTTCAATCATATAACAGTTTTTTGAGAATGATAAGCCTCTCACTTCACTAATGTTATTTTGCAAAAGAATAACTCACTTGTGTTATGCCAAGGTATTAATGTACACTGTCATGAGGCAAAACATGCTCAATCCAAATAATTTCAGTCAAGTGAGTGAAGATCGAAGATCCTCCACACAAAGCCTTTTGCGTCTTTAGTGATTTACAGATTTGGTACATATTGGCTGACTCACACTTGCCTCAGTTTAAAGAATGAGAAGTGTAAGTAAACTAAATCTAATATTAATGGACATAGCTAGTTAATCCTGCCATATTTCTACTTGTAAGGAGACAGGTCTGCTTGATTCATCTTCAAACTGGTACTCTCCTGTTCCAAAGCAGTTACAGAATTAGTCTGGTATACAGGCTGAGCTTTGTGTTATTAATTTAGTATAATTAATGTCTTTCTCTTTTTTTCTTTGTGTTACTGCTGAGGCTACGTACAGAAATGCGATCCTGGAAAGACTCGGATGGTGTGATGGGAATCTTGCCGCCAACACGACCAAACCGCCGCTCAAGAGACTCCTGAACAGATTCTGTAGAAGGGATATTCCAGCTCGTAATTTGGGGCTGACTTGCAAGGGGGTTGGCAAGTGAAGGGGAGGAGGGCAGGGGGAGAGACTGGAGGGAGGAATGGTATGGGGAACAAAGACTGGGCAATTCTGTTTGTGCTGCAGATAGGAAGAGAGGCTAACAATTCTGCTGCAGCAACATGTTCAGTAATGCTTTTATTTCTGCTGCATTTGAGGATTCTTATGTATTTCTCGTGTCATGGTTCTGGCAACTGGTCTTCTCTTTGCCTCCATGGCTGTGAGAGGTAGGAGACAGACAGTCAAGCATCGGATTGGTTCAAACCAGAGAGTGTATTGCATGTACAGACAGCCCTCTTTTCAGGCCTGTGGTTGCAGGATATAGCTGAAACAAAAAGCATTTTGTGGATAATGTAGGACTAGCAATATCAAGATACAGTACATAAAAATATAGGAAAAAATAAAGGAAGGAGAATGGGGATAATCATAGCAGAGATGGTGGCATGGCAAGGAGTGACTCACAGCAATGCGCTGGGCAAATTTTTCACTAGGAGTCACAGTAAGTTCTTGCTGAAAGTGTTTGGACAGGGAATGAGACACAGAGTCTGCAAAAGAAGCATTTCAGTTTATAAGTTATCCCATGAGTATCCTTCAATACACTATACCGTATTAATAATATCTATGGTGGAAAAGAAATCTATCTATCTATTGCCAGACGCCTCAATCCCGTTTGGGGTGGCCACAAACAAATCGCCTCCAAGTCGCCCTGTCCCCCGCCATTTCACTACCCTGCTCCCAACTCACACACCCCTCTCTCATATACCTCTCCACCCCATCCCTCCATCTCATCCTCGGTCTCCCCCTCCCTCTTCCACCCTCCACCTCACTCACATACACTCTCTTCGTCAGTCTTTCACCCTCCATCCTCTCCACATGGCCAAACCACCTCAGTGTGTTCCTCACAACGCTTCCTATCACATCCACATCAACACCACAACGCTCCTTTATATCCTCATTCGTCAGCATTTCAGTTTATAAGTTATCCCATGAGTATCCTTCAATACAATATACCGTATTAATAATATGTATGGTGGAAAAGAAATCTATCTATCTATTGCCAGACGCCTCAATCCCGTCTGGGGTGGCCACAAACAAATCGCCTCCAAGTCGCCCTGTCCCCCGCCATTTCACTACCCTGCTCCCAACTCACACCCCCCTCTCTCATATACCTCTCCACCCCATCCCTCCAAATCACATTTGGAAAAATAAATTAGTGATCATGTAAATTAACAAACATCCCAAACTATAACTAATGTTTTTATGGTTCATCTAATGACTAATATCCTAGTTTATATTTAAAAAAAAAAAAAAAAAAAAAAAAAAAAAAAAAAAAAAATCAAGACCTTTTTTATTACCTAAAGATGGGGTGAGGCAGGACCAAGAAATAAGGGATAAGATAATAATGTGAGAAAACCTATCAACACCATGACCAGAGAATTGGGACACAATCATTTGCACTTCATTCAAGCTGTCAGAATCCTGGCTCCATCTCACAAGCCTAACTACAGTATGTGTGGGTATAAATATATATACCCCTCTCTTCAACTCATACCTCCTTCATATACTGTACCTTTCCACCCCATCCCATCTCATCCCTGGTCTACCCCTCCTCCTTCCCCCCTTAACCTATCCCACAAACACTCTTCTCATCAGCCTCTCATTCTCTATCCTCTCAACATAGACAAACCATTTCTGAGTATTTCTTCTAATGTTTTCTAGCACATTCACATCAACACCACTGTGCTCATTCATTTCCTCATTTGTCTGTCTGTATCTCCATGTAACTCCACAAGATTCTCTCAAGTAATTTATTTCCACTGTTGTTACTCTTGCTTCGTGTCCCTCCAACAAGGTCCAAGCTTCATTTCCCTGTGTTAAAAGTGGAAAATTACAATACTGTCATGCAGCTATTTCCTCTCACTGCTCTCAGTAAACCAGTGACCCTTCTCTCCTATTGTTCCCTTTCAAGAGCTTTATCCTCCAGACTTCCATCCTTACTCTTCACACTACCTACACATTTGAAACCACGACAGCCTAACAGTGCATATCACTTCACTAATACTTAATAGGCATCAGTGTCATCTTAAATCCGCACATATTGTTCTGTTCCTCAGCGCGACACTACACATCCACCTCACCTTTTTCATTTCATTTTACTCACTCCTCAAAACACCTTCCCCTCTTATTACCTATATCTGACTGCCACACAGACTCACACTGTGCATATAAGGACGTAGCACTGGTAAAGAAGTAAACTGCACTCTGCTTCTTTCATATTTACAAACCTACGATAACCAAACATAATAGATGTGCTACATGAAACAACAAAAATTAGTATGGTGTCCAAGGTATAATTAAGGCACGATTAAGGGATGTTCTAGTGAGGAAGGTGGTCTATCCAAATAAAGTAGTACACTGAAACTTACATTACTTCAACCAATGTTTACAACAAAAATTTCAAATAGCCCACTGTAACAAGAAGTAACCAAAGCCTTCAATTATAATAAGAAAATACAGCAAAAACTAAACCATTTATGCCATACCTGTGTTCTTTCTTGATAACCCTTGTGGAACTACAATGTCTTATTTTAGCTTCAAAGCAGTTTTAAATACCTATACTTTCAGTCAGTCTGGATGGGATGATTTTCCCATACAAGAAATAAAGTATAAAAATTTTAGGCTGCACAATATATAAACTTGAACAACTCACTGTTAAAACTCATATATAACCCCAAATAAATCTCATTCACCCAAACTCACCCAGCAAGTGGTAGTTAGACTCGCGCTCATACTTGAAGGTCAGTCTACCATAGGAAACATGGTTGAGGTTCTTTAGCCACTCAAAGTAGGATACAGTGACACCACCAGCATTGATGTACAGGTCTGGGATTACAAGCACATTCATGTCCTGTAGGATCTTGTCAGCTGCAGGGGTTGTTGGTCCATTGGCTGCTTCGGCAATGATCTGCAGTGTTGTGATATTGCATTATTACATATATAATTTTTCATACTCTGTTAACATTAACCCAACTTTAAGTGCCATCTCTCCATCTTCAGTGCTGAGCTATAACAAGAGATTGTCACTGAAATATAATGCTACTCACAAAAAAGTGCTATAGGGAGGATGTAGAGCCACCATATTGTGTCATTCTGTCACTGATCTAAAGAAATAGCTCACAGGACAAAAATTTCTGCCAAGTTAAGGTGAATGAACTGCAGTCCACCTCAAAACTACATACTCACCCTTTGATGTCCCAAATGTGGAGCTGAATCACATCTTCACCACACACAGGCCACACAACTGAACACTTCAACCCCCAGTTCTCGTAAGGCTTGCAAAACAGTTGTGGTACGGACTCAGTATTCACCATATTAATGGCATCAAAGTTAACTTTCTCCACCCATTATTTTTTACAGGTTCATTGATGTGCAGAGTCCCAGAACACTTATTCATCATCATCATCATCTCTATTCCCCACCTAAGACATGGGGTGAGGCAGGATCCATGAACAGAGAAAGAGAAAGCATAAAAGCAAGAGAACTATCAAACAGCAGCAATGGAATAGGCCACAAAATCATTCACACATATCCACACCTCTCAAATCCACACTATACTTCACTTGCAAAACCATCTGTAAATCCATTTTTTTTTTTTTTTTTTTTCCTTTTCAGGAAGTGTCACACATACACCAGCAGGATGGCCATTCTTTCATTATTTAAAATGTAAACGTTGTCATGTGCAGCTTCTTACCTTCCTCAAACTTCATGCATGTACATTACTTTCTTACCCACACTATTAAACAGTATCTATCAACCATGGTGTGCCAAGCCCTTTCATACTTGCAACCTTACAACAAATACCAGTTTCAATATCCTTTCTAAATCCAATCTCTATATGACCACACCAGCTCAGCACACATTCTTCAACCACTTTATCAACACACTCAACATGCCTAAGAGAAGATAACTGCAGTGATGATGAGTTAGAAGCAAAAGTTACCTATGACCAACATTTCAATTTCTTAATCAATCAACTTCCCCACCAAAGGACAGACAGACAGGAGGGAGGGAGGGAGAGAGAGAGAGAGAGAATAAATAAATTCAGTAATTCATTAACATGTGTAATGTAAAACTGAACACCTGTACAGTGCTCGTCAGAAGTATTCAGCGTTGTCCGCCGGGCGCGCAATACTTATGGCCCAAAAAGAATCACCCATTTTTAGGGGTAAGAATTGAGCCACAAGTTTGAGCTCCGAGCATGACGTCACGGTAGCCTGGGGCCTTCTGACGCGCTGGTTGGTTCCCGCCTCAGTCGCCCACGGGCTGCCTGAGAGAGAGGAACTCCGCCGAGTGTCCCTCTCAAATTGCGCCATTTTTTACCGAGTGTTCCGCAGTTTTTTGGCCTTCAAAACTTTGTTATGGCACCTACCCGTGAACTATCGAGTGAAATCATATCCCAGATCATTGCTCTAAAGGAGGCAGGCCACCAGACAAAGGAAATTAGTGAATTGGTTGGTGTGGCACGATCGACAGTGCGTCGTTGGTGTGCGCGGTTTCGGGAGGAAAACAGTGGTGAAGTTCCCACAAAGAAACCGAGGTCTGGTAGGCCTAGGAAAACTTCCCCAAGGTCTGTTAATGTTTTAAAACGTGCAGTGGAGTTTAATCCTCGTGTGAGTGCAAGGAAAATTAAGGAGAGCAACCCAGAAGTGTTTGGTGAGGTGTCAGTGAGAACAGTGTCTCGTAGGGTGCATGAGCTTGGTTACACAAGTCACAGGCCTGTGAAAAAGCCTCTTCTCTCTAGCAGCCAGAGAATTCGTAGGCTTGCCTTTGCTAATAAATATCTAAATTGGGGTGAGAAGCAATGGTTGTCAGTGTTGTGGTCTGATGAGGCAACGTTTAGTGTTACCTGTAACAGAGGAGCATGCAAAGGTAGTGACCCACTTGACCCACGGTATGTAGAAAGCACAGTTAAACATCCTGATTCACTCACAGTATGGGGTTGTTTTTCAGGGAAGGGTTTGGGGAAGCTTGTTGTACTTCCCAAGAACCTCAGAGTGAATCAGGATGTTTACCTGGAGCTTCTGTGTGATCATTTACCAGACTCCTTCGAGCTAACAGGTGCACGAGTGTTTCAGCAGGACGGTGCACCTGCTCACAAGGCCAAATCGGTCACCAATTGGCTTCGTGACTGCGAGGTATCATTCATGACAGACTGGCCAGGAAATAGCCCAGACCTCAACCCGATTGAAAACCTCTGGTACCTCGTAAAGAAGAGTCTCCAAGGGAAGGACGTGAGCTCTCTACCTAAGCTGGAAGCCGCCATTCGTGACTCCTGGGACAAAATACCGCTCCAGCACCTCAGGAGCCTCGCCCTTTCACTTCCAAGACGTCTCAGGTCCGTGAAGAAATGTAAAGGCTACCCTACGAAGCACTAAAGGTAAATAAAATGCATTATTTATATGTTTTTTCAATGTTGAAAGATTTGTTTCTCAGGAGGGACGCAGGGCGCTCCATACTTCTGACGAGCACTGTATACCACTACAACAACAACCATGGATATATCTTTGGAAAAAAAAAATCAACAAGAAAAAAAAAAGTGAAAAAAGTGGATGCAGGCAACTAGCTGGGATGTCAGTGATGTCCTGATATTGCAGCTCCTAACCCAACTGCTTCACATGGTCTAAACAACTTAGGGTGGACAGTATTCTACTAAGTAGCCTATGTGTTGTAAGCTTGTCTCACTCCCTGGTCAGAGACTGTAGTGGGAGAGAGCCTGCAGTGCTATAGTTGTAATGCATTAACATGGTATCTCTAATTGACAGAGAATTCATGATTTGGTAAAAATTTAATAAACCAGTATCACAAACACCAAAGCATAAGTAATAGTAATTTCCAACTACTGTAACACAAATTTGAAAACACTGTACAAATATGGTACATTCCATCAAAAACATCTCAGTTGACCTATATATCAAGGATCACATAAAGCAAATGGGACAACAATGTCCACTTGTTTTGTTTTGTTCTGAAAGATTTTATTTCAACCTGTCTGTCTTGTTCATCCGATGGTGGCTTTCTATGTTGTATGACCTTTGGCAGCATCTCTGTTCAACCTCTTAACCAAGAAGTCATTTTGTAGAACCTCATTCCAGTTCTTCTTAGGTCTTCTACCTCTTCGTGTTCTATCTATCTCTATCTATCTATAGCCCGACGCCCTAATCCCGCAAAGGGTGGCCGCAGACAAAACGCCTCCAAGTCACTCTGTCACCCACCATTTGACTCCCCTCCCCTCAACTCACCCCCCCCTCCCTCATATACCTCTCAACTCCATCCCTCCACCTCATCCTCGGTCTACCCCTCCCTCTCCCTCCCTCCACCTCACCTACATACACCCTCTTAGTCAGTCTTTCATTCTCCATTCTCTAAACTTAATATTTCTACTCAAAGATATTTTCATTCAATATTCATTTTCTATTCCCTCCACATGTTAAAAATAATGTCTGTTTACAAGGCTGCTCAAACTTAAACTACAACATTCTGAAAGGTACTGCTGATAATACACACAATACTATCCATCATCCAATCCTACATTGCCCCATGAGGAGCGTAGCAGCCCGGGGCTAGGCAAGTTGGTCCTGACGTTTAAGATGAGAGTGACCAGCCTCACTCATCCCTGACTGGCATTACATGAGCAATAAACCCCAACCACCCCTTGGATGTAAACCTTCATCGGCTCAATCTGATTGGAGTGCCGTAATTACCCTCTAAACCACCAGGCACCATAATCTGGCTATATGGTTACCACCCAGCATAGTAAATGGTTTCCTGGTGTACAGGAAACCATTTGGCTTGTCACTCAGTGTAGAGGCACATTATACCATCTAAGAAAATATGGTACAGGAAATAGTTAAACTACAACATCCTAAAAGGTACTGAGGTTCACTGGAGATAACACACACTATAATATCTATGAAAATATGGTATGGCAAATAAACTCAGTCCTGTCATGCACGACCAGGCCTCTCCTACAATTCCAATGCAGTTATCCAGACCTGCCAGTGCCAGTATACAGACAATTACCACTGAATCCTTTACCACTAGTCAGAGAAGAACTTAATCATCATCCCCATTACAGGCTGCGTAACAAACATGCTTGTGTATGTAGAAGCAATGGCCTGGTCTGTCAAATGAAAGACTAGCCTATATCATGACAATATAGTATATATTTTGCTTGTACTGGTAGGATCAACTCTACTATATAACTAGTGTGATAACAGTGAAAGCTGTACAAGAGTGTACTGGTTTCTCCATTTTAAGAATGTTGCTATGTCAATGAGACTGACCTTGGCCTGGATCTTGTGAGCATTGCCCTTGTGGATGACCTTTTCAATGGCAGCTGGGATGAGGATGTCACACTTCTCATACAGCAGGTTCTCACCCTGATACGTCTGTGCACCGGGGAATCCCATCACGGTTCCATTCTCAAGTTTCCAATTCTCAAGTTCCTATTGAAAATTGGGGGTCTCATGTCACAAACAACTTACTCATTATTACAGTGTAATGACTTTTTTAATATCATGGTTATATACAGCAGTTTAAATTTTTTGGTGGATTTTTATTGTTCATCAATATGTGTTCCTTATAGAGCCTTCAGGTGAGCTTCAGGAACCATGACAATCAGTCAACCCAAGTTTTCTTTAAAAATTTAAGCACTGACATATTACAGGCCAATAAGTGGACCGACAAAACAACAAACAAATACAAACTTCTTATTAAGCACAATCAATAGTCTATCCATTCATCATCCAATCCATTACTGCCCCAACAACAATATAGGGGTCTAGGTCTAGACTAAGTAGTCCAGATAAATGATGGTGACAGCGACTAAGAGATAACTGTAGATGCAAAAATCAGTCAGAAAAACTTCAGTAATAACAGAACATTCACATCAGATACAAAAAGAAAAATTTTATCAGACTGATATTCTTTCTTTAATAAATGACTGACTAATCACAGAAAATTAATTCATCAGTTGCTGACATATTTTCTTATCAAAGTTTTCACAATGCAACTTTCAAACACTGTGAAACCAAAGCAAACAAAAAATAATAATAACTACTGGTGGTATTCTCATAAAGCAAGAACTGATCAGAAGCAACATGGAAATGGCAGAGCATGCAAGGTCTGTACCTAACACTGCTTTAATACTTACATAAATCATACTCTTTTATGATTAAGCTGTGTGTTTTTCTAAATACAAATTTTGGCCAAGAAATGCTTATTTATTTTATATGCTGAGATACATAGTAAGACACAAACTTGTAGTATAGGTAAGTTGCACAGCAGAGACAAAATGCAGCTTTGGCCTGAACATGGAGAAATCCTTCAAAATAAAAGCCATGAAATTTGACAAATGCTTTCTTCTTTTTTTTTCTCTCTTTTCTTTTCTTTCTTTCTTCTTCTTTTCCCATAAACATTAATACACAGTGCCCTCGCACAGTGAACGTATTCAGAGTGAACGATTTGCTTAGTGAATGAGCAGGGGGTAATCAGGTCCACAAAACCATATTGAATGAGTTGAACCCCAAGTGAATGAAATTGGGGAAAAGAGTAGGCCATAACTACCGTTTCCCATATTGAACGACCCCCCCCCCCTCCTCTAGTAGACGCTGCACAAGAGGCCAGGTCTGAGCAACCTGTTGGACAGAATCCAATGAAGGACGAAGATTTGCCTATGACAAGGATCAGTAAAATTCTTGCGGAAGTGGATGTTCTGAGAGAAGAGGTCAAGACAAATGAAACCAGCTACCTTAGGACATAGGAAGTGCCCAGTGGAGTAGAAACCACTTTCTGTTATTACACTGAAAGGTACAATACGGGAGTCAACATAAGAAAAACATCACACGCTACTATAGAACTCAAGAACAACAGAAGCCAGTTGCCTCCACATCATTTGCTACACTTCCTGGTGAAGACAATGATGTGATGTCAGTGGTGTCATCTTTGGACTTTGAAGGTTTTATGGGAAAGGTGAATGAGGTAGAGGCATGTGGGGAAGTGGTATAGTCAAGTGATCAGGGCGGAACTGGTGACTGGAACGAGGGACTGGAAGGTGATGTGGTGGGGTCACCCTAAGTGTGGGGTCACCCTAAGTGTATCTCCCTGCCTCAGAACCACCTGTATGCAAGCCAATCAGGACTGCCATCTGCTCCACTTAAGGTAAATAACCATGTGTTTTATATTTTACAATCTGTACTGTATGTGTCTGAAATGTGCCCTTTAGTACATCTCTATGGCTGAAAAAGTGGACTTTGAGGAAGTGGTGCCGCCCATACGCTATTTTTCCCATAAAATACGTTGTTCACAGTGAATGAATTCGCAGAGAACGAGCTCATCTGCCACCCATAAACTCGTTCACCGTGTGAGGGCACTGTATTGTTACAGACAGTGTGATGTTACAGATGGTGCTTGCTATGTTACTAGGGATCACTGATATCTATCTATCTATCTATTGCCAGACGCCTCAATCCCGTTTGGGGTGGCCACAAACAAATCACCTCCAAGTCGCCCTGTCCCCCGCCATTTCACTCCCCTGCTCCCAACTCACACCCCCCTCTCTCATATACCTCTCCACCCCATCTCTCCATCTCATCCTCGGCCTCCCCCTCCCTCTTTCCCCCTCCACCTGACTCACATACACTCTCTTCGTCAGTCTTTCACCCTCCATCCTCTCCACATGGCCAAACCACCTCAGTGTGTTCCTCATAACGCTTCCTATCACATCCACATCAACACCACAACGCTCCTTTATATCCTCATTCGTCAGCCTGTCTCTCCATGTGACTCCACAGGCTCCTCTTAAATAACTCATTTCCACGGCTCTCACTCTTGACTTGTGTCCTTCCAACAACGTCCAAGCTTCACTTCCGTACGTTAGAGTTGGTATCACAATACTGTCATGTATTAACTTTTTCACTTCCATGCTCACTTCCCTGTTTCTTATCACTGCTTTCAAAGAACCAGCAACCTTTCTTCCCTGCTGTACCCTTTCAAGCACTTCACCCTCCAAACCTCCATCCTTACTCATCACACTACCCAAGTACTTAAACGTACTCACATTTTCCAATTCCTCACCATCCAACCTCGCTGTACATTCACTGACTTCACATCTCTCAAAGATATGCTTTTGAAAATTCATGGATTTCTTATTCTCACAGGATGTCTTCAATGTATCCCCTCAAATTTTAGGTTATAAGTGAAGGGATAAAACAGTCCTATATATGAATATACTACTTTAAAAATCTTTACATGGTATTAGAAAGACAAGGCATAAAACTATGAGAATTATCAAGCAATGTCAATAAAAATGGGCCACTCATTTGTTCACATACAAAAACCTTTGTTACCCCCGGCTCCACCTAACCAGCAAAAGCTAACTGTATGTATCCCTTTTCTGTATTTTTTTTTTCTCCTTTTCATATGCTCTTCACATACACCTGTGGGAGAGACTAAATGCAAAAACTAGCAAGTTAAGAAAGGGATCCAACTTTTTCCATGTGAATATTCATGTCATTCACCCATCCATTTCCAAACCTTGTCAATTTCACTGTTTGCCTAGCTTTCCTAACTCACTTTCTCACACACTCTTTTACCATATTCATCCACTTCCTTGCTCTACCATGCCTCCTCCCACTGTCAATCTCTTTTATATATACCACTTTCAACATCTTATTTAAATTACTGGTAATATGTTCCATGTCACCCTACCATCTATGCACATTCTTTCCCACCATTTTACCAATGGACTAATAATCTCTGTTTCTCAATTTGTCTAATATACTACACCCATACACTCCACAACAGTTTCATTTCAACTGCTCTCTCTCTCTCTCTCTAGCGTGGCATTTCAGACTAATTTTATACCAAAGTTTGGCACACATATAAATTAACATGGTAATTTTTATGCTATTCTCACACAATCTCCAATCTGAGTTCTCTGTTTCACAGACTGTAAAGCTATGCACAAGATTACCTTCCCCCCCTCCTTTCCAAGTCACTCTCATTCTACATTTCCTATGCAAAGTCTCTCTCTTCTTTTATTATTGCACCTTAAGGTATCGTACTTAAATTCTTCCACTAATTAATTTTTCTCTCCAATTACCAGCACATCACACTGGGAGAAACTTTCCTCTCATCAACCATCGCTTTACTCTTATCTGCATGTACTTCCAAATTATGAAGGCCACTGTCATGAAACTGAACCAGATTGCAAAGATCATCTGCTCACTATTACCATGCACTATTGTATTATCTCCATTCATCAGTTTTGAAGTACTGATGAGTCAAACTATACGAGGTTCTAGGGTAGTTCGACTTACCGAATTTCCCAACTAACCACAAATAATTGCAAAAAAAAACTACCCCCAAACAGTCGCAACTACATGTGCTTATTTGTTTAACACTAAACTAAAGAGGCATTAATAAAGCAATAAAAATAAATAATAAAAACAATTCAGTGCATGTCACAGGCTAGGCTAGGCTAGGAGGTTGCAGAGGTATGGGGTGCAACAGTCACTTAATTCTGTAAAGCTCTGCACTTATTTATTTCACTTTACAATCAAACTAAAATGTAGCACTTGGAATATAGTAAACTAAAATGTAGCACTTGGAATACAATAAACTAAAATGTAACCCTCTGAATAAACACTAAGTCACACCTCGGACAGAGTTCAACTTACCGGAAATTCCACCTTCTGCAGGGTTGACTTATCAAGGTTTTACTGTATCCCACCTTCCACTACTTATCACTGGCTTTATTTCACATTCCATACCTAATTTGATATCTCTCATACTCCCACCCTTCTTTTAATACCTGAACAGTTATAAAACATTAACAAACAACAGGGCTAATGTATTACCTTGGGGTCCATGCCATCAGGGTTGTAAATCTCTCCATCCACTTCCTTGATACCAATGCAGGTGGCACCAGCACGGTGAAGATATCTCATGGAGTGCAGACCCACATTACCAAAGCCCTGTCAATTATATTCTTTTTTTAATCAAGAGATTACTTACATACTTTCAAGTGCACTGCTTAACAGTTACTTAACAGATCCTCTTCAACAATATCCCATCTCCAGATATTCCTACACGAGCAATGAAGAAACACCTAAATCCTCATTTCAAGAATAGGGCAATACAACACCTTGATCAGAACATTATACTACAAGCCACCATTTCTGACATCCAGCCATATGCAGTACCCTTAAATAGAGTTGACTGAATTCACTAGGTAGACTTACAGTAGATCAGGACATCACCCAGCTCCCCCATTACCAGCTCTGAGTTGGTTGGAAGCACAGATGACATGACCTGCTTGATGAGGAGGTCCACACAACATAACACACATAATGGAACACTGTGCAACACATGCCTCACTAAGACATACAGCATCAATACTGTAAGAAACCTATGGGGAAAACTCCAGAGGCAGCTGCTTACCAGCAGTCGATGGGTTTGCTCAGTCAGACCCACTGGGGTTGAGCAATGAATACAGAAACTACACTGCCTCAAGTTTCCCCTCATGGGATTCCTGCAACTTCAAGAAACTGGTCATGGTCTGGAGATACTTTAAGATATTCCTCAGTGGGGCTATGTTATTAATGTGCCTTTGCTAAGTGAAGTTTAGGTACTGAACCCAACAGCTTCCCTATTATATAACAGGTTTGGAAATTTACTAAGAGAACAGTTACTGTTTAAAATATAACAAGTAACCATCTCCTGGTCTTTGGCAACAGTTTCATTGCACATATTGGATATGTACTGTACAATGAAAAAATGTCAACACATTCACAGCAATGTTGTGTCACTAAAACTTCTAAATGAAATGCAACCTACAAAACTTATATTCTGTAGTAATTTCCAGTCTAAAAACTATTAAATAAGGCACAACATGGTACCCACCTGAACAATAAACGTTTTGCCACCCCAGCCAGGTGTCATGCCAATCATGGACATATATGAGGCTTCATTGATAAAGTTTTCAAGACCGTGGAAGACACCACGGCCAGTGGCTGAGGTACGGCCATGGATGCCACCCTGGTTGATTGGCTTCCCCGTAACACAGGCATGGGCATTGATGTCATTGTGACCTACAATTGACACAATACTGGGTTATCAGTTGCTAAAGTAACAATATCCTACACAATACAGAACCACACATTTATACCACTATCTTGCTGAACTTATTTCCAATGGAAGATAACAACTATGGAATAATTCAGTCTTATCCTATGTTTTGGATTTTCAAAAAGCAGATCATAACTAAGTGAACTTTAACATAAACTTCAACATTAACTCTGTAAAAGGCACCACAATACATTTGTGATCTCAACTCTATTGAGTACACAAGTACTGTACTATACAGTACATGAATAATTCAACTACAGAAGAGTGAATAACGAATTCCATGTTATACCAGAAACATAAATTATTGCATCCTCATAGTGAGGTAAGCACTGCTATGTTACTGATGTACAAGTATTATAATGCTGAAGCAGGGGTTATTCATTAAGCCACACGGACAAAGACGCTTTATTCAATTCCACCCCATGATCACATACAGCTTAGGACTGACTCCTCAATGTCAACGCATTAGATCGTTTCCATTAACCCTTGCATGACAATGATTCCTTTCATATTTCTTTTCTATTACCATAAGATGATTGTAGTCACCATGTTAGGATACTGCTTAAAGAATTAGGGGTACTGATTACATGAGTAATCAAAGCTTTACTATCATGAGGCAGTATAAATGTGGTAAAATCTTTCTAGTGTCTGCATTATATTATCATCAATGATGTATTCTGTAACTTCTTTCATAAAACATCTAAAAAATAACTTGGAATGGCTGAAATGTCCTGTGAAGCCACTTCTTTTGCTAAAGGAGTATTCAATGGAGAATCTTTGATAAAACTAAAGAAAGTAACAGAAAACATAAGAAATTATCAAACTTTAAAACTTTACTATAACATGTAAAAACTTGAAGCAAAGTGATCCTCCAGGATCCCAAAATGGGAAAATGCACCTAGTGGTCTTGGAAAAATAGTTTTTTAACAAACTTCTGATGATACCTCCAACTTGAGAACAAATAGGTCAGCAATAAGAATGTTACAGACCTACTGTCGAAAAATTGCTTTTGTATAAGCACTGTGAATAATCTATGATAATACAATTCACAGATGTAATTATACAACAAATACTGTACTACATTTCTATCTGACAAGGAATGTCATGTTTTCACCTCTGTTTGTTTGTTTGTCTGTCACCAAGATTACTAAAAAACTAAAGAGATTTGTACCAAATCTGGTGGGTACAAAGCCCATGTCCCAGGGTACAATTGATTAACTTTTGGGACCAATCCAGATCGTATTACAGATTCTGGATCCAAAAAACATTCTTTGTGAAGCCCAAATCAATGATAAGAAAACCTAACTCATTATGAAGAGTGGTTTGGAAATTATGTTGCCCTTGTCGGAGAGATGTGCTCCACTGAATGCCCCTCTAGTTTACATATTGCAAACACAATTAAGAATTATTTGGCACCATTATGGGACGATTAACACACTGACCAAGCATTCCGAATTACCAACACTACCAGGTGAACATGGTTTCCCTTCTAAGTTTCACTTCAAAACTCACTGCACTTGGGTGCTGCATAATTTTTAGAGGGTGTACAAAAAAATAAAAAAGGGATGCACTTAATGGTTGGTTTCTACTAAGTAGTCAGTCAACATAATTTCAGTTGTTCACATGAAGTAGGTATAACAAAATCAAAGCTTTTTTATTACTTCTGGGTACTGAAGATGAGGAGAATGGATGACCAAAGTAAAATCTCCCCAATCCTGTGCCTTAGGAGTTATGAGGCTCCTTACAACTCAGGTTCTGTAAAGTGGGGGGGGGGAGGGGGACCACGTCCATATGCTAGTACAAAGAGGGCAAATTAGTAGCAAACTCCCACCCCTTCCAGTAACCAACACAACATCCCCAGAATGCATGGGTATTTTTCCTTTAATTCCAAGGGATTTCTACATCTACACTTTAAGACACTAATCTACAGCACTACAAGGAACTAAAAACATTAACTTACCAAATCACTTTCAGTTCAGAAAAAACACTGAAACTTTTTGAAGAACTGAGAATCTTCAAGGTTTGTTTTTGTTTTGACAATGATTTTAGTAATTTCTGCCATTAACCCCTACATGCCGGGGTTTTTCCAATGTTGCACGCTCCTCCCTACAGGGGACATCCGTGATGGAAAAAAAAATACCCTTCCTTCAAACCCTAATATCTGCTAAACTATAACAGCTAGAGAAAAAATTAAAGATACAAAAGAATCATCAACTCTTCCTCTTTCAAATGAGAGTATTCCCACATCTCTAGGTGGTCCCCTCAATGAGTAAGGATAAGTTAAAGTTCCATGGGTAGTGGGAAGATGTCTGCGGCTATACACGTCAACCGGGGTTGCTCCGCACCCAAAATTGTGACTGCTATACACGTGAGCCGGCGGTTAGGGGTTAATCCAGATGGAAAAGTAGGAATATATTTTTTGCTGTAAGGTAATGGACCTTACGACTAAGATACAAAACAATAATAATATATCTTCCTAAATACAAATCACACTGATATGAACTGAAAGTCACTGGATTAAAACATAATAATAAAGTGATTAATATAAACCCCTGCTTCAAGTGTAATTCCAAATTATGTAAGTTAAGCTTTATTTTCTACATAACACCATACTGTACCAGACCAAATACAAATGATGTAAAAGGAAATCTCTTCCTGGGACAGGCCATGGCACAGGTTGGACTTGAACTCTGTTTACGTGTGATTTATTTTCTTGGCCACTACAGTCGTGGCGCACGACTCCGAGGTTATCATTATCATACCCTGGCAACCAACCTGTCAACAGTGCGTCAGATTTCGTATCATATACATGAATCATATTATGTACATATACACGAATATATTACACGAACATACTAAAAGCGAATCACAGGCGTATCATATTACTGTATACACGAAATCAGAAGTACTGTTGATCGGTAGTTTGCAAGGGCATGATAATGACAACTTCAGAGTCATGTGCAGTGGCTATAGTGACATTTGTGTGGCTAGTAATAGCTTGTAGCCACATTTCGGTCTCATGGTAATACCACCCATGATCACCGGTACAAAATGATCCATAGGTATATGTGGCGTGTGATGAGATGGGCAGGTGGTGAACTAAATGAACACAAGGCAATGACTGATCAGATGTGTGGAGATGATAGAATACGAAGGTATGTAATGGATGCAAGTGCATACAGAGGTTGGGGAAGTGAACTTTTTGACCACCAATTGGTGGTGGTGAAAGTCAAGGTCCAAGTGCAATGGAGAAAACAGGAAGAGGGAAGGACAGGAGGAAGTAGTTCATACCAGGAGGATAGAAAGGTTGTAAAAGAATGGAAAAAAGGCAGAATATATGAGAGAAGTGGAGGAGACTGGGTAAATATGACTTGGAGCAGATGGGGGAGGTGGATGGTGTGTGCATGATGTTCACAGAAATCTGTGCAGCATGTGAGGTGGTGTGTGGTGTGAAGAGAAGTCAAAACGGGGTGCATGGAACAACATGGTGGAATGAAGAGGTGAGGCAAGCTGTGGTGCAAAAGAGGAAAGCATATACAGTAGTGTGTGGATGGGAAGCAGAGACATGAATGAGGCTGAGAGATGGAAGAGAGAGGTGAAAATACTAGTTAAAGTGAGTAAGAAAAGAGTGGAAGAGGAATTTGAAAGGAATTTGAGAGTAAACTGGAGGAAATGTAAGAAAATGTTCTGGAAGGAGGTAAAGAGAGTTAGGCAGGGTGATAAGGAAGTTAGTAAGGGGGTGAAAGATAAATAGGGTAGATTAATAGTGGAGACGGGAGAAAAAGTGAGCAGATGGGGAGAACACTTCAAGGAACTGTTAAACATACAAAATGAAAGTAATGCAAGTGTGAGTGGCTGGGGAATGGTTGGGAGAAGGGTGGTGAAAAGAGAGAAAAAGGATGGTGAGAAGAGAGGAAGAGATAAACAGGATGGAAGTAGTGGAAGCAATGAAGAAAGTCAACATGAGGAAAGCCCCAAGAATTGATGAAGTGTGTGGTGAAATGCAGAAGCATGGGGGAGAGAGAGCAGTAGAATGGATATGGAAGATGTGCAAATTGGCCTAGCAGGAAAGTAAAGTCCTGAAGAATTGGATGTCAGATATAATTATTCCCCTGTACAAAGGAAAATGAGAAAAAGAATGTGGTATTCAAAGGGGCATTTGTCTTCTCAGTGTTATAAGCAAAGTATATGGTGGGATACTTACTGACAAAGAGGGAAATAACAGAGCAATTAGTTGGAGGAGAAGAGGGAGGTTTTAGGAAGGGAAGATGTTGTGCAGATAATATATTCATCTTTAGATCTTTGGTGGAAAAGTTTCTACAGACGGGAATGAAGTTGTATGCGGCCTTCATGGATTTGTTGAAAGCATATGACAGAGTGGATTGACAAGGAATGTGGAAAATATTAAGTACATGTGGAGTAAATGGGTCATTGTTGGATGCTGTGAAGAGTAAGTATGAGGAAGCTATGGCTGCAGTGCGTGTGGATAGTGAACTGAGTGAATTTTTCTACCTGAATGTTGAACTGAAACAGGAATGTGTCATGTCTCCATGGTTGTTCAATCAGTATATGGATGGGGTTATAAAAGAGGTACAAGGTAGAGCAGTGCTTGCTGGAGGGGCCCTAATGAGAGAGGGCAAAATTTGGAAACCTTCAGTATCGCTGTTTGCAGATGATACTGTATTAAGTGAAGATGAAGGGGAACTGCAAGGCTTTGTGAATATGTCAGAGAGTGTGTAAGAAATGGAATCTAAAGGTAAATGTAGGGATGAGTAAAGTTATGGTCTTCGAGAAAATCAAGTGCTATACCACTGAGCCACCCTGCCTCCATCCCTTTCGAGATTTAGGCATCTGGCAATTGACAGAAGGATAAATCACTGGTCGCCATCCATCTAATACTTGTGTATAATCACGTTATACTGTATTCTTTGCTCATCTGATTATACAGTACATTATACATACCCAGTATACAATAATGAAAAACAACCATGTATCATACATCTACTAAAATAATATCTCTCCACCATCTCCACACCAGTTTGTTTGCCTGAACTTATTTAAAGTAATTCCAGTACTTACATCAAGCTGCAGTCCTACCCACTTATCCACAACGGAGGCACTGCCTGACATTGATGGAATATGTCCTTACAGTAACCTGAGTGTCTACTGTCTCACTAAAAGATTTACATGTTTGATATGAAAAAAAACTCACAGCAATTTCAAACAAATCCACATTTCCTCACATGCAGGAAAAACAAGCACTGTGCTATACAGAAGCTACTATACTACACTGAATACAAAATACAATTAACATATAGCACAGATATCAAGCATTACAAGCAATCTATCCATCCACTACCATGTTCTTAACCTGTGACCCAAGCAAGAAGCTAACATACAGGCTAGGGGAAGTGAGTGCCCAGTGGAGACCAACGTAACACGAATATCAAGAATGCACTTTTAAATCTACATTTGGCTGAAGCTGAAATAATTTAGAAATTTGCCTACCACAGTTATAATCACTTCTTAAATATATTCAGACAATGACGTAACCACTCTAATAGCCAGCAAGTAAAACCAAAATATCCATGGAAAATTATAATCCCACACAATATTCAGTAACTTCTGCATGGCATGCACAACTGCACACTCTGTAGCTATGTGATAGAGCTCAATTTTGTTTTTTCTTATTAATGTACTGTTAAAACATTGAGCACATTCTCAAGTACAGATACACATGATACCACAGTTTCCATGGAAAATTATAATCCCACACAATATTCAGTAACTTCTGCATGGCATGCACAACTGCACACTCTGTAGCTATATGATAGAGCTCAATTTTGTTTTTTCTTATTAATGTACTGTTAAAACATTGAGCACATTCTCAAGTACAGATACACATGATACCACAGTTAAGTGGTAATTGTCTTTACTGGTTCTTTTACTTGAGTATGTATGTACAGTAGTGCCCAGTTTGCACATGCCTGAAATGGGTAGGTAGTTCTACTATAAGCACTGAAGCTATGCTTAACAGGTCCCTAAGGCCAACTGTTCCTTTGCTGACTAAACACAGACATCCAAAGCACTACAGTTTCAGAAAAGGCATTTGTTCATGTATTTAGTCCAATGATATTTGTGTAATAATTCTTGCTGAGGCATATGAATAATCAAACCTTGCCACAGCACACTGACATTGCAGTAGTGTCAGACCCACAACCTTGTGCGTATATAAATAATATTTCATTTTACTGTAGTACGGTATATGAATCTTACGATGACAACAAACCATTACAGCCAATGTCATTTTCGAAAAAAGGAATTTCTGATCTTAATGAAATGATCATAGCACAGAGTGCAAACATACCAATGGTGTGGGCAAAGGTGTCAGCGATCCATGACATCTCCCTCTCGCCAGTGCCCATATCAGGTGCAGGAACATCAACGCCCGGTCCTGAGTATAAATAATAAGGGACAGGTCGGGGACGTGCTAATATGGTGCATGCCTTTGGAGTACAGCTAACATCACTTCTGAGGTGGAGCCAGGTTGGGCTGCCACGTTGTGTTTGGTTCAGGGGTGAAGGGAGGGAACAAGGTGATGAAATGGGAATGCAGAAGTTGACAAGCATATACAGTATACCATAAATAACAAAACTGTTAACAGGAGAAAGGAGTAGGACAGAGATCAGTAAGGTTTTCTACTCTAAAGACTAAGAGTAATGCATGAAAAAAGAAGTTATTAAACTAACAAAATAGAGGAACACTATTAAAGAGAATAATGTAAGGATTTAAAACATCTAAGAGAGTAGAAAAAATAAAAACTACAAACCACCCCTGAACAAACATCAACTGTGGACTTTCATTATTAGTTTCCATGGACAACTCACAACTTGTTGCTGGTTTAATTGGGGCCCAGGCATTCCAGAGGACTCCACTCTATTCTACACTGCAGATCCTTCCCCTATCCTCAATATAGCCGGAGTTACAAGCAAAAATGTGCAGCACGCAGAAGACTGGCTGGAGCAAGGCAGATGAGAAAACACCTTACCAATCGTTTTGTCGTACGTGTCAGCAATCCATGACATCTCCCTCTCCCCAGTGCCCATGTCAGGTGCAGGAACATCAACACCCGGCCCTATGCAGCAGCATGTTTGGTTCATTCTCTAACTCACATTGTATAATGGGAGTCAAGAATGCTTGGAAACTCAAAAGCAATGTAACTTTTACATTATAGAATGGGAGGAGCAGTATAGTACAGTACTCTCACTTAACATGATTTTCTCAATGTAACTGTGAACCACCTTATATACAACTTTTATTGGGATATGTACATGCTGTAACAAAAGTTGCTCTTACAGCTTTAAACTGAACATAAAATTCAACAGAAAAATATCACAACATTAAATACATGTTGATATTCTTTTCTCCAGCCTTTAAAATAATAATGCACTTTAGCATATGAGAATATATCCAATCTTGCTCTAATACAACCTCCTAAAGTGTTTTATGTATATCATGATAAAATCTAGGAAACCCCTATGGCACATGTTAAGTGAGGAACTATATCACTCATTGATTTCTTGTTCACATACAAAAAGCCCTTACACCCTGAAGGGGGTAAAATGAATATGGTCAATACCATTCCTTTCACAAACAAAGAATGTTACTGCTCTGTGAAAACATGCCAATCTGTAAAAGTATGCAATGAATCTTGATTACCTGGAAAAAATAACATAATAACTGTCTATGCTGAAAAAAAATTAGCTGAACTTTCAATCACCCTATCTTAATAAATAGTACTCTTCATACTTAAGCAACATTCTAATATTCTTACATAAGCTTTTACATCTTGCTTTCAAACTGCTCTACCACTGCTGTAGTCCCTGAATCAAATGCTTTTTCATTATCAGTGTCTGTCAGTAAAGATTTCATGAATTTGGTAATTTCTCAATTAGAATGCCACTCCATTATCTTGGCTTAATTTATGTCAGACCGTGTAACCCAGACCCAGATTAGATGATCCAAGATAAACTTCTTTTGACATAAATTTACCAGGTCATGCTCCCTCTCCCTTCCTGCTGTCAATAAATGAAGTTTTTCCCTTTATTTTTCCTTTAGATTCCTTTTTATCCTCTTACTTGATACTACTGGCATGAAAGTATTCAATCTAATCAGGAAACACATAACAACTGCTGCTGGCAAGAACATCATACAAACCAGCTCCCTGCAATAACAAAACTAAGACTGACATGTGGTACTACCTCACAATAATTACACTGCCTACATCAACCCTGGGACACCTTTTAGTTTCATTTTTTACAGTGTAGTATTTCTGTTTCATTACTTCCCACTAGCATCCCAGCTTTATTTTCTATCGACTTTCCACCATTATCCCAACCCTATTCCCTCAAAACTTTCACTGCATCATAATTATGAAACATATTTCCAGTCAATGAGTTGTGGTTAAGTAGTATTACGAAACAAAGAGGACTGGAAAACACCACACTCATCCTAACCTTATGAAAAATATCCCACCATTAGCAGAATTCCTAAGTAGGCCTAGCCAACATTACCACACCTAAGGGGGAGATTTCTTGCAAGTGATCAGTTTACTAGTCAAAATTTAGTATAAAAGCAGTGTCACCCAGACTCTTCTAATACAGTATGTCCAAATAGAATAAAATCCCTGTTCTGCACTGGTAACTTACGTCTGGGGACTTCCTGAGGCCTGCCAGCAGACAGATCAATGGGAATGCAAACTCTTGGAAACATACTCTAACCCCTGCGACTCAGGGACATACTTTTAATAACTTATTCTTGTTTTTTTCTCATGACTGGACACAATTTTGAGAGGATCTGCAGTTTATTAACGCTATAAACCTCCCCTTCAGGAAGAAAAGAAGTCTCCCCTAACTGGAATACACTCACTTGAGACAGAAAGAATATATTAAAAATACACCATCAACATTGGGTTAAAGAGGATTTTCTCTCCCTAAGTGTTATATTTTTGAGGCTAATTTGGATGCTGTCCTTCATATACAATTACTGAAAATTCTATGTTGGCACTGGCAATAAAAATAATAATAACTTATGTATTCAGAAACAATATGATGTAATTCAACAAAGAGAGCTCTGATCAATAAATGTATGGAGGCAAACAACATCCCTCCTCACTTAACCTGGACTGTATTGGAGACAAGTCAGAAAAATTATTGTCAGACGTGGTGACTAGAAAATAAAGTACGTTAGACATGGTGTGTAAAATTACTCCAAGTTAACGTAGTGGCACTTCACAAAGCTATTATCCTAAATATGATATGTTTTTAATTAACCAATGCAAAATTTGGCATCCTGTTTTCTCTTGGATGGTTTTAATTTTGAGTAAGATTAAATGATTCTATGGATTTCTCAAAAATGATATTCAACAACAGAAAGTAGACTCTCTGGTTTGTAAGACTGAAGTCTTAATGATGACTTTTTAATTAAAAAGTATGGTACTGCATAAAGGATACAATTCCAACTATCTGAGTACCAATCTGGCCTGTGAAATGGGTCTGTCGATTTATCTTTACCTCTTTTCTTGTATGATTAGTACTACAATTTCCTTAACCTTAAAATCATACCAAAATCATCTTTTAATCTCTGAACTAAAGTACTCTAGCAGTTCCCAAACCATTTCACAATGTCAAACTATCCCTAAATCTAAGGAACCCTTTACCAACACTGACCAATGAAGCCCTTCTTAGCAAGCTCCAGTGTGAAGCGACGGGTGATTTTTTCCAGCTCACTGATGGAGTAACTGCGTGGGTCGATCTTAAGACCAGCCTTGGCTCCACCAAAGGGCACATCCACACAGGAACACTTGAAGGTCATTAGAGCGGAGAGAGCCTTCACCTCATCTGCGCACACATCCATCGAGTACCGGATACCTACAGGGTAACAATACAACGCAATTAGTGATGCTATACTTAGTCCACTTTGCTGTAACCTAAAACTGTCATTCCTTCTTCTTGAACAGTGAGTTGTAACAAAACATAAACACTAGACTTTCAAGCTAGTAATGGAGTGGTGTTATGGAAAGGATGTTGGGCCATATTTTGTTGCTGCATTACACGGCACTTTCACAAACACCTGTTTCTTATACCACTATGTACTACTACTAATTATACATCGTCATCATCATCTCACCCTGCTCCCACCTGGGAAGCCCCTGAGAAGGGATGGCCATGATTAAATTGCCTCTAAGTTCCCTTCTCTTCACATAACTCTCTCACACTTTCAGACAATATGACTGTACAATATAACTGTATTAAAGTAAGTGTTCAAAGGTGCATGAAATTATCTCTGAAAGTGAAACTACAGTAAAACTGACAATATCCTCAACTAAAATAATAGCACATTCTAGTGGCGATAAGGATCAGTGAGTGAGCAATGTAATACTACTCAAACCCCTGATCCACTGCCAAAGACCTCCACAAACTCTGTACTGGACACAACACCTACTTCTACAGTGAGATGCTAATCTTTACTCCTGAACACTGCAGCATCTATGGTTCTCACTCATCACAGTATTGAGGCTTCCCACAAAATCCTAGAGGTTCAATAGTCATGAAGTTTACAAAAGCATACATCTCTGTGTTATCTGGACTAAATGACAGAAAGTGGATTGCTATACATTATCAGAGAACTACCTGTAAAATCAATGCCTCATGGAGCCCACCATCCCCACTCCTATCCTCCATCAGTGTCAACCACGCTCAACATTCTGAAGGACAGCCATATTCAAAGCTTGTAGTGTTTCTGCAACACACTTGTCCAGTTTGCACATGAACCTGACGCTGACACTTTGTTCAAACTGGGACCGAGACACACAGCTTAAACACACCTTCACTTCAGCACAATTAGCAAGTGAATAATACGGTTCGGTCTGCTAAAAGTTCAGGCACAGGCACAGGAAGGCTGTATCGAACACAAACAGGGGCACCAAATTATAGTCCACATCACCCTGTAATCAGGTTATATGGTTATCACCCAGCATTGTAAATGGTGTCCTGACTTATAGGAAACCATTCAACTTGTAACTCAGTGTAAAACCAACCGCAGTGGAAAGCAGTGATAAAAAGTGATGGGAAAAAAAGGGAGAAGTTGGATGAAAGAAGACACAGAAATGGAATGATAAAGGTGTAAGAAGTATGCAGCACCACATCATGTGAGTGGATGATGATTGTGATCTCCTACCATCTGAAGCATTGGTGATAATGTGTAAAGGTTTCAGTGAGAGGAAGAAGAAAGTGGCTGGGAAAGAAGCGGTGGTGAGAGTCAATATTTACAAGAAATAAGCATGGTGAAATATCGAGAAAGAATGAAAAAGGAATGGCTAAGAGCGAGAGATGCTGCATTAAGAAAGTTCAGGGAGGCTCTGCTTACAAGTGCTTATGGGAATGAATGGTATGAGGTGGGGGGGGGGGGGAAAGTGATTGTACAAGGAAGCCAAAGACCTAGCTAAAGAGTTCAGAAATGTTGAGATGTGGAGGTGACACAGCAGTTGACATAATGTACAATGCATACAGACTGGTAAGTAATACAGTACTGGGAAAGAAACAGAAGAAAGAAGAATACAGGTGACTATATTTCCTCCTTATAAAGGGGAAAGCAGTAAGGAAGAGTGTTAGATTAATAAAGAGTTCAGTTTATTAATTACAGGAAAGGTGTATGATGGTTTAGCCTATTTATAGAATGACTGTGTGGCAATATGAAAAATAATATAATTGAGGAACAGGGTGGGTCCAGAAAGGTTAGGGATGTAGGGAGGTTAGGGGTGTACAGATCAAATACCTGCAGTGTCCATAGTTACATTAGCAGAGAAACATACTGCAAAGAACAGAGTGTATGTTGTAATTATGGACCTGAAGAATGTTTATGACAGCTTAGATTAGGATGGTTATGAAGTGAACTTAACATTTTTGGTGTAGGAGAGAGCTTTTTGAGGGCAATAAAATCCTTTTGTAGGGGGTAGCAGTGCATGAGTGAAAGTCATGAAGCTAAGTGACCTCTTTAGCTTTAATGTAGGTGTATGACATGCCTTAAACCACCCTGACTGTTCTCTCTCTCTCTTTCACTCACACACACAATTTTATATCCAACACTAAAGGTTTTAAAAAACCTAAAGTCTCCCCTAATCCTTTCAGTACCATGATGTCACCATATCTTTTAATCTTGTCCCCACCAAAATATCGTGCTTCACTAACCAAAAGCGAGCCACCTATGGCTGAAGAAGTTAATGAAGGGTATAATAAACAGTTTTTAAGTCTAACCTCAGCTGAGTAAAATAATATGGAAGTAGCAAGAATAAACAAGAAAGATGTCATTGTACTGACAGTTACAGTGTATCACAGAATACCACATGCATGTAATTCTTTTGTACTGCAGGAAGTCTCTTCACATTATTAAAAAATCAGTCACAACCACTAATAATGATAATGATGCTGTGACCCTGGGCTCATGTGAACATGAACCTGGTGGACTGCAGACTGAAGCTGCCCTTCATCTGCAGTCCACCATTCTTCTTTTTAGGGGATAGGGAGGAGGTTGCAGGATGTCCCAATAATGCAGCAGTAGAGCCACCAGGTTGTCAGTGCCACCATGTGAAGGCCCCCCTCTCTAGCATCACAACCACTGATAAACATTCCATTCGCACTCATAAATCTCTCACTACTTTCCTCCCTTATCATTATCTTTAAAAAAGGCTACAGCACTTTTCATTTATGTCTAGACTTCTCACAATGGCACCTCTATACATTATCTGTGAAAAAGGGCTTATCTGCAATATCTGATCATCAGAAAGGCTGTCATTCTTATCTGATACAACTGTCAAATTACTTTTTCCCTTAAAGATTATCTCATAATTTTTAAGGTATGCAGTGTGTGTGTGTGTGTGTGTGTGTGTGTGTGTGTGTGTGTGTGTGTGTGTGTGTGTGTGTGTGTGTGTGTGTGTGTGTGTGTGTGTGTGTGTGTGTGGGCAACACCATACATCAGCAGCCATTATAAAATCTTAATGTATCCAGCACTTCTTAACCCTGCAACACGATGTCCCATTCTATTTCACCGTTTCTTCCACACAAAGATTTTATTCAACTTGGGACAAACCTTTCGGGAAAAAAAAAAGCTATATCTAACACCATCGAGTCTAACCTATATCAAACTTGAGAGAGAGAGAGAGAGTCTAAACTGTGTGTGTGTGTGTGTGTGTGTGTGTGTGTGTGTGTGTGTGTGTGTGTGTGTGTGTGTGGAGGGAAATAGGACACTCCTCAATGTGCACTGCCATCATAACGATTTTCCTTGTATCATTACCGCAATATCGTCATTACCATAACACAAAATTATTTAACTTTTAAGGTAACATGTTCAGTAAAATTTATAATTTGCTGATGTGACTGGAATGCACAGTACAGCAGTTTGACTGAAGCAAGTGTTTTTACCAAAAAGTGACATACTTATGTTACACCAGTAAACAGTATATACTGTACTGTATGCAAGTGGTACCAGGCACAACAAACCTCGTCTGACAGCCAGGGATGGATCCAGGGGGGGGGGGATGGGGGGATGCATCCCCCCCACCGGCCATGCATCACTGAATAAAGAGGCAATTTCAACATTGGAATATCAGTATGTCACGTTAAGTCTTTGGTTGAATCAGCGAATAAGACCCCCCCACCAAAAATTCCTGGATCCACCCCTGCTGACAGCAGTTGTTTTACTGCTGTTGAATATTGAAAAGGGTCTGCTATTAAGTGTTGGTACGGTACACAATATTATTAAAGTCTAAGTTTTCAAGTTACGCCATCTGAAAATCCGGGATCTTGCGTTTGACCTTTCAAGGTCGCTCAAGGTCAAAGGTCATGCTGCCCCAAAAAAGCCCATATGAAACTTTCTGTATCTTGATAATATCAAATATCGATCTCAACGAGTTTCGAGTTATAGCCCCTTGAATATCCGTGCCCATGAGTTTGATCTTTCATGGTAACTTACGGTCAAAGGTCATGGCACGAATTAATAACCTATATGAGGCTTCCTATATGCTGATAACAGTGAAAATCTATCTTCAACCGGTTTCGAATTATGGCCCACTGAATATCCGTGACCTTATATTTGACTTTTCAAGATCACTCAGGGTCATAAGTCTTGGTGCCAAGTGAAAGTCCATATTACGAGTTCCTATGTGTGAACAATGGTAAATGTTTCCTATCTTCAACCGGATTCAAGTTACAGCCGTCTGAAATTCCGTGACCTTGATTTTGACCTTTCACGGTAACTTGATTCCCTCCAAAATGTTATTACTTTCTTTTGGGACCAGTGCCCACATATCCTGAAAGTTTCATGTAATTTCATTCAGCCGTTTTTCCGTAACGCTGCTTACAGACAAGCTAACAAACAAACTCGACCAAAAACAATACCGGTACCTCACCGGACTCCGTCCAGGCGAGGCAATAAAATATTATTTTTCATAGTATGAGTAAGTGTCCTACTGAAATGATAGGCTATGCAGCATCAGCCGTGTCGGGTGGTCTGTCAGCCGGGTACAGATAAGGTTTCACCTTGTCATTTCACTACTCGTGTACGTCAGAACTTCCAACATATCTGCATATTTACCAGCCACAATAGTGAAGCTGGTATTGCTTTCAATTTGTGTGTGTGTGTGTGTGTGTGTGTGTGTGTGTGTGTGTGTGTGTGTGTGTGTGTGTGTGTGTGTGTGTGTGTGTGTGTGTGTGTGTGTGTGTGTGTGTTAGCACGATAACTTCGCAACCACTCAAGAAATCATCACAAAATTTTACAGGTGTGTAGTAGGGAAAAAATCGATCACGAGTTCGAAATTGGTGAAAGTAGGTCAAGGTCTGTGTGTCTGTTACCACGATAACTTTGCAACCGTTCAAGATATCACAAAATTTTACAGGTGTGTAGTAGGGATGAAAACCTAGAAGTACTGTTTTCAGTTTGTCTGTCTGCGTGTCTGTTAGCACGATAACTTCCCAACCGCTCAAGATATTATCGCAAAATTTTACAGGTGTGTAGTAGGGATGAAAATCTCCTACGAGTTCGAAACTGGTGAGAGTAGGTCAAGATCGAGGTCATATTCCAAGCCGCGCTATATAAGTATCGGATCGCGGCTGGTGTGATTCCTCCCTTTGGGAAGCGGGGGGCTCTAGTTGATTTTAATTTTCACGATTACTTACCGATAAAGCCTGCTTTACTAGGCATAAAATTAAACAAAGACCATAGTACTGATATCCATTACAGTAACACATTATTATGTCATACAGCAAAAACACGGTTAGGTAATGAGTCACCTGTACCACATTTTTCGTTTAGGTAATGCTTTGTCTCAAACACACTGTTCTAAAGTACTGTGCAATGGATTGTTGGCTCAGCGCCCTTCCTCATCATGGCTGTATATATATTTATGGAAGCCAAATGTTGAGTCTGCCAGCTTGGGTAGCCAACTGGGGTGTGCACTACTGAGTATTCACACCTTTTCTCTCATAGCTGCATCAATTATGTAATGGCATAAAGGAGTATCAGATCACCTTCCAGTACACGACTATTATGCAAGCAAGCAGTAACCTTGAACATATATCAGTTGAGTAAGGGGTTTATCAAGGCAAACGAGTGGTATTATCCTATCACCGGTGTGACGACAAACGCTGCGCTTAAAAAAAAAAATCTTGACAAAGACGACCAGTGTCGCATTAACGGATTTTAGTTCTTATTGTGTGTGTGTGTGTGTGTGTGTGTGTGTGTGTGTGTGTGTGTGTGTGTGTGTGTGAGAGAGAGAGAGAGAGAGAGAGAGAGAGAGAGAGAGAGAGAGAGAGAGAGAGAGAGAGAGAGAATGTGAAATATGAGCTCGACCCAAGCCTCACGACCAATAAGACAACTCTAACTTTTTCCATTACAATCTGTACCGTTTACTAGGACCTCTAACTGCGCATAATAATAATAATAATAATAAAATTCCCTCGTACTGGAAAAAGGCTGGCACTATACAAACAAGTACAACAGGAGTCCGTACACTGATGCTAAGCTGAAAGAGTCGGCAGTTTGAATTCACCCGCTGATCAGGTAGCCTACGTCTGAGGTAGGAAAGTTATTTTAAAAAGTACACACGTTACATTAACTTAAAAATTCAAACAATATCACATTGGAAAAAAAAAGTCCCGGTGCTACTACATCTCCAAGTAAAAATACAAATAAATGTCTACCAAGGTTACCGAGGACATGGGACACTACGCCTTGCCAAGAGCCACCATATTTTACACAGCTTGCCCTGGGTATCTCTGTACTCTATTAAAACATTTATTAGTTTTTATAATCTTCTTCCACACCTCAGAGATCTATTCTAAATGGTTCTGAAAGTTTCGTCACACCTTGGCATCAGCGATTTATTTTGCTTCTTACACCTTTTTAATCCTTTTGTACGACAGGCTACTCAGAGAAGCTACACAGACACTAAAAATACACAGTAAAAACACGGAAAGACAAACAATAGACACTAGAAATATACAGAAAAAACATAATACAGAATACCAAGATACAATTTATAAAAACAAATCACTGGGGAAGAGGCGCTACGGCATCTCCCAAGCCTAGAATAACCCTCAAAGTCCCGTCCCATACACCAAACCTTCGAGCTACTCCCTGCCCCTCCCGCCCACTTTTTCTCTCCTGCTCCCCCTCACCTCTCCATCCCCAGCCTCTGAGAGCAGACGGTGGCAACACAGACGCCTAAACTCCTTCCCACCTACACCCAGCCGATCGATCACTCAAGCAGACCAAACCTAACTGCTCACCCTACAGTACACTTATAAACCTACATCTCCGCCTCAGACATGCACCCTAGATTACAGTACTCTCTCTCTCTGGATAAAGCTGGGACAAAGGCATTTATGGAACTGCTCTGTTTTCACTACATTAAATATTTGCGAGTTACTAAAACAACAGAACAGTATTTCTTCACTCAAATTTCGTCTGCCCTGTCATCCCCCCCCCCTCCAGTATAATAATAATTTAAGAGTAGTGAAGTAGTAAAATAAATAAATAAATAAGAATATGGAAAAACAAATTATATAAATAACTGTGACGCGAGAGGTGGAATGCACGAGACAAGCGGAATGCAAGAGACTGAGGTGGGATGCACGAGACTGAGGTTGAATGCACGAGAATGAGGTGGAATGCATGAGACAGGCTGAATGCACGAGACAGGTGGAATGCACGAGACTGGGGTGGAATGCACGAGACTGAGGTGGAATGCACAAGACTGGGGTGGAATGCACGAGACTGAGGTGGAATGCACAAGACTGGGGTGGAATGCACGAGACTGAGGTGGAATGCACAAGACGGGTGGAATGCACGAGACTGAGGTGGAATGCACGAGGCTGAGGTGGAATGCACGAGGCTGAGGTGGAATGCACGAGACTGAGGTGGAATGCACAAGACGGGTGGAATGCACGAGACTGAGGTGGAATGCACAAGACGGGTGGAATGCACAAGACGGGTGGAATGCACGAGACTGAGGTGGAATGCACAAGACGGGTGGAATGCACGAGACTGAGGTGGAATGCACGAGGCTGAGGTGGAATGCACAAGACGGGTGGAATGCACGAGACTGAGGTGGAATGCACAAGACGGGTGGAATGCACGAGACTGAGGTGGAATGCACAAGACGGGTGGAATGCACGAGACTGAGGTGGAATGCACAAGACGGGTGGAATGCACGAGACGGGTGGAATGCACAAGACGGGTGGAATGCACGAGACTGAGGTGGAATTCAGGTTAACGATAACATGATGCAGTGAGCAGATGGTAATTTGGCAAGGCGGTGATACTACTTTACAAAGGGTCTGAATAATTCTCATCGGTAAAGAAGGCTCCCCAACATATCTCCCTTACCTCTTTATTTTTGTGTATGGCAGGTTAATATTCTGCTCTCTCTCTCTCTCTCTCTCTCTACCCCTTCGTATGTTATTTATAAACTCATGCAAACTATGCTTCTTTGCTCTCCTTATCTCATTCTTGTAGCCTCGATCCTCTTTTAGGTGTAGCATACAAGTGTGTGTGTGTGTGTGTGTGTGTGTGTGTGTGTGTGTGTGTGAGAGAGAGAGAGAGAGAGAGAGAGAGAGAGAGAGAGAGAGAGAGAGAGGATGCGGTGTCGGTTGGGTCGGTCCGGCGTCCCAAGAGAGAGTAGGCTGCCGCAGTACCCCAATACAGCCCCTTCAGTCTGATGAACTATTTTATTTTTACCACTTCAAACCAACTTTCACCTTAGTAAATGACGAGATTATGAGAGCGAGGGAAATGCGAGTTGGAGGAAGGGCAGGCAAATGGTAGAGGACGAGACGACGTGAAGGCGATTTGTTTGTGGGATTAAAGTGTCTGGCAATATACAGTAGATAAGAAGGTAGGTCGGTAGATAAATAGACTGGTAGAGAGATACAGGTAGACAGAAATGACTCTCGTACTGAAAGGGTTAACGAAGGCCACATTTAACACCTCCTGCTGGAAATGTCTGCTTGTTTAATCGCGTGATGGCAGCACGAACAAATTCAAACAGAGGTCCACGGATTTAGAAGATTATCCCTAAATTATCGTGGCTTAAGTGGAGTGGGACTTAAAACTCTTTCAATCCGATCAGGTAGTTTTTTCCAGTTTATTCTTGTTACTGCCAGATTATCATTATTATTATTGTATTATTATTACTGTTATTATTACTATTAATATTATTACTGTATAATTATTATTATTTACCTCAGGATAGAGTTTTCGATTTGGATCTGCCTTGTCGGGTTAGATACAGCCTCCAGTAATACCTTCACTGCAAGTAATTCTTTCCTAATCTACATAAAATTATTTTGTGCTAGAAAAAAAAAGTAAGTCACCGGATGAAAGGGGTTAAGGTCAGTCCAGGACCATTTAGATCTACTCAGACCCTTCCCACCCAGTCCGGTCCAAACAGGTCAAATTTGGTCCACCTGGGTCTATTAAAAAAACATTAAAGCTGTTTTCCAGGTCTATCTCATCCTCCATAGGCCAGTTTAATGTGTGTGTGTGTGTGTGTGTGTGTGTGTGTGTGTGTGTGTGTGTGTGTGTGTGTGTGTGTGTGTGAGAGAGAGAGAGAGAGAGAGAGAGAGAGAGAGAGAGAGAGAGAGAACCTGATACAGGGTATGATACGATATAAAGCACACCCCTCCCAGCAACAGAATACAAGGTCACAACAACATAGGTAGCCCATTGTACCGTCCAGCAAGAGACAAGTGATAGCCACGTGTACAGTACCACATCATAAGCGACTCTTTATCACTCCAAACCCTTGTAAACACCTGGGGAGTCTACTGCAATACACCTTTATTAATAACAAGAAAATTGGAAGTACACACACACACACACACACACACACACACAGCCAATATTTCTTGACAACATTATCTTGTCAATATTATACTTATAGTCAACCGCAAGCACAGTCTCAATATTCTGGACAAACTTGTCAGGCAGAGCTACCATATGACGTGTCTTATACTTCTGCCTCGATTTCAAGCTTGTTTTATCAGGCAGTCCTGCAGTCTTATTTCTTTTACATATTTTTGCCCGGGTTTCAAGCTTGTTTTATCAGGAGGTCCTGTAATAATTATTTTAAGTGTCTTTTTACTTATTTAAGTCTCTGATTCAGGCTGATTTCATCGGGCAATCCTGCCATTGCATTGTTGCGGATAATTCTACTGGTTCTACCAGTACATCTGTTTCTGTATTAATTATAAGTTGCAACAAGCAGCATGGTACAAAGGTGTGCAATGCTGTGGCTGTGAGGGATGAGCACCAGTGTCCGTGTGTAACTGGCTGTGAGGGTGAGTGAGTACAGAGTACCAGTGTGCCTGTGTGTGACTGGCTGCCAATATGCTGACATGGTGTAGGCTTCAGTACCTGGTGTAGGCTCTGTGCATACACTGAGTTGTATTACCCAGAGGTATGCCCGGCCACCAAAATTAGCCGGCTAATTTTAATCCGGCTTAACCCTTATCTTCATTATGAATCTAACGAACTGCTAACGCTGCCTGCGTCTAGGGGGGAAATCCCAGGAGCAAAGATGGATATGGCGAGGCCGCCGGTGAAGAGATGAATAAAGGATAGAGTGAATAGAGGAACAGGTAAGGACAGTGAATGGAGGAATACATAAGGAAAGAGTAAATAGATGATTAGGTAAAGATAGAGTGAACAGAGAACTAGGTATGGATAGAGTGAATAAAGGACAAGGTAAGGATAAGAACAGGTAAGGACAGAGTGAATAGATGACTAGGTACGGTAAGGATAGGAAAAGGTAAGGACAGAGTGAATAGATGACTAGGTACGGTAAGGATAGGAAAAGGTAAGGACAGAGTGAACAGATGACTAGGTATGGATAGAGTGAACATGGGACAAGGAAAAGACAGAGTGAATAAAGGACATGGTAAGGATAGAGTGAATATGGGACAAGGAAAAGACAGAGTGAATAGAGGACTAGGTAAGGATAGTGTGAGCATGGGACTACGAAAGGACAAAGTGAATAGAGGACTTTGTAAAGACAGAGTGACCAGAGTACTAGGTAAGGATAGAGTGAATGCATGCAGTGGTACGCTAAAATATCAACGCGCTATCGCCAGAAATCTTAGCTGGTCTAGTCAAGCTGACACCAAACGATTTCTTCAGCTTAGGACTGGCCACTCGTCATCTAAGAATTAAACTTTATGGAGCTGTTATTTCGGAAGGCTTGAGTGATGTGTGAATGGACGTACTAAACATTTACACTTAGCACTAATGTCGCAGTTCTTTTATTTTCCTGGTTTACCAATTTCCTGTCTGAGGATCGTACCCTCTCTATTCATGACAGTGACAGTAGGGCTCATTATATTCGTGATGATGATGATGATGATGATGATGATGAAGATAGGGCTAAAATGTTCTATGATAATGAAGGTTGTCGTGGTGATAATGATGGGGCAATATCAACTTGTGCTTATGTAATTACATAATTTAGTCGTCTTTTGGCAAATTTAGCTTTACAATGCGCCTCAGTTAACATTCAGACTCTTATGACTAACTCTCAGCTGACGTAAACTGTCAGGTGTTGGCCTGAATGAAATATCTGAGTTGTCTGGCATAGGAAAGTGCTATTGGAAAGTATTACTGGCGAGTCATACCATCCCAAACGTCAATTTGTGTTTATGTAAATGCATATCCACAATAAATTTATTATGACGCCAGCGAAGGTATTCGACTGAGTTGTCACACTGCTTATGACTGAATACTGAAACAGGCTCACACACACACACACACACACACACGAAAACAGCAACCCTTCCTGGCGGTGGCAATGAACCCTCAACAAGTAGGATCACATTCCAGTGCTAAATTACTGCCTCACAATTCCCTAAATGTTTTATTTTTCCCCCAGCCAGAGAGTCATGAAACTAACGCAACAATTGCTTCACCTGGATGACATCAGTGCCGGATTAGCAGTTATGGGGACCTGTGACACGGCATATTGTGGTGGCCCCCTAAGAATAATATTGGCAGAGCTCAGTAAGTCACCCACTGCATTGTTCAGTTATAATTAGTCTACACAGTACACATTGCAGCGTTTGATGGTCTTTCTATTTTAGAGGCATGAAATTTCTACGGTTAGTATTCATTCTACTGTATCTTGCGGGAGTTGCTTTTGTGCGAGGTCCAGTGCTACAGTCTCAGTAGCTTCCCCTTTAATCCGGCCCTGGATGTTTGAGTAAGATTTTCTACAGAACACTTAACATTACAAAATACACTCTAGAGTATACAAAAAAGTCCTTTGATAGAATACATCACCTGAGAAGCTTTTTATTTTTATGTATACCTTGACTAACGCCACAATTATGTCCATAATTAGCCGGGGAAACTTTGTGCAGCATAAATATTGCAAATAACGGCCAATACCACCATTATACACGTGTAATGGAGGATGCGAGCACGCGTGTGTGTAAACATGAATGGTTTTGATAGTTTTCTTTACTACTACTACTACTACTAGTAATATTACTACTACTACTACTACTACTACTATTATAAAACTACACAAGCATTTTCACAACTGTATTTAAAGCAGCATAATGAGAATAATGAGTAAGGCAAAAGCACCACAAGACAAGGGTACAGAGGACGATGTGGGTGGGTGGGTGGGGGAGAGGGGGGGCACATTCACGCAGCCACTTTCTCCAAGAGGGTGTGTGGGGCGAGGCTGGCGTTCATTGGCGGTGCGATGGGGTGTGTGACGGTACCAGCCAATCCCCAGCAAGGCTACACCTCTTGCCGGCGTGAGGTGATGCGGGGACCACAAATAGATACCGTACGGTCGTGCCCTGTACTCCTCTGTCACTTCCCGCTTTGTGGATATGTGTTGGGCTGGCTACTTAACTATTTATTTCATCAGGGATATTAAAGAGAAATACATCCAGTACAATAATACGGTAAAAATGTTAATTTATTACAGGTGAGAATGCTGGGTGGGAAAGACACAGGTTAGAGATTGAATGCTTTACGTTCTCTATGTTTCTGGTTCTGTGTAGAGCAAATACAGAATTCAACCTCTGTGCCTCTCTCACCCAACATTTCCATATGCTAATTCGCATTTCCTACATACTACAACAGAGAGAAATACACGCAACAGTTAAAAAATGCAATACTGTAATGTTGTTAAAACGTGGAACTCAGGGTGTGTACAAGTGTCTTATTTAGATGAGTGAGCGTGGCATCTGGCCATAGTTTAGTAACACCTGTGCTGAAGCCTCACACACACACACACACACACACACACACACACACACACACACACACCTGCCGTACGTCCTCCCTCACACCACTCGCACCCTCATCTTCACATGGTCACTCTCTCTCTCTCTCTCTCTCTCTCTCTCCCCATTAATACTTTGAAATTAAGCATCACATAAGTTTGAGAAAGAGGAGTATAATAATTTGTTGATGCAGACTATACAGACACAGAAACGAGTAAAATAACTCATGAGAATGTAAAGGTGTAGCATCCGAAGGCTAGTATTCCTAACACCTCTTCCTTAGCGATTTGTTTTTTTTGGATATGGCTGGTTAATATCCTTTTGTATGCTACTTCTACAGATTATGGGTATATTGATTTATGTAACAAGAGGCCAGTAACTGTAATATTTTGTACGCCTACAGATAATCGGTATATCTATTTATGTAACAAGAGTCCAACACCTATAATAAACAAAATAAATCGCTCAAGGAAAGGTGTTAGGGAGCTGTCTTAAGCAACGAGAATATAAACCGAAATCTATGGCTTAGCTAAGGACCTATAAAGCCTCCTACCTCACTTACGCCCACTTTCTCGTACTAAGACCTCTTCCTTAGTTATTCATTTTTTTACATGGTTAGTAAATGTAAACTTGTATGTTATTTATGCTGACTATGATGATATCTGAAACATCTGAATGACACACAAAAGGACAGAGGGAGTAATAAACAAAACAAATCGCTTAGGGAGAGAAGTTGGGGAGCTTGCTTCAGAGAATACGGCCTTTAGAACACTACACCACCATATAAAGCATCACTGCCACTGGACACACACACACACACACACACACACACACACACACACACACACACAGACAGACAGACACACACACACACACACACACACACACACACACACACACACAAATACACCTCGTAATTTAGTGAAAGCAAATTCCTGAACAGTGACTGCATCTCATGAATCACCGAAATAATTGCTGTTCACCCAAGGAAGTTATCTTTATAAAACCACGACGAACGGCAAATTCCTTCAGTATGATAGTCTGTTGTGCTTTATACTGATTGTCTATTTTATTCTGCCTGTGAGAAAATCGTCAGTTTATTTTCTTGTCTGCCTATGAGTGACCAATACGAATTTCTTTTTCTTTTTTAACAGCCAAACCATCTCATTTTAATAACTTTTAAACCCCTCTCCAAAAACACTATGAAACTTCAATATTATCTCGAGTACGGAGTGTCTGGAGAGAAAGGGTGAAACTCAGACTACTTGATATTACATAAGGACCACCACCGATAAGGGCCATGGATACAATGAATTTACACTCAGGCTGACTCACTATCAGCCCCCACAAAATAGCTCCAACATTTGATAGCACAGATTAACACAAAATCGAATGGTATTAGACACAGATAGATATACAGATAGACAGAAGGGCCATGGATACAATGAATGAACACTCTCAGGCTCCTGTTGGCTGAATTTCACCCAATATCACCGGCATTTGCTAGCACAGAATGTCATAAGATTGAGTGGTGATACATACATACATACATACAGAGAGAGAGAGAGAGAGAGAGAGAGAGGCACATGAGGGGATGTTTTAACCCCTTCATTCTGGTGACGCATTTTTATATTAATCTTGCTAATAACCAGATAATTAGACGAAAATTATGACAAACTTGTTATTAATGAAGGATATGTTAATAAAGAATATTTATTTTTATATCTATCTTGCTAATAACCAAATAATTATACTCAAATTATGACACGTATACCAGATATTGTAATAAAGGTTGCATCTATTTTCATATCTATCACGCTAGTACATGGATGTGGGAAGTAAACTATGAATCAGCCCTCAATAGACAGTTGCAGCTTACAACTTTTACTTATTGCTTTATTATCCCTAATCTTTGCCATTAACACCTGCATTTGCGGTAGTCACAAAATCTGATATACTTAAATCTCGTGTGTCTGTACACCATCTCTCTACTGTTATTACATAAAGTGAAAACACAAGCAACTGAGACTACACTGTTACTCAGGATCGCAAATGTAACTAACTAATATCGTAACAACGGCAACCTGACATTATACATAGTTCTCGTGTGGCTTTACATCATCTCTACTACAATTAGGTGATGCAGTCTTCATCTGTAAACTAGAAACACAAGGAATAAAGACTACATCGTAGCCGCAGGACTTGTAAATGCTCTCGTAACATGAGTAATTATAAAACAATCTTACATCATATATAGTTCTCGCGAGACTTTACATCATCTATACTGTCATTCCGTGAAGCATTCTTTATCTATACACCTAAAGCACATGCAACAGATAATACATCGTAACCGGGGGTCGTATCGTAAGTGAATGATCTCCTAACACCTCTTCTTTAGCGATTTATTTTGCATGTTGCACCTTTAGTTCTCGGCATTCTCTTGTATGTAATTTATAACGTTTTAATACTGACAGTCTGCATCAAAAACACATACAAGATTACAGAGGTGTGACGTGTGGAATAAGTTCCTATGGAGGAGACGTTACGAAATCACAAGTTATTTCTCGGTGGTAATGTCTGTGTGGCTTCTAGTTTCCGGCTCTTTTTTCTTTGTACAAAAAAAATAAATAAATAAATATATAAAAAATAAAAATAAAAAGATAAGTATGGCACTGAGCTAAGCCTGACTCACTGGGATACACACACATGGCTGTTTCGAGAAAGTTTTAATTACGATAAGTTTTAGAGAATGTGTTATCTGAAAAAGTTTTATTTATGAGAGCTTCATCTAACAAAGTTTCATATGAAAGTTTTATCCGAGAAAGTTTTTATTTATAAAAAAAAAATAAGAAAGTTTTATTGAAGAAAAAGTTTTAAGTCTCAATTGAGAAACCTTTATTTACGAGAATGTTTCATTTACGTTTCATTTGAGAAAGTTTTATTTAAGAGAAAGTTTTATGTAAGAGTTTGAGGAAGTTTTATTTGAGCTTTATTTAAGATAAAGATTTATTTAAGAAAGTTTAATTGAAGAGAAAGTTTAAAGTTTTATTCAAGTTTCATATGAGACAGTTTTATTTAAGAGAACGTTTCATTTCAATGTGTCGATGTCACAGTAGCCTGAAGTGTTCAAATGGAAGAATCACATCCACATATGGATACTGGGCTTACCGAGAAGAAAATATGTGTACTGCAAAATTATGTTTACTATGAAATTATGTTTACTGAGATGAAATTACGTTTACTGAGAAGAAATTATTTTTACTGTGAAGAAATTATGTTAGGTGAGAATATGTTTACTGAGACGAAAATATGTGCAGTGTGGTGTGGTGTGGTATAGGTTACCATAAGTATTAAAAGAGCTATTGAACTGGTAGCCTACTCACCGCCTTTCGTGGGAGTGCGATGCAGTGAGTGCTGGGCCCGATAACCGCGAATCATCTCGTACGTGCCGTCGTCCCGCTTCACAGGGAACGCCACCTCCAGCACGTGATGGCATGGCTCCATTATCTTCAGGATGCCCTTAGTCCGATTGCGCTTCTCCTCAAGGGTGATCCGCTCCTTCATCTCCTCCACCAGCTGGTCCTCAACAACCTACTCACACAGGGAGATACGAGGAGGAGGTTATGTTAGGCTAAGGTCAAGTACTAGGTTGTTTGGTGAGGCGAGGAGAGGTTTGGTTTGGTGTGGTCTGGTGAGGAGAGGAGAGGAGAGTAGTTTGGTTTGGTAAGGTGTGGTGAGATGACGTTAAATTAAGCTTTGTCTGGTTAGGTTACATTATATGAGGTCAGGGTATGGTAGGCTGCGTTACGTTAAATAAGGGTAGGTTTGTCTAAGTTACATGAGGTTATATAGGTAGGGTAAAGTCTGGTGAGGCTTGCGAGATAAGGTAAGGTAAGGTAAAGGTTAAGATTTTAGGTTAGGTCCGTAGTTTAGTTAGGGAGGGGGAAACACTGTAACACGTCTTTAATTGCGAGATATTTTGCCTATTAAACCTTAACATCACCATATGTTACTTATACCGTTATGATATCGACAACTTTGCATTTATAATAAAAACGAGAATATTGAGATGTAAAGTGCTGCATAAATTGGCAAGGAAGAGGTGTTGGGTAATCTCCAAAGCTATACACGCTGTCTTTGGATTAATTTGGGTCATATTTTAATTGGATTTGGTCATTTCTTAAAAGCTCTTCCTTAGCGACTAACTCTACACAGTACACATTAATATCTTTTAATTATTGATGAAACCTATGTCGATATTAAAACGATATACACAATACAAAGAGAATTATGGTTTAATATGTAAAATAAGTCGCTCAGGAAAAGATGCTACGAGGCTTCACCTGCCACCTTGAACTCTGACTTGTATTTTCGTTTGCATACACTACCTGCTTTCGTAACACCCCTTCGTAAGCAACTTGTTTCACCTATTATAACTTGATATTTTGAACTTATTTTATCTACAACACCGTGACACTAAGTACCTATCTACCTATTACACCTTGAAAATCTATACCAATTTTACCTATTACACTTGATATTTTGAACTAATTTTACCTATTACTCCTTGATATTTTGAACCAATTTTACCTATTACACTTCATATTTTGTACCAATTTTACCTATTACACCTTGATATTTTGTACCAATGTTACCTATCACTCCTTGATATTTTGTACCAATGTTACCTATCACTCCTTGATATTTTGAAGTCTGGGGACGTCGCAACACCTTTTTCCTAGCGATTTACTCTGCACATCGCCTCAGTATCCTCTTGCATGGTATTAATGTAACTTATATCGACATTACAGATATAAAAAACATACAAGAGAGTGCTACCGTATTATCGTCGGTTAAGGAAGCTCCCTAACACGTCTTCCTAAGCGATTTGTTTTGCTGATTACTCCTGTGTCACTTAAACCTTTCAAATGCCACAACACACGGCATAAATAACATAGAAACTGATATAAACTAGCACTATCCAAAAACAAATCGCTAAGGAAGATGGATTAGGGAGCTTCCTCAACGGACAAGAATACGGACCATGGTGTAATATGCAAAATAAATCGCTAAGGAAAGGGTGATACAAGGCCTTTTAGATCACCTAGACTACAGTAAATATCTGGCAGCCGCGGTGGAAGAAGCACATACAAGAGACAGCTACGAGATAATACGCAAAACAAATCGCAAAGGAAGAGGTGTTACGAGCTTTTTATATTACACAGAATAAAGTGTTAAATCTCACCTGGCAGTCGCGGTGGAAGAAGCACAGACAAGAGAGGGCTACGGGATAATAAGCAAAATAAATCGCTAAGGAAGAGGTGATGCGAACCTTTTTAAATCATAGAATAAAGTGTTAAATCTCACCTGGCAGCCTCGGTGGAAGAAGTACTCGACCATCTCAAAGAACGACGGGTCCTCTGCGTCGGGGATGTACTGCAGCCGTTCTGGGATCTGGTGCCTCTCGTAGTCGCCCTGCCATCTCCGGGCGGGCAGGGAGGCAGGCACCACGGCCGCCCTCAGCAGCCCGCCCTCGCCACCCTGCACCACCGCACGCAACACGGAACACCCCACTCGCAACATTCTGAGGAACGACAATGAGAAAGCACATTACAGCATTATACACTGGACGCAACACAGCATACTACACTCGCAACATTCTGGGGAACAATAAGACTGCCCGTTATTGCATTATACACTGAACGCAACAGGGTACATTACACTCTAAATATTCTGATGAACAACTATAAGACTGCACAATACACCATACGCAACACGGAATATTACAGAAGCAACATTTTAATAACGGGTAATAATGCACGGTACATCATAACACCCTTCTCGCAATATTCTGAGCAACAACAGCAGAAGGAACACGAACAAAAGCAACAACAACACAGCACAGACTACTATGCCACACGCTCTCCTATTCCGACTGTGACCCATTTCGTCCAATATAATCCTTTATTCCTCTGACGGTTCTCAATTATAATTTCAAATCTGGTGCAATGACATCAGTACTTTTTTCCCACAACGCTGCTAATACATACGAACAGAGCCAGAAATATACCTTCCTTGGCTGAGGTAACATTTCAAACTATTTATAAAACGAGTTCTGTACAGTCCAAAATGTCTGAGAAACTGAACTCCTACGTTTTCCTGGTCCATATTCTCGTCTCCTTAACACCTTGGCCTGCGCAATTTATGTTCCTTACTACTCTTACTGTCCTATTCTGTTACATAACTCATTCTAACATCGCCACACTCTGCATAAACAACATATAAAAGGACACTGACCAGCCATATCTAAAAATAAACCGCACAGGAAAAGGTGTTAGGGAGCTTACCAGTCAACAACAATACTTGTCCCCGTCTCACTCAATTTTTACCCACTCTGAACAATACCATTGCACGTTACAACAATACACTATCAGCAACACGGAACACCCCGAAGGAACACCAGACAATACAGCACACGCAACGTATTGTTTATAATGGCTCCAACAAGCATGCGTCGGCCTTTGTTACCTAATGGCCGCTCTCCAAGCTGCTTGATCTCTGACAGCCTCTCTATTCAGTCCCTTTGTCCGTGAGGTCACACTCTATGGCCTCGTCTCAGGTACCGGTATTTTTTTTCTGCCTCTCGCGACCCTACCCCCGACGTTCACATTTCTCACCTTCGCACCCAACTGTCATCCTTCCCCCACTGAATATACCCAAACCATCTCACTCTACCCTTTTTCATCACAACACCTATACATTCAATGCATGTCACAAATCGCTCAGCATCTGAAAATTTTAATCAGTTCTTGCTCCGATTCTCACCCATTAACCCAAACTACAGTGCACTTCATCCAACAGCAATTCCATAACACTAATAAGAGACTGACAGACGAACACACATAGCAAGGGCCAAGCAACTTGTGAAGATAGGACTATCATCCCTTATGCACCTCACATCCCACTCACACCGTACTGAATAAAGATACGCGCTACAGAAACAGCCTACGAAGCATGCAAGAACATCCCAATGGCACTACTATTACTACAACTACTATTACCGTTATTATTATTACTACTACTACTACTCTACTATTACAACTAAACTACTACTACTACTACTACTAATAATAATAATAATAATACACTTAACAAACCACACACATCATTCTTATTAAAAAAAAAGACCACGTCACAACCTACTATATACCCCCTTTACTCTTAACCTGGCCTAAAATTGCTGTCTCTTCACCTTAAATACTTAGCTGGAACAAGAGATCAACACGAATATTATGCAGAGCCACAATACTGTCTTATTCATCGACAAAGCCTCGTGAAAACTCCACGAGCAAAAATAATCTGGGCCAAGTTAAGAGAAAGGGAAAATAGCAACACAGAACAATACACAACACTACATTATCATCAACACCCCACAGGCTACCGGTACACAGATACACACCTGTAAGCCCCACTTCCCCCCCCAAAAAAAAAAAAAAAAAAAAAACCGCCCTGAGGTTTAATGTACAGTTACGGTCAGAAATATCGTCCAACTTTACAGACGAACAACTATGAAACTCTAACACGTCATCCTGAAAAGTTTCCCAGTTCCGAAGAAACCGCATCACTAAGTTTCAAAAATTAATGTTCACACTTTTATTTATCGATATTATAAGTCCGCAATAGTACATGCAAATTATGACAAATATTTATCAACAGATGAACCTATTAAACTGTCACCTGAGAATGTAACTTTGTATATTTGCAGTTTTAAATAATAAATAATAATGAACAACAACAACAATAATAATAATAATAATAATAATAATAATATCTACAGTCATCACAGGGTGGCTGATAGATCAAAATACTTGTACTTCGTCCCCGTTTCTGAATGCCAAGCGTAGAAAGTGTCGCCAAACCGAACGGCTGGGGACAAGAACTTTGTTCCACTTTTTTGCTCGAACAGTTACGCAAGCCTTAAGTAACATTCTGTAAAGTGAGTTTGGTTTCCTAGATCGCATCACTGGGTTTCAAAATTCATCGCTCACTGTCTTGTTCTTTATCGCAGGGAAGTGTAATGATATTTATGTCCGCATCTGAAAATACTGAATTATGCAACATGGAAGGTTCATCAGATATACTCTAAGGCATTAATTACTGTCGTGTGTGTGTGTGTGTGTGTGTGTGTGTGTGTGTGTGTGTGTGTGTGTGTGTGTGTGTGTTATACCTGAGGACTTATGGGATTTAATGTTAGGCCTTAATATGAAACTGACTTGGGCATAACCAAGGCCTAAATATGAAATAACTTAAGCATAACCAAGGCCTAAATATGAAATAAGCATAACCAAGGCCTAAATATGAACTATGCATAACCAAGGCCTAAATATGAAACTAACTTAAGCATACCAAAGGCCTAAATGGAACTAAATTGAGCCTGAAAAGGACTAAAAACGGAACTTAAGTAAAGACCTACATGGAACTAACTTAAGCACTGAAAAAGACTAAAATGAAACTAATTTAAGTATAACAAAGACCTAAATATGAAACCAACTTAGGCATAAAAAGGTCTAAATATGAAACTAACTTAAGCATAACAAAGGCCTAAAAATGAAACTAATTCAAGCATAACCAAATTCACATTAAACATCATCCTTCCCTCCTCTTTTCTACTCTGATGGTTCTGTAGCTATTTCTTCTACTGATAAAGCAGATCTCTTCGCACAGACTTTCTCCTCCAATTCCACCTTAGACGATTCCGGTGCTGTTCCTCCATCACTTCTCCCCTCTGACTTCCTCATGGCTGACATTAAAATTTCTTCAGTTGATGTATTTTCTGCCATCACTGGCCTCAGTACTAACAAGGCATATGGGCCTGATGGGGTCCCTCCTGTTGTTCTCAAGAACTGTGCTTCTGTGCTTACACCCTGCCTAGGCAAACTCTTTCGCCTTTGTCTGTCAACTTGTACCTTTCCTTCTTGCTGGAAGTTTGCTCTCATTCAGCCAGTCCCAAAGAAGGGTGACCACTCCCAACCCTCCAACTATCGTCCAATTGCTTTAACGTCCTGTATTCACTTAAAGTAGTAGTAGTAGTAGTAATAATTTTAAGGCATCTTTCCTATCACAACCTTCTTTCCGATCGTCAGTATGGGTTCCGTCAGGGACGCTCCACAGTGATCTTCTCACCTACCTTTCAGACTCCTGGTCATCCTCCTTTCAAACTTTGGCGAAAGCTTTGCCATTGCACTTGACATCTCAAAGGCTTTCGATCGAGTCTGGCATAAATCTTTAATTTCCAAACTGCCCTCCTACGGTTTCTATCCTTCTATCTGTGCCTTCATCGCTAGCTTCCTTTCTGGTCGTTCTATAGCCGCTGTTGTTGACGGCCATCTGTTCTTCTCTAGATCTATCAACAGTGGTGTTCCTCGGAGGCTCTGTCCTATCACCAACTCTCTTCCTTTTATTCATCAATGATCTTCTAAGCTGTACATCTAATCCTATCCACTCATACGCTGATGACTCCACCCTTCACCTTTCCATTCGGTTCCCGCAACGCCCATCTCAACAGTTGCTTCAAGAAACAAGGGATGAGGCTATGGCACACCTAATGTCTGACTTGGCTCGTATCGCTGACTGGGGTAAAATAATATGGTTGTCTTTAATGCATCTAAGACTCAGTTCTTACACCTATCAACCCGACAAAATCTTCCACAGGTATACCCATTAATGTTTAATAATATTCAGCTTAATCCTGCATCAATAATCCTTGAACATGCTTGGGGTTTCATTTACTCAGGACTTATCTTGGAAAGATCATATTACATCTCTTGTAAAATCTGCTTCTAAGAGATTGGGTGTGCTAAACCGACTCCGCTCTTTCTTTACCCCTGCACAATTGTTGACTCTATACAGGGGTTTTATCCGCCCCTGTGTGGAGTACAACTCTCATGTGTGGGGAGGCTCCCCACATACAGCTCTTTTCTCAATAGGATGGAGTCAAAGGCTTTTCGTCTCATTAACTCTCCTCCTCTTACTGACTCCCTTCAACCTCTGTCTCTTCGCCGCACTGTTGCATCTTTATCTCTTTTCTATCGCTACTTTAATGGTCACTGCTCCTCTGAACTGTCTGCTTGCATTCCTTCACCTCTACGACGGGCGCGTAGCACCCGACTGGCAGCAAACTCTCATCCCTTTTCTGTCCAACTCTCTAATGCAAGAGTTAACCGTTACTCCCAGTCTTTCATTTATGCAACAGGTCAACTCTGGAACTGTCTCCCTCTGTCTGTATTTCCTGCTGCCTATGATCTCCAGTCTTTCAAACGCAGTGTGTCCAGGCATCTCAAAATGATCGGATCTTGAATTTGGCTCTCTATTGTATTTTGTTTTTCTCTTGGAGGGAACTGTTACTGCGGGCCATGGCCTTTGGTTCCTTCTTCCTCGCATTAAAAAAAAAAAAAAAAAAAAAAAAAAAAAAAAAAAAAAAAAAAAAAAAAAAAAACTGGGGATATGGCAGACTGATATAACTAATCTCTTTTATATATACTTTAAGTGCGTCAGTCAAAAAATTAATCTTTGTTTCGTCAACTAATACTGTTAGTTAACACACACACACACACACACACACACACACACACACACACACACACACACACACACACACGTCAAGAACCTCTGATTTATGGTACCGGTACTCATTAAATTATCAGCGTCCGGATTTAGAGGCTTCATTTCTTTAACCTCGCATTTTTGACGTTTCTGACAGACAACCCCAGACGAATTAACACCGTCATAAACTCTGCGCTACCATCAGGCATTTTTTTTTCCCCCTCATTCTCTTCACCTCCTCCTCCTCCTCCTCGTCATCAGCCTTCCTCTCATCCCCCCCCCCCCCTCTCTCTCTCTCTCTCTCTCTCTCTCTCCAAAAGCTCCAATTCAACTTTAAGAGAGACTTTTCGAACTTGAGGAGCGGAATAAAGCCACCATTAATCTCTTCACAACTAGAGATCTTAAAATCTCCTGATATACTCATTTTACTTGAACCTGGCTTAAAACTGCTCTCGACATCTTCACTGCTGAAATGTAGCGATAGATTAGCACAAGAATACGATGCTATTATAGTCACAAAGAAGCGCTATACCAAGGATATAGAGCCATATCACTGTCTTTCTGCCACCGAGCTATGTGCAATATAATGCAAAAGGACGATATTCTAGACCCAGATAATGCAAAAGAACTATAGTGTCTTGACAAAGAGAGAGAGAGAGAGAGAGAGAGAGAGAAACATGGTACAGTATTACAAAAATCCCTAACGTACGTAAATTCACACTTTGTACAGAGATTATACACCACTTTTGTCAGTCCATCCTTGGGTACGACCTTGGCAGTTTTATCACAACCCTTTCTCGGTAGCGTACACGTGGCACGTACTGAGGAAAACATGCCACACATACTGGATCAGGGGTGTTCCACGTCTAGCCTGCCTCTCATTCTCTGGGGCCTGGGCTTCCTTTCACTGTTCTCTCTCTCTCTCTCTCTCTCTCTCTCTCTCTCTCTCTCGGTGGGTGGAGGGGGGGGGGGCTCGTGAATGAACTTGTACCCAGGACCGTACGACCTTTTCTCTCTCTCTCTCTCTCTCTCTCTCACACACACACACACACACATTCCCACTCAAGCCTGGGCCAAACATACCATTTGCGATATAAGGCGACATTGTAGGTGGAAGTGAAGGCTTCCTAAGACTTCTTCCTTAGCTATTTATTTCCATCTAAACACAACTTTGTCTTGTAAGTAATGTATAAATGCTTAATACAGTAATCTGCATCTGTCACGTACCCGAGGATACTAAGGTGTATTATGCAGAATAATTTGCTAAAGCACACGAGTTACGAAATCACCAAAGCCAAATAAAGTACGACCCACATTGCTAATTGCCTTTAAGAATAATAATAATAATTTTCTTTTCTGGTGAAACGCTTAAAGAGCTCTATCTGTGGACGACCCTGTTGTATGTCAATATTACATCGATTCGAAATCCCATTCAAGAACCAACACTGCACGCAAGTCCTTAATAGCGAGAACAAAAAGGATTAAAACACGTAATTACCAGTGACTAAATTCTTCATACAGCAAACCTGAACTAAAGCAACACGTATTTTCTCAAGTAACCATACCCATGTTCTCGCAAAAGTGAAAGAAGTGTCAGATGAAAAGGGGGTTGGGTGAGATGAGTGGAACGAAGTATGAAAGGCAGGAATAGAAAACTGGGATGTCAAAGGAAAGAATGTGAGAAAAGTGTGAAGGGAGGTGAGAGAAGAAAGATGGAAGGTGAGGCAATAAGAAGAGGGGTTAAGGAAAGAATCCAAGAGGAAGGAGAGAGCAAGGGTAAACCAGGAAGTGGTGAAAAACTTGACAGTGTTTTATGTCACGGGGTCCATTAGGCTGAACGGCTGAGGGGAAATCGAAGGTTAGGTTCAACATCTTCGATCGGTGTTGTCTTCAGTGGCAATAATGTGGAGAAACAAACTCTCATAGGCCTGTTGAGGAATATGGTAATTCAAAGCAAGACGACAAACTGCAATAAAGCCCAAAAGTTCAATAATTCTTTGAAAATTATAACTTTCCATTCTTCTGTGGACTACTAGAAAACTACTCAAGGATTACTACCGGTATAGTTTTTACTTTAACTAGGACCTGATTTTCGTCCTTCTGCTGCTTATTTCATGTAACCCTGGGGCAGAAAAAGACAATACTACCGCTCTACATATTAATCATAGCAATTCTCTGTGATTAACATAATCTTGTCAATATATTCTTACAATTCAGCATTCAAATCTTACAACTCAGCATTCAAGATGAGACAAGAATTTTAAGTTGAGACAGCAAAAAGAGAATACTGTATCGCGGCTCGTGGACTACAGGTTAAGAGCCCTTGATTCATAAAGGCAAAACTTACACGTTCGCTGAGGGTAAGGGACACGACTGGTTCAGGATCTCAAGTCTTTTGATCTTGCGACTGGTTCATTCCGGTAACTCCAGCCACTGTGCGCTCCGACCTCGACGCCCACCTGCAGTCTCTCTCCCTCTCCCCCTCCCTCCCGCTCCCCACTTGGTGGTAGATGCTTGTGTTTTAAGTGACTCTGGACACTTCGCTATTCCTTTATTTATTTTTCACATTCCATCTCAGTATCCTCTTCTCTAACATCCCTTCCTTAACGACTTTTTCTGCACACTGCACCTCACACTATCGTATCTCCCTTAGCGATTATGTTCCACACTGCACTTTAGTACACTCTTTTATGTTACTGCTTCAAACATGTCGATACCGGTAACGTAAAAGAAAATGTTCAGGTATATGTCGACAAGGTAAGAAAATGTTAAGATGGACTAAGCATAATAAACCACTGAGAAAGAGGCGTTGCGAAACCTCTTATGCCATGTAAGACTGAGTGCAAGACTATGCTCTGTTCACCCTAACTGGGCGTAAAATTGCCATCTCTCAATCTCCAATGCTGAAATACAAGTGATCAGAACTAGAATAAAAATTGCTGGTATACGTGTTTTACTCTACCTTGACCTAAAGTTACCATCTCACCATCTTCAGTGCTTAGTAGTAATAACAGATTAACCTTGGAATATGATGCCTGTCACTATGAGGTGGTTTGGAAAGGACAGAGCCATTATATTGTCTTTTCTGCCACCAAGCTACATGAAATTTGGTGCAAAAGAACGCAAATCTAGGCAATGTTAAGGTAAAAGAACTATAGAAGATGGCACCAGTCACGATGAAATGCTATGAAAAGGATTCAGGGCCGTCCTACTGTCTTCTTCTAGCATTAAGCAACGGGAAGGATACTGCAAAATTCTCCAAGTAAAAGTCAATGATCTAGAGAAATGGTGAACGGTTGAAAATGCGTCAATGATATGGTGAATGTAAAGACGTGAAGTGAATTGGAAGATTTATGAGGGATGTGAAATACTAGCCACAGGTGTGTGTGTGTGTGTGTGTGTGTGTGTGTGTGTGTGTGTGTGTGTGTGTGTGTGTGTGTGTGTGTGTGTGTGTGTTTACGTAGTTCACTGTCAGAAAAAAATACCATGGCTCTACATCCTTTCCACAGCACTAGCTCGTGACCAGCATCTTATCTTACTGTTAATCTATTGCTACAACTCGGCATTCAAGATGGGAGGGTGTCAATTTTAGATGAAGTTTAAGTGAAGTATGGTTTAAATATGGACAAAAATGAACAAATAAAACAGCCAAATTAAGAAAAGGTAAATGAATAAAGGTAAATAAAGAGAAATGAATAAAGCCAAATTAAGAACAGTGAATAAAGCCAACTATATATTATTTTCTGACGCGATTTTTGTCTTTTTGTAACTTAGTGACAGAATAACACAAAACTACGGCTGAACATCCTCTCCATGGTACTTCTTCGTGATTAGCACCATGTTCTGTTAATCTCCTGCTAAATCTCGGCATTCAAGACAGAGATAAGGCAATTTCACGCCTATAGTTTATTCTTCTTAATTAGATTTTCGTCAACTTGTAGGTATAACCCCTAGCTCAGTGACAGAGGCTATGGGTGCACATCCTTTCCACAGCACTTCTTCGTGACTAGCACCATATTCTAGTGTTAATCTCTTGCTATAACCTCAGTATTCAAGATGGAGAAAAGGCAATTTTTACTGCTGGTTAAAGAGAACAGAGTATAGATTCATGAGCAATTACGTACCTAATAATCATAACACCATATTATATTCATTCCACAGCACTTCTTCGTGACTAGCACCATATTCTAGAGTTAATTTCTTGTTATAATCTCAGCATTCAAGACGGATACAGCAATTTTACGCTTAATTAAAGTGAACAAGGTACAGCTCCATCAGAGTAATTAAGTACGGTAATAATGATAACACCGTACGGTACCAAATTACACCTTTAACATTCTCTATCATTTCTATCAGTTTAATATCGACATAGTCTATATCAATAACATACAAAAGGGTCCTGAGGTTTAAAGAGTAGAATACATCGCTAAGAAAGAGGTGTCACGAAATATTCAGTCATTTAGATTAGAGGCAAAGATAAGCTTGAGGTAACTGCCACATGGATGATTTATCCCGTCCTTATTATTATTATTATTATTATTATTTATTTACTACTACAGTACTACTACTACTACTACTATATTTACTATGGTGAAGAGGTTAACTAGGTCGTGCTCACACCAACTGCTTGTTGGCGCGGGCGGAAAAACTGTCACTAATGTCATGGAAGTTCTAGTCCAGACCTATCCACGTCCACTGGGGCCACTTGTATAGGTGACGGTAATGCACAACTCCCGACCACATACACCCGCCCACTACGCATTTGATGAGGACGCAACCTAAGGCTACACATATCCCTTCTATACAAAAAAATTATAAAGAACGTAATAAAATCCACTGAAAATGGAGGGAATATGAAAATACGTCATTGGTTTGAAGGGGTTAGCTTTCTCATGGCCGGCATAACTCTAGTACCGTATTGTAACTCGTACGGTACTGTATTCTAACCCGCTAACGCCAGACCACTTCATTCAGCTGTCATAAGAGCCTTAGTGTTGGGCAAGAGATACGGTAATGATGGAGCGGAGAGATAAGGAGAGGTGATACAAGATAACAATAAGTAAGGGAGAAAAGATGGTGATAACGGATAATGAGTTAAGGAGATAAGTAGAGGTTAAATAATAAAAAAAATAACAGAAGTATGGACGAAAGTTAAGCAAGAAATAATGAAACGAGAGGTTGTTAAAAAAAAAAAAAAAAAAAAAAAACGAATACTGAGTGCGAGAGATGAGGGAGCAAGAGAGATAAGGTGATACAGGCGTGTGGACGAATGCTGAACAAAAATTAATGAGGTAGGAAGAGGGGGACAAGATGATAAAAATAACAGCTACTCGTGGATGAAGCAAGTTGACGAGAGAGGGAAGCAAAAGGCATGGAGGTAAAAACAAGCGTGTGGACGAATGCTGAGCAAGAGTTGATAAAACACACGGACGAATACTGAGCTAGACTGATGAAGGCGCTAATCAGATATGGTGATAAAAATAAAATACACATGTACGAATACGAGAGGAAAATAACCACGACGAAGAAGACTAACGGTAAGACTGAGCAAGAAGTCACCGTATATTAGCCGCTTCTATACTATTACTTATTATTACATTCATTTTTCATTATATTCAAGCTATCTCCCGGCGATTTAACTCAGCTTAGGGCAGACTTCGAAGAGGGGCTGGGTATAGTCTTCATTGCTATACTCTTTTCACTTCTACCTACACACATTTTACTCTAACCTGGCCTAATACTCCCCTCCATCCATCTTGAATGCTGAACTGTAACAACTTATGAACACTGGAATATAATGCTAGTCACGACGAAATGTTACGGAAGGAAGGTAGAGCCGCTGTATTATCTTTTCTGCCAATGAGCTAGGCAAAATAAGCAGCAAAAGGACGAAAATCAGGGTCGTTAGGAGGGAAAAAACGCAGGGGAAAAATTGCCATCTTTCCATCTTGAAAACTGGGCCATAACAAGGGATTAACACTAGACTATGGTGCTTGTCACGAAGAAGCGCAATGGAAAAGATGAAGAGCCGTCCTCTTCTTTTATTCTGCCAGTGAACAAAGGGAAACTGGCTGCATCAAGACGAAAACCTGCGCCAAGTTAAGGTGAATGAACCCTAGATTGCTCTCCCAGGCTAAATAAAGTTACCTGGCAATAGCAAGGATAAAATATACATGACGTCCGAAGGTTGAAGGTGTTAATGAACGGTGACAGAAAAAGGCTGGATGGTGATAATGAGATGATGAAAGACGACAATAATAAAGGGACTAAGACTGCAATGAATGAAAGATAATTGTGAATGAAGATTTTAAATGAAGACAATGCTAACAAGGAAATAAAGAATGAAGACAATGATGAATGAAAGATGATGATAAATGAAGGAAATAATGAATGAAGATATTAGAAAAAGAAGACAATAACGAATGAATATAAAAGAATTATCACAAAAAAAACGAAGATAAAAATGAACGCAAGATAATGAATGAAAAATGAGAACAAGGAAAAGCGGGGAAGATGAAGGAAGAAATGGGGAAGGGGGGAGGGAATGGATAAAGAAGCCTGGCAGACCATGGACAGAGAGAGAGAGAGAGAGAGAGAGAGAGAGAGAGAGAAACTATGAATGTAATGTGAGGGGCGGTTTATGTGTGTGTGTGTGTGATAGAGGCGGGACTGTGGCACACCGAGCTGTTTTTTTTTTTTTTTTTTTTTTTTTTTACGATGCGTTTTATTCTAAGCCAATTCCAATAGTCGCACAATTTCTCGCGGTCTAAGTTATACCAGTGTGGAGGGGCCACGAACTGTGTCCATTAACTCCTTGGCACTGATAACTTTCCCTACATACTGTATTGCAGAAGGTGCCTGATAGCGTGCATCTCTGGCAGTGAATGGTCTCCTGTTGCTCACTCCTTCACTCTGCTGCTGTTCCAGAGTTTTGTTTCACCTGACGGTTTTGTTCACAAGAGAAAGCAACTATAGTGGCAGGGTTAAAGTCTCCGTCAACCTTTTCACAACCTGATTCTTCTCCTTACACTAAATATAAATCATCTGAAGTTATCCAGAATACAATGAAAAAAAAAGTCAACGGAATGAAAAGGTTAATCTATTTGAAGAAACGCATTACAGTTCATATTAAGCCACGCTCTAATGTGGATTTTTTTTTTTTTTTTTTTTTTTTTGTCTACATCGGCCTCAGCTTCCAAGTACTGAACAACCTAATGCAGGCGATAATGTATTATAGAAAGGTACCATCCTGAACACTACCTTTACTGGCTGAAGGATGCGGTGGAGCCAAGACGGAAATCACCCGACTTACCGACACAGAAATGATAGAATGACAATATACCATTTTAACAATAAACATCGTCATTAGCGTATACTGTACAGTAGATGCTATTGGCACAGAGAACGTGACGCGTCGGGAGGCTGTTCACCATTAGAATCACATTGATGTAGTTTTCATTACGCCATGAAGTTAAATTAAACGTGCAGCTTACCCTGTTGGTGAAAACATATGTAAATGCCATAAGAAAAGGTCACAGAACTCGTCCTTAAGGAATTATTAGACATCTTTGCAGGTGTCGTCTTCGCCTTATAATTATCCAGAGTCGCAACTTTGCATTTATGTTCAGACAACTTTTTTTTTTTTTAATTTAGGTCTAAATAAGTATTACTATAAATTAACATCTACATTATAGCACCTTCCCATATCAGTGCTGTCATACGAAATTCAGTTATCTAACATGGTGTATCTTCAAATTTCGCCCACAGCGGTCTTGTCTGAGACAGGACTGCTTTAGGTAGTCTTGACCGATCTAATTCTCAACAATCATGGGGTCAAACTAAACTCTAAACCGATACAGACTGCTCTTAAAGCCTTAGAAAACGCAGTTCCGGTATACTGATAAAATGCCATTGCAAAACGTCATTGTAAATTATGCCACTAATAATTTTTTGCAGACTTGAAAACGACCCTTTAAGCTATGCCTGTAGCTTCAGCACTGTCACCAGCAGCGCAAATTCCTATCAGCTGCCTTGTGCGAAGTAACAATAATACCTGCGTCGTTTTGCCCACGAGCAGTGCTTGAGTCCTGGGCGATTGATAACTGATTTTCATATTAAACATTCACTGGTGCAATCTTCCTGCCACTTGTATACCGATGGAGTTTGTATCATTAACATGGAAGAGGATATTCATGTGCTGAGTAAATCGCTATGGAAAAGGCATTACGAAATTCCCATAAAGACTCATACAATACGACCTATTACGTATCAATAACATGGGAAAGGATATTCAAGGGCGATAAGCAGAATAAATCGTTTCGTAAAAGGTGCATGAAAAGCTCTTAACAGGCACATAAAATAAGACCCGCGAAGTCATGACTAGTTTCCCGTTTACAAACAGGATATCAACTCTGACCTCTCCAACTGTTTACCTGTAATAGCTCTCATCCTAGGGAAAAAAAAAAAAAAAACTACAGAATGGGGAACAAAAAATTAAGGATTATGAAAGGCAAGGAGTAAGTTCCCGGTAGAGGTTGTGTGTGTGTGTGTGTGTGTGTGTGAGGGTAAAACATCACTGTGGAAGAATGGCCAAACAGTAAGCTAAGTACAAATAATGGAAAAACAACTGTGTAGAAGAATGGACAAAAGAAAGATAAGCAAATAGTTATATTGTATGTCGAAATGGAAAGACAAGCACGAGAAGCAAGAGTACTGTGTGGAAGAATGGGCAAGTGGAATGATAAGATTAATAAAACGGTGTGGATGAATGGACACGTACAAAGATGAGTAAAAGTAAAGATTTAATAGAACTATGTGGAAGAATGGGCAAGTGGAATGATAAGTACAAGTAAAGATACCAACAGAATTGTGTGGAAGAATGGGCATGTGAAAAGATAGGTAAAGATTTCACAGAACTGGGTGAAAATTAGCAAGTAGGAAACTATGTGCAAGTAAAAAAATTAATCGAACTGTGGAAAAATAAAAGTAAAAAGAACTGTGTGGATGAATGGGCAAGTGAAAAACAGATAACCACAAGACTAAGTAAAATGTGCTGTGACGTGGGCAAGAATAATGTGAGAGGACAGAACATGCCAGACGTGCCAATCCCCTTCAAAAAAGCTGGCCACGTGAACCACCCGGCTCAGCTGATGCCAAACAACACGGCCTCATCCGCAGTTTTTTTACGTCGCTCGCGTTTAAATACCACGATGTCCTTTTCAGTTGTTTCTTGCTCGTTCCACGCCCTTTAATTTAATGTAATCCCTTCATTCACATAAAACAAAAGGTTGAAAATCTGGTCACATCGAATCACATAATAGGTTAAGTCTTTTAGTTGCAGTACTACAATTCCACTGTCTTCACACTCGGAGCAGGTCCATCACTTTTCTCACTGACGCACCTCAAAAAGAATCATCCATGGGCACACTTACCAAGCTTCCCTCTTGGGAATATTACGTCAGCAGAGGAAAGTGTGTAAAGGTGAAATAACAGGCTAACTTCTGTCCTCAATTGTACCAAGCAATCCAGTGGTGATAATTTACTGCTACAATAGCCTATGTGCTTTCCAAAAATTTCTGTTACAGCTCATCGACTATGACAACAAAATTCATTCCCTTTAAATAGCCTGAAGAGAGAGAACGAATGCTTGTTGCGTAATATGCTCCCCCCTCCCAACTTTTTTTAGTGCTTAACGCTGACGTGATGCGGAGAAGCTTAAGTTTGAAGTGGTGGTCCTAAACTACTGAACTGTTTCCAAATGTAATATACTCGACATAATGAGGAAAAGTATCAGAAACTCATCGACATCCAAGTCGGCAGAGTCCTCGTATATGTTACAGTCACCTTGATACTCATCTTCGATAATGATAACGAATTAAAGGTAAAGCTGTCGCGGAAGTTTTGTTGGAGGGAACACAACATCTATTTTTTTTCTTTTTGGAGGGCCACTCCTTGACAGTCCCTCGTCACCGAACATCTGAAAGTGCTGGGTAAACCTATTAGTCTAAGTCATAAAATACGATGCCAACCTTACCACATGATTCGATGATGTACCGTAATTTACAGTTAGCAGTCAGTAATGTCTGCGAGGGGTAAATGTATACATACATACCCTAGGTCAAGAGAATTCTCTTGACCCAGTACATACCCACACCCTATATATGACCGGCAGTCCTCCACTACTTAATCGCAGCGAACTCGTACCAGCAAGGTAAACATCATCGGACATTATAAATTACCTTTCTAGGTTACCCTAATTCTTACAATGCCTAAAATTTTCCTCATGTAGTAGTTCATAAAGAAAGTCCGGGCCAGACTCACGTCAATCAGTGAAGTGGAATTCTACCCCTACTCCCTCACGTCCACAGCGACACTGGTGAGCTGACTGCTAGCCACCTCCCCTTCCCAGCTGCCGTCAGTGATGCCAACCCAACAGCATTTTCTGCTACTCTACAAGGCTTACCAACGAAATATACCCTATATATAAATATATGTATACACACCTAGGTACGTGGTCATGTCCTTAGGCAGTTAATACCAGTGCAATTACCGTGTTAACTAGTTATCTGCATCTAGGGAATTACAAGGTATAAGGGGAACTTATCTATAGTCCATCATTATGAAGTAAAAACTACCTAGAGTTCTCTCTTACCCCCGATAATGAATTTAATTAACGATCCTTATTATTTTGTGAACCCTCCCTCTCTCTTTCTCTCTGTATGAACCACATCCATCTATGTCATTCTGTACCTAATAACAAGTAGATAAGGGCAATCTGAATTTCGAAAAACATTCTCTGACATCATAAATCATGAAAACAGTATCTGTACTGTACAGTACATTACTGCCCCTACCCCTTACCCTGCTCTGAGCACTTTTTACCTTAATTTACCACCTTACTACATTCACCTTTACAGAGTGACAACACAGGTTGACATCAAATAAAGACTGTATATACAGTAGTTGGTTTGTTTTCACCCAACGGAAATTGGCCACTCCCACAACCTGAGTGCTTGAAATTCGATGCCTTAGTTATGAGGCAGGAATAAGTCTCCTTGGTAACCTGTCAAATCAGTTTTCCAATCTGACTAAGCTTTGTCAATAACTGAACTGAAAGGAGATGGTAATCTTTCTCAGGTAAACCTTGCTAGTCCTATCAGTATAATCCTTGCATTATTACTCCACTGCATATCATTCCCACTAGGCTACACCTGAATTACTTCTACAATTACCACATTCATCTACCCCTTCCATTCTTGTGAAATTATACTCTATCTTATACTGCTCACAGTATAACAATACACTGATAAAGTGCTGTACTCACTACATAACCGAACGTATTATAATTTAACAAACTTCAAGTTCATATCCATAATACTGTACTCCTATATCCATCACATCATTCCTCATTCTAGTATCCACACATAAAAACTAGTAATATCCTTGCAAGCACCATATTGATACAGTATTAATATTCTTGTATAACTTTGTAATCTCACTCATTCATTTCAATGAGTATGCAGCCACAACTCCATCTACCCACACATTTTTCATTTCTGAACTTGTTACTGTACCTCCCTGAAAATCATGCAAACAATTCAAAATTAATATATATATATATTTTGACTTGTCTATCTATAGCCAGACAATTTAATCCTGGAAGAGGTGGCCACAAACAAATCACCTCCATGCCATCAGACTGTCCTTCCTACAACTCATAATCCCCTCACTCATATACCACTCCACCCCATCCATCCATCTGTTTCATTGTTTCTTTCTTTACATCTCCTTCTCCCCCTCCACCTCAGTCACATACACTCTCTTCCTTAACTTCTCACGCTCCAATTTCTCCACATGGCCAAACCATCTCAAAGTAAATTTCCTAACACTTTCCAGCACATTCCCATCAACACCATAATCCACATAAACTTCCTAATTCGTCTGTCTGTTTCTCCATTTAGGCTAACTCCACATGTTCCCCTCAAACAATTCAGTTCCACCCCTCTAACTCACTGAGTTGTGTCCTTCCAATTAAGCACAAATATCACTTTCAATTGTTAGCGTGGGGTTCACAATAATTACTTTACAAAGCGTTCTTTACTTCCATGCTCACATCTTTAACTACCCTCAGTATGCACTCTTCCCTCCTTGTTATAGCCATTCTTTATAGCATTTAATTCTCCAAACTTCCATTCTTGCTCCTCACACACCTAAATATTTGCAGACAATCATGATCTCCATTTCCTTCCCATTTAGCCTCATGCTGCACTCTGTGAATTCACTCCTCTCAGCAACTATAAATGGACAAACAGCTGCAAAAGTTTTATTTCTTCACTAACACTGCTTATAAAAAGAAGACACTGACATCTTTTCCCCCCTCCCCTGTTTACACAATCATTTGTTAACTTTGGGGTACCAAACATGCAGATTCTAGGTCCTGTACAAAGGGATACGGTTTTCTATTATAAAGCTGATCCATTAACCAGCCCCCAGTTCTGACCCCCCAATTTTGTACCTACTAAAGACCCCTCTACGACCCTAATAAGAGTACAAATACAATTCCTAAGGGCACAGACAAATGCTTTAGAGGTAAAAGCAGAGAAGAGTGTCCTTTTAAATCTAATCACATTCCTTTCCTCAGTGTGACACTTTACCTCTGTCATTTCATTTCACTGCACACTTCCCCCCAAATATAAACCTTTCACCCTCCTTAGCAAGCCTTCCTTCTCTTTTCTCTCAACATGACCCCCTGTGGCGGGGGGGACACAACCTGGCCGCACTATGGGGTGGTACTACTACTCTGCGGCCAGGTTGTGTTAGGAAGAATACTGCCACCGTATTCCCTGCGTGTCGTAAAAGGCGACTAAAAGGGGCGGGGTGAGGGGACTAGGGACCCCCTCCTCTGTTTTGTAGTTCCTAAAAAGAGACAGGCCAGAGAAAGGGATGGGGGATGGAGTTATCCCCGTACCCTGAAGATTGGGTCTATGAATGTGCGTGGATGTAGTACGATTGAGGCTAAAAGGGAGGAGATTGGGAGAATGTTTGTGAGAAGAAAGTTGGATGTGTTAGCTTTGAGTGAAACGAAGATGAAAGGGAAGGGGGAATCTATGTTTGGAAGTGTGAATGGAAGATTGTCAGGTGTTGATAGAGGAAGGGCAAGAGAAGGTGTGGCCTTGTTAGTGAGTCCGGAAGTTCAGCAATGTGTGATTGAATGGAAGGAGGTGTCATCGAGACTGATGTGGGTGAAAGCGAAATTTGAACGTGAGTTGTGGGTGTTTGTGAGTGCATATGGGCCTGGTAGTGAAAGGGATGAACAAGAGAGGGAGTCTTTCTGGAATGATGTTGATGAGTGTCTGCAGAGTTTTGAAGCGAATGTGAATGTGGTAATGATGGGAGATCTGAATGCTAGAGTGGGAAATGTAGCAGTTGAAGGCGTAGTTGGTATGCATGGTGTGCCTGGAAGAAATGAAAATGGGGAACGAATGATAGCGATGTGTGTTGAGCGAGAGATGGTGATTGGGAATACGCTGTTTGAGAAGAAAGATATTTATAAGTATACATGGGTGAGACAGGAGGGTGGAAGGGTTGTTGATAGAGCCTTGATGGACTATGTGGTTGTGTCTAGGAATGTAATAGGAAGATTGTTGGATGTGAGAGTTCTGAGAGGGGAGGGTGGAGGTATGTCTGACCACTACCTGGTGGAGGGAAAGTTAAGAGTAGGTAAGAGATGGATGAGAGCTAGGAGGGTTAGGTGTGGCAGGGAGGTTTTGAAAGTGAGTGAGTTCGATAAAAGAGAGAAAAGATAGAGTATCAGGAGAAATTGAAAGATGAGTGGAACGCAGTGAAAGATCGGGAAAATGGCAGCGTGGAGGAGGAATGGCAGTTGTTTAAGAGTGCTGTGGTGGGGCATGCAGAAGAGGTGTGTGGTGTGAGACGTGTGGGTGGTGGTGTAAGAAAAGGAAGTGAATGGTGGTGCGAGGAAGTAAGTATGGCTGTCGCTGAGAAGAGACGTGCATATGAAGTGTGGCTGCAGAGGAAGGATGAGATGTCATATGAAAGGTATAAGGAGAAGAGGAATAGAGCGAGAAGGGCTGTGCGTGATGCTAAAGTGGCAGCAGATGAGAGGTGGGGTAGGCGGCTGACAGAGAATTTTCAGCAGAATAAGAAAATGTTTTGGAAGGAGGTGAAAAGGGTGCGAAAGGGAGAGTCTGGGAAGGAAGAACGAGTAAAAGCAGAGGATGGAAGGATGTTAATTGAGATGGATGCAGTAAGGAAGAGATGGGCAGAGTATTTTGAAAGATTGTTAAATGTAGAGGAGGAAAGGGTGGCTGAGATTGTGGCGGATGGAAGGGTGCAAGGAATAAATGTGTTGGGAGAGTTGAATGATTCTTTGATCACGAAGGAGGAAGTGGAGAAGGCAGTAAAGGAGATGAAAGCAGGGAAAGCTGCAGGTATGGATGGGTGTGCTGTGGAATGCCTGAAGGGTGGTGGAGTGACTATTGTTGACTGGTTAGTAAGATTGTTGAATGTGTGCTTTGAGAAAGGTATGGTGCCAATTGACTGGGCAAGTGCTTGTGTGGTCCCGTTGTATAAAGGCAAGGGTGATAAGTATGAATGTACTAGCTTTAGGGGTATAAGTCTGTTGAGTGTTGTAGGTAAGGTGTATGGTAGAGTGTTAATTATGAGAGTTAGAGAGGGTACAGAGGGAGTAATTAGTGATGAGCAGTGTGGCTTTAGGAGAGGGAGGGGATGCGTTGATCAGGTGTTTGCTGTGAGACAAGTGTGTGAAAAGTATTTAGCGAAAGGCAAGGATGTGTTTTGGGCATTTATGGATTTAGAGAAAGCGTATGATAGAATTGATAGGGAGGCTTTGTGGACTGTTTTAAGATTGTATGGACTTGATGGTAGGTTACTAAAAGGGGTGAAAAGTTTTTATGTAAATAGTAGAGCGTGTGTAAGAGTGGGAAATGCTGTGAGTGATTGGTTTCCCGTGAGAGTGGGGCTGCGACAGGGATGTGTGATGTCGCCTTGGTTGTTTAATATTTACATGGATGGTGTTGTAAGGGGAGGTGAATGCAAGAGTTTTAGGTGGTCTGAGTCTGGTAAATGTTGATGGAGGAGAGTGGAATCTGAAGCAGCTGCTGTTTGCAGATGATACTGCACTGGTGACTGATTCAGAGGAGAGATTGAGAGAGTTGGTAGAGGAGTTTGGAAGGGTGTGTGGAGAGGAGGAAATTGAAAGTAAATGAGAATAAGAGTAAAGTGATGAAGTGTACGAGGTTGATAGATGGTAGGGGGATGAATATAGTTTTGAATGGTGAGTTGCTTGAGGAGGTAGATTGTTTTAAATATCTAGGGTCACATGTTGCTGTGGATGGAAGAATAGATGCAGAAGTGAAGTTTAGAATAAATGAAGTAGGAAAGGTGCGGGGAGGAATGAAAAAGTGTTTAAATGTCGTTCGCTTAGAATGGATGTAAAGAGAAGGCTGTATGAGGGTGTTGTGGTACCGACTGCATTATATGGGTCTGAAACATGGAATATGGGTGTAGCAGAGAGGAAAAGTTTGAATGTAATGGAGATGAGATGTCTGAGGAGTATGTGTGGAGTGACGCGTATGGATCGGGTGCGAAATGATGAAGTGCGAAGGAGAACTGGAGTTGTTCGGGAGATGGCTGGTAGAGTTGAGCAGAGGGTGTTGCAATGGTTTGGGCATATGGAGAGAATGGATAATGAGCGATTGGTGAAAAAGATAACTAGATCTGATGTGAGAGGTGTAAGGCTGAGAGGAAGACCACGAATAGGATGGATGGACAGTGTGAAGAGAGCGCTGGATGCGAGAGGGATGTCTGTTGAGCAAGGAAGAGTGGCTGTGCGTGACAGAAATAAATGGAGAGAAATTGTGAATGAATAAGTGATGACGCAGCCCTGAGGGGATATTCTCCCGCATTTGGTCTGATCAGCTAGTCAGGTCAGGTGCGGGTAAGGGAATGGGTCTGTTATGATGTGGCAGAGGTAAACCAGTTCTGCTGTCGGGCCCTGCTGCGGATGTCACTGAGTGCTTTGCGCAGTTGACCCTTGTGCGGTGTGGTGCGGTGAGGATCTGTCCGTTCTCCCCTTTGGGGCTAAGATGCGAATGAATGTGTTTGAATGGATGAGTAAATGGAGAGTGAGTCGTCCTGTCTCGGCTACCTCCCTTTCCTTGGGGGAAGCAGCCTAGGTATATAGATAGATAGATAGATGACCAAACCACCTTAACCTCCCAAACTGCATCACCTCTCTGATATTTCTGCTGTCAATACTCTTTTGCAGCAAACTATGTACTGTTCTGTCACTCACCAAGCCCCTACTCAACTATCTCAATACTCTCTCTTCTGTGTTCCAATCTCTATGTAGATTATCCTCTTCTCTTCCAGGCCACATCTCACCACTAATCAAAATAACACTAAAAAAAAAATAGCCCTTACATAACTGGGCAAAGGAACAGTTCCATAAACTTTTACCATCCACTTTTCAATCCAAGTTATCAAAAAGATCATGCCCCTACTCCTCCCACAGTCAGCATGTCTCCCTGGTAACAAAACCTTCCATACACTTTATATGACTGTCTCTGCAACCAAAGTTTTCTAGTCTATCTTTCACAGTTCAATACAGTACTCCTACATACAGTATGACACAAGAAAAATTTCTCACATCTTGCAATCTACCTCTAACACTGCTGCATCTTTTGTGAACCCATCTATTACAAGCTCCGAACAGGATGAAATTCACAGTCTCCCATTTTACACACAGCATATAGCCATAGAGCATACAGTACTTCCATGACATACGGTAACCTTTATATCTACCAATAATGACTTTTGTTTTACTGATTCATTTCCTCTGCTTCCAATTTGCTCCTCCACTTTCCAAATATCTCTCACCTCCTCCATGCACTTAACACAGTTGAAAAGCCCATGGTGATGACTCTAAAGTAAAATTGTACCAAATATGTTTCTCAAGAACAGAATATAGTACTGTACCGGTACCAGTATTATTACTAAAGAGAATGAAAAACAAGTTTTGTTACTTCCTTTTCTCCATGGAGGTTCAACCTAAACTGATTGAAATCATATGGTGGCAACATGTTACAACAGTGAAATAAGACACTGTTAGACTGGAGAAGCTAGTTGCCATTGCTTGCAGCCCCTAAAACACAAGGCCTATAATAACCCTCGACTTTGGGTGGTTAATATTGGTGAGCAACAATGTCTGACAATGGCCTAATACAACAGATATACAGTAATAAGTCTTCCCTTGTCATTTAAAGGGGAGATTTAGATAGTTTCTTATTCCTCAGACTTGTTTCCTAGTGATAAAACTGCAAGGCATCAGACAGAGGAAAACAGATATAGTGTCCTGTGGTTTATGTGTTTAGTCAGAACTGCCGGAAGAATGAAAATCTATATATCTATCTATAGCCGGACACCACAATCCCACAAGGGGTGGCCATTTGCCTTCCAGTTAGTTGTTTTATGGTGAGGGGCACTACCCCTCTGCTACCTGTTAACACGTAAGGAACAAATATGGGTTGGTTATACGGTTACCACAAATGTTGTAAATGAATTCCTGGTTAACAGGAAACCATTAACCCTGTCACTCAATGTAAAGCCAGCTGAAAAGGAAAGAAATGCAATGAAAAGTGACAGGAAAATTTGGGAGAAATAGGAAGAGAGGACGGCAGACACAGAAAAGGAATGATAAAGGAGATGGAAGAAGTAAGCAGCACTACATCAAGTGGATGATGGTTGCCACCATGTACCACATATCGTAATATAATAATGATGATAATAAAAATAATAATAATAATAATAATAATAATAATAATAATAATACAGAAATAATAATAATAATAATAACAGGAATTACAGTAAACTTTCAATAGTGGTCCAAAAAAGGCTCTCTTAAAAGTCATTCAAAATAGTGCTATGTTTGGCCTACCTGGTACAGTACTGTAGCTACGATATTTAACATTTAACTGAAGTACTGCATACAGTGCATTAGGCTACGTTAGATTAGATTAACTACAACTCTACGTTTCACAGCTCACTGACATTCGTTTTAACAACCTTTCATTTCCAACTAAGAACAATTTTTCTGTTGTTTTCACTGTCAATACAAAAATGCCCACAAACTGAGTAAATTTTTGGAATGACATCAAACAAATGGCAACTGAGTTTATGCACTAATTTAAAGCAATTTCTCTCTTATGTAAATCATCAAAAATTATTCTTTTAGCACCTGTAACATGGGGTGGGGAGGAATGGTTCAGCTATTAGCTCCAACAATTATTATATCTATGTTAAAATGAACTAACCTAAACTAGTCTGACACAAATTAATCAAATCAAACTTAATTTAATGCACACGCAAAACTGAAGGAGCTAGGAAATGACCACTTGTGAGTTTTGAACTAAAGGAAGATCAAAATATTGATACTGATAATTTCCATAGTATTAGCAAAAACTGTCCATTAACAGCTCTGATATAACATTATGTACTTGATAAGCAATGCTAAGCTTAGATTTAGATGTAAATAAGGAAAATAATAAGCAATTTTTCAAAAACTGGAAAGATGGAATGACTTAATTATTGTACTTTCCTAAATTACATCAAAACTGATGCATACTATTGTTCAGCAAGCATTTGATATTATGCTGAAATGATTTTCACATGGTATTTTTCTATTTTAAATGCAATCTGTGCCACTGCTGTGAAGATTATCATTGCCAATACTTTGAACTTCCTTCTAACCCAAAACTTGCAAATGGTCAACTGAACACTCCTCCCTCCCACTCCTTTTTTACAGAGTATTAAAGAATTTCTGTCAAATGTTTATCGAAGGGAAACTTTTTAGAACTGCACAGAATATGTGGGGGACATATTCTATGCAGAGTGTGACCTCAGGGGTTAGGGACTGAACAGGAAGGCTGCCAGAGATCAAGCAGCATGGAGAGCTGCCATTAGGTGACCAAGGCTGACACATGCAAGCATGTCTGATCCTCTACAAACAATACAATATGATCCATTAGTAGGGTGTAATTCTGAAATACCAAACAGTGACCAGGAAAAATGTGGACTGAAACTAAAATAATAAAGCCCAAACAACCAACCAGTGCTAAGAGGGGGACCAGGTATTCAAGCTCTCACTGCATGTTGCACAGGGGTCGGTGAACATGGGTAAATTACCCCAAATGGGGTAAATCTAAAAATCTGGGAGGTAATGCATGTGGCATGAGAGGTAATGCATGCAGTATGTTACTGATTTTTCACATGAATGATGTAAGTTTTAGTGAACAAGATGTAAAATCATGTATAATGTATTATGATATTTGTTGCTTAGTTCCCATACTATTGACGTGTGTACAGACTTTTCTTGTTGTTGTTGTTCTCCGTAATTTTTTGTCGGGGGGGTAATTTCATTGTACTCAAATAAATCTGGGGGCAATACCCTACAAAATTCCCAAACCTTGGTAAGGCACATATGTTATATCCTGACAAAAGTTCCCTGAGATTCTGCAGAATGTCTAGGGAAATATTAAGTAGAAGCCACAACTGAAATTCCAGCAGACTGAGGTGTTTTCTGTTTATATCTCATTATTTGCTGACACTTCTCATTTATGACACTTCTGCCATGGATTAACTCCTTCCCCCCTTGAGGTCATCAAGCCCCCCTGGAGGTTCATTAATAATCCCAAGGGCCATTTGTGATGGAAATGTCACAGAAGTGTTAGAAAATATTAAGATATAAATAGAAAACATCTCAACTGAATTCCAGTCGTGGCTTCTGCCATACTTATATTATCCCATATTTGTTCGGTTAAATTTTCCTTCACTGCACCCATGACTGTTGGTGCCACCTTCACCCTGCGATAGTTCTCATCCCCAGCGGTGCCAAGGCAGCTGAAGAGGCCTAAATAGCGCTTTCTCCCTAGTGTAAGCTGCTTTCCAAGGTCTGAGCAGCTTTCAAGGTAGCTAAGGGTAAGTTTGGAGAAGCTAATAACACAGGGGGGTCAGTCCCCCTCCCCCAGTAACGACAAGGTTAGGTTAAGTCTGGTTAAAGACAGGTTGGTGAGGGCAGGTTAGGTTTAAATTGGCTAGGTTTTTAATGTATTTTGATTTACTTAGATTTCATTCAGTGTCTAACCAGGCAATGTATTTCAAGTGAATCTGATTTTTTTTTTTTTTTTTCACACTCCTGTGGGGTTAGGAGTCATTGCAACAAAACTAAGTCTCCAAATCAATAATGTTAAAAATCGTTAGTTAAAAAAGGGTAAAATACAAGGTTGCAACAAAGTAGAAAATTTCGTTTGTTCCAAGACCCCTAATCCCACTGGTTCCTTTCCATTCTGATAGGGTGAAGGTTAAGTAAAGTAGGATTAGAGGGTCGATTTGACATAATCTGGGAGACTCATTCCTATCTCATGACATGGGATTATCGATAAAAAAATGCTGTCAAAATTTCTTAAACTGGCTATAGATGTGGCCGAGTTCATCAAATGAAAGCAAAATTACTAGTCTAGCTGCGGTGGATAACCACAGAAATAACGAAAACACTAAGTTACCATCAATACAATACTGTGTGGAGAGAATGGCAGTTCATTCTACTTATCCCAGGACTCGAGAACAATACACAAATTTACCTATTTAATGCCTGCTAGTGTTCTAGCTGGGCGTTCCAGCGTAAAATGGGGGTCAGCAAGGTCGTCCTCCGATGCGCCGTCGATTAAATTGACAGTTCAACCTCTCTCTCTTTGTTTACACTTGGCTGCACTACACAATCCTTCTCCCTATTGTATTACCAACCATGCAGCCAGTGCCGCAGCTATGTGTTCATTAAAAATGCCGATTTATACTTACATAAATAAAGCACAGACGGCGCAAGTTCACACCAATCAAAATTTGTCGAGCCGCACCACTAGCCAGCATCTACCAATATTAACTCGCAAGTGATCAAAGAAAAAAACGCGAAACTTATAGGTTGTTGGCTTGCTCTATAATTTAATCATATTTATCCAAGTTGTATATATTTATTACATTTAATTAAACTTGCAACAGTACGGGTACCATATATCTACTAACTTGCCAAGAAAGATCAGGACACTGGGTGAGCTATATGTGTATCTCACTATCTAGACTATTTCATCACAGATCAGTGCAGCCTATTTGCATTAAAGACTTATAATGTGCCATTTATCTTCCTCTACACGCGCACACACTGCGTTGCCCATCGTCGCTCGCCGCGCTCGCGAGGATTGCTCTTCTTGAAAATTCGTTAGTCTTTTTACAATAAATTTTTGCTAACTGCACACGATTTCATACTACTTACGACTATCTTTCGGATTAATAAATGCGTATCTGTACCTCCTCCAGTAGGAAACTTCTTAAATAAAAGTTGAATAATTGTTTGAAAGTAGCAAGAATAAAATGGACAAGCGCATTCATCGACCGCGCGACCTGCGTCGGACCACGAACGGCAAAAGAAGTTAAAGAAATGGGAGCGGTGAGTGTCATGCTGGCGTAAAATTGGTTTCTTTGTGTTCTAAACAGGAAGGAACTCACAAAATACACCTATGCAACGCTCTAATTGTACAAGGTGAGTACACAAACTCAAAGTAGCAATACTAATAGCTTTGTTGTTGTCCTTATATTCTAGTTACAACTTTGGCATGTTCAGGCTGAGATACATAGACAGCATGAGGAAAAGGGTCAGTCTGGGAAATAGGGCCATAATCTGAGGGTCTGAAGGGACCTTTACTCCAAGTGTATTGGGGAGTCCGCTGCACAGTCTACAGTATACACCAACGAAGGAGGGGGGGGGGAGCTGGGAGGTGAGTGTCTGTACTGCAGGATGTTGTTACAGTGTATGTGGCAAGTAGGAGGCCAAAAGGGAGAGATTTCGATCCTGTGGTTCCGAAAGAGGGGAACCAGATATCTAATTCTTCCTAAAGGCATGGGGGACAGACGTTAATGTACAGTATATTGTTCCCAAAGTGGGTATGCAGGGAGGTTAGAAGGGACCTGGGAAAGTCAGGACAGCAAGGTTACACAGTTGTGCCTCCAGGATCTCTTTTCCTGTTGTAGAAGGGAGAGGACTGAGGGAGTGTCGGGGGGGAACCACAGGGAGGGTGGTCACTCCGGGGATTGTAGTGTCTCGCAGTTGTCGATCCAGGCTAGGGGGACGTCATGGCTTCTCCAGAGCTGAACTGCGTCAAGTCGGTCAGTTTCAAGGCAGGATGTCAGAGCTTCTCCAGCACTGAGCAGCGGCAAGCCAGTCAATTATCAAGGTTTCTCTGGCACTGAACCGTGTCGAGCCAGTTCAGTAGGGGTATCACGTTGAGCCAATACTATCAGTTTGCGTCAAGCCAAATCAGAGTCAGAGGAGCATCAAGCCTTCTCTTCCCTACTGCATCGAGCCAGTACTAGACTGGAGAGCTCTGGCTGTTTGCAGTACCTTACTTGGGGCTCGGGCTGCAAAGGCGGGTGGGCTGTGGCTTCAAGCAAGAAGGGCAGCTAGGGGTGACATTGGCATGCTTTCTGTGCCCCTCTTGCTTGGGAGCTCATATGGTCGCTATCCTAGCAGTGGGGCGGGGCTGCCTCTCATTTGCCTGGCAAGGGTTTTCTTTGGCAGTAGCTGGGATGGGGACTACGGTAGGTGGCCTTTCCCGGGCATTTCAGTGAGCAAAGGATTGGGCAGGATGGGCTAAATTTGGTGGGTGGTGGAGCAAGGCTTGGAAAGTATATCCCGTGAAATCAGTCACTGTAGGATCAGTAATTTAAGTGCAGTGAAGATTTATTTCTTAATGTCCCCCAATGATGGAAATTTCAGGGGTAAATAAATGGATGTTGGAGACAAAGAAATGAGGGTTGAGCTGGAACTCTGGGGACAGGGTAGGGTAAGGTACATTGAAAAATGGGCATTGTAGGATTAATGGTTCGAGTACAGTGAAGGTTTATTTTAAAGTTTTCTCCAGTAAGATCAACAATCCCAAGATGCTTTTTATCTTTCTATCTATACTCAGATGCCATAATCCCGTAAGGGGTGGCTGTTTGTCTTTGAGTTAGTTGTTTTATGGAAAGCGACACTAACCCACCACAAACCCTCTTGCTGAGACAGGGAACACATATGAGTTGGTTTATGTGCATACCACTTGGTATTGTAAATGGTTTCCTGGCTTACAGGAAACCATTAGGCTTGTCGCTTAATGTAAAGCCACGCGAAAAGGAAAGAAGAGTAATCAAGAGTAACAGGAAAGATGGGAGAAATAGGAAGGGAGGAGGGCAGACACAGAAAAAGAACGATAAAGGTGAAGGAAAAAGTACGCAGCACTACATCAAGTGAGTGGATGATGGTCACCAATATAGCCTACTGTATAGGAAAGAAAAGGGGACTGTCCTTTGTTTTTGTGACAGTCCCTAGGGAGATGGTGAAGTGGGCAGTGAAAGAGCTTGGGATGAAGGAGTGACTGGTGAGAGTGGTTATGGTTATGTACTGTATATGGGTGCCTGCTCTTAGGTGAGAGTCAACGGATATTTCAATGATGAGTTTTCCGTGAATGTTGGCATGCATCATGGGTTAGTCTTGAGCCCCTTATTGCTTGTCATGGTGCTTGAAGCTCTCTCATGTGGCTTTAGAAATGGACTGCCACGTGAGATGTTGTATGCTGATGACTTGGTGTTGATTGCAGAGAATGAAAAGGAGGCAGAGGAAAGATCTGGGAAGTAGAGAGACGGAATGGGGAACAAAGGCCTGAGTGTAAACGCAGATAAGACAAAAGTAATGGTATCTAGGGTTGGTGGTGGTACTGTCAGAGCAGATGGAAAGTGGCCATGTGCAATTTGCTACAAGGGTATGGGTAGTAACTCCATCTAGTCTAGTGTTTGTGATAAGTGGGTGCATAAGAGATGCGGTGGTATTAGAGGCAGACTGCAAAGTAGTGCTGATTTCAGGTGTGCTGTGTCTGGGAGAGCATGTGGAGAGTGTCAAGCATAAAGGGATTGATCTTACTGGGGAGTCTCTCAAGTGTGAGGAGGAGTATAGTTATTTGGGGGACATGCTGTGTGCTGGAGATGGGACTGGAGCTAGCTGTGTGGCTAGGGTAGGGAATGACTGGAAGAAGTAAAGGGAGCTGTTGCCTCTCCTGACATTGAGAGGGCTCACGCTCCATGCTAAGGGATCTTTGTGTGTGGCATGTGTTAGGAATGTAATGCTGTATGGTAGTGAGACCTGGGAAGTCATCTATCTATCAATCTAAATACCTAGACTGCTTCCCCCAAGGAAAGGGAGGTAGCCGAGACAGGACGACTCACTCTCCATTTACTCATCCATTCAAACACATTCATTCGCATCTTAGCCCCAAAGGGGAGAACGGACAGATCCTCACCGCACCACACCGCACAAGGGTTAACTGCGCAATGCAATCAGTGACATCCGCAGCAGGGCCCGACAGCAGAACTGGTTTACCCCTGCCACATCATAACAGACCCATCCCCTTACCCACACCTGACCTGACTAGCTGATCAGACCAAATGCGGGAGAATATCCCCTCAGGGCTGCGTCATCATTTGTTCATTCACAATTTCTCTCCATTTATTTCTGTCACGCACAGCCACTCTTCCTTGCTCAACAGACATCCCTCTCGCATCCAGCGCTCTCTTCACACTGTCCATCCATCCTATTCGTGGTCTTCCTCTCAGCCTTACACCTCTCACATCAGATCTAGTTATCTTTTTCACCAATCGCTCATTATGGAAGAGGATATTCATGGGCTCAGACATACAGAAATGACAATGATTAGATGGATGTGTGGTGCATTCTTGAAAGCAAGGCTTGGGGGCTGAGATTATGAATGAAGAGTTGAGAGGAAGGATGGGACTGGAATGTATTGGTGTTGTGGTAAGGAGGGGTAGATTGAGATGGTTTGGGCATGTTGAGAGAACAGAGAATGAGAGTTGGGTGCAGAGGGTGGGAAGTGTAAACGTCAGGGGCAGGATCGCAAGAGGCAAACTGATGAACTGGGATGAAGTCACTGAGTGTGACCTCAGGGATAAGGGACTCAATAGAGCAGCTACCAGAGACTGAGCAGAGTGGAGAGCCGCCATTAAGTGACCAAGGCTGATACATGCAAGCATGTTGGAGCCTTTATAAATGATACGAGATAACTTCTGACAGACTCTTCTCTAGTCCGAAGTCTGTCGGAAAAACCTGATGGCATCAAACACAGATAAAACTATCTCATCTAGTTTTCTTTTTTTTAATATAAAAGATTTTCCCCCTTTTGCATGGTATCATAGCTGATGAGAGGCACCACTGGAACCATTGGAATCCCACTGGGTAACTTCTATCTTGAATCCAATTCCTCACAGGAAAGATGGAACCACTCACTGCAGTAGGCAAATTCAGTGCTTGCACTGCCATGCCCCAAAGATTTTATAGAGGGTACTGGGGGCCCTTAGTTAGTGCTGATTAGTCAACAAAATGGTGCACAATAAAAAAGAGGAAAATCGAAATGTTCCCCCGAGCTAGACCTTTTTAGATCATATAGCCCTGCTAGGTGACAGGAGGGCACTATCCCTCCTGGCATGGCAGCTACCAGGCATGGCTCAAACTCATGACCCCCCGGTCCTGAGTCCGACGCTCTACCATTGAGCTATCCTGCCCCCCCCAAAAAAACAGAGGAAACACTAAGTAAACATACATACATTCATACATCATCTAATCCTGTTTTGCCCCATGAGGAGTGTAGGAGCCTGGGGCTAGGCAAGTTGGTCCTGACATTTAAAATGAGAGTGACCAGCTTCACTCATCCTTGAGTGGCATTACATGAGCAATAAACTCCAAGCACTCCTTGGACATAAAGCTACACAGGCCTAACCCAGCTGGAGTGCCTTGATAATGATTAATTTTTTATTCATTTGTTTTTCTTTCCTCTGTTATTAAAAAAAAAAAAAAAAAAAAAAAAAAAAAAAAAAAATCACCAACCCACCAGGCACCATAGTCTGGTTATATGATCACCACCCAGCATAGTAAATGGTTTCCTGGTGTATAGGAAACCATTTGGCTTTTCACTCATTGTACAGTGAATGAAGAGGAAAGAAAGACAGAAGAGGAAGGAAGGAAAGAAGGAAGAGAGGAAAGGACAGTCACCTGAGAACAGCACTACATAGAGTGAGTGGATGGTGAGCATCCCCACCTACCACAAAGCGCTATGTAAAACAGGATGGTAATTAACCAATGCTACCTGGGATGGATCCAGGTAGTGCTGCCCCAAACAGGAAAAATAATACCTGGAAAAAAAAAAAAGGGGGGGGGGGGGAATGTGTGGGAGGCCATCATAAGCAGATGGGGTGCAACCTGAATACCTTCCTTGGATGGTAGCCTAACCAAGGTGTTGCAGTATGGTAAACAAATGGCGTGAAAAATTTTGCCTCTTTTGAATTGTCAAAGGCAGCAGCAATTGTGCCACTCAAGAATAGCTCCCACTGCTTACAATACTGCCACTGTGTTTTGCAAAGTGGCAGCATAACAGCTGTGATGTAAAGGAATATTCAGTATTCATCATTTACGTCACTAAGAATCCTTAATATCAGTGGTCTGTTCTAGAGATACTGAACCTCAAAATATAGGAAATTAACATAAAAACAAACAAACAAATCTTATTTGACAGTTGTTTTAATTTACATCAATTAATTAGGCGATTTGTTTGTGGCCACCCCAAACGGGATTGAGGCGTCTGGCAATAGATAGAAAAAGAATTAGTTAGTCATGTGATACTATTTAAAAGTATCCTTGTACTGGAGGCTGGCCATGGTAGAACTATTTTCTATGGAATGGAAGCCAAACCAAGTGCCAAAACTAGCTAATTACGGTACTTCCCACCAGTTATTAGAAAATGTTGGGAGAAAAGAAATCTGAGGTGTAATTTTGTAACAATGTAACAGTCTCAACTTGGACTCTGTTTGCTTGTGGCTGAATGTTTCCTGCCCTGAAGTGAAGATTGTATGGCTAGTTAACTAGCTGGTAGTTACACTACACTCCCAGGGTAGTAACTCCCATGGTTGATGGTGGCCACCCATTTACTACCTATATATTTTGTATCTACAGTATCCATCAGCCAATCCTGTGTTGCCCCAGGAGAAGCGCAGAAGCCTAGGGCTAGGCAAGTTGGTCCTGACATTTAAAATGAGAGTGACCAGCCTCATTCCTGAGTGGCATTATGTGAGCAATAAACCCCAACAACCCCCTGGATATAAACCTGCCCAACCTGTTTTACAATAAAGTACAATGTTATAGGTACATTAGTAGTTACAAATATCTCCAAATATAGTGGAAACCACCACTGCACCCGACATAAGTATACTGTATGCCTTACTGTCTAAAAACTACCTCCAATATCTTCAATAAAACCAAGAGTGAAACTAAGAGCTAAATTTAACAAAAATGAACTTAAAAGCTAAATCTTCATAATCTACTAAAAGGCTTAGATCAAATCTAGAGCACTTGTCCATCCAAGGCATACATTTTTGCTGAATACACAAAACTGATAAAGCTGTAACGGTTGATTCCTTAACTTTAATCTTGGATCCTCATGTCAGTCAAACAGTTTAATGATGTACCACCTTATCAATTCAAATCAACAAAATAAACTTAACCTGATACGGTAGGTTCAAAAGAAAATGGCATGGTCAAACATAATCTATAGACTTTTTTTTTTTTCTTTTATTCCTGCCACCTCCAGAAGATTTTATACAGTTTACGATACACCTTTCAAACCAGAATGGTTAGATAAAACAATTATAAACCTTTCAATGCAAGAGGCCATATCTAAGTTGAGTAGAATCATCTGGTAGCAGCAAGAATAAAAAAAGGACATCAACCAGTTTCAAAGGGTTAGATTTCCATGACAAAAGAACAAAAGGAATAAGCAGATCAGTTGGCACAGTTCCACCACCCTTAAGCAATGAGTTACCTCCATCATCGTAAGTCATGTCATCTTCCGTCCTTCCTTCTTCATTTTTTCAAATCAGTACAGCATCTCATCACCACCACTCATATCTCAACTGCTTTGGAGGCTTTTGCCTCTCGCAAGGCACTCAATTCCTTCTTCAAGCAAGCTTCCTTAACTGCCAGTTCTTGATTAAGTGTACGTTGGGCATCTAGACACGTACGTATTTCTTCACTGGAAAGATAAAACAAAAGATTCAACAGCATCTATATTCATGAACATTTTCCCACCCAATGATGTAGTTAAATTACAGAATCACTCTTATGGGAACTTTTGCTGGCAAAAAGGAAGACTTTTCGTGATAATTACTAAGACTAAGGATGAGATGGAAAGATGGGGCTGAATGGAATATGGGGGGGGGGGGGGCAAACAAATGGCAAAGGACACCCACTCACACACACACAGAAAGAACTAATAATAATAATAAAAATAAAAATAATAATAGTAATAATAATTCATCCAATCCAATCCTACGGTGCCCCATGAAGAGCGTACGAGCCAGGGGCTAGGCAGTTGGTCCTGACATTTAAGATGAGAGTGATCAACCTCACTCATCCCTGAGTGGCATTACGTGAGCAATAAACCCCAACCATCCCTTGGATATAAACCTTCACCAGCTCAATCCGATTGGAGCACAATAATTAACCCACTAAACCACAAGGCGCCAAAATTTGGTTATATGGTTACCACCCAGTGTAGTAAATGGTTTCCTGGTGTACAAGAAACCCATTTGGCTTGTCACTCAGTGTAGAGTCACCCATAGGCAGAAGGAAGAGGTAAGAATGAAGAAATGAAAGACAGAAGAGGGAGTGTAGAGTCACCCGTAGGCAGAAGGACGAGGAAAGAATGAAGGAAAGAAAGAAAGAAGAAGATGGAAGGAAAGAAGGATGGAGGAGAGGACAGGGCAGACACCTGAGAGCAGCACTACATTGAGTGGGTGGATGGTGAGTGCCCCCACCTACCACAAGTAATAATAATAATAATAATAATAATAATAATAATAATAGTGATAATAATAATAATAATAATAATGATAATAATAATAATAATAATAATATCTTAAAAGACACCAAAAGCCACTCTCATATCCTGCCTGCACCTGGTGTCACACTACAGTATACACACATAATAAGCAACACAAAAAACACTATTGTGTTTCTACATTATGTACTGTGCTCTGACACAGGACAAATTGGGGTGTGTTTATCATCCTGGCTTAACCAACAAACAAAAGAAATTTATACATAAGCCTTATAAACCTATAATGTTTGTTATAGTTGATTTGTTTTCACCTGGAGGAATTGGGCTACCTCCACAAGTTATTAATTTGTGTCAATGATTTTTAATAAGTCATAGTTATGAGGGAGGAAGGCCTCTCCTATGTTACTATTGCAGTCATACTGACCAAACATTGACTACCTTGGCCATCAACTGAACTAAAAAATGCTAGGGATCTTCCACAGGTTAGAGCAAATGCATTATAGTAGAGGACTGCCTGTAATCCAGAAATATAAGCTACTGAACTTTCACTGCTAGACTGCAACACAACCTGCAATGGCACTGTACCAAGTACCCATACTAAACTTTACTGTTTTTTACTTTAGCTTGGTCTAAAACTGTCATCTCTCCATCCTGAAAGGTCAGTTGTAACAAGAGAATAACATCACATCTTTATTAAATGAGTCATAACAATAGATTAACAACAAAATATGATTCTGGTGACAAAGAAATGCTACAGAAAGGCAGCAGAGACACAATACAGTACTATCTTTGTCAGTCACTGAGCCAAGTGAAATAAGCAGCAAAATAAATAACCTGGGTCAAGTTAGGCAAAAGAACTCTAGTATACTGTATGTACTTACATGAGGTTCTTGATGGGTGTGAGAGGTAGAGGCTCACTTTTCGGGTTTGTCAGGGATTCAATCTCAGCTTTCAGTACATCCACCTCCTCCTGGGCCACTGCCACCTCCTCACTTGTCACCTCATTGCCATCCCCCTAGTTAGGTTAGGTTAGGTTTTTCAGGTCAGGTCAGGTTAGTTCTGGTATGTAAGTAATAAATGCTACAGTGTTCTCGAGTAGTTTAGATATCTGCACCCCCTGACTCAGTGTACACATTTCATGTACCATTTATAAATATATTTTTTTTGTGCAACACCACTGATTCATCTGGATATGCTGTTCACAAATGTACCTCCATGAAATGAAATTCTGATAGGTTATCTTCCTGAACATCTAGATGTATTATTGTATAACATTTACCTCCACCAGGGAGGTTACCTATGTTTTTGCCGGCATTGGTTTGTTTGTCCACTTGTATGTTAGTAGGATCAGGGTACTCAAAAAGTTAGGAATGGATTTTGCTGAAATTTTTTGGAGAGGTACGGTATATGGCTCAAGGAACGTATCCATTAGATTTTGGAGGTGATCCTCTTCATCATCCGGATCCAGGAATTTTTTGTGTGTTTGTCCACAAGATATCTCCAAAAGTCCTCAATGAATTTCAACTAATTTTTTGGAAGGGAGGGCCACGGGCCAAGAAAGAAATGAATGATTAAATTTTGGGGTGGATCTGGATCCTGCAATGGCATTGGCAAAAGTAGCTATGTGCTCTCTGACTGCTTTCTAGTTTATTCTGGCAAACTACCAGTACGCATTTTTTAAAACACCTTCAGGATTCAAGAACTGCAATGTACACTGACCTCTTCACCCACAGATGCCTTTACAATATTTCATTTCATTCAAATTAACATCATACAATTTCAGTCCCTTGAATCAAGCAACAATCTTTTTTTCTAGCTACCTTCAGATATTTTAATCATCATCATCATCATCTGGATCTCAAGATGACAATTAATAGCAATATAAAACTGGCCACTGACCTCTCTGTTAAGCTGGAGACTTTGGAACTTCATTGCCATATCGTGGGAGCTGGATTCAAAGACATTCCTGAAGAGAGAGAGAGAAAAAAAAAAACACCATACAAGAGAGTGATACATCTACTATCAAGCGCTGTGCTAAAACTTTGTCTACCTATTGCCACAGTATGCAAAATTTGCTGACAATTGTTTGAGATGCTTGACAAAATCCTGTTTTTGATGGGGAACACACTGTCTAGCAGAATAGGCTGGGTGGGTTGTCCTAAAGAATTACTGGCTGAAATCATCCAGCAGGAGCCAGGCAGGCTCCAAGGGAGATGTTGACTACAAACATGATCATTTGGTCACAACACAGGATTTCTGGAGTTGTCTTAATGTACTGCATACCCCTAGGTAATGTGAGGGTGAAAAGAGGGTTTGCTTGCTAACACTACTAGGTGGGAGCAACATTTCCTTTGGTAGGTTGTCTGGGATTACAGATGTGTCACTGATGTATGAGTGACAGGTAATGCAGTCTATTTTGGATGGTGACTGTTTGATGCATGGCTGGTGAGTCAAAGAAGACCAACAAATATCAGCAGAAAACATTATATTTTGATGGTCAGGGGATCATAGTACAATTTCATGTTAATCAGTTACTGCCCCTTTCACTGTTCTCAAAAACCTGCCAACAGTTATAAAGACCTGATTTAGGGCTGCTAATGAGTCAAGGGTGCAGGCATTCCATCGGTAAAATGAAGTATAGAGGAAAGATCTGGGAGACCCCGTGAAAGATGGCAGGCAGGTCAGCTCATACAGTACTTCCACAATCAAGTAAGGGAGTGAAACCTGGGTACTGAGTTGTAGAACTTACCAGCTTACTTGATACAGAAATTACGTTTTTTCAGAACAGCATCAGGAATAAGCAGGATAAGTAGTATACATAAAAGGGAAATTTGGGGGCATTCTGAATGCAAGAATGCACTAGAGAAATATTCAATGAATGATGTCCTCAAGAGAGACTAAAAACGAGGCTAAGGGTAATAATCAAGGAAGAAAACCACATGTAACATGGATGTGGAACAGTAACCTGATGAGACAGGCATGAGAAAGAGAAGTAAGTGAGAATGATGGAGGTGCGCAAGGGCAAAGCAGCCTAGGTGCAGTACTGTCACAGCTATTTCTTGACGGACAGTTCCCAGGTGAGAGCAAAACAATGCCATCATGTCATTTATTAATCTCTGAATTTTAGTGGGTGTATGACCACGTTCATGCATGGCTCCTATTTTAGCCCGTGGATTGCGCACTTACCTTTTTTTATCCCACCCAGTGGTGTGCATTTTTTTTTTTTTTTTTTTTTTTAATTATAAACTTGAAGATAAACATCCAGGGCATCATCTGGTGAAAAGAAAATAATCTCTCTATCTCTGTCTTTGCATAGGTCCATGTGTAAGTTTATGTAGAGGAGTAGTGAAAAAAGAAAAAAAAAAAAAATTTTGTGCTTATTACAAACTTGAAGATAAACAACCTGGGCACCATCTGGTGAAAAGAAAAAAATCTTTCTCTCTCTCCGTATTTGCGTAGCGCCATGAGTAAGTTTGCATAGGGGTGGAGCAGTTAACGGTGATGCACGGCCAGCACAGACTGATCTGTGGCTCGCAACGCGACGATACCCAGCCTGAGCTGTGGCTCGCAATCCACGGGTTAAAGGGTCCTCAGAGGAAGACAGGGCATATGCCTACATCAGCACATGCAAAGGTCATTTTGACCACCATCAGGCTACAAGGTGGGCTGGTGAACCTCAATAATCACCCTCCTGCATCCGAGGCACAGAGTGATATATCTTATCCTCAAAATGGTTTAAAGACACCAATGGAGAATTCTCCAAGATCAAGAGACACACAGTGACTGGCTCATGATCACAAGGCTAGAGAGGCCCTACAACCACTCTCATGTGTCAGCAGATACAATGGCAGTCTTGTAAACCTGAACAGAGGGGCGGAACAACTCGGCAACCCCAATGAGCGCAACAGCAGAGTAAAACATCCTGACACCGTTCCACTGTGATGGGAAGTAACCAGTGTTTAGTTATAAAGATTAGTTTGGTAATTCTTTGCACAGAGACCCACCATCTGATTTATTTTTATTCAGGGACAATTTGAACTCTTCTCAGGAACATTCCTCATTATATAGGCAGTTCTCATTACAATGATGAGATGCGTTTGGGAAAACCCATCAATGAGCCAGGGTATCGTTAAAAGGGGACGTTATAACAGAAAGTATAGGGATGCATTTGAGAGCCTTGTGATCTCCCCCCACTCAAGTTCAAAACCTACCCAAATAAGTCCAAAAACAAGTTTCTAGCTCATCTAAACCCCCAAACAGCTTTAAAACACTCTAAACTAAAAGCAGTTTATAACTCACCTAAGCCCAAAAATAAAATTTGAAAATCATCAAAAAGTCTGGAAAAAATCAAACTTAGTAAACTATACCTAAAAATGACGGTGTTCACCCCACCCATGACTAAAACGCATTAATCTAAGTTTAAAAACTGTTTATATGCCAACCTAAACACAAAATTTAAGTCTAAACTATCATCAAAATCATGTAATATAAATCTATCTATCTATCTATTGCCAGACGCCTCAATCCCGTTTGGGGTGGCCACAAACAAATCGCCTCCAAGTCGTCCTGTCCCCCGCCATTTCACCACCCTGCTCCCAACTCACACCCCCCTCTCTCATATACCTCTCCACCCCATCCCTCCATCTCATCCTCGGTCTCCCCCTCCCTCTTCCACCCTCCACCTCACTCACATACACTCTCTTCGTCAGTCTTTCACCCTCCATCCTCTCCACATGGCCAAACCACCTCAGTGTGTTCCTCACAACGCTCCCTATCACATCCACATCAACACCACAACGCTCCTTTATATCCTCATTCGTCAGCCTGTCTCTCCACGTGACTCCACAAGCTCCTCTTAAATAACTCATTTCCACTGCTCTCACTCTTGACTTGTGTCCTTCCAACAACGTCCAAGCTTCACTTCCGTACGTTAGAGTTGGTATCACAATACTGTCATGTAGTAACTTTTACTTCCATGCTCACTTCCCTGTTTCTTATCACTGCTTTCAAGGAACCAGCAACCTTTCTTCCCTGCTGTACCCTTTCAAGCACTTCACCCTCCAAACCTCCATCCTTACTCATCACACTACCCAAATACTTAAACGTACTCACATTTTCCAATTCCTCACCATCCAACCTCGCTATACATTCACTGACTTCACCTCTCTCAAAGACCATCACTTTACTCTTCCCTACATTCACCTTTAGGTTCCGTTTCTTACACACTCTCTCAAACTCATCCACCAAGCCTTGCAGCTCCCCTTCATCTTCACTCAACAACACAGTATCATCTGCAAACAACAGTACAGGGAGTTTCCAAACACTATCCTCTCTCACCAGGGCCACTCCAACATCCACTACCCTACCTTGTACCTCTTTTATTACCCCATCCATGTACAGATTGAACAACCATGGAGACATGACACATCCCTGTTTCAAACCAACTTTCAAAGAGAAAAATTCACTTAGTTCACCATCCACACGCACTGCAGCCTTAGCACCATCATACATACTCTTCACAGCATTCAACAACTTCCCATCTACTCCATATATTCTTAACACTTTCCACAATCCTTGTCTATCCACCCTGTCATATGCTTTCTCCAAATCCATGAAAGCCGCATACAACTTCTTTCCCTTCTCTAGAAACTTTTCCACTAAAGATCTAAGAATGAATATCTGATCTACACAACCTCTTCCCTTCCTAAAGCCTCCCTGTTCTTCTCCAACTAATTTCTCTGTTCTTTCTCTAACTCTGTCTATAAGTATCCTACCATACACTTTTCCTATTATACTAAGAAGACAAATGCCCCTATGATTACCACACACTTCTTTTTCCCCTTTTCCTTTGTACAAGGGAATAATTATACCTGACTTCCAATCCTCCGGGACTCTACCTTCCTCCCAGGCCAATCTGCACATCTTCCACATCCATTCTACTACTATCTCTCCCCCATGCTTCAGCATCTCACCACACACTCCATCAATTCCTGGGGCTTTCCCCGATTTAACTTTCTTCATTGCTTCCACAACCTCTATCCTACTGATTTCTACCTGTCTTCTCACCTCCCTCCTTCTCCCAGCCATTCCCCAGCCACTTATACTCGCATTACTTCCATCCTCTACGTTCAACAATTCCTTAAAGTGTTCTCTCCATCTGCTCACTTTTTCTCCCTTCTCCACTAGTAATCTACCATGTTTATCTTTCACTCCCCTGCTAACTTCACTTCCACCCTGTCTTACTCTTTTCACTTCTCTCCAGAACATTTTCTTACAGTCCCTCCACTTTACACTCAAATTCCTTCCAAATTCCTGATCCACTCTCTTCTTACTCTCTCTTACTAATCTTTTCACCTCTCTCTTCCTTTCCACATATAACTCTCTCTTCTGCCTCTCAACTTCTTCCACGCCCCTATTTCTCATCCATTCATTGTATGCTTTCTTCTTTTGTGCCACAGCCTGTTTCACCTCTTCAGTCCACCACGCTGTTCCTTGCACCCCCCTCCGTCTTCTCTTCCTTCCACACACCACATCACATGCTGCACATATTTCTTCTGTAAATATCTTACACACACCTTCCACGTCTCCCATCTGCTCCAATTCATATTTGCCCAATCGTTCCTCCACTTCTCTCTTATACTCTGCCTTTTTCTCATCCTCTTGTAACCTTTCCACTCTCCTTGCAACTACTCCTTCCTCTCGTCTTTCCCTTCTTCTATTCCTCCATCTTACTTGCATCCTAATTCTGGCCACCACCAGTATTGTATTGAAAACAAGCCTTTATTAAGTTGACAATACAGTGTCTTCAATACAGTGTTTATATTAAATTCTGTCAGTGTGTTGCCCTCTCACATCATCAAAATTGGTTCAAGAAAGCCCATCGGATAACCGGAGACTGGCCATCGATAGGCGGGGAAGGGAGTTAATTTTTTTTACATCGTTAAGGAGGGTATCGTATAGCGGAGGATCGCACAGCAGGGTATGACTGTATTTACTCAGTAACATTTTACTGATACCTTTCTTATGTACCATTATGTATAAATTTCTCCAGCAATGCACAAAGTGTTACCTTGTTCTTACAGTAAACCCTGTTACATGATCTATTACTTAAGAAAATACCCAAACATCCATTTTTCCTTTATTTGGAGACTGGAATAACCTTCCACAGGCATTCCACTTGAGTCATCATGGTCATTCCTCCTCGTCACAGCTCACCCTGCATGAATAAGTGATCAAGCATAATGCATAAAGAATACAGTACCAGCATTTATTTGTAGTGAGAACATGAGATCCTAGATGAATGTTGTGGGATGCTAGTAATTCTGGACCATACCACTAGAAAGGGAGTTTTGAAGCCCTGGGGAAGGTTTCACTTGTTTTACAAGCACTATAAAGTCATAGCACCTTTGTCCTCTACCTAGGTAGCACTTAGATGGAATCTCTTGCCACCTTGCACCCGAATGAAACAGGTGGTCAAAGACTTATACCATCCATCATTTAATCCTATGTTGCCCCATGGGAAGTGTAGGAGCACAGGGCTAGGAAAGTTGGTCCTGATATTTAAGATGAAAGTGACCAACCTCACTCATCCCTGAGTGGCATTAAGTGAGCAATAAACCCCAACCACCCATTGGATATAAACCTCCACCAGCTCAATTCAACTGGAGTGCCTTGATTACCAACTAAACCACCAGATGCCAAAATTTGGTTACTGTATATGGTTACCACCCAGAGTAGTAAATGGTTTCCTGGTGTGCAGGAAACCATTTGGCTTGTCACTCAGTGCGGAGTCACCCACAGGCAGAAGGTAGGGGAAAGAATGAAGGAAAGACAGACAGAAGAGGGAGTATAAAGTCACCTGCAGGCAGAAGGTAGAGGAAAGAATGAAGGAAAGAAAGACAGAAGAGGAAGAAAGAAAGAGAGGAAAGGGCAGACATACAAAGCAGCACTACACTGAGTGAGTCGATGGTGAGTGCCCCCTCCAACCACAAAAAGACATACTTTCTTCCTAAAAGATGTTTCTAATCACCTAAAAATGGTAATATGGGTTTTTGGCAGTGCATAGATGTGCAATGGGGAAAAAAAATTAATATATAACTTTCAAGAAAAAAATAAGTCAAGCTACTGTATGAAGAGTGGTTGTTCCGACTTACACTTTTTCCACTATCTGCCTACGTAGGTCCTCGCCCTCTGCTCGCACAGCTGCCAGCCTTGCCTCAGCATCCCTCAGCCTGGCATTCAGTTCATCAATCCTCTCAACACCGAGTTTATCCTGATTCTTTAGCTCCTGATCCTTTACTGGGGAAGCAATGGTATACAATATTTTAAAATAATAATATTATCCAGGCATATGGTGAATGGTTGGCGAGCAGAGGTAGGGGAGAAGATGAGAGAGAGAAGAGAGAGGTATATGTGAGCAGGAGAAGGGAGGTTAAGAGACTGGTGAAGGAGAGTAAGAAGAAAGTGGATGAAGAGTTTGGGAGGAATCTGAGTGTGAAATGGAGGGAGAGTAAGAAATTGTTTTGGAAGGAGGTAAAGAAAGTAAGGCAGTGTGAAAGGGGAAATAGTAGGGGAGTGAAAGATAGGAATAATAGATTGTTGGTGGAGAAGAGAGAGAAATTGAGGAGATGGAAGGAGCACTTTGAGGATTTGTTGAATGTAGAGAGTGAGAGCAGTGTGAGTATAAGTGGTTGGGGAATGGCTGGGAGAAGAAGAGATGACAGGAGGGAGGAAGAGATCAGTAGGTCGGAAGTAGAGGAAGCGATGAAGAAGATTAAGCTGGGAAAGGCCCCAGGAATTGATGGAGTGTGTGGTGAAATGCTTAGGTATGGGGGTGAGATTGTTGTGGAGTGGATATGGAAGTTGTGTAGATTGGCTTGGGAAGAGGGAAGGGTTCCAGAGGACTGGAAATCAGGTATAATTGTTCCTCTGTACAAAGGAAAAGGGGAGAGAGAAGTATGTGGTAACCATAGGGGTATTTGCCTTCTTAGTGTGACTGGTAAAATATATGGTAGAATAGTCATTGATAGGGTTAGGCATATGACAGAGGAGCTAGTTGGAGAAGAACAAGGGGGATTTAGGAAGGGAAAAGGGTGTGTAGATCAGATATTTGTTCTAAGATGTTTAGTGGAGAAGTATCTAGAGAAGGGAAGGAAAGTGTATGCTGCCTTCATGGACTTGGAGAAAGCTTATGACAGAATAGATAGGCAAGGTATGTGGAAGGTATTAAGAATATATGGAGTGGAGGGGAAATTGTTGAGTGCTGGGAAGAGTATGTACGAAGGAGCTAGGGTTACGGTGCGAGTGGACGGTAAGCTGAGTGAGTTCTTTGATCTCAATGTGGGACTGAAACAGGGGTGTGTGATGTCTCCATGGCTGTTTAATATATATACGGATGGGGTTGTAAAGGAGATGCAAGGTAGGGCAGTGGATGTGGGAGTGGCCCTAATGAATGAGGGTGAGATTTGGAAGCTTCCGGTGTTGCTGTTTGCTGATGATACAGTATTGTTGAGTGAAGATGAATGGGAGTTGCAAGGTTTGGTGAATGAATTTGGGACAGTGTGTAGGAGGAGGAAGCTGAAAGTTAATGTAAACAAAAGTAAAGTTATGGTGTTTGAGAGGAATGAAGTCACAGAGTGTGCAGTGAGGTTGGATGGTGAGGATATGGAGAATGTGAGTGCATTCAAGTACTTGGGTAGTGTGATGAGTAAGGATGGAACTTTGGGGGATGAAGTATGTGAAAGGGTACAGCAGGGAAGAAAGGTTGTTGGTACACTGAAAGCCGAGATGAGAAATAGGGAGGTGAGTATGGAAGTTAAAAAGTCACTGCATGATGGTATTGTGACCCCTACCCTGACGTATGGAATCGAGGCGTGGACCTTGCAAGAGGGGAACAAGTCAAGAGTGAGAGCAGTGGAAATGAGTTACTTGAGAGGAGCATGTGGAGTGACGTGGAGGGACAGGTTGACGAATGAAGAAGTGAAGAAACGTTGTGGGGTAGATGTGGATGTGGTTGAAAAGATTAGGAGAAATACACTGAGGTGGTTTGGACATGTGGAGAGAATGGAGAATGAAAGACTGACTAAGAGGGTGTATGTAAGTGAGGTGGAGGGAGGGAGAGGGAGGGGTAGACCGAGGATGAGATGGAGGGATGGAGTTGAGAGGTATATGAGGGAGGGGGGAGTGAGCTGAGGGGAGGGTAGTCAATTGGTGGGTGACAGAGTGACTTGGAGGCGTTTTGTCTGCGGCCACCCTTTGCAGGATTAGGGCGTCGGGCTATAGATAGATAGATAGAGAGACAATACTCTTAAGTTGTTAATCAACCCCAGTCTGTCTGACCAGGCAAACTCATCAATCGCAGGCAAGCAACTGCTCCTTCTGGGCCATCTCACTCACTGAACCGATGCTTCCCAGTAGTCGACAGCACTCGTGACACTGAGGCGCAACGAAGCATGGAGAAGAATGTGGTGGTCTGGTCCATGGATAGTCACTGCATTTGTGCCTCTCCACCCACTTAACAGGAGCACCATAGCAGCTCCCATTACTGTAACTGGTTATATGGTTACCTCTCAGCAATGTACACTACAGTAATTGGTTTCCTGGGTTACAGGAAACCATTAAGCTTTGTCACGAAGTGTAAGGCCACCTGAAGTGGAAAGAAAAATAATAAAATGGCAAGCGAAAGTAATGGGAAATGCTGAAAAAAAGAAGGGCAAACAAAGAAACAGAATGATAAAGGTGAAAAAAGAAGTAGGAAGCACTACAACAAGTGAGTGGATGATGGTCACCAACACCTACTACCACTGCACAATAAACTCATTACGCTGTAACTCCATGGACTGGGAGGTACAGTAGGATAAAAAGTGTAAGTGAAACAATAAGTGACCATTGACAACAAGTACTAGGTCCAGGACATGGTGTACTTTTGCTAGCTAGAAGGTACCATTTGCTATTTGTACTGGAGGGACATTATCTAAACTAGGTTATTCACAGAAATATATACCATTAGTCTAACTGACAAATTTTTACAAGGATTAAGATCTATCTGCACACATGTGCATGCATGCGTGTGTGGGTACTGGTACTACACCATGTCCCGCAAACTATGATGTGCACCTTAACCCCTCTTTTTCTCGAATATGATATGAGATGGTCTACTTACCTCTGAGAGCCTCCACCTGGGCCCTGAGTGATTTATTTCTCTCTTTCTTCACCTCCAAATTCTTCTGCAGCTTGACCAGACGCCTCTCCATCTCCTCAATGCCTTGAGTCTGAACAATGAAGAAATAATTATAATGCAATAATAAAATAACAATAATAAAATAATAATAATAATAATGTTTATTCCAGACACAGTACATACACTGATATATACAGGGGTCCATTTTCAAGAGTTAGTATTAATAATAATAGGTAACCTTCTTCTGTGCCAAGAAAAAGTGCACCAAAAAAGCATCAAGAATGCACCAAACATTATAAGCATAGTAACAATGTACTGCTGCACATACCACAAAGCATTATCATATCACAGCCATCATTATCCCAGTGACTAATTGATCTTTGCATTGTTTAAAGGCAGGTCACAAACTCAATAGCCTTCTCCAGTGTGCCTGTTGGCTATGCTTGTTCCTAAGAGAGAATTTATTATTTTTTCTATCAAAGGATTGTATTCGTTTTGTAAATTTATACACAAGTTTCCTAATGAGAGACTGACAGCAATGTACAGTGCTCGACAAAAGTATTGAGCGCCCTGTGTCCCTCCTACGAAACAAACCTTTCAACTATGGAAAAACATGTAAATAATGCATTATATTTACCTTTAATGCTTCGTAGGGTTTTCTTTGCTCTTCTTCACAGACCTGAGACGTCATGGAAGTGAAAGGGTGAGGTTCCTCAGGTGCTGGGGTGATATACTTGCCCAGGACTCACGAATGGCTGCTTCCACCTTAGGCAGAGGGCTCACATCCTTCCCTTGGAGATTCTTCTTTACAAGGTACCAGAGGTTTTCTGTCGGGTTGAGGTCTGGGCTATTGCCTGTCCAGTCTTTCATGAAGGAGACCTCGCAGTCACGAAGCCAGTTGGTGACAGATTTTGCTTTATGAGCAGGTGCACCATCCTGCTGAAACACTCGTGCACCTGTGAGCTCGAAGGACTCAGGTAAATGATCACAAAGAAGCTCCAGGTAAATGTACTGATTCACTCTGCAGTTCTTGGGAATCACAACATGCTTCCCCAAACCCTTCCCAGAGAAACAACCCCATACCATTAGTGAATCAGGGTGTTTAACTGTGCTCTCCACGTAATGGAGGTCAAGCGGGTCACTACCTCTGTGCCGGTACACGCATGCTCCTCGATTACAGGTAACAGTAAACGTTGCCTCATCAGACCACAACACTGACAACCATTGGTCCTCACCCCAGTTAAGGTACTTGTTAGCAAAGGCAAGCCTATGAAGTTGCTGGTTACGTGTAAGAAGAGGCTTTCTCACAGGACTGTGGCTTGTGTAACCAAGTTCATAGACTCTTCGAGAAACCGTGCTTACTGAAACTTCGCCAAACACTTCCGGGTTGCTCTCCTTAATTTTCCTTGCACTCACACAAGGATTAGACTCCACTGCACGTTTTAACACATTACCAGACCTCAGGGAAGTTTTCCTGGGCCTACCAGATCACGGTTTCTTTGTAGGAACGTCATCACTATTTTCCACTCGGTAACAGGCACACCACCTCTGCACTGTCGACTGAGCCACACCAACCAAATCACTAATTTCCTTCGTGGGGTGGCCTGCCTCCTTTAGAGCAATGATCTGTGATATGATTTCACTCGACAATTCACGGGTAGGGGCCATAAGAAAGTAGTGAAGGCCAAAACACAGCCGGACACTAGGTAAAAAATGGCGCAAGAAGAGAGGGAGGAGCAGCCGGGTTCCTCTCTCACGCAGCCCGTAGGCAACTGAGGCGCCAGCCAACCAGCGCGCAGTAAGGCCTCAGGCTGCCCTGACGTCACGTTAGCGGCCCAAACTTCTGGCTCAATTTTTAGTCCAAAAAAGGGTGATTCTTTTTTCGCCAAAAGTATTGTGCGCCCTGACATAAGCACTCAATACTTTTGTCGAGCACTGTACATTAAGGAAGAAGCATAACATACTTGTACTCTCATATTCCGAGAGTCCAAGGAACATTTTTAATATATTATGGTGTGATGATGTATTCATTCCATCTATGGTGGATTTCTTGTATTTCCAAAATTTTGAATTACCTTGCACATAAAGATGCCTTTGCTGTCATCCTGTGTCTGCATCATCTGAGCGGTCACTCGAGATATAGTGACCTAAATACTTTATATATACGTCTCTTCTAGTATCTGTTGGTTTATGGAATATTTTGGCAATTCTGAATTTATTACTAAACCAGATTTGAAGATCATTACAGAACTTTTCAGAGGATTAAATCTGACTGAGTGTTTACTACCAAAGTTTTCACATATATTTAATAATTTGGTGAGCCCTGCTGCAGTGGGTGCAATTAAAACTCGGTCGTCAGCATACATGAGATGATATATCACAGATTCACCGTAGCAACAACCAATATGACTCTTGTTCAGTTCCATGTTAAGGTCATCCATGTGCAATTGCATTCATGAGTCCCGATACACATGTAGTCATGTTGTCTACTGTTGTGTTCAACGCTGGTAGGATGTTGAACTTTTTCACTTGCTACCTGGTCAAATTATGTTCAGCGTACCAGGCAGTAAGAGCAGAAGTTCCATATTCTAAAAGCAGTGAGCACTACAATAAACACACTCACATGTATTTACCTATTTGTATTTACCTAATTGTAATATACAGGAATTGAGCAAAGCTCGTGTTGTCCTGTCTCCATATCCACATTTATCAAGTCTACCTTTACACACATGAATGTTTTTCTCATGCACCACCTCTTTGTCTAAGTCGTTCCAAATATTTAAGTATTTACCTAATATAAACAATTGTGATATACATGGAATGTACTATGCTCGTGGATTTCCGTCGCTGTTTCTCAATAAGTCGAATTTAGCTTTAAACTCGTTTAAGTTTTTAGACTGGACGATCTCTTTGTCCAGGCTATTCCATAAGTCTATACTTCTGTAAGGAAAGCTATATTTCTTGATATCCTTCAAGCTGCTTGACTTTTTCAATTTCATTCCATGTCCTCTTGTTGCTCTCTTATCCCATACAAACAGGTCCTCTTTGTCAATTTTATCTACTCCCACCATGGTCCTGAACACCGCAATCATGTCTCCCCGCTTTCTCCTTTCCTCTAACGAAGGCAAATCCAGTTTTTCCAGCCTCTCTCTGTATGACAGGTCCGTCAGACTGGGGACCATCTTGGTTGCTGTTCTTTGTATTCTCTCAATCTTGTTTATATCTTTCTTTTTGTGTGGGGACCACACTACCGCTGCATATTCTAACTTGGGGCGGATCATCGCCACTATCAATTTTTTCATCATTTCCTCATCCATATAATGAAATGTTACTCTTATGTTAGCCAAGAGCTTATAAGTCTCTCCAACTATCTTGTTAATGTGCTTTTCTGGTGACAAACTATCTTGGACCAGCACTCCCAAATCATTCTCTTCTCTCCTTTTTGTGATTAATTCATTACCCAAAAAATATTCAGTGATGGTCTCCTGGTACTTTTACCCATTTCCAATATTTTACATTTCTTTACATTAAATTTCATTTCCCATGTCCGGCTCCAATTGTATATCCTATCCAAATCCTCCTGCAGTATTTTACAATCCTCCTCAGCCTCTATCTTCCTCAAGATCTTTACATCATCAGCAAACAGACTTGCATAACTGTTCACTCCATCTACCATATCATTTACGTAAATCAGGAACATTACTGGCGCCAACACTGAGCCTTGAGGGACTCCACTTGTTACTTCCCTCCATCCAGACATCTTTTCCTTTATTACTGTCCTCATTTGTCTGTCTCTCAAAAAGTCTCTCATCCATTCCAGAAGTTTCCCCTTTAGTCCTCCAATATATTCTAGTTTCCACATTAGTCTCTTATGAGGTACCTTGTCAAAGGCCTTCTCTAAGTACACACAATCCACCCAACCATCTCTCTCCTGTACCACATCAATCGCTCTTGAGTAAAAGCTCAACAAGTTTGAAACACATGACCTTCCACTTCTGAATCCAAACTGACATTCAGCCAAAATATTCATCTCTTCCAGATATCTTATCCATCTGTCTTTCAGGATTCTCTCACACAATTTTGTGACCATGCTGGTTAGAGACACTGGTCTATAATTCAGGGGTTCTTCCCTGTTTCCTCCCTTGTAAATTGGTACCACATTTGCCCTCTTCCATTCTTTTGGCACTTTCCCCTCTTCCAGTGAGCATACAATTAAGCTGTGAATTTTATCCGCCAGTTGTTCTCTGCATTCCTTCAGTACCCAATTAGAAATTCCATCAGGTCCTGGGGCTTTCCTTACATCTTGAGTTTCCAGTAATTTATACACTTCCTGTACCTCCACTTTTATATCTTTCATCACCGGAACATTTCTAATCACTCCCTCCCCTTCCAAAAGCTCCTTTTCTTTAGTGAAAACTGACTGGAAACATTTGTTCATTATTTCTGCTTGCATTGCCGCATCCTTAAAGACCTCTCCTTCTACTTTCAGCTTGGTCATTCCTTCCTTTTGTTTCAGTTTGCCATTAACAAATCTATAAAACAGTTTGGGTTCATCCTTGCATTTGTCAATTATACCTTTTTCAAAGTTCCTTTCTTCTTCTCTACGTATTCTTGTGTATTCATTTCTTGTTCTTTTATATTCTTCCTTTGTTCTGTCATTACCTCTCTTTCTCCAATTGTTCCACGCCTTATCTCTCTCTTTTTTTGCTATCATACACCTTCTATTAAACCACTCCTTTTTCCTGTTTTCTTTCCCTCTTACTCTTGGTACAAATTTTTCCACTCCCAAATTATAGAGGTCTAGAAAGATATCCCACTTCCTCTGTATCTCTCTTGTTTCTCTGAATTTTCTCCAATCCGCATTTTCAAAAAAGTTTCTCAATCCTGTAAAATTTGCTTTGCCAAAGTTGTATCTTCCCTGTCTATGAAGCTCGTCTCTTGGCTCGACATTTCCTATTAACATCTGGAACTCAGTGACCACGTGATCACTTTTTCCCAAAGGACAGAGATATTCTAATGATTCTATTACATCGGGTTCTTTGGTGAACAGTAAATCCAACCTTGCTGGTGTGTCCTCACCTCGAAACCGTGTCTCTTCTTTGACCCATTGCGTCATCACATTATTCACTATTATATTTAATAACATAGTGCCCCACGAATCCTCGCCGCTTCCCGAGTACCATTCCTCCCAGTTCACCTCTTTACAATTAAAGTCACCCACCAAAATTATATTATTGCTTTTCTCAATTATTTTTTGCAAGTAGCTAGCCATATCTGACAACATCTCATGGTATTCATCATCCTTCCATGCTCTCGTCTTTGGGGGAACATACACTACCGCCATATCTCTCTTAACATTCTCTCCAGTTTCTAATTTCATATATATCACTTCAGCTCTGCCTTCTCCCATTTCCACAGTACAGTATCTACATTTATGTTATTCTTCACAGCTATCATCACTCCTCCTCCCTTTTTTTCTTTTCTGTCTTTTCTCCATAGTTGTATTTACCATCTCCCAAATGAACATCAATATCTTCTCTTAATTTGGTCTCTACAAAGCACATGACATCAGGTTCATGTTCTCTCAAGAAATCATTAATTTCGATCCTTGTTGATATGAAACCATCAACATTAGTATATATCACCTTCAAATTATTTTTGACGTTTTTAATACCCTCTTCTCTCCTACTCTCTGTCTGTACCACTTCCTCAACTTCTGATCTTTCACAACCATCCCCCCTAGTTTCCTTCACTTCTATTTCCTTAAATACCATTTCCTTACTTTCATATCCAATACTCTCCAAAAAAAAGTATTACGTTCTTCCTCTGTCCTCTTATCATTTTTTTCCTTTACTTCTTCCTTTAATGATTTTAAAACTTCTTTTTCTTCTTCATTCAGATCTTTTCTTATTATAATATTTTCCATCCCTGCCTCATTGCTTAATTTCCAGGTCACTTTAAGTATCTCATTTATTACACTTTCTGATGTAAACTTGACTCTCATTGGTCTTGTTTCCCCTTTCTTATAAGGCCCTATCCTCCTTACTTCCTCAATTTCTTTTACCCACTTGTCTCCTTCGGGGTCAATCTTGCCTAATATTCCTCTCACCATGTTCGTGTCTCTCTCGAGTCTTACGAACCTAACCTTTTCTTCCTCTTCCCTGTTTCCAAATACTACCACACATCTGTTCCTTTCTACAGTTTCTCTCACTATTTTCTCTTTTTTCTTCAGTATTTTCACTACATTTTCTTCCATTTCTTTCTTGTTCATTTCCCTTTCTTCCTGGATGATCTCTCTTAAGCTGACCACTTCTTTCTGTTCTTCTTCTATGTGTGCCCACTTTGCCTTATGTTCTTCTAATACATTACTCACCTTCTCCGTTTTATTAGTACTCTCTTCTAGTTTCCTCCTCAGTTCAACATTTTCCCGCTTCAAATTCCTAATCTCTTCATTGGCTGTTTCATTGGACTGGATCAGACTCTGTATGGTGGTTTCCGTATTTACTGACACATCCTTTATCACTAGATTCTCTACTTTCTTTTCGAGTTCACTAATCCTCATAATTAATGTTTTCACCAGGTCCATGACATTGGTATTAGCATCAAATCCTTGAAATTCCATTCCCTCAATGTTTACATTTTCGGCCATGTTTAATGTAACGGTAAAGTACCAAAACAGCTGTTACCGAATAAACCACAAACATTCATGTATACTATAGCCAACAAATCTTTACATTTTTGGTAGTCTACTAACTTTCATTATTTTAAATTTAAAGAAAGACCCTAGGAGACAGGACAGACAAAATTCCTGAAACTACTTAAGGTTAGGAGCGATGGCTAGGACATCTGCTCTCTCCGGCTGCTCGTTCGTGTGTATCGGTACACATGAATGCGACTGTACATATCAACTAGATATGGAGACAGCATCCCCCTTTGCCTTACACCTTTTGGAGACAGCATCCCCCCTTGCCTTACACCTGTAACAGTGAAGGAACTGGAGAGGACACTGCACATTGTTTGGTGTATAAGCAGTCTGATAATGTAGTTTGGTATTCCCCTGCTCAACAATTTCTTAAATAAAATCTTCTGACAGATTCTGTCAAAGGCCTTACTTGCATCCAGAAAGCAGGAGAATACAGAGCTGTTCATACTGTTATAAGAATCAATTACTTCTTTTAATACACAATGCACTGGTCAGTACTATGGTTTTTCTGGAACTCAAACAGGCTGCTGTTGGTGGTAATATATGCTGACATTTTATCAAGAAATACTTGTACTATTTCCACAACTTTTCTGGCAATGCTGACAAGTGCTATTGGTCTGTGGTTATCTTTAGATGTTATTCTGCCTGTCTTATCATTTATTACTGGCACCAATTATAAAAGATATCACTGAAACAGGTAATATTCCATGTATAAACTTGTGAAACAAGTACTGATCGAGTTTGTGTAACAAGCGTTTAGATACAAATCTGAGATGTTCAGCATATATGCCATCAAGCCCACAGTTATTTGCCTGACAAAATACTGTAATCAAACAACCATCGAGACATCATTGCTTGAGTCAAGGGAAAGTTAAACATAGAATATACCGACAATGTACCGCACAAAAAAATAACTGAATTTAGCTTATTCTGAATGGATGGTACTCATTTCACTTCTAAAATGTGATATACAGTAGTTGACTTTTGGCATACAATTCTCCAGTGGCCTGTAACAGATACTGAATTCCACATAATAAGGGATTGTAGCCCGGAAAGATGTTTTACCATTTCTTGAAGTTCGCTGGTGTAACTCTCAATGGTGTCTTTTAACTGGTCCATCCTCAGTATCGGCACAGTATTCTTTCCTTGTTGTGTCTTGTTTGTTGCCATCTTACTAAACTCAATCTTGCCCGTTCTGTAAGACAGTAAGAATGACCGTGCCAACTTGAAAATGCGTAAGCACACACACGTCAGTCGTCACCCTCGCCAAGCGTCTTCAGCATTCGAAAAAGACGTGTGAGTGTGACTGTGTGTGTGTGTCTGTGTGTGACAGAGAATTGCTTCACTTTTTAAAATTAGTACAGGTATTAGGAATATCAGATTATTTTAATGGAACATGTGCAAATCGTCAGATGTCACATCATCTGATTATTTTTTTTTTATTTTGCCACGTAAAGATGAAGTGAGATTAAAGAGAGAGAGAGAGAGAGAGAGAGAAAGAGAGAGAATCATCTGTATGCTCAGTGAAAAGGGCCAAACAAATTTTCTACACCAACCATACCTCAGACCTAACCATTGACGTTTATATATATATTTATATATATATATATATATATATATATATATATATATATATATATATATATATATATTATTATTATTATTATTTTTATTGATGCATTTTCACATAGAAGGGTCAACCCGGTGACTGTGAAGCTATCAAACCCTTGTCACGTGCTTCTCTGTAAAGAATTCATTTAACCAATGCCAAAGTTTCATCAACTTTCATAGAGCTACTTGTTCCTTCCTCATTCACACCATCCACCTTCAGACTCTCATATATACCCTTTTCGCCATTATATCTATATCCATTCATTTCCAATGACCATACATCTTGCATTTCAGGCTAATTTCAGGTCAACTGACTTCGCCGTCTTTGATAAATTTAACTTCTTACCCTGTACACCTCATTGTTCCACTAACATTTCTTAATAATCCCATTTTCACTGCTTTTACTTTTCACTTCTTGCTCTCACGCCATACGAGCCAGACACCTTTATCACGGAAGGAGTGGTCACAAATGAGCGCCTTCCTTGTCTCCCTGTTGGCCTTTAGGCTGTCCTCTTGACTCCAGCCCACACCATCCTCAGTATTCCTCACTCATACAGTCACACTGTTTACCTCTCTACCTCATCCTCGTTCTTCCCCTTCTCCCTATCCTACTCGTATATACCCTCATAGCCTTTTGTTATTTGTACAACAGTGTCTATCTGGAAAATATGCTGACATAAATAATCTTGTGCAAAGTAACTATTCATAGTTAGGCAATAAAAGCTAGTCTTGGTTTTAGTCCCCAGCATGCACAAAGTGCTCTTTAGCCGCTTCAAAATATGCCCCTCCTGAAAGTCTGTGCACGTCACTGCCAACCCATCACCCACCATCCCATTATTTCACACTTTCAACACATTCATAGTCTTTCTACATCCATAATACAGTATCCATATTTAGCTATCCCATCATGTGACCAAGTACCTTCCCATCTCCTGGTATCCACATTGCACCCACTTCTACTTCTGCATGGACTGTCTGCCTTAGCTGTTGCAAATTATATAATTCACTTACTCTACTACCCACCCAAAGGGCTTACATTTTGCCCTGTAAGAGGCAACACTCTGTCAACTTACTCTTACCTCCAACCATATCCAATTCAGAGTTTCATGAACCCTGTTCCTTATTAAGCAGTGTGAACTCTTGGTCATCCTTTAAGAGTTCACAGATTTGTTCTCACAAAGCAACAAAGATTAAGGTTTAATGGCCCTCATGCACCACACACACGTGTGGTTGGCTGCCTCTCTGCCAACCGCCATATGAAAAACCCACCTATGCAAAGAGGAGGCTCACAAGGTGGACGAGATGCTTTCCTTGAGTGGATGAAGCATAACAGAGCTCTTGGTCTTCAACTGGAGTACTGACACCATGACATTCTGTAAGAATTACCAGTATCTTAACAATGCCACTATCAAGGGAACCCAAAAGCACTCATGAATAGATGATTCCCTTGAGTTGTTGTTGGATCAATAAATACATTAGATTTTTAATCTGACTTGCAGGCTGATGCCACTTCACCCTCAAGATGAACAGAAGACAGCTTCACCACTGGAGGAGGACTGCTAGTTTAAGGTGTTGCTCATTAGCATCTGCAATAGGCCTGCCACTTCTGCCAGACTGGTGGACACTGCCTAGAAAGAATTACTATGTTAGGCATACCTCACGTACCTGGATTATATAAAACTTTTGCAGCCACATGGAAATAGCCTCTGCAATGGCTCAGGGATGTTTTTGGCAGAACCTACAGCACTTTCCTCCTCAAGCCCAGCAAATACCTTCCTGGGATACACTTGTATCACCTTCGAGTACTAGCTCATATATCTCCTACATCTGCTGTTAAAATATTCTTTTTTTCTTTCCATTATTACGGTAACTTTTGGTACATGTCCACTGATGCCCTCTTTGTAATAAACTATTTGAATCTGGTTGTCCTTTCCAGTATTACAGCAAATTTTGGGACATGTCTAATGATGTCCTCTTTGTATTCTTTCATCAAAATGTCATATTCTCTTGGATATTGACTTTTTTTTTTTTTTCTCTCCCACTCCTGTCCATGTTTCCAAAATAATATCTGAGGCAGCCAGAATATGCCCTTCCATAATTAAATCTATCCTGCTCATTAATGTCTACTCTCACTCCCACATCTCCCACCAACACCTCCATCTCAGTTCCCAAGTCATCGCTCTTCTCAGCAGGGACTAGTACTTTTTGTTGTGCACATCACAGGGTCACAGAGATCTTATATGAATATCAAGTCTAACTGAGGGTTTGTCATCTCATCTAGTACAGTACTTGTATTTTCTATTTTCCATAACATGTTGACATATTTTCTCCCACTAAATTCATTAACCTGTTTCCCCAAGGTTCTTTATTGCTTTCTGCATCCATTCCTTCCCAGTGAAGGCACTGAAGTATTTTATCTTTACAATCTGTGAATGATTTCATATAATTTTTGAGAAGCCTTGTGTAATGAAAGTGCTACATATGGTATTGTTTAAAAAGAGACTCCTCCAGTATGAAAGGTGCACTCAATGCAAAATACAATCATAAGAAAGAAGCAAAAGTAAAACATATCATCAGAAGAAGGATTATAACAGTGTCTTTACAACATCCCAGTGAAGGAAAATTGTGTTTTTGGTTAATCTAAAACCTTTATCTGGTATATTTCATGCCACTACCTATAACATAACACACGGTATGGTTAAAGCATGATGGTAATGAGGCAACTCTGAACTCTCTAAAATAAAATTTATTTTGAGCATAGTTACCCAATACAAAATTCTTTTGCATATTCAGCTATGTATTGCAAAAATTATATTTACTGTTTTTTAAAAATCAGATACTATTATATACAATTAAATGCATTTTACAAAAAATGAGAGCTAAAGTAGCTGCAGCTTGTCATTGTTGTTTGGAAGCTCCTCCATATCCAACACTTGGACTTCATTTGCATCCACAACTTTTACACATAAATCTGTCAATGTCCTTTCACATAATAATGTCTCTTTTCCTTTATGGACATGATGCTTATTTATGACAATAATGAAATACAATATTCATCTTTGTCATGGAACAAAGATAATCACAAGGACAGTACAGTATAATGAACTACCTATATGACTTACTTACATGAAAACTGATTGTGTTGTTTTAGAGTACAATTTTAATTTTCTTTTTAGTGGTTAGCCAGAGTAAATTTAGTAAGTACTCTTCAACTACTGAAACTGCATATCAAAAAAGGCTTTATTTAGCCTTTCTATTGACAGGGGCTTCTCTTAGTGAATTTAAGTCTGACATTTCACAGAATAAAATTCCTCAAGTCCCTAAACCACTGAAATAGTTGTAATGAGAAAACAGTATTACCCTACTAACAATCCCCCTTTAAGTGATACCCCGCCTTTGTGATACAAAAAAAATAACATCTTTCCCTGCCTATCAATGGCCGGTCCCCGGTTATCCGATTTTTTTTTTTTTTTTTTTTTTTTTTTTAAACCAAGTGCTGGGCAGGCACCGGTGCCCAGCAGGATGGCTGACATTGTTTACATGCATAGAACCGATTGTGCATCGCTGCCTTATGGTGCGGGCTCCCATGCTTCAGAGCTCCCTTCTTCCAGCGTCAGTGGCTGAATGAAGACCTCCCTTACACTTGCCTATGCTACATCATGTTACATCACTATCTTGCATTGCAACAAATCATTGTTGATCATAACTGTGTTCTTGCAATGCTAGTAATCAGTGATGTGTGATTTACTGTAATTTTGAGTGATTTATTATTGTTTTGGAAAATAAGGTGATGATGACTGGTAAGGGTGATGCACATGGTGGTGCTACTGGTGCTTAGCGTAGTTCAAAGCGTGCCTCTGAAGGTGGTGGTGATGATGATGAGAAGGCTAAGTGGCAACATAAATGCGTACTGTATCCATGGAAGTGAATCTGGATCTTCCGAGGAGTCATGATCAAGGCCAGGGCGCATGTGTTGTTGCCTCAACTCTCCCCTTGCCTCAGTTGACGGTGTCCACCATCCTGAAGAAGGGTGATGCCATCATGGCTGCTACAGGTGAAGTGGTCACCCAGAGTCTTGTCTCACCAGGACATGGGAATCAGTGATGGAAGAGATGAAGAGGATGCTGAAGACCCGGATAGAGGACCAGAACCAAAGGAAGGCACCCCTTGGCGTGTCTATTAACTGCACCAAGGCGCTCTCTCTGTGGGAAGAGGTGAAGGCGAAACGCGGCTTGAAAGAAAAGGGAACATTCAAAGCCAGCCATGGCTGGTTTAACCACTTTAAGAAGTGTGCTGGCCTGCATCACGTGAGTTTGTCTGGGGAGGTGGCTAGTGCTGACCAGGAAGCAGCAGCAGCGTTCCCTGCCACGCTGAAGGCACTAAGTGAGGAGGGAGGCTACGGTGCGAAGCAGGTGTTGAACTTTGACGAGACGGGCCTTTTTGGAAAAGGATGTCTTCCAAGACATTCCTTGCAATAGAGGAAAAGTCTGCATTGGGGTTCAAGGCTACCAGGGACTGATTCACACTTGTCCTGAGGGACAACGCAGAGGGCATCTTGAAGCTAAAGCCGCTCCATGTCTACCACTCTGAGAATTCGAGGGAGTTGGCTGTCTATGTCAAGGAGGACTTTGGAGTGATCTGGAAGTCAAACAAGAAGGCCTGGCTCACCTCTGCCATCTGATCGTCTTACTTTCACTCCTAACTCTCGCCTGCCCTGCGGAAGTCTGCCTCCAAGAATGACCTGGCCAATCGGTTTCTCCTGGTGGTAGACAGCACTCCGAGCCATCCACCTGCAATGATTTGGCCAGCAACACTGAGGTGGTGTTCCTGTCCCCAAACACCTCAGTGCTTCTGCAACTGATGGACCAGGGCATCATCACTACTTTTAAGGCATACTGCCTTCACTGTACAATGCAACAACTGATCTGGGCGTGCAAAGCAGATGACAGGGCATCTGTGAAGACGTTCTGGTGAGGCTACAACATCAGGAACACCAAAGACAACATCACAGCTGCCTGGAAGGAGACTAAGCAGCCAACAATGAACAGTGTGTGGTGCAAGCTCTCGCCCTAGCGTATGCACTCGTTCACTGGTTTTACCAAGGAAGTGCAAGTCCGATCTGTGAAGTGGGTGTGGCAGGACATCGTCGAGCTATCCCATGAGGCTGGCTTCTGTGACACTGATGTAGAAGACATGGAAGTAGTGATGGAATGCCACAGAGAGGAGCTGTGTAATGTGGAACTCATGAATATGGAGATGCATCATGCCCACCAGGAGTCAGAGAATGATGCTGTGCAAGAGTTGCCAGTGCTGGACCTGAAAATGCAGGAGGATATAGTCTCCCATATTGACTATGCAATCATCATCATGCAGGATAAGGATCCTTTCCTAGGGAGGAGAAGAGATGCCATGTAACACATTGAGGAGGACATGCGGATATACAGGGCGCTGTTGGATGAGAAGGCAGCCAGGTAGACTGCCACCACCACCTTCTTCAAGTATGTCCCTTCTTCCATGTCCATCCTGTCAGATGAGCTCAGGCCATCCACTAGCCAAGCATCTCCACAGCCCTCCATCAGCTGAGGAAGATGTGCTGCACCAATGGTGACAGACATCCCATCAAGCAGATCCATGTCTCCATCCTCCTTGCCTCCTCCCTCTCCACTCTCCTGCTACCTCCACACCCTATCAGCCATCACATCAGTCTCTTGCTACCTACACAACACGTCAGCCATTGCGTCAGCTTCCCGCTACCTCCACACCACTTCAGCCATTGCGTCAGTCTCCCACTACCTCCACACCGCCTTGCCAGCCTTCCCCCTCCCCCATGCTCTCCCTTGCTCAGTGCAAATGGGTTTGGAGGTTTGAGGGGGATGAGTGAGTGCCAAGGGGCACCAGATGTTGCCTAGCCTCTGGGGGGATATTGTGCCCAGGATGACGACCAGGACCGGAAAAGGAACTGAGGAAATGATGAGAGTTGTTTGTTGATTTTAACTAAATTTAATTTTTTTCAGATTCTGATGATAGTTTAGACTTAATTTTTGTGTTTAGGTTGATTTATAAACTGTTTTTAGACTCAGAAGATGTGTTTTAGTCACAGCTAGGGTGAACACTGTCATTTTTGGGTACAGTTTACTAAGTTTGATTTTTCCCAAACTTATTTTTTTATTATTTTCAGATTTTATTTTTGGGTTTAGATGAGTTACAACTGCTTTTATGCTTAGTTTAGTTTGTTTTAAAGCTATCTGGGGGTTTAGGTGAGCTAGAAACTTATTTTTGGACTCATTTGGGTGGGTTTTGGACTTGGCTGGGGGGGGGGGGAATCCCAAAAGCATCCCTATACTTTCTATGCCTTAACGTCCCCATCAAACGATACCACGGTTCAGCGATGGGTTTTCCCCAAACACATCTCATCATTACATTGGGGACTGACTGCATCTACTCTTTCAAGTGGTTCATATACACATGCCTGGTAATTTTGCATATAGCTTGGGATATCCCATAAAGCCGACCTAAAGCCTTTCCGGGGTTGCGGTACAGTTTGGAATTTTATTCTGGTTAATATCAGACACCTTTATTCAGATACCAGACTCTCCTACCAGTAAAATGGTTAGCTTTTCCAATGTTAAGGGTGTCCCTCACCTGAATAATATCATTTGGTAATAACCACTTTTGCTGATAGAATTAAACTACATAACTGTATCTCAAACAGTATTGTCATAATGAAGCACCATTACCATTCATCACTCTGCTATCAACCAGTCACCATTTGTAATAATGCATTTCAGTTTCCAGATTTACTGGCAACTGTAATAATTACTATATCTTGAGCTGTATAGGTATCCCTTACCAAACACTTTGCCAACTAAAGGAGTAGCCAAACTATGTGATGGTTAGCTTGCAAAGTCCATAATTTTTATAACGCGTACTGATAAGTGAAGAAATGGAGGAAAACAAATTTACCACTTTTATCTAATTTTGACAATCTTCATACTTATTTCATTGACTTCATTTTGCATCCAATCTTAAGTGGCATTTGACCTTGAATAAAATTTCAAAGACAGATATAAGATTCAACAGCTATAGTTTTAGACTGCTGTATTTGAAAGTTTTCTGGCTAGTCACACAGCAACAACTATTAGTGTACACAATGCAGAATAGCAGAAGCCACATTCTCCAAATTTCAAGCTATTTCACACATTTGCAGGTATTTATTTGAATGGATGCTATTTAGTGAAGGAAAATCAGTACTAGGAGTTTGCAAATGATACTGTACACTGCCTGATGACTGGAATGATATTAGTGATTGGGATATATTGAAAAAAAAAAAAATAATAATAATAATGTAAAAATAATTAAACTAACACATCATAACATGGGTTTCATGTACATTTATGACTGGAAAAAAATCACTGTTAATTTCCCCCTTCCTCTACCCAGTAACAATTTCAGGTGAAAATGAAGCAACACTTTTGACCTGTAAATGCATTTCTTACCTAGATATATAGGAACTGTTGATGGTATGAGATCCTGTTCTCCAATTTTTTCCTGCCTGTCATTTCAGTGTGAAAATTATGAATCACTGTTTGACTGAACCAATAGCATTTCCATCAGTGGTCAGGTGTGGGTTACCTCTATGGGCCACAGAGGTGTGGCTCCAGCTCATATAGACTGCTATTCCCTTGGAAGTCTTTTCATACATGCTTATAATTTGAAGCAATGGTTTTTTTTGGTTGCACTAACTGATGTGAATATATTAATAAAATAAAAACTGTGTGTTTTATAATGTTTTCAGCAAAAAATGTCAGTTGCGTGTGTATGAAACACTAAAGCTACGCAACTAAATGTCTTGTTAATGCTCTGCTCTTACTCCATTCTACCTAAGGTTTAGACTTGCTGGCAGTCCAGTATACCTGAACAGTTACTGTTGAAAAAATTAATTAAAGATAATATACCCTTTTAAAAATCTTGATAAAAAACAACTGACTTGTTTTCTTTTACTCTAGTAAGTGTTTCATAATATTAATATCTTATGCAGGCATACAAAAGCTTATCATTTTGGTTGTCGTATTTCATATTTAACCATTAATCTACGCTAGTTATACCAAGTTTTAAAGTATTGTTAATGCTTGGTACAGAATCAGGTATAGTCATAGCTACTGTACAAGTTCATCCAGTAGATAAAGAGTTACATTAAGAATTTCTTAAGAAAGTTATATAAATGATTATATTGAGCTCATTCCTCAAAGACCATTATTGTGATAAAAACAATGACAAGATGTTCCAAGACAAATGTGCACAACACAAATTCCACATTTACTAAGGCTTCTCTCTTCTGTCACTTTTCTCGCAACACTAAGTGAATTACACACAGCTTCATGACTTTATGATAAATTTCCATACAACTGACAACATTTAACAAGATATCTATCTAATTTAAAAATAAAAGAATTTATAAATTTCAATTAAACATTTTCAAGTGCAGGAAGTCCTTTCTTTATGACAGGGATGGAATCCACAAATTATATGAATCAACATAACAGTACAGTATGAAAAAAAAAAAAAAAAAAAAAAAAAAAAAAAAAAAAAAACTAATTCCACAAGATCAGTCCTACTCCAAGTTACTATAAATGCTGCAACTAGCCTAGACTACTGTTCACTGATTTCATGCAGTACAGTACTGTACATAAAAATGTATCTTATGTATTGTGGGAAATAGCACGTAGGGAGTCATACAACACTGTAATCTAATACAGAGTACTGTACCAAAACTAAGTCAGGTGGTGCACAAACTGAGTTTGCACACAACAAACTAAAGACTACATCATTTTTTCACAAATACCAGTAATGTGTTATAGGTAGGGAACAGATCATAAAACAGTGAGATCACATAATGTTATCTCCCATAAAGAAAGGACTTCTGTACTGAAAAGTACAAACCTATATAAATACAGTTTGGTAACAATATCTGCAGTTCTCTACAATTCTATTTAAATTTCTCTTCATATACAGTAATAACCTTTCAACATCATATCTTCCACCTCACATGACCTTAACATCTACAAGTAACACTTTGGTTTGTCTCAGGCAAAGTTTCATTGTGGTACGAACTTACATGTCAAAAAATTTTGTATTTTAATATAAAATGTTCACATTTACACAGAAGACACAAAATTAGTTCCACATATACAACCAAACTCATTCCATGTTCATGACTGTGTAAACTCATTCTTTTCTGTACAGGTACTGGCTTTCTGTCAATCATGGATCACTGATATATTCTGAAAACATTAAAATAAAGGAGTTTCTCAACACCAGCCGTCTTGACACCCATCTGTCACAATGTCCGACAATCTTATCAACAAACCTCTGACATATCCAGCACAGTTGGACTACCATTTACAAATACTTAGTGCCTAAAGTTTTCCAGTCTTATGACTGGCTAACTCAGATTCACTTTTGTTGTGCTCCCTGCCTTACATGATCATAACCCTGATAGCCTGCAATATTCAGGCCATTTCATCAAACTTGCTGAGATCTTTTGTTGAGGTTATGTTGAAGGATTGCATGCAAGTGTAATGAGGAGCATCAAGTAAGTGTGGTGTGACATAAAGCACTGCATTACAGTATGGGTAAACTGATTTGTGTGCATGTTGTATTTGTGCTGGTACTGAAACTGAGATGGGTGATGGCTATTTTGTTATTTGGCAAGGTGAACTCAAGTCTCTCTGGCAAGGGCTGGCTCTGTAGGATAAATATCTGGAAGAGGGTCATAAACAATACTGTTATGCTGAAGATTCTGGTTAACTGTGGTAGCCATTTGTTGGTGAAATGCAGAACTATCTGAATGGGAGCCAAAGCGGGTCATTGTTAGCATGTTCATCTCATAATCTGTAGGGCTCAAAACCCAAACAGTGGCAAACATTTTAAGTGGGTGCTAAATACTGGAAGCATACACACTACTCTCGCATAAACAGAAAATCTTAGGTCTACCTCTATGCATTATGGAATTTTCCACAAGTAGGTCATGAAGTGGTGACCAGCATCCACTAAAATGAATAAAAAATAAAATGTACTCCACTCCTAGAATCCACATACACTACACACCAATCCAATTGGAAAGTATGTCTGAGGTTGTAACATTACGCTAGAAAACTGGATGTGGATGATGACTCACTCAGACCTACAAGCCATACTGCCTGTGAGCAATTTCTTCTGGGAAATTGCTACTGGTTTTTCGATCTCCATCATCATCATCCTCCTGCCTTTTTTTTTTCGCACCTGCAGATGGGGTGAGGTAGGTTACAGAAAACCAGGAAAAGGAACGAACATGACAGTGGGAGAAAAAAATCAACTTCATATCCAATGAAATGGGCCAAACATGCATTCATTCACCATTCAAGCTCTCAGAATCCTGGCTTCACCTGACAGTCACACCTGTTCAAATGTAGCCTCATATTTACCAGAATCAATTTTATGACTGTCAAGCTAAAAATGGGGAGCTCCTTGCCATACACTCTGTACAAAATTCATCCAGTCAGCTCAATTCCTTATCAGTTCCCTAGCCTTGTCAGTTTCTATAACTCTCTTTCTCACACTGTTATTTACCATATCTATTCACTTTCTTGCCTTACCATGCCTCTTCCCATCTTCAAACTCACTCAGATACACCCTTTTCATCACTCTATTCAAACCCTTCTCCCTACATGATCCTAACACCTATACACTCTCTCTCTTTGACTTTCATGTCCACAGACTTGATTGTTCTGCATCTTCCACAAACCACATTATTTCATAAGCTAACCACTCTCTGCAGTCCACACAAATTCCACAACAGCCCCACTTCCACTGCTCGTATTCTCAATTTTTCATTTTTAAGCCACAACAGTCACACCTGTACATTAGAGTGGACAGTAAAACTCCTTCATGCAAGCCTCTTGCAGCCACCAGACTCAAATCTCTGTTTCTTATCAAGGTCTTCATAACGTCAGCAACTTTCCTTCACTGTGCCACTCTTACTTTTTTTTTTTTTTTTTTTTTTTTACCCTTCTTTTGTATCACTGCACCCAGGTACATAAGCTCTCTCACCAATTCAATTCCTTCCCCATTCACTTCAATATCACACTGGAAGACACTTTCTCTCTCAACAACCATCACTTTACATTTATCTACATTTGCTTTCAAGGACGACGCTTTCAAATACCTACAAAATTCTGTGCCAGTCTAACAAGTTTTGTCTGCTATTTGCAAGCAGCACTGCATCACATTCATACACCAGATGTAAGATACTCCACTCTTCATCATTCCCTACCAGTGCCATCCATGATTCATGTTTTCACCTCTCTCATAATCACATCCATATACAGTATACCTGTATACTATATACTGAGTAGCCATGGGGATATGACACAACCTTGTCTCACTCCAACACTGATCTTACACAATTCACTTAGATGTTCACCTACCCTTAAGCATGTTTCACTACCATTATAGACACTATTAATATTCAGCAGCTTACCATTTACACTATACATATGCAGATCCTTCCATAAACCATCTCTGTTTACCTTGTTGTAAGCCCTTTCCAGATTCATAAATGCCATAAATACGTTATAGTCCTTACAGGCCTTCTCCACTATCTGTCTCGTTACTAACATCTGATCCACACATCCTCTACCACTCCTAAAGCCACTTTGGTCAACACTTAAAAGGCCTTCTGATATATTCCTTACTTTCTCTGCAATAATTCTTCCAAATGCCTTTCCTACATCACTCAAGAGATTTCGACCACAATAGTTTCTGCACTTACTTTGTTCTTTATTCTTGTATAAGTGTACAATCACAGCCCTTTTTTTCACTCTGCTGACACAGTTTCACATATCCAAGTTATCTTACACATTTCTAACAAACACTTCATTCCACTCTCTCTACAATGAATCATCTAGTATACACCTCACCAACACCTGCTGCTTTCTCATTGTTCATTTGCATCACAACGTTCATCATTTCTGCCAATGTCATGTTTTCTGGCACTGTTCCTTCTCTCTACACCACTAAAACCAATCAAGTGTATTCTTCTGCTTCCATCTCTCAAGATTCTTTTTACTTTCACTTCTACATTTGTGCAACTCTTTCCAGAACAATTTCTTATTTTCAGAGTAATCTGCATTCATTTTTCTTTCAAGGTAATCATTTACTTCCTTCTTTTTCTTCTCAACTACAGTAATATCTTTGCATGCTTCTCTTCTCAATGCATTCTCTTCTTTCATTTGAACCCCTTTCTGCAATCACACTAGCCACTTTTTGCTCTTTCCCTCCGCTACTTTCAATCAGGCTGTACCTTTCTTCTTAGTAGCTAGCCTTGCAACACCATACACCACTTTGGCATTCACAACTAAACATTCTCCATATGGATTCTACAGGTTGTCCAGTACTAAATATCCTCTATATGAATTTTACAAGTTGTCCACTTCAATTTGCAACCATTTCATTGCTACAACTCTTCCACTACTTTGACCAGATATTCATTTGCCATATCTTTGTTTCTCAGCTTCACTTTCAGTTTTCATTCTGATGGCTTCTCTCAGCTTAAGCTTATGTACCACAATTGTATGATCAGATAGACATTCACATCATCATATCACTGCCCTCAAATCAACAACACTCCTCTGCATTATTTTCTCTCCAGGCATGTAATCACTAATCAACCACACACCTTTCAGCACTGTCCCCATTCCCTCTGTGCCACATATATTTGTGTGCACCCTTGTCTTTAAAATACAAGTTACAAATGAATAAACTCATTTCCTGACATGTTTTTCAGTTGCCTTCTGCATTTTCCACTAGTACTCCACAACGACCCATTACATCATTCACAGGACCACCGTTAACTCTCCCATTCATGTCACCCATCACAAACACTTAACTCCTGGGCATCTGTCCTCCATGCAGCTGATCCCAGAACCTATCTTTTTCTGCCTAACCCCTATTGTTGCTGCCACTCATTGCTCACCAGCAACATAATTCCTCCATGCAGCTTCTACATGCATTCACATCCAACCTTACACATCTTAATACAAAGACTATATGAATCTTAGACTTTGGCATACTAAGGCATGTAAGCATTAGTTTGGCCTCAGGAAAATTAACTGTAGTTTACAAAAAATATAAGGCTATTTCTTTACATCATCAGATCTTTGCATAATGTCAATTTTACGAATGTGTATGTGAATAATTATTTATATATATATATATAGTACACCATCAATATAATGAACTAACTGGTACCAGACCCTTGACATTAAAGCTGCTAGTTTTATAAGCCCAACACCTTGCTGTTTGGTAATTTCCCAGGCATTGTGACTTTTACCAAACCAAGATTGTTAACTACAGCTCAATTGGCTGCACATTTCAAACAATAACATATAGCTATGTCTAAATGGCTCTTTTTCTCAATAAATGCTCTATTCAAGGCTCCTCTCACAATAATGGGCACCCAGAGACTGATGCGGAATTCTGCAGTATGTGTGTGTGTGGAGGGGGGGGAATGCCATGAGGGTCACAGGTTCCTACGCATCCATTCTTTTACCGAAAGAAAATTAGTTAAATAAATATAACCTTTGGCCAGCTCAAGGTAGTTGTTAAAACCGAAATTCTTTAAAAGAGGATTCTGCATATTGAGGGTTTGCTGTATATATATATATATATATATATATATATATATATATATATATATATATATATATCTACATATCTATCTATCTATCTATCTATATATATACAGTGTATATATATATAATGTACATACACATTTACACAATTTTACTATCTCTACAGATACCAGTACAGTAGTTAATCAATATGCAGAGCAATTATCATAAAAACAGTACCGTATTATACAGTATCATAAAAAAAAAAAAAAAAAAATAGGGGGGAATAGGTATGAGGTCAGGAAGGAAGCCTCAAACCATCACATTATTCTTCCATGACCTCCTTAAATGGTTTGTGCGAGGAGGAGCATACAGTACTTAGTATAATAAAGTATCATGCTAGAACTAATCTGTAATGAGTGTTGTAAACAGCTACATAGTTTAATGAATGAAAATGAGTACTCTACAACATACAGAGATTATTAAAACCAGTGAGGTTATAGTCAAGGTACAGTATGTGATACAAACAAAACTGTGATGAGTCAAGACAAGTCTTGTATCAGATGTTGAACAAAAGGACTGGCTTAAATTTTTAAAAAGTTGCATTTAGTCATGCATTACTGTATAAACAATACTTGACACATTAAATAGCAGATTTCTCTTCACCTATCGGGAACTTTTGTTCAATCTTGCTCTCATGAAGAACAGTTACATTAACATGCCATAGTAGTTTTGTGTGTGTGTGCCTGTCTGTGTACAACTTCTCCCTGCAAACTACATATTCACAGCTCATAATATACTTCATTCACTTAAGTTCAGTTGCAGAAAATGTCCAAATAAATGTTGTGTTTAGCTTGTATGATGGAGCAATAAATATTTAGATGATGGATAGAAGAAAAACCTCTGGCATCTGTTAGACTAATGGCAGAAGACATGTACTCAAATCAGTGTGATGGCCATGTCTTTCATGCAATGGTTAGAATCCTCTTGAGGTGATTGGAAGCTCTTCTAATATGCAAAATGCTGGCAGGGAAACAGGTTATTCTCCTATTCTTACATGTTCTGAACTGTGGTACCCGAGTCTCAGGCCCATATGCCATGTAGTGAGAAATAAGGATTGGCTGTTACTGTTAATGAGGGTAAAATTCAAAACTACAGTTTACTTCTACAACACATTTTGCTATGAATGTAAAGAGTAAAGTAACATTAACTACCAGTATGAAGAAGGCCATGTTTGCTAGTTGTTTTCATATATTAATTTGGTGTTCATCACAAATTCAGCTGTAAAACTATGGAGACCAAATCTCGTCACAAGCTATAAGAAATTAAATTGTGCAACCACTGACAGAAGAATTAAATTTTTAAAGAAGTAAGATTTTTTTCCCTTGTCAGTTACCTGCTACAATATACTGTATCCAGAATTCTTGCCAAGTTGTGGAAGTTATTGCCTGTGCTGCAGTAGCTACAGATACACAAGCTGGTAAGGTCCAACAGTATCACAGGCCACCACTGCCCTATGATGTGTTGTAAGATACATGATGTACTATATATCACCTTGATGCTGAAAAACATTAGCCCCTCACAAGTCACTGCAACACAGTACTGTACATGGACAGTACTACCAAGTGGAGATTTTCATCATCAGCACCTGGCATCAGTCTTCTATAATCATTAGAAGCTGTATAATATATTTAAATTAAATGAGCTGTGATAAGTGAGTACAGAGTTACAAGGTCACTTTACTCATGCCTTCTTGGATATATATATAAAATATAATTACCATACTGAGATAAACAATGCTCTGATCATTCATATACAGTACAGTGCTTAGAAGCACACTCTCAAAACAACCTAAAATAGACTTAACAACATTCATATATTCAGACTTCAAGCCATTCAACTCTGTCAATGAACAGTTAAAAATATATAAGCGATCTTTGCTGTTTATGAGGGTAACAGAGTAGTTTAGGATAACCTAATTCATCATAATCATCATCCTCATCATAACCCCATTTTCCCATGTAAGGATGAGGTGAAGTAATTTCCAAAAAGCAAGGAAAGATAAAGCATAATATATGGAGAACTGACAACAGCATGCCTAGAAAAATGAGAATGACATTTATTCACTTACCATCCAAGTTGCCAGAATTCCAGCTATATCTCTGAAGCCTAATCATCAAAATCTATAGCATGCACGACTCAACAGTCACCATTCACACAACAGAACTGTGTACAGTACAGGATACCAGTAGATAAAACATGCTATAACATAATATAAAATACTTTATACTGCACTGAGCAGATCTTACAAATCTGCAACATATATGAATCCTATTGGTTGACATTGCTTAACCCCGGTCTGTCTCACTAAGCAGATCTGTCAACCACAGATAAGCAACTGCTTCTGTGGGGCTGTTCTTCATCCATCATCCAATCCTACGTTGCCCCATGAGGAGCATAGGAGCCTGGGGCTAGGCAAGTTGGTCCTGACATTTAAGATGAGAGTGACCAGCCTCACTCATCCCTGAGTGGCAATACATAAGCAATAACCCCAACCACCCCTTGGATATAAACCTTCACCAGCTCAATCCTATTGGAGCGCCATAATTACCCACTAAACCGCCAGGCGCCATAATTTGGTCACATGGTTACCACTCAGGTGTACAGGAAACCATTCGACTTGTCACTCAGTGCTATGTCACCCACAGGTAGAAGGAAGAGGAAAGAATGAAGGACAGAAAGACAAAAGAGGGAGTGTAAAGTCACCTGTAGGCAGATGGACGTGGAGAGAATGAAGTAAAGAAAGACAGACGAGGAAGGAAGGAATGGAGGAAGGAGAGGAAACAACAGACACCCGAGAGCAGCACTACATCTAGTGAGTGAACAGGTACAACAAAGCACACACGCTGTGTTCGTATCCTGTCCCCCCTTCTGGCAAGCAGCATCTCACCAGGGTCAGACCAAGGTTCATCCCTCAGTGAAATACAGGAAAATGTGAGATTTGTCTTTCTGTGGCACCCCACAGCTGTTCCACTCTGGGTGCATTGTGCCAGCACATGATGGCTCCTCATCAATGCCAATCAAAATGGTAACTGCATTATATAACCCAAGTATTTCTTCAGTTTTAGCTTTATCTTTTACTTTACTTTAAAATCCCAGGGTCCCTTCTACATCAGCTTGAATGAACACTCATAATACTGTATTGCACACTGTATATCTTCTAGAATTCAAGTACTGCTGCTCCATAAATACTTCACTCTCTTTTACTGTACCTATTTAGTTCACTTTATAGCTGTTTCAGTCAAGATGTATGATTAAGACTTCAGTGTAGGAATACAATTTTTCAGAACTAAATCTTTAGTCAGTGGTTATGTATACTGTACTGTGGTTCATCCATCCATTCATCATCTAATCCTGTGTTGCCCCATGAGAAGCTTAGCAGCCCAGGGCTAGGCAAGTTGGTCCTGACATATAAGATGAAAGTGACCAGCCTCACTCATCCCTGAGTGGCTTTTATGTAAGCAATAATCCCCAACCACCCCTTGGATATGAACTGACACTTGCTCAATCCAGTTGGAGTGCCTTAATTACCCACTAAACCACCAGGTGCCCTAGTTTGGCTATATGGTTACCACCCAGTGTAGTAAATGGTTTCCTGGTGTACAGGAAACCATTTGGTTTGTCACTCAGTGTAGAGTCACCCACAGACAGAAGAGGAAAGAATGAAGGAAAGAACAACACAAGGGGATAGAAAAAAAGAAGGCAGGAAGAGAGGAAAGGGCAACCACTCAAGAGCAGCACTACAGTACATCGAGTGAGTGGATGGTGAGTGTCCCCACCTACCACAAATATATACAGTATACGTAAAGTAGAAGGTGGGGATGCCCACCATCTGCTCACATAATGTAGGCTGCTCTTGGGTGACTGCCCTTTCCTCTCTTCCTTCCTTCCTTCCTCTTCTGTCTTTCTTTCCTTCAGTCTTTCCTCTTTCTTCTGACTGTGGGTGACTCTACACTGTGTGAGAAGCCAAATGGTTTCCTGTACACCAGGAAACCATGTATCATGTTGAGTGGTAACCATATAACTGGTGGTTTAGTGGGTAATTAAGGCACTCCAATTGGACTGAGCCTGGAAGGTCTATCTCCATGGAATGGTTGGGGTTTATTCCTCACATAATGCCACTAAGGGATTCAGGGATGAGTGAGACTGGTCACTCTGAACTTAAATGTCAGGACCAACTTACCTAGCCCCAGGCTCCTATGCTCCTCATGGTGCAACACAGGATTGGATGATGGAGGGATCGATATACTGCATGTATGTATATATATATATATATCCATCAAGCAAGACCTTATTAAGATAATACAAAGAAGGTCAATGAATGGATGAAGGTCAAGTTGAAGGTAATGGATAAGGTGGAGATATGTGATTGAGAGAGATCTGAGAGATGTTGGGCTCATGGAGGGTGATACTATGGAGAGTTATGAGGAAGGTCCAATATAGGAGCCAACACCTAGCAATAAGGAATGGTTACTGAAGAAGATTTCTAACCCCACCTCTACAAATGGCTTCTTTGAAGTTATCAAAATCACCTGGAGGTGGCATGGATAAACTAAACTGCTACATCATTAGATTGAAAGTGTTATGTCATTCAACATTATTATACAGTATATATCTCATTAAAACGAGGTTGTATGTTTAACAGTGTGACAGTGTAAAGTAGTTACAAAAGGAACATACACTGAAAACCCTTGCATTCCACACTGGCTTTGATGGAGTCAGTCAGTACTCTACATTCCACCGTCAATATTAAATCATTAACATTCGCCCTCCATACATCCGACTTACTGGCTCATGAATATACTGTACCAGATTAATTACCAATACTTTTGAAATTCATTATCAAATCAAGGCAATAAATCATTAGATGGGGACACTTACCATCCATTCACTTGATGTAGTGCTATGTTTAGGTGCTCTGACACTGAATGACAAACAAATTGGTTTCCTGTAAAACCAGAAACCATTTACATCATGGCCATATAGCCAACAAATGGATGCCTGGTGGTCTAGAGGGTTCAGACATTCAAACTGGAGATGGCCCACAAAGGAGTCAGTCAGAGATGGTTGTCAGAGACTGTGGTGGTATAATGCACCTCAAGGGTAGGCAACTGATCATTCTCACCTTAAATGTCTGGAATAAGGAGCCTATTTCCAGGTCCCCATGCTACTGACACAGCCATAAAGAACTGGATTATGGATGTATGAATAAATCACCGTCTTTAACACAATAAATGCTATACAGTATAAGAATGAATACCCAGCATAAAAAATGTGTCACCATAACTGTAAGTCAGGAAGCACCAGATTATCAACAACGCATATGGTTCGTTTACCTTAACTTGGCGGACATTTTCATTCTTCTGTATATTACTTCCTGGAGCTCAGTGGAAGAATAAGACAATACTACAGCTCTACATCCTTTCCACAGCACTTCTTTGCAACTAGCACCATATTCTAACATTATTTTCCTGCTATAACTCATCATCCAAGATGGAAGAATGGCAATTTTAGGCCAAGTTAAAGTGAACATAGTATAGTACAATAATTACATGTGAAATTCTGCTGCACCAACCTACAGGGTGCTTTAAAAAATGTTAACTCTTATATGGATGTTATCTTAATATCCTACTTTTCTTTGCAGTTGACTAAAATGGTAATGTGACCAGATCAAAGAAGAAAAATGGAGGCTGTCTGACTCCTTGACATACATCTGTTATCCTGATCGGCTGTACTGCAGTGTCAGTAGTTCCATTACAGATGTTATTCTTATGTAAGTGTTAATATTTTTTGAAGCACCCTGTAGATGTGCTACACCATGTCAATATTATATACAGCCTCTCCCACCCCCATTTTTTAAGGCTTTTTTCCTGTTATATCCATTAAGTATTAATCTCTTCAATCCAGGTGACATCCTTTCATGTTATACTTGCCATCTCCTGATTATATCATTCAACTGAGGACTGACTTTATGACCAGGAGGGGTGACATATAGCCTGAATAAACCCTAACAGTATAAGAGGCCATTCCTAATCTGAACAAAATTGCCTGGAAGTATAAAAAATAAGCCAATAAACTCATATCACTGGATTGAAGGAGTAACATAACAGTTGCTAAGTCATGTTTCATTCCTATCTATAAACTTGATTTGTCAGTTTCTCCGAAATAATACTAGTACATAATACACTATAGTCGCAGCGCGCCACTCTGATGTTGTTATCATGCCCTGGCAACCTACCATTTAAAAGTGCATCTGATTTCGTGTATAATATGAGAAGCATGTGATTCGTGTATAATATGTTTGTGTATAATAACATTCATGTATAATATATTCATGCATAATAATATGATTTGTGTATAATATGATATGAAATCAGACGCACTTTTGAATGGCAGGTTGCCAGGGTACAATAATGACAACCTCAGAGTCGTGCACCACGACTATAGCAAGTTGTGATAATTTAGAAATCATCCCTTATTTAAAACAAGGACTGCTTGTATCGTCCTATCAACCCCCTACAACCTGAAGGCATATTTTTCTTTCTCTTCTTGCTTCCCTCAGACAATCTAATTCATCTTTGGAAAGCTAATCAAGTTGGAGAGGTGACATATTGTATAGCCTTAATTAACCCCTTCACACCTAGAGATCCTTCCTACACTCAATAAAAAATTGTCTGGTGGAAGCAATTTGAAAGGGAAAAAAAAAGTATCACCTGATTGGATAGACTAAGTATTTTCCAATACATCTGTGACAAATGTACTCAGTGTTATCATCACACTACCCTAAGGCTGTCATTTAATGGAATTAGGCTACATATCAATATTTCATACTTAAATGTTTTCACTATGTCTAGAAGTTTCAGTTTTCAGCTTTAACAGAATACTGTATTGATCCAAGTCACAGTCTTTAGAACAAGACATATACAGTAAATCCCTGTGCTTTGGGATCTCGCTGTTTTCAGCATTACAAAGCTTCTACACAAGAAAGATCATCTGGACATGTTATTCTTGCTTCCAGTAAACATTCACTCAATCATTCATTCATCATCTAATCCAGTGTTGCCCCACGAGAAGCGTAGGAGCCTGGGGCTAGGCAAGTTGGTCCTGACATTTCAGATGAGAGTGACCAACCTCATTCATCCTTGAGTGGCATTACATGAGCAATAAAACCCAACCACCCCTTGGATATAAACCTGCACCGACTCAATCTGATTGCAGCGCCTTAATTGCCCGCTAAACCCCCAGGTGCCATAATCAATATATTTTAAAACGGGTAAAATTTATCCTGACCAAAAACATTCCCTGGATACTGTACGTGAGGAATAACGTGGCAGTCAACATGTAAAGTATGTTATTCATCTCAAGCCCTGTGATTCTGTTCAGCCTGTGGCATAAATGTTTTAGTATGACAAAGATCTCCAACACATTTCAGCTCAACTGATGGCCATGTGCAATCTGACTGTAGCGTCAATTTACACAGTAACCATGAAACTTATTCCCATCTCATAATTATGGTTTATTGTATAAAATTTTGTGCCACCACAATTTAATATCAATGGTGTGGAAATGGCCCAGTTCTCTCAAATGAATGCATACCAACTACAGGCCTGCACAACATTTGCTGCATTGTAATAAATATCCACTGCACTCTGCTACTGAGGAGAGAGGGAAGAAAACGTGAGTGAACTAACAACTCTCATGATAAATATGAGGGGAAAACAGACTGGAGTGAGCACAGTCAATGAAACACTAAATTAATCCCTGTTGTATAATGATAGTAAAATAGTGCTGCAACTGCGAGGAGTTAAATGGAGCTGGAGCAAGGACCATAGTATCAAAGCAGCAAAGTTGAGATAAAAAAAAAAAAAAAACATAATGTCACCTGGGTTTCTTTGTAAGGAAAAGGAAAAAAGTGTTTCTCAGGCACATAAGCAGGAAGTCATTCTAGGTTAAGTGGGGAGGAATATTTTCCTGTTCCCTTCATTACTGGTCTTGGAATTTTTTTCCCCCCTTGAATTCTTTCTCTTTAATATTTTCGTTATAGTCTGGCATTTTATAATATGCTGCGTTCTTTCCTCAAAACTTCTCATGATTGGAAGGGTAGCTAAATTGTCTGAATTTAGAATAACTGTGCTTATCAGTGAGAGTTAAGTGGGTCAGTATACTATAATGGCATATATGATACTGTCTGTACAGCTATTGAGGTAGTATATAAAGTATGCCTTTAATATTTTCTTGTTCTTACCATCATGTCCTCTCACAACCATCCGATACCATATGAATATAAGGTGTAATTGTATTGTGTTCTTTCTTATCCAGTAATTTCCTTACCCTTTCTTGACATCATGCATGTCAGTAATACATTACAGCAAAAGCTTAACATATTCAAGGTTGCACCTTGTACTTCCAGAGAATTCCAGAAGTGCCTGGTACATCCAAGCAACAGTACTTCCATAAAAAATGGCACGTCCAGAAGAGATCTTTCCATGATCAGTCCAAAACACAGGGATTTACCATGTTCATCTGAGCAATCACTCATGTAAAAATTAATTCATTAGTCAATCAGATCTTAAGCATATTCAGAAAAGCTAAACTACTTGTAAGAAACTGGCAGGAGAAAATGCAAGTCAGAACAGTAGTGTAGTATAACACCTTAGCTGTCGGAATTGGAGTAGCGGTGGAGAAGTTGAGTGTGGCAGGTGTCACAGACTCTGACAGGGCGGGCAGAGGAGGGGAGTGGCATGGTGTTGTCACTGCAGCCATGACAGAAGATGTTACCACAGTGCCGACAGTGGTGTCGTCGCCGAGATATGCTAAATTCCTTCTCACACAACCGGCAGTGGGTGGCTTCACGATCTGGTGCCCAGTGAGCCTCGCGCAGGGACTTGCTTACATCACGCATGTCTGCCATCTTCAGCTTGGACTCGGACAAGTGTGCTCCAAGCTCCTCTAGGGTTCTCTCCTGATTTTCTACTGTGGTAATAAGTTGCACATGTGCTCCTTTCAAGATCTCATGTTCCTGCACAACAAGGAAAAGGGTGAATATTACACTCTACCACAATATCATACTACAAACAATGTCAACTTAGGATGATGATCAGTACACTGTTAATGCTAACTTTTAACACAGCATGGTACTAGTTTAACATTAAATTAAAAAGAGATAAGATACTGACAACAAGTTAATGCAAACTGTGAAATACCTCCTGTAATTTTAAGAGCTCTGAGATTTGCTGCTGGAGTTCTGCCTTGGCTTCACTTTCCCTTACTACTGTTTCCTGCAAGGACTGCCGCCACTCCCTCTCAATCTTCAAATCAGTCTCTATGTTTGATGTGTGTAGCTCTTTATCTGAAACCTGTAAATAATGATGTAAGAAGCATTAAAGAAACTGTTATCCTGATACAGCAACAAAGTATAGTCAGAGTTATAATGCAATTTCATCATCATTATAATCTTTTTTCCTACCTACAAATGAGGTTAGGTAGGACCCACAAAACAAGACAAAGCATGAAAGAGAAAGAATCAACAACTAGTCCTGTAAAATGGCCAAAATGTTCATTCACACCCCATTCAAGCCCCTAGAATCTTTGCTTCAATTCACAGATTTAACCAGGAGTACTTTATTTTTTTTTTCCTTACAATGCACTTTACATTATATACCTGCCAGAGTCAATCCATCATCTATCAAATTAAAAGAGTGGTGCCAAACCCTTGCAATGTGCTTCTGAAAATGTATAAAGCAAATTTTTCCTATGACTAAAACTGGGATTGGCAGAATTCAGAAACTGGCACAGGAAAGCATTAAAGTGGAACTACAGTACCAACAATGTTCCTGTTGAAATGGGACATACATTTACCCACTCATCATTCAAGCCTTCAAATTTCTCAGCTCTACCTCAAAGGCAACAATAAGATTTATAAAACTGTCACCCAAGCAACACTTTTTGGATAAAACCATTCTAATCATGGCTATTTAAAAAAAAAAAAAAAAAAACACACACATGCAACCACAGTTATGTTCCTAACTTCTATACCTCAATTTCTCATTCATTCAGTTACAACATCCTGTCATATTCTTGGTCTGCTACACCTTCTCCCAGCCTCAAAAATCACTTGCATATAGTATAACCTTTTCAACACCCTAATCAAATCAGTCCTTTCTTAAACAACTACAGTATACCATTGTCTAATACCTATTGGAACTGCTGTTAGTTTACCTGACCCATCATCTGACCAAAGCTCTGCATCGTCACAGAGGCTGACAATCAGCCTTCTATCCAGATGTGTGGTTAGTTATTACAGACCTTCGTAGTACCCCCTCGTTCATCCTCAACCACCAATTCCAAAAGTACATTGGATCACAGCAGGGTGGCACAATTACAAATTTACTGTGGGACTTTCTCAGCCCAACTTTGGCTCTAGAGTACTCATACAGCTGACCACTGCGATTCAGAAGGAACTAGAGTATACTGTAGTTGGGTCTCCATACCTGCATATTAGCTACTTGCAATTCTGCTGGTTCATAACAAATTTCAATATACTTCAGAGAAGTAATTTCTAATATGTGATGATGTTTTAGGGTACTGCAAAGGCTTTTTTAAGCAATCAATGCTAAATTATGACTGCAGAAGGCATCTTGTGGGACGTCATTTGCTTGCGGATTTTTGCTATTCGCTTGTAAGAGTGTAATGTATCCCCTGAGAAAATGGAAGTGCAACTGTGGGGCCAATCTCCTTTACTACTTGGATAACTGGTAGGGCTGATCTTCATTGCCCTCATCAAGGGGTTACCAATAAGGGCTAGAATTTAAACTGCCTTATTACTGTACTATGAAGGTTGTTGAAGTTTGAACCAGTGTCTTGCCAAATTGCTGGCACATCCATGTGTTATGTTACAAAGTGAAGACTATCCCTTGCACCTTGATGAGCCTAGAGTTGTTCATATATTTTTTTTTCTGATCAATCTTTTTTCTATACAGATCCCAAATTATACATTGCCATTATCCATGAGGCAACTAACTTCCACTGAATCCTTTAAGGGTAGTTCAGAGCCTCTTTTCAAGAGGGGGAGAGATGTTGTGATGGACTTCTGTTGATAAGGCTTGTATAGAATATGAAGTATATCACAGTTCTTGACTGCAAGTGTGAATGCGTGTAGAGCACTAGTGAATTTCTTATGAAGAACTGGCACTTTTGAGAAACAAAAGACCAGATTATTACAAATATAATTATTTCTTTAGTTACCATACATGCACCTCCTTACAATGCCCATGAACATCAATTGAATTAACTCAAAATGACTCTGCAGAAGCAAACACTTGTAATGGGGTCTTTAAAAAAAAAAAAAAAAAAAAAAAACAGGGATCCTCTCTTTGGCTCAGTAGTAACATGTGCGCGTATCAAGTGCGAGGGCCTGAGATCGAATCTCAGCCAGGACAGTGTGATTAATTTGTTTAGTTTCAGATCAGTTATTATGCTGATTGGCAGCGGTGGGGGATGTGAGGCGGGACTTGGAAGGCAATGATGTTGTTGGTTAGCTGACAGCATCCTAGCTCTTACATCTCAGGGATGAGCTGTTCGGTGTGGTCTGTGTCCCCAATGGTAGCCTCCGATGCTATGCTACCGTATGTTTGAAACTGACCAAATTAATCACCAAGGGGAGAAAAGAGTGATGTACTGGAGTCTTAAAAAAAAAAAAAAGGCCCACATTGCTATGAAGCACAGCAGGGATCCTCTCTTTGTCTCAGTGGTAATGTGCATACATGACAAGCGCGAGGGCCTGTGATCAAATCTCGGCCAGAACAGTGTGATTAATTTGTTACGTTTCATTTCGGTCATCACACACTAACAAAGGAAACCTTTCATGCTAGGAGTTTATAAAGATCTTGTATGGATCATATCTGCTGTTTCCCACCAATGTCTCATAGATCAAGGGTTTCTCAGGCTGGCTACATAGCTCACTGACTTATGAGACTGAATGTGTTTCTTGACCGGGTGTCCCCTTAGATGACTTTTCTCCAATGGCTGGGATCAACAGCAGCCCCAGTATTACCCAGCTAGCATCAGACTTCAGTCAGTGACTCAGTATCAAATGATCTGGTTTCATTTCCAATCCTACATTAGAAAACATAATATTTCTGATATCACAGAGGGTGGCAATGTGAAATATTGGTACCACATCATCCATTTAACAAGAAATACCAGGCAGTCTCTACAATCACATCCTACTCATGCTCAGCTCTATGCACAATGCTTTGATCTACATGCACAACACAACACAGCACTGATGAGGCCTCTTCCTCCCTTAACTGTCATCCTATCATACATGGGTGCCTACAACCCTCCATCTGAACCTGCCACTCATTTAGGTCCAGCTTTTTTATATCCCACTATTCACCACAGCAAAACTTTAAAGCACTGAAGTTAATGCACTGCATATATGGACACTAACCTTATCACTGAGCTTCTTAGCTGTTTCCTTGGCAGCATCTTTCTGTATCACACACTCCTCATACCTGGTGGTTGAAACTTAAGGTATAAAACTTAAATTATACACTACATAAGTGAATGGAAAAGGAAAGAGTAAACAAACAAACAAAAAAAAAATCTAAAATTTAGAGAGGTGTAAATTAGGTTAATAATTACGGGAACACTGAATGACAAAAACTATGCGCCCAAGGACACCTCTGAGCACAGAATGTATTGCATATTAGATAAACAAAACTTGACAAACCAAACAAGGGAAAGAGGCAACCAAACATATGAGAAAATACTGACTTTGGGAGTGATAATGAAACTGCACCAGGGTATGGCTTCATTTATTGGCAATAACTGGTTGAGGTGGTACATGCGGGGTCTACGGTTAAATACTACACCATTGTCACATACAAACAAGGTGTGGGCATAACTTCAGCAGCAATGTGTTCATTTTATCAGCACAAATAAGATGGTACATGTGATCACGGCTGCCTCAGCTGATAATGTAAAGACACTTGGCTGAAGGTTTGCCAATTTTTGTTTATCTAGTACAGTAAAGCATTCCTACTCTTCCAATCAAACCTTTCTGGCTAAATGTGTTACATACAAAAATCTACAACTGACTGACATTTCTTATGAAAGACAACAATGGCTACGTGAATAAGCATAATTTAATTACAGTACTGGAGTCTCTTCACTTTACACCATGTAATGATTGTAATCAAAAGTAGCATTAAACAATTTTATAATTCAATATACACTGGATATTAAAGCACCTCATACATAATATTAAATACTGCAAAACTGTAGGGTAGAGTTGAAGCTAGGAAGGAGAACCATAGCACATAAATCACTTAATAAGCAACAGCAAAAAATGAGACCAGTTCCCATTCTCATCATGACATCAGATGAGTAAACCCAAGGTGAGGTTTCCTAATCACAACTTTTCCACAGCCCTATTCTGAAGTTCACACATGCTGACTGACTTTCCCACCCCTACTTTCTCCTCCCCTCCCTCTCCCTCAGCCTCCTCCACCTCACTCTGCGTTGGGGGCTCATAGTATGACTTGGACCGAGCTCTCAGTGGAGGTTCGCTAGGAGACTGGGGTCCCTGGAATACATACTGTGACTTCAAATTGCGCATTGTCTCTGCCATTTCTGCTGCCTTGCTCTCCAAGCGACCGATGAGTTCGGTTTTCTCTTTTAATGAGCTCTCGCACTCCTGAAAAATATACAGTATAGGATACCAAAAAGCATTCCCACTAGAATATACTTGCTTCTTATATAACCACCAATCTTTCCTTCCTCTGTCATATCCACAAACATGGAGATTGAGGGAATGGTGCAATTACTGTGCACAAATATTAAAGCTACTTACAAATAATATAGATCCTATTCTATACTACAAAATGGACTAAGATATGATGATCCAATCAATTTATCCTCTACACAAAGTTACTGCACGTTACTTTAAATACAGTGGTTGTTCAGCAAAGTAACATAATACACTTAGTTTTGTCTGTACCAGCTGCAGTGTGAGGAAGCATTGTTGGTGCCACAGACATGGCTGTACATACAACTTTATAAGAAAATCAGAGACAATAAGGTTAAGGTAGGGTGTAAGGACTGAGAGCAAAGTACAAGAAGGGTGCTTTGTAAGACAATACGTAGACAACATCTTATGAATAAGTCAACACATACTGCAGTAGTTGATTTGCAAACTGTACATCAAAACCTATACACTAAATTCTTTACATCAACTCTTCTTGTCAACACAGTTAAAAAAAACACATTAAACATACTTCTTCACAGGCATGCAACAAGATCAGAGAGGAGAAAAATGTTAAGAAAAACCACTTCACATCTCTCTGTTAAGTAATGTCAGAAATCTATATTCAAGAACTATGACTACTTTCTGCCACTTTAAATATCCTAAAAAACCTCACCCACATCCACATGGTCTCCATACCAAAATGTTATCTTATCATTTATTTACATAGCCTCTCACACTTGGCCAGGGGGACTTGATGAAGACGTTTGTTTACTTTGGGGGATGCTAACGGGTTCAGAGCAATTTTTAAGGTTTATGAGCATGCTACTGATTTTTGAGGTTTTCTCCTGCAGCCGCTCCACCAAAATGCCCTTCTCGAAAATTTCCTGTTCACACTCCTAGAGAATAGAGAAGGTAGTGCATTAGTAAAGGAGCAACAAAAGGAAGAACACAGTGACTTGGGAGCCCATAGTTTTTGGTAATACTGACCATAATTCCTTGGAAAACATTAGACTTCATACATGTCATCTGTGAACTACATTATTTGAAACTCAATGCATCTGTGTGACTAAGAAAGACTTCTGAACCAAAAACTTGGGCCATATTAGCATAAGCAAGCTTACCTACACATCATGCAATATGTCACCACTGTCAAGCACTGGAATTTTGATCACAGTTGTTAATGCTGTGGGGACAGGCTTAGCTGGACATGAATCCAGTGGACTGCATGCAGAAGTTGCTTTTTTTCTCCAGTCCACTATTCTCTTTTGGGGGGAAGGGAGGGAGCTAAGGGAGATCTGTATAATAATCAAAGTAATCAGATGTAATAATGCAAAGTTCTTAAATTTCATATCACTGGGAGAAGCTTGTCTAAGGGAAAGGGCAGCAAATAAGAATAGTCTGACAGTAGTGACTAATTCTGCTAAATCATGTAACACTGCCAACTGAGTCAGATAATGTATTACAATATTACATGTGAGGAAATAAGAGAAACATACAGACAGTGAGCTCCTGAAATGTGGGAGTGTGCAGTGAATGCTGTACCCTAAATGAATCAGTATGACAATATCAGTCTATGACTACACATTATACTGGTGGTGAATGCCCTTTAGCAACAAAAGCATAATAAATCTTTGAAGAAAAATATTACATGTAACAAGGAATAAATTTAAGTAATCACACCCTAGAAATACTTTTAAAATGAAAAATCAAATTACCTGAGAAGAAACAATCACTGAACATGATACAGTACATGTATGATATAAAACACATAAATTTCTAGTTACAGTACTATGGACACACACACTGTATATACAGTAATGTGAATTATTTCTCCTTTATATAATTACATTTTGGAGGTATTTGAGGCAAAAAAAAAAAAAAAAAAAAAAAAAAAAAAAAAGGTACCATAAAGAAAAAAGTTAACTGGACAATAACAACAAAGGTTTATCATCATATAATTCCTTCCTCCTATTTCCTTTCAGTTACAGAAATACTAATCCCAGACAAATTTTACTTAGATTAGACAATATCCCTGTAGCAAAAGGGCTGGAATCAACTGTAATTAACCTCTTAATATTATTACGTCAGTTATAGTATATTCTTTGTACTGCCAAATGATACCAATAGGTCATTCATTTTAACTTGTCAGAGGTTTTTGTTCATTTGCAATCTATTTCCTGCAGCTCAATGGCAGAATATGACACTAAGGTTCTACTCTATTAAAACTGCACTTTTCCATGATTAGCACCATACCCAGCACTCAGTATTTTTTGTTATAGTTCAGCACTCAAGATGAAAAGATGACAGTCATGCTTGGTTACAATGAACAAACTATACGCTGGTATCCATCTCCTGTGGTGAATATCAAATTTAGTGTATGACAGGTATTTGAAGCCCTCTCACATGACTTCAGAAACGGACTCCCGTGGGAGATGTTTTATGCTGATAATTTCGTGTTGATTGCAAAGAACGAAAGGGAGGTGGAGGAAAGGTTTAGGATGTGGAGAGATGGTATGGGGCACAAGGGCTTAAGGGTAAATGCAGATAAAACAAAGGTGATGATATCTAGGGTAGTAGTAGTAGTTGTTCCCTAGGCAGTCTGGCCGAACAGCCCCGAGTCCCTTAGGAAGGCCATGGCCGAGACTGGACTTTCCCACAGAGCTCTCAAAGAGTGTAGTTGTGTTGTTGGCATAGGTGATTGTGTGCAATGCAGTCTTCCATAATGTGCTTAATAGTATGGGGTGCTGTGTTGCATCCTGGACAGGCATCAGCGACGGAGTCATCCAGCCTCTTCTGGTAGCTTAAGAGGGCTGGACGGTGCCCACATCTCAGCCTGGCCAGGTGGACCCTGTCCTCACGAGGAAGATAGGATTCAGAAGGGTGGATGTCAGGAGGCCGTGCATGCAGCTGTGTGTTGTCTTTAAGTGACTGAATGGAGCGGCGAGTGATCTGAGTGTGGATATGCTTCTGGAAGCTGGTCTGAGGTGGGCGAGGGGGGAGAGATGACAGTATTTGTGTATGGTATTGTGTGCTGGGTGTTTTTTTGATGTTCCTTGGTGTGGGTGGATGTGCTGCCATGTACTGTAGTGGATGTTGTGGGTTTGTGGAGGCTGCAGCAAGAAACTGGGTGCCTCTCATGTCTAGGTGATCCTTGACCTTGAGGACTTTGGTTTCTTGATGTAGGTGGTCTGTGGGTGTAGTAGCCGTGCAGCCTGTGATTATTTTTAGGGCCTTGTTCTGTATGGTCTGTAGAGTGTTGTAGTGTGTTTTGGTCAGGTTAGAAGCCCAGGCAGGGCTTGCATAATTCATCACTGAACGTATGTATTGTTAATATACTGTGGTGGTGGTTTCTTTGTTGTGTCCGAATGTTGTATGGGCAAGTGACCTCAAAGCACTGAGTCTTGGTGTTATTTTATTTTTAATGTTTGTGATGTGTTGTTTGAATAACAATGATGTATTGTATGTTACACCAAGGATTTTGGGTGTGTGTGTGTGGTAGTGGAGTGTTGTTTATGGTGAGGTGTGGGATGTGACTGTGTTCTGCTGTCCAGTTTGTGAGAAGAGTAACTGTAGATTTGGCTGGGGCTATTTTGAGCCTGTTTGTGGTGAACTATTCGTGTAGTGTGTTGAGGTAAGGTTGAATGATGTGTGCAGCTGTGTTTGAGTTTTGGTGTGTACATGTGTTATTATCATCTGCATAGGAAGCTATGTGTATCTGTGGTGTGTGGGGTGTGAGTATGCCATGCATGTATAGATTAAAGAGTGTAGGGGACAAAACAGATCCTTGGGGGATGCCGTTTGTAAGTTTCTGATGTTAGAAGACTGACTGGCAAATGATATCTAGGGTTGGTGGCAGTACTGTCAAAGACGAGGGAGAGTGGCCATGTGCAGTTTGCCACAAGGATGTGGGAAGTAATTCCATCTTGTGCGGTGTTTGTGATAAATGGGTGCACAAGAGATGTACTGGTATCAGAGCTGGACTGCGAGATAATGCTGATTTTATGTGTACGGCATGTCAGGAAAAGCAGGTGGAGATTGTCAGGCGTGAAAGGATTGAACTTGCTGGTGAATCTCTTGAGTGTGTGGAAGAGTTTTGTTATTTGGGAGATATGTTGTGTGCTGGAGGTAGGGCTGGAGCTAGCTCTGTGGCTAGGGTGAGAAGTGGTTGGAAGAAGTTCAGGGAGCTCTTGCCTCTCCTGACATTGAGAGGACTCTCCCTACGTGCTAAGGGGTCTTTGTATGCATCATGTGTTAGGAGTGTAATGCTGTATGGTAGTGAGACCTGGGCAGTAAAGGAGGAGGATATTCGCCAGCTCAGACGTACAGAAATGACAATGATTAGGTGGATGTGCAGTGCGTCCCTGAGTGAAGGTCTGAGGGGGCTGGGTTTATGATGGAAGAGTTGAGAGGTAGGATGGGACTGGAGTGTATTGGTGTTGTGTTGAGGAGAGGTAGATTGAGATGGTTTGGACATGTGGAGAGGATGGGGGATGATAACTGGGTGAGGAAGGTGAGAATTGTTAATATTGGGGGTGGGGTTATGAAGGGTAGACCAAGAAAGACATGGGACAAGGTCATTAAGTGTGACCTCAGGGCTAAGGGACTGAACAGGGAGGCTGCAATGGATCGTGCAGCATGGAGAGCCGCCATTTGGTGAACAAGGCCGATGCATGCAAGCATGTTGGAGCCTTTAAAAAGGAAAACGAAAACGACAGGTCTGTTCCCTCCTGTGTTGTCCATCTGTGACACCTCTGATACTGTATGTAATTTCAGTACAGAAAAAAATGTGGCACTTGGTTTAGCTTCCTGTTCAAAAAAACATCAGCTGTTCCATGGCCAACCTCAATTTGGGAATTCCTCTGGAGGAAGCAAGGCATCATTTCATTTCATTTGATTTCATCTGATGAAATTACTAACTGGTGAAAAATAGTCATGCCTGATTTTCCATAATCAAGGATTCCAAAAGTCTTAAACTATTAGAGCTTTTTAACCCTGGCTCAATTTTTAGCCTGACAGCTGTTTTTCACACGTCTAATAATAAATGAACAAAACACATGTTACAAAATAAAAATTCCTCGCAGGTATTCATACATCTAATGATTAACTTACATACTGTTATCTTAATCAAACAGCAAAATGCAACTGGGTGCCATTTTGGAAACTCAGCTCAAATATGCATATTACCTGTCCAATTTACTGGCCTCTCTGGAGGTAGTACCACAAAGCTGCATATTCCTGCCAGGCCCAGAATAGGCTTCCAGTGACTATACATTAAATTACTAAGTAGAGATGAGCTCCAAAGGTAAGATCTTTGGCAAGGCACTACTCACTCCAAGAACCTCCTCTCAGTATAGCCACTGTAGACAGCCACATACTGTATGCACCAATCACCACACTTTTATTTACCTTCGTTTTCATCTTAGACCATGTGATGAGACCCAATCTGCCATTATTTTCTCTCTATGTTTGCTTTGGCTTTTTGTGGCCTTGTTTGAGTATGTTCTCTGGCTTCTCTTGTGGTATGGCTTGATTGATTCTTCAGAGTTCTTTTGTACCATTCTTTTATCCAGGGTGAGTTTCTTTTTTTGGTCTGTTTGGTGTTCATATTGTGGAATGCTTGGTCGCCCTTGGTAATCCCCCCCCCCCCACCACCACCACCCCTTGCAAGCTGTTTCTTTTCTTTCTTTTTTTTTTTTATTCATCTCCCATTAACCCCTTGACCGCGGGGCGTCACTTTCGTGACGCTTGGGAGCAAGGGATCATACCGCGGGGCGTCGCTTTTGTGATTCTGTGTTATTTTGAATTCACCCGGGCTTCCAAGTGGGGGCTTGTATCATCTATCGGTACTGCCAATGTCCAACACTAGTCAGCACTCCTAATCTCATCTGTACTCCCATCCATTGTTGACAATTTAGCCATTTCTCCCCGTTCTTGACTCCCCTCCCTACCCCCCCTCCATTACCCTATCCTCTCGCCTGCCCGGCCGTGCTACGCTAAGTAAATCTTTCCTGGAATTTTTCACTGATTTCATCCATTGAAATAAGCCCTATGTCCTATTCTTATACCAAATAATATATACAAGAAAGAAATAAGGTAAGTGAGAGTGCCATACACCTGGAATTGGCTAATTATCACCTGACAACACCTCACGTGCACTCGTTCGCTAATTTTCGCTGTTTTTTTCCCCTTGAAATATGCCCTATAATCTATTTTCGTAATATACATGTAAGGAGGGAAGGGAGAACCCTAAGTGATATTTACATTCACCTGGAACTACCTAATTTATAATGTATTGTCTAGATTTCCTGCCAATCATATCTGTGCTAGACAAAGCTGTTTCAAGATATAACATTGGTAGCTCTGATTATATATCTCCTAAGTAGGCCTCTAATCTATTTTCGTAATAAATATACCTGTAAGGAGGGAAGGGAGAACCCTAAATGATATTTACATTCACCTGGAACTACCAAATTTATAATGTATTGTCTAGATTTCCTGCCAATCATATCAGTGCTAGACTTAGCTGTTTCAAGAAGTAATATTGGTAACTCTGAATAACCCCTAAAGCAGGCCTCTACAGTAGGCTAGCTGGCCTGGCAACTGCGTTATCAGTGTAGTCTCATCTTCCGAAGTGAGAGGACGTATGTTTCATCTTGCTGACTTCAAGGCCTTTTTTCACCCCCATGCAAATGGCTCTGTGACCTTTACCCCCTACTAAACCTCGTGTGGAAAGAGGTAAAGGGCTGACAATTGATAAAAGAGTGACTACGATCTTTCTATTGAGTAAAACAGTGCAAGTGGAATTGTAAATAATGTGTAAATAATGTGTAAACAGCAAGTGAAAGTAATGAATGTAAATATACGTGAACAATGGAAAATAGTTTTATAAGTTATTTCAAGTGACAGTGCATAACACTGTAAATAAAATAGAAATGTAAATAACGTAAATAAAATAGAGAACGTAAATAGAAATGTAAATGAGTAGTATTATAAGAATACGAGTATATACCCTAGGAGTAATGAAAGTGAAAGTTTCACTCTAGCATGTCTGAATGCTATGAGTTATGAGAGTGAAGATGAAAGTGACATTCACTCTCAATGCCAGTATACAGGACGAGAAAGTGAATGCTACGTATTTTACTGAAAGAAATTGAATCCCTACAGTGACAATAAACTAATACTACAGAAGGAAACTTATGGATAAAGACTGTAGATATATATGTTATATAGTAATAGAAATATAAAGTGTGAGGGGTTTTATGAATAATAAATGACAGACTACCATGAGCGAACTAGTGCCAGTGCGACGATCAGACGCGCTCGTAATTTCCATTGCTTTCACAGTGTTTTTTTTTTTTAGTATGGATCCCAAACTACTTGAAAATTGTAGAATAGTGTTTATAGTGTTTGTATCTGGCTGTGGTAATCATATTACGGGTTGTTGGGAAGTGTAAAGTGGAGACTTTGTTACCCTACTTCAGAGGTCTCCACAAGTCCTACGGTAACCGACGAAGGCTCAACAATCATTCCAGGAGAAAGCTGAAGGTATGTGCCATAAGCATATGTAATTTTATTATTCTAGGACTAATAACTGATTTTTGGCAAATATTTTTTGAGAGTCTGTCGGAGCCCAAATAACCCCGCGGCACACGCAAGTAATTGGTAAACAAGCCCGCGGTGTAGGGGTTAACAGAGTTCCTTTCTATCATAGCTTGTTCTCTCTCTCTCTCTCTACACACACACACACACACACACACACACACACACACACAGTACAGGTATACCTCGATATATGATACCCCTAGATGCGATACTCTGGCTTAACAATGGGGATAGAAATACTGTACCACCATACCCCACCTAACGATGACCCAATCCCAGTTTAACGATGGTTTTGATTTTTTTTTTTTTACTGATTCTGATGATATCTTAGACTAAAATTGTGTGTTTTAGTTGATTTATAAACTGTTTTTAGACTTAAATTAATGTGTTTTAGCCACAGGTGGGGTGAACATTGTCAGTTTGGGGTACAGTTTACTAAGCTTGATTTTTTGCAGACTTATATTTGACGATTTTCAGTAATTAATGGGATGCTCCCTACTAGGTGGAGGGTTAGTGCCCCCTCCTGTAACACAACTAACTCAGAGATAAATGGCCACTCCTTATGGGATTATGGCATCTGGCTATAACTAGATGGATAGACTCTGAAGATGTTTTTGGATTTTTGGCACCTTTTGATACGGCAAAGTATCTACGGTACTTTGAAGAAGGCAACATCACACATGGTAAGCTATGGGTCCCTCATTCTGGTCACAGGTCTCTATGATGTATCACATCTTGGAATGAGTTGCTGTGAAGATTTGCATAATGAACCACACATGCCTAGCTTTATGCTCTCTTGCAACCACCTTGAAGTTTGGCCTTAATGGACATGTTGTGGGTTGCTCTTTGATGTGATGCCATTTCTAATCTGATTTGTCATTCCCTTTCATTTTATCATCTTGTACAGCCAATAAAATACAGAGAGTTTCTCAACTTTCATGAGCTGGAAGCACAAATTTGGCATACTAACCACCTCCAATGCTCCAATGAAGGCTGCTACAATCTGGAGAGATGCTCTCACTGCCAACATCTCCTTACAATCTTAATGGAGGAGACAATATTCATGGAATTTTGAGCATCAGGTTCTTAATCCTTACAAAATGTGAGAGGCATTTCAGGCAAATCCAATGTTTTTCCACCATCTCATTATGATATCACTGACAAAGTGGGCATGGTTTCTATTAGAAATTAATTCTTATTCTTCAATTCCCACTTTCCCTCTGTTTAACTCTTATCCCTTTGGTTGACAGAAATGTTGAAAAGCATTCACAGAAGGGAAGCAAGGTCATGAGTTGGTCCAACTCTATCCTGGAACTATGCCTGGGTCCACAGCATCCAGGACATCAATGGCAGCTTTCAATCTCCCTGGATGAGACATTTCCATGTACTATTATTCCCTGTGACAATAAAGTCACTTTAAAAGAGCAGGACCTTCTTCTCACAACACTATTTCAAGAAATATATTCAGTCTTCAGCTTTATGGTCTGGTTTGAATTGTGGTATTCATTCAATTTTAACTTATTCTGCAAACTTTGCGAGCCATATCTGACAGACCTCCTACCTTCTTGTTACTATGAACTTGTGACAGACTCACAAGACATTACAATCCTGGTTAAAACATCACAGATCCAGGCTCCTCTTGGTATGGGTTAACCTAGCTCCCTAGTGCACAGATCAGATTCACACTCAGACAAGAAAGATTTTCCAGATTTCCTCCCAATCTCTAAAGGAGTCTGACAACATTCAGAAATGCCATTCCTTCGGCTGCCCCCATCCATATCCAGTCAGTCTAATGCCAAGTGGGGGTGAATGGGATATTTCAGAACCACTCTTCCACTTTATCCTGTCTTGGCAGACTGGACACCACTCAATATTTCTACAAGCTTATTTGCTTTGGTCTACCAACTGGTAAGTTTTATAGAGAAGGTTTACTTAAATGTCATTGGGCTTAGCCCAATACCTTCTGCAAACTATATTTACAACCTGCAGTCTTACATTTTACTTGTGGGACAGCAAGGTCCACTCATTCCATGAACACTACTTATACTCTCCATTTTGGGTTTATCACAAGGCCAATCATGGTTGCTAGGTAGCTTTGTTATTTTAGGGACTGACTCAGGAGATTTGTCTCTACTTAAACAGGTTACTTGTTCTCACTTAAAGATGGTACAGTACCTGCTAGTCTCCACATCAGGGCTTGCTTACCCTCCTCATACTTTCATTTGCTAAAAGGATGAGAGAAGGGGAGGGGGGAGGAAGAGAGAAGGGGTCATGGATGCAGAAAATTTCCTTATTTTCTTGTATCATGGTCCAGCTGCATGTTTCTCCCGAAGAAAGTGGCAGTTGTAGCTCTGAGACAATACATCTTGAGAGGCCAGTAAATTTGGGGTTTTTAGAACAAAATGCTCTTTTTACTGGCTCAAAAAGTGTAGTGCCATAATACCACCCTCTCTGACCTTCAAGTTTTCCCTTCCCTTCTTCATGCCATCCTTTACATCTCCTCATACCTTTTACATAGGTAAATGAAATTAGAACAAAAGGTAAACAAAACAGCAGCACATCATGCCTATGGGCTCACTCTGGGGGCCTAAAAGGGCTGTAATGGGAAGTGGTTCCCACCATAGTTTCTTCCTTTGAAAATACCCTACTCTTTATCGAGCAAAGTGAAGTACTGGAAGACTATTCTATGCCCAGCAATGAATGTGTAGCTTTATGGCACTCCATCATTTGAGCCAGCAAACTCCAAAATCCACCATTTTGTTAAAATCCAATAGGTAAGTCACCTATCACTTCTTAATGTCAAATGATAAATCTAACAATAGGTTATTTTCTCTGTACAGTATTTAATGTTAAGTACAGCATCACCAGCTACTTCCTGTACAAATTTTGCACAACCTCTAATGGTAACTTTCATTAGGGTATGTTTGAGATTTGTAATCTGTCTTGAAAAGTGAACTGACTGGCATTATATATCAGCCTGTCTATAACTAGCAAATGGCTACAGACACAAGCTCTACCTTTTTCCTATGTCCAGTAACAAAATTCATCCTCATGGTGTCAATCAGTGACTGACACAACTGGGTCAATACAAGCCATCTCCTGCTGTCTCCTCATAAAAATTCTTACTGGAATTTTACTGTACCTGATTCCATTTTTAATTTCATACATCACTACAAGTTCATCAGCATATTTTCAGACAAATGATTCCTTAGTTTCATTATATGCAACTGAGAATCAAGTAACAATGGACATAAATAAAGCTTCTGACACAGTACAATGATATATCCTAATAAACAAAATCCTGAACATGGAAAATGATGACAAGAAGCATCTAAACCAATTTCCTCTCAGGCAGAAAAGCCCCATTAGTCAACCAAAACCAAAGTTCCAAATTCAGAATATTCCCCAGCATTGTCCCACAGGGCTCTGTCCTCTCATCCTCCTTATTAACTTTTTCCTCCTTGAACTATAAACATCCTCCCCCCCCTGCACCACCTATAGTAACAGTCTTATTCTATGCTGAGAACCAAGCAAAAAATTCACACCACTTGAAAATTCAATAAGCAGCGAGCCAACTCCAATAATACCTGCTCTCATTACAACTCTACTTACACAAAACTAAAATCTAATACAGTATTACTGTTTTTGCTTCAGACATACACAAAACAACACCCTCAACTAACCCTCTTTAACCAAATACTCCACTGAGAGATATTACAAAATTCCTGGACTTACTCTGAACACACACATAACTTTTTCTCAACATTCAAACATCATCTAAGAAAAGGTATCTCGTAAACTCGATACCCTGACAATACTCACATGTACTACCTTCAGATAACAGTAGTAACCACTTACAACTGTCTATAAACAGTTCATCCAAACAACAATGACTAAGCAGAGGCCACACCTTAAATGCCACAAACATGGAAAATCTTAGAATGCACACTGGAAAACATGAAAGGTAATAACAGAATGCACGAAGACTATATATGCAAATCATTTGCACCAAGAAACAAAAGTACTCTCAATCAAGGACAACTTGAATATGAGAGGTTCTATACACAATTCAGTGTTCACTGTTTGAGCACAGGATCCATCCCACTCTTATAGCTTTATGCTGCACCACCCCTCACCACAAGGAAACATAAAATAAATAACTAAGTTCTATACACAATGCTTCAACAACATCCCTTCTCCTCCATCCAACACTATTTCACAATCATGAGACTTAAACACATGGCCATCACAGCCATCCAGAACCTCCAGTCAACCAGCAAATTTCATGAACCCCTACCACACATTCATCCCCAAGACACATGAGTGCATCTAGCCAGACTACAATGGAGCCATGCCTCTTCCATGCTTCAGTAGAAACACAAAGTACAACTGGCAAACAATCCACAATGCCCTAACTGCAAAGAAGCACCTCACACCACAGCACAATTACATACTTTAAGCACATCATAATCACAACACATCCTACAAGACGACCACAACAAAGTATCTCTAGGGGCACTCAGCTGAAGTGGCTGATTTCCTACAATCCACTGGGTTCACATCCTGATCAACCTAGAGCCATAACAACAAAAATGAATAAACTGATTTGTTAAACCATGTCAAGAAAGTTATGTTTATGATGAACAACATATTTATGAATTCCATAATCCCATAATATAATGCTGTATATATATAATATTGTATTAATTTCAACATTTTTACAGTACTGAGCATAAGGTTTATTAAATATCTTCAAACTGGCTGAAAGCCAAAATCATTATGGATGTACCTTTCTCACTGAACAGTGATGTCCATTGCCAGAGGACATACCAGGGCTTTTTCCTTACCCAAGCATTACAAGAGGCTCTGTGAATATGATGGTAATAGAGTCTGGTATGGGTTTAATAGATGCCTCTGGGAAATGTTACGGTACCAGAGGTCTAGTATTTCCTTTATAAATCTGGTTGGACACGAACCCCCAAGGACAACAGGAAACTAGCCACTTCAGCCACGTGCTCCCAGAGATATTAGTTTTGCTTCATGATTTTCCTCATATACAGCACCCACTTTATTAACCCACAGTAATGATATCTAGGGTTGGTGGCAGTACAGTCAAAGAAGAGGGAGAGTGACCATGTGCAGTTTGCAACAAGGGCATGGAAAGTAATTCCATCTTGTGCAGTGCTTGTGATAAATGGGTGCAAAAAAGATGTAGCGGTATTAGAGGTAGACTGTGAGATAATGTGAGATTTTATGTGTGCGGTGTGTCGAAGAGTGAGGTGGAGATTGTCAGGCGTGAAAGGATTGAACTTGCTGGTGAGTCTCTTGAGTGTGTGAAGAGTTTTGTTATTTGGGAGACATGTTATGTGCTGGAGGTGGGGCTGGAGCTAGCTCTGTGGCTAGGGTGAGAAGTGGTTGGAAGAAGTTCAGGGAGCTCTTGCCTCTCCTGACATTGAGAGGACTCTCCCTACATGCTAAGGGGTCTTTGTATGCAGCATGTGTTAAGAACGTGATGCCGTATGGTAGTGAGACCTGGGCAGTAAAGGAAGAGGATATTCGCAGGCTCAAACGTACAAAAATGACAATGATTAGGTGGATGTGCAGTGCGTCCCTGCGTGCAAGGCCTGGGGGGCTGGGTTTGCGATGGAAGAGTTGAGAGGTAGGATGGGACTGGAGTGTATTGGTGTTGTGTTGAGGAGAGGTAGATTAAGATGGTTTGGGCATGTGGAGAGGATGGGGGATGATAATTGGGTGCAGAAGGTGAGAAGGGTTAATATTTGGGGTGGGGCTGCGAGGGGTAGACCGAGAAAGATGTGGAATGAGGTCATTAAGTGTGACCTCAGGGTTAAGGGACTGAACAGGGAGGCTGCCATGGATCATGCCACATTGACAGCCACCATTAGGTGACCATGGCCGACGCATGCATGCATGTTGGAGCCTTCAAAAACGATGGAAACGAACGATGGAGACAGCAACATTAGGAAATCCGAACCATCCCATAGTGCACAAAAAACATCAGTCAGAAACCAGTTTTACTTCCTTGGTATGAAAGAGAACATACTGAAGAATGTGTATGTCTAATATAAAGTCAATATCTTTTGTAGTTTAGTTATGCAATTAAGGTCAAGGGTATTTGTGGAAAAAAAAAAAAAAAAAAGGTTTATTTCTATCACAGATACTTTTTAGCACGATAAGATCAATGACTGCATGCCATAGAAATGGCATGCCAATTTATTGGTCAATATCTGCAATAGTGTAGTCAGGGCACGTTTCAAGATCTGAATTTCAAGGATGACTACGAGTATGAAAAAATACAACTTGAACAGGCAGGAAGAGATGGGTGGGGGAGAGGAAGTGGCTGGAAAGAGCTCCAGATGCCATCATATAATCAAGTCATCAGTCACTTGCCGGCCTAAATGAGAAGTGTGGAAAGTAACTACCCCTTCCCCCAGAAACACATGATGTAATCACAGTTGCCTACTGTGCATTTTGTGATGTAAGTCACAGTCCTTGGGTTAAGTAAGTTACCCACAGCAGTACAGTACAGCAACCTACCTCTATAGTCACTTAAGAAACAACTGTAAGACTACTCTATCCCTGAAAACTTATGATCCTGTTAATGGTACTGTGATGGAGGATTACTCGGTTTTGTAAGTACCACTGGTATGATGTAATACCACTTATAAACTGATAGTCATGTTGTTATTTCATGGATCTGAGCACTATAAAAAGTTAACGTTTTAGTAGTGCTTTTGGGAAACTAAATATATCAACCATTATTATGATAAGTATTATTATGATTATTATTATTATTATTATTATTATTATTATTATTATTATTGTTATTACTATTAATACAGATATTATTATTTTTATTATTATTACTATTATTATTATTATTATTTTTATTATTATTACTATTATTATTATTTTTATTATTATTATTAAAATTATTCCTGTACACTTAGAAGCCATTTACTATGCTGGGTGGTAACCACACAGCTAAATTATGGCACTCCAATCAGACTGAGCTGGTGAAGGTTTATATCTATGGGATGGTTGGGGTTTATTGCTCACGTAATGACACTCAGGGATGAGTGAGGCTGGCCACTCTCATCTTCAATGTCAAGACCAACTTGCCTAGCTCCAGGCTCCCATGCTCCTCATGGGGCAACACTTGATTAGATGATGAAAGAAAGAATGAAAACTATTATTCTTTCTATCTATCTATCTATTGCTAAACGCCTTAATCCCGTAAGGGGTGGCCACAAACAAATCGCTTCCATGTCACCCTATCCCCTGCCATTTCACTGATCTTCAGACAGCTCACAACCCCTTCTCTCACATACCTCTCCACTCCATCCCTCCATCTCATCCGTGGCCACACCCTCCCTCTCCCCCCATCCACCTCACTCTCACTCACATACACTTTCCTCGTCAGTCTCTTACTCTCCATTGACTCCACATGGCCAAACCACCTAAATGTATTTCTCCAAACGTTTTCTACGACATCCACATCCGCACCACAACGCTCCTTCACTTCCTTATTCGTTGTCGTTCTCTCCATCTAACTCCACATGCTTCTCTCAAATAATTCATTTCCACTGCTCTCACCCTTGACTCGTGTCCTTTCAACATGGTCCAAGCTTCACTTCCATATGTTAGAGTTGGTATCATAATGCTGTCATGCAGTGGCTTTTACTTCCATGCTCACTCTGCTATTTCTTATTACTGCTTTCAAAGAACCAGCTACCTTTCTTCCTTGTTGTACCATTTCATGCACTTCATCATCCAAACTTCCATCCTTACTCATCACACTACCCAAGTACTTAAATGCACTCACATCTTCCATTTCCTTATCATCCAACCTCACTGTACATTCACTGAATTCATTCCTCTCAACAACCACAACTTTACTCTTCTCTACACTCACCTTTAGATTCCATTTCTTACACACAATCCCCAAACTCATTCACCATGCCTTGCAGTTCCCCTTTGTCTTCACTTAACAATACAGTATTATCTGCAAAATAACAATACAGGAAGTTTCCAAACAATGCCCTCTCTCATTAGGGCCACTCCAACATCCACTGCCCTACCTTGCATCTCTTTTATAATCCATATAGAGACTGAACAACCATGGAAACATGAGACATCCCTGTTTCAATCCAACATTCAGATAAGAAAATTTGCTCAGTTCACTATCCATGTGCACTGCAGCCTTAGCACCCTCATACATACTCTTCATGGGATTCAACAATTTCCCATTTACTCCGTACATTCTTAATACTTTCCACATTCCCTGTATATCCACTCTGTCATATGCTATCTCCAAATCCATGATGGCTGCTTACAACTTCTTTCCCTTCTTAGAAACTTTTCCACAAATGACCTACTGATAAATATCTGATCTACACAACCTATTCCATTCCTAGATCCTCCTGGCTCTTCAACTAATTCCTCCATTACTTCTCTAACTCTGTCAGTAAATATCCTACAATATACTTTTCCTATTACCGGTACCTTAAAAAGACAAATGCCCCTATGATTATCACAAACTTCTTTTTCCCCTTTTCCTTTGGACAGGGGAATAATTATACCTGACACCCAATCCTCCCAGACTCTACCTTCCTCCCAGGCCAATCTGCACATCTTCCATGTCCATGCTAATACTATCTCTCCCCCATGCTTCAGCATTTCAATCACACACTCCATCAATTCCTGGGGCTTTTCTCACTTTGACTGTCTTCATTATTTCCACTACTTTCGTCTTACTAATCTCTTCCTCCCTTCTCACCTCCCTCCTTCTCCCAGCCATTCCCCAGCCACTAATGCTCACATTACTTTCATACTGTATGTTTAACAATTCCTTAAAGCATTCTCTCCATCTCTCACTTCTTCTCCCATCTCCACTGTCAATCTACCATTTTCATCTTTCATTCCCCTACTAAATTCTTTATCACCCTTGTCCCTGCCTAACTCTCTTCATCTCTTTCCAGAACATTTTCTTACATTCCCTCTACTTTACACTCAAATAACTTCCAAATTCCTCATCCACTCTGCTCTCTCTTACTAATCTTTTCACCTTTCTCTTCCTCTCTACATAAAACTCTTTTCTCTGCCTCTCAACTTCCTCCATGCCTCTGTTTCCCATCCACTAGCTATATGCTGAAAGATTATTATTATCATCATTATTATGCTGAAAGATTGTATTAAGGGAGTCAGGTGTATGAGGTAAGGTAAGTGTGTTGTGCATGGTTATGGTGGCCATGTGCTTGTGTTAAGTTGTTTAGTGAAGTGCTGGAGGCATTTTTTTTTTTTTTTTTTTTTTTTTTAAGTATTCTGCATAGTTTAGTGGGTAATCAAGGCACTCCAATGGGACTGAGCCTGGGTAGGTTTATATCCAAGGGATGGTTGGGGTTTACTGCTCACGTAATGCCACCCAGGGATCAGTGAGGCTGGTCACTCTCATCTTAAATGCCACGACCAATTTGCCTTGCCCCAGGCTCCAGTGCTCCTCATGAGGCAATACTGGATTAGATGATGATATATATATATATATATAATTTCATTTGTTTCATTTTTGTAGGCTCCAACATGCTTGCATGCATCGGCCTTGGTCACCTAACGGCAGCTCTCCTTGCTGCTCGATCTCTGGCAGCCTCCCTGTTCAGCCCCTTAGCCCTGACGTCACACTTAACGACTTCGTCCTAGGTCTTTCTTTGGTCAACCCCTTGCAGCCCCACCCCTAATATTAATGTTTCTCCCTTTCTGCACCCAAATATCATCATCCATTCTCTCCACATACCCAAACCACCTCAATCTACCTCTCCTCATCACAACACTCTAGTCCCAAACCTCTCTATTCTTCCATCATATACCTAGCCCCCCCACAAGCCTTGGACTCAGGGACACACCGCACATCCATCTAATCATTGTCATTTCTGTATTTTTGAGCCTGCGAATATCCTCTTCCTTTACTGCCCCCAGGTCTCACTACCATACAGCATTACATTCCTAACACATGCTGCATACAAAGATCCCTTAGCATGTAGGGAGAGCCCACTCAATGTCAGGAGAGGCACTGATATATATATATATATATATATATATATATATATACAGTAAAACCTCAATATAACAGACTTCAGTAGACCGGAATTCACTTTTATCAGACTTGAGGGGCTACCGGATTAAATTCCTATAAATCGGAAAAAGTCTGATAAAGCCAGAAGCAGTCTGGACTGCCTGACCACTTCAGCTATGTTCACCACGATAAGGTAAATAAAAGACATGTTTATCAGTGTACAGTACAGTATTATTATACTGTATATATTACACCATTTGATTACTGCAGTGAAGGCATAATACAGTACAGTACAGCAATGGTAGTGAAAACAGTTTAAAATCTGTTGGTGTGATCCGGACTAATGTCTGTTATGTCGGAAAAATTCCAGATTACCAGGGGGAAGTCCGGATGTCGCTTTTATCGGAATTTTGCTTTTTCAGAATGGCTTTGGCCCCAATTAGTCCGTTATAATGAGGTCTTACTTATATATATATATTTATATATATATACAATATATATATATACAATATATATATATATATATATATATACAGTGCTCGTCAGAAGTATAGAGTGCCCTGCGTCCCTCCTGAGAAACAAACCTTTCAACATTGAAAAAACATATAAATAATGCATTTTATTTACCTTTAGTGCTTCGTAGGGTAGCCTTTACGTTTCTTCACGGACCTGAGACGTCTTGGAAGTGAAAGGGCGAGGCTCCTGAGGTGCTGGAGGGGTATTTTGTCCCAGGAGTCACGAATGGCGGCTTCCAACTGAGGCAGAGAGCTCACGTCTTTCCCTTGGAGACTCTTCTTTACGAGGTACCAGAGGTTTTCAATGGGGTTGAGGTCTGGGCTATTTCCTGGCCAGTCTGTCATGAATGATACCTCGCAGTCACGAAGCCAATTGGTGACCGATTTGGCCTTGTGAGCAGGTGCACCGTCCTGCTGAAACACTCGTGCACCTGTTAGCTCGAAGGAGTCTGGTAAATGATCACACAGAAGCTCCAGGTAAACATCCTGAGTCACTCTGATGTTCTTGGGAAGTACAACAAGCTTCCCCAAACCCTTCCCTGAGAAACAACCCCATACCATGAGTGAATCAGGATGTTTTACTGTGCTTTCTACATACCGTGGGTCAAGTGGGTCACTACCTTTGCGTCGATACACACGTGCTCCTCTGTTACAGGTAACACTAAACGTTGCCTCATCAGACCACAACACTGACAACCATTGCTCCTCACCCTAGGTTAGATATTTATTAGCAAAGGAAAGCCTACGAATTCTCTGGCTCTTGGTGAGAAGAGGCTTTTTCATAGGCCTGTGACTTGTGTAACCAAGCTCATGCACCCTACGAGACACTGTTCTCACTGACACCTCACCAAACACTTCCGGGTTGCTCTCCTTAATTTTCCTTGCACTCACACGAGGATTAAACTCCACTGCACGTTTTAAAACATTAACAGACCTTGGGGAAGTTTTCCTAGGCCTACCAGACCGCGGTTTCTTTGTGGGAACCGCACCACTGTTTTCCTCCCGAAACCGTGCACACCAACGACGCACTGTCGATCGTGCCACACCAACCAATTCACTAATTTCCTTTGTCTGGTGGCCTGCCTCCTTTAGAGCAATGATCTGGGATATGATTTCACTCGATAGTTCACGGGTAGGTGCCATAACAAAGTTGTGAAGGTCAGAACACTGCGGGACACTCGGTAAAAAATGGCGCAATTTGAGAGGGACACTCGGCGGAGTTCCTCTCTCTCAGGCAGCCCGTGGGCGACTGAGGCGGGAACCAACCAGCGCGTCGGAAGGCCCCAGGCTACCGTGACGTCATGCTCGGAGCTCAAACTTGTGGCTCAATTCTTACCCCCCAGAATGGGTGATTCTTTTTGGGCCATAAGTATTGCGCGCCTGGCGGACAACGCTGAATACTTCTGACGAGCACTGTATATATATATATATATATATATATATAGTATAAATATTTTTTGAGGGGGAAGGGAATGATGCAACATAAAGTTACAAGAATGGATGGATCCTGTGCTGAAGTGGTGATCTGCGTTCCTTTTCTGTTCATGTGATCCTTGACTGGGTGGACTTCTGTTTCTTAAGTTTGTGGTTTTTGTACACCTTGTTATTATTCTAAGGTTTTGGCTTATATATTTTTTTCTCCATGTTTAAGACTGCTAAGGCATGGGTCCAGCTTAGACTTACATATTATTATATGACTTGTTTGGAATGAAATAGTTGTAAATTATTTTTGGTGCTTCCTTCTATTGCCTATGAACCTAGCACCCATAAATGTTTTCAGTACACCAAGTTCAAAAGATTATGCCTGGATGTTGCCTGTTTGTTGCAAAAATCCACGAGTGCATCCAGAGTTCATTCATTCATTCATTGCCAGACGCCATGTATCCCAAACGGGGTGGCCAACGGCTTAGAGTTAATTGTTTTACAGGGAGGGGCACTAATCCTCCACCAACCCCACATCCAGAGTTATGGTTAAATATACAAGTACATTTTTTATGCACTTGGCCATGCATGGATGTGTATCTTTTCACATACTGATGGCAACTAACCATGATACTGGGTGCAATGTGGCTAAAGCACCACTGGTGTACCTAAAAGTTGACTGGGCAAGTTTCTTAATGGCAAAATCCCTTACTGTCACTCAGCCTTAAATAGGGATGCCAGAGATTAAGCAGCATCAAGAGTCACCATTAGGTGACCAAAGCTGACACATGCAAGGAAGTTGGAGCTTTATGTACTATATAATTCATGAAGTCATCTCAGCCCAGTAACTGTGGCTGGGTCCTCCACCTGCGAGTGCTGCACAAGACCAACTTCCAGCCTTTTGCTGCCACCACTCCCATGGAATGATGGTCACCATTCACCTTCTACCTAATAAACTTCTTTCTTAGGGGTAAGACTGGTTAACTACAATGTGACATGAGGGTGTGTCTGAGAATCATTTATGTCTGGAGTGGAGAGAGTGATGGTTGAGTTCATTAGCTTAGCAGTCATTCTACTTTGTGTATGCTACTGCTGGTAGGTGGGGGCATTCACCATCCACTCACTCGATATAGTGCTGCCCTCAGGTGTCTGCCCTTTCCTCTCCTCCATACTTCTTTCCTTCCATCCTCTCCTGTCTTTCTCTCTTTCATTCTTTCCTCGTCCCTTTGCCTACGGGTGACTTTACACTCCCTCTTCTGTCTTTCTTTCCTTCATTCTTTCCTCTTCCTTCTGCCTGTGGGTGACTCAACTATGAGTGACAAGCCAAATGGTTTCCAGTACGCCAGGAAACCATTTACTATGCTTGGTGGTAACAATATAGCCAAATTTTGGTGCCTGGTGGTTTAGTAGGTAATTACAGCGCTCCAATCAGATTGAGCCAGTGAAGGTTTATATCCAAGGGATGGTTGGGGTTTACTGCTCACTAATGCCGCTCAGGGATGAGTGAGGCTGGTCACTCTCACCTTAAATGTCAGGACCAACTTGCCTTGCCCCAGGCTCCTACACTCCTCATGGGGCAACATAGGATTGGATGATGATGATAATGATGTATGCTACTGCTCTAGTGAGAGTAAGTAGTATTGGAGGTCTGCTGCAGGGTGAGCTTTAGAGGACTGTAAAGCAGTTATCAGGTCTTCAGCCAATGACAAAACTGATACACAAGGACATGGGGTTAGTAAGTCATAGAAAAAAAATGTCTGAGGGTGTAAGGCCTGAACCCTGTGAGACTGTGTTGAGGAATATTCTAAATTTGGAGTTTTAACTGAATTTAAATACCTGAGGGGAAGTTGGTAAGCCACTTCTTGTCACTGTCTTGTGAGTTTCTGTCAAAGTTTTCATTGATCAAGCTATGTCTTATTACTGTCAAAAGCATTCAATTGGGCAATTTTTTTTATTTCTCCTATTCAATTGGGCACTTTTTTAAACTTCTCCCTCTATCCTGTATTGGGTTTTTCTTGCTCTCTGAATCTTACCTCAGCTCATCCTAAGGGGCAAAGAGAGGAAGAGGCCATGATGATAATGATGATGATTTATTTATTTTATTATTTCATGGAGTGATGTTTTCATAGTTTACATATGCAAAAAATAGCACATTAGAGTTGTCCACTACCTACTTCTTGTTGGGGACATTATACTACTGTCCAGCAAGGCTACATGAGATAGTAGAGTGTGTTTTTTTATGCGCAGATGACTATTACTATTATCTAAAATCTGCCGCTCTTTGTTCTATTATCTCAGGTGTCCAAAATATTTTTCAAGTTACCTTGCTTATAATCTCTTATCACTTTGTGTTTTATAAAGTGTTTGAAGTTTCTCTTTTTATTTTAGTTTGCTGTTTTTTTTTTCTTTTTACCTTAATCTGTTCCTTTCCTTGACTCACTTGAAATGGGAAGAGGAGTTAAGGCTGACTTTTTTAATACTGCTACTAAGAATATAAGATTTGCTGGCCATAGACATAATTCCAAAGACAGTGATGAATGCTCTATCAATGGATGAGGAAGAGTCTATCCTGATTGCTTTAGTGCTTTTTCTATGGCCAGTGTAAACTGTGCCCAGTTTGCCTACTTACAATAATGTAAGTTTTTCTGTAACTAACTATGCTTGTTTTAATTATGTAACTTTGTAACATAATACAGTATATCAGTGATATATGATACTTCTCATATTTCAAAATGAATATCTCTTACAGCTTTTGGTAGGGAACAAAATTTACTTACTTGTCCCAACTCTCCCCACTCAACACTATATGGACAGATACAACCTCGCATTGTCCTTTTTCAATTTTCACATCAATAAGACTCCCAAACATTCTCCTCTCTAAAATGTACATTGTCAATTTGACTCCTTTCAACATTTCCTCTCATCTCTGTATATGAAGCTACTAATGTATGTGTCTTTCCTGACTTCAGGTTCCATCCATACTTGTTTTCTCCTGGCACAACAAAATGATCAATTTCATCAATCAAAGATCCATACCATCCATCATCCATTCCTATGCTGCCCCATGAGGAGCGTAGCAGCCCGGGGCTAGGCAAGTTGGTCCTGACAATTACGATGAGTAACCAGCCTCACTCATCCCTGAGTGGCATTACGTGACCAATAAGCCCCAACCACCCCTTGGATATAAACCTGCACCAGCTCAATCCGATTGGAGCATCTTAATTACTCACTAAACCACCAGATGCCATAATTTGGTTATATGGTTACCACCCAGCATAGTAAATGGTTTCCTGGTGTACAGGAAACCATTTGGCTTGTCACTCAGTGTAGGGTCACCCATAAGCAGAAGGAAAAGGAAAGAATGAAGGAATGAAAGACAGAAGAGGGAGTGTAAAGCCACCCATAGGCAGAAGGAAGAGGAAAGAATGAATGAAAGACAGAAGAGGAAGGAAGGGAGGAAAGGGCAGACACCCAAAGCAGCACTACATCGAGTGAGTGGATGGTGAGCATCCCTACTTTTACATTTACATCACCTATCACACAGCACTATCAACTCTTTGCATACTTTCTATCACTGTACCCAATTGCTCCCAAAACCTGTCCTTCTATTCCATACCTCTGTCAACAGGAGGTACATAATGCAAAAATAAGAGCCACTTTATCCCATACCACGTCAATAATGCATGTATGCGTTACGTGGGTGGGGGTCCAAAAATGCCAAGAACGCACATGTGTTCTGGTACAATAAGAACGGACACCACCTACTTCTGCTGCCTGTGACACTTCCTTATGTCTAGAGCCTTGCTTTGAAGAATATCACACCCTAAGAAGGTTCTACAGTGAATAAAATGTATGATGTGTGATGTGAGATTGAAACTATAAAAAAGAAAAAAGAAAAAATATATAGATAATCTCTATCTATCTATCTATTGCCAGACGCCTCAATCCCGTTTGGGGTGGCCACAAACAAATCGCCTCCAAGTCGCCCTGTCCCCCGCCATTTCACTCCCCTGCTCCCAACTCACACCCCCCTCTCTCATATACCTCTCCACCCCATCCCTCCATCTCATCCTCGGCCTCCCCCTCCCTCTTCCCCCCTCCACCTCACTCACATACACTCTCTTCGTCAGTCTTTCACTCTCCATCCTCTCCACATGGCCAAACCACCTCAGTATGTTCCTCATAACGCTTCCTATCACATCCACATCCACACCACAACGCTCCTTTACATCCTCATTCGTCAGCCTGTCTCTCCACGTGACTCCACAGGGTCCTCTTAAATAACTCATTTCCTCTGCTCTCACTCTTGACTTGTGTCCTTTCAACAATGTCCAAGCTTCACTTCCGTACGTTAGAGTTGGTATCACAATTACCAAAAGTGACTTACTGTATCAGATGTTCCCAAATTTAGTGAACTGTGCTATTGAGTGATATGTAACGAGACCAAATAATCATTTAATAATGTTACGTGAACTATCTTACTCCTTCATAATTATTATGAGTTACAAATGCAAGAGTATGGGATATTACGAGAGTGGAACCAGTTAATGAATATGTGAGACTGTCTCGCTGGAAGTGGCTGGGGCACATATACAGAAAAGAAGGTAGTTTAATACAGGATGTGCCAGAGTGGACTGCTAGAGGAAGAAGAGGTAGAGGTAGGCTGAGGGAAACCTGGTTGAGGACAATGAAAAAAGAAGCAGGAGAGGAGTGTTGGTGGGACCTGAAGGAGATGGCAAGAGACAAATACTGGTGGAGAGAGTTCATTGAGGCCCTATGCATCCCGTGGGGTGCCACAGAAAATGACTGATTGATTGACTGAATTGAAAATATCCCGAAAATGTAGAAAAAGTACTAAAAACCCAAATAAACCCAAATGTATGCAACCCCAAATGCACCCAAGGGTCAACACATAAGGTATCACACAGGTGCAAAAGCGATCACAAACACGCATGTCACATGGCAACAGGCACCGTGAAGGGCATTTTGGCCATGCCCCCTTCTGATATTGGGCTGGCAATCTGACTGACTTTCCATGACCTGTGAGTATTCATTTTTTGGTGAAACATGTTTATTTTAGCAGCAGAATACAAAATTAAAATTAAAAAATAACCAGCACTTTTGAGCCATACACCTCAAAAATAGCAAGCACAATACAGGTTAACCACGTCAAGTTTAATTCTGATGTATACAAAACACTTAGTTAATAAATTCATAACTGCTCACTCCACTCTTACAACCGTGGCAGATCTCCAGGCAGCACAATATTGATCCAATTCTTTGTCCAGTCCATGTCTACTGGTCTCCATGCAAGACATCATCCATCTTCCTTTGGTTGTCCTGTGCCACTCTTTCCTCCACATTCACACCAGTAATCCTCATCAGATAGTCCTTCAGTCCTTCTCCTCCTTCCTTTCATTGTGTCCAAGCTATCACACAGTGACACAGCTATAGGGACCCTGCCCAGTCAGATCCTTGCCACTCCCCCCCCCCAGTTGAAATTTCAATTATTTAAAATATGCACACATTATAGCAGTGGATCCCCTCAGAAAAGGGCCTGGCCCCAACTTGGGACTACACAACTGAGAAGACCTGGCTATGCCACTCCACATAGCAATGGTCAGCATCACCTTATGTCAAATCTTTTTTACAGCAAACTATTCTGTCATATCACTTAGTGAAAATCCTGTTCATTCATATCAACATTATCATCTTTGTGCATCCCAGCCTGAATAGATAATCTTGTACAACCCATCCCACTGCCATATGGCATAATATTTCTCATGTATTTTTGTAGAGTACCTTCATGAGATAAAATTCCCTTTATGGTCTAGAGGGGAAACATTTCTTCGAACAACTTCTCATTCTAGCGACAGAGCAACTGCTCCTCCATGCAATCGAAGTGGCTGTCTCCAAATCAACATTTTCCAATTTACTGTCCACAGTCCAAACACCCCAACATATCGCAAATCGAAAACTTCTCATATCCCCCAATCTATTTAACACCACTTCATCTTTTTGTGGACCCATTTATTACAGGTTGAACACAAGATAAAATTCCTTTGTAATCTTATCTGGGCAGCTGTTCAGAAAGCATTTGGATTTCCACCTTAGACCAATCCCTCCCTTTTAGCTGCCTCCTGAGTCACAGCATGCAGGGAATAATGTACATAGAGGGTATCCTCATCCCCATGTTTCTTATTATGTCAAAGAGTCCCATGAGGGAATCCAACTACCCACTCGAATGAAGGTGCATGTTGACAGACTTTGCTTTAAATCTTAAATTATAGAGGAATGCATAAAAGCCACAACGACACATGTTCAACTAGTTGTGAGGCTTCCAGCAACTTCTCAAATGTGGGGGAAAATAATACTATTTGGCCAGAAGATACTCAAATAACTTCAAACCATACAAATGACTACAAATAATTCAAACTAAACTGAAAACCTAACACTTTCTCACCTCTTATTTCAAGACTTACCTGTAATTTGCGATACATCTCGAGATTAATGACTTTAATATCATCAAGTTGTTGGCGGAGTGAAATGATAGTGTCCTGTTTCTCGTGGATGTCTTTCTCGAGCAACTTTGCAGCCATCTCACTTTCAGCCTTCATCTGAATCTGCAGTTCAAGCTCTTTCTCAACCTGTCGAGTATGAGCACTCTCCTCCTCTAGTTGTCGTCTCAGGTCCTGCATCTCTTCCTCACACCCAATAACGCTCACTCTGCTTGCCTTCTTAGCCTGCAGATTTGGATAAGAAAAAGATTTCTTAAGTAAAACATGGTTAAGATTCCATTAAGACATCATAAATACAGTACCAGCATTATAGAAATATTTAACTGTCTGAGGATATCAACATTAATATTTCACATTAGACACCCAAGAATTATAACTCATGTATTTCGGACACAACCTTTCATGGGGTTAACTAGGCTGGAATAAGGAAGGTTCTGGGTATATCTGTATTCCTCAGTGAACAGAAGGATACTATGGTTTATTATTATACAACCCTCATTTCCAACACAATACACTGTAGTTTGTGGCCAATACCTCACCACAAAGGTCATCTTTCTTTGTACAACTCCTCCCTCACCCACCCCCACCCCACACAAAATAAGCGCTGTGACTTCCTCTTCTTTCTATCTTTCATTTTTTCCTCTTCTTTCTTTCCTTCATTCTTACCTCTTCTTTGTCTACTGGTGACTCTACACTGAGTGACATACCAAATGGTTTCCTGTACACCAAGATGCCATTTACTACACTGGGTGGTAACCTATAACCAAATTATGGCACCTGGTGGCTTGGTGGGTAATTAAGGTACTCCAATCCGACTAAGCCAGTGCAGGTCTATACCTAAAGGGTGGTTGGGGTTTATTGCTCACGTAATGCCACTCAGGGACGAGTGAGGCTGGTCACTCTCATCTTAAAAGTCGGGACCAACTTGTGTAGCCAAGGGCTCCAATGCTCCTCATGGGGCAACACTGACTAGATGATGAATGAATGACTTTCAGAGTTCTAGGTTCCCACCCTCGACCATGTATCTCACAGACTGTGGCTACCATTTTTGAACCACTAGCACAATACATACACTCTTCTGAATAAAGTATGCATGGCAAAGATAAAAACAATCTAGTCAACTCGCTTTAATGTAGATAAGCCTATGTACAGTACAATGAGTTATTCTATATCTGACCCTTTTTATGCCCTTTTTTTTGGATTTATGTCTACAGTAAATTAGAAACATACTGTCCATTAAAGTTCCACTGATACCTATAAAACTGACTGACTAGATCCCTCTATTTACAATAGCAGTGCATTAAAATATGTGATATTTTGGGACACATCCCTGATATAGCAAGGCCTGACAGCACTAGTGCAAAATCATGACTCAGATTCATTATCCTTCCCAGCAGCGTTACACAGGGCAATGTTTTCTTACCAGATGTGGAGACACTATGAGGTCTCCATTATTTTCACTACTACACATCATGAGGAACCAGGTACTGTATATAAGAGCAACACAATGCTTATTTTTCCCCCATTCTTGTTCCCCATCCTCCCACCCATCGTTAAATCCATTTCTGCCCCACCAGGGTGAGAGGGTCCTAGGGCTAGGCTACTCTTCCAAAAATTTACAAGTGACTAGCTGTTTGTCCTTGGGAGATATCATATAGTAATAAACCTAAACCAGCCCCTGGATTTAAATCCTAAGTTGATGTACTTAGGTCTGAACATAGCTGGAATTCAAAAACAATATATCTGTGCTAATCTAAATGGATGTGGATAATCCCAACCTACTTAAACAGACACAGCTGGATCTGAACTGAATTAAATGGCCCTGAACTAACATGGCTGAGCCTGACTGGATGTATTACAAGGTACTGGTACATAAAGATGCATGCATATTTTCCAGATCAAACTATCTATCTATTGTCAGACGCCTCAATCCCGTAAGGGGGTGGCCACAAACAAATCGCCTCCATGTCACCCTGTCCCCTGCCATTTCACTGCCCCACTCCCATCTCACACCCCCCTCTCATATACCTCTCCACTCCATCCCTCCATCTCACATTTGACCTCCCCCTCTCTCTCCCCACCTTCCACCTCAAATACACTCTCCTTGTCAGTCTCTCACTCTCCAGATCAAACACAACCAATAATAATCCTAATAACTAAATGCCAGTTCAGAAAAAATAGCAGGAAAGGCCATTCTCAGAAGCAACTATATAATTTTGCTTTCTGCTATGTCAAGAAAGGATTAAGCATAACCTACCTGGCCATGGAAGCTCCCAGAGCACAGAAATGTCTATGATATTTAAAAAGTGTTGTGCAAGCCACTGCCATAGGGTTGAAAACAATCAGACTAAGGAAACAGGCTCCCTAGCCTGAGACCTTAGTTGAAAGTATTTAATAAAAGAATGTTTTTAGTAACAAAGTCTTTGTAGCATTCAAATATCAGGCCTACTGCTGAGATCCCGAAACTTATTTATTTAAGTAGTGTTTACATCAACCATCAACTTGACATTACTCGTCATCCTCGCCATCATCACTATCACCATCACCCAAACCACCTTCCAGTGAATTATGGTGCAGATAGGATACAGAAGCAGGAGCAGGAAAATACAAAACAGGAGAACTATCAACTGAGTGTCCACAATACTAACCTCTTTATTCATTTGTTCTTGCTGCTGATGAGTCGGTAGGCCCCTTTCTTTGCGTAGATTATCGTTTTCTTCTTCCAAATGCAGAATAGCATTCTTTGCTATAGCCAGATCCTCCTTCATAAGAGCATTGGTGGTGGTCAGAGTTTCCATTTTAGCCTGCAGGTTGGTTACCGTGGCACTGAAACAGGAGTTGCTATAAGTGTACAGTGGTGAATAATAATCTACCTATCTAGTATTCTCTATTCACCCATCATCCAATCCTATGTCGCCCCATGTGCAGCATAGGAACCCGGGGCTAGGCAAGTTGGTCCTGATATTTAAGATGAGTGACCAGCCTCACTCATCCCTGAGTGGCATTACATGAGCAATAAACCCCAACCACTCCTTGGATATAAACCTACACAGGCTCAATCAGATTGGAGTGCCTTAATTACCCACTAAGCCAATAAGCGTCATAATCTGGTTATGTGGTTGCCACCCAGGGTAATAAATGGTTTCCTGGCATACAGGAAACCATTTGGCTTGTCACTCAGTGTAGAGTCACCATCACACACAAATAAAAACTAAGTAGCTATACAAAAATGAGCTAAGGGATTATGTCACAGTGTGTGACCTAAGGGATATGAGACAGAAGAGAATGGCTGCTGGAGACTGAGCAGCACAGATAGCCACCACTAGGTGATCTAGGCCAATGGGTGGAAAATATTGGAGCCTTTACAAATGAACAAACAAACTTTGAAAGCAACACTTTAATACAGTTCGTAAGTGCTTCACAGGTTCACAGAATGAAACTCAAGATTTAAAACTACAGCTTTCCTCATCAACCTGCATTCTATTGCTTTTCATCCACTGTGGTAATGCATTTGTGGGCATAAGGGATGTGACAGGAGAGTAGGAGGTTTTCTGAGGGACCAACCAAGGTTACTGTTCCCATAGGTAGTGTCCATATAGTATTTAAAAGAACTGACTCATTTTTTGGTTATCTTACATGTACAATGCATGGCAACCCACTACTTCCAGCACCAACACCTCACTGACCCAACCGTCCTCACCCCAAATCCCCATTTCAGTGTTGTTACCAAAGAAAAGAATGTAACCTCTCCTTCCAAGAGAACCAAGATATAGCATTTGGAAGAGTTACCAAGTGTACATATCATCATAATACAGTAAAGCACCGGGTTTTGCACCTAACAGGGACCATGAAAAGTGCCGCCAAAGTTGATTCAGCCAAAGTTGAGGCATTCACCTTATGGGAAATAAGCTTATAGGGACCGGGCCCGAAAGATAACTCACCCCCCTTGTGTATTTCTTACTTTAAATACATCCTAAAGTTACCTAAAATGTTGCTATTAACACACTGAATTTCCTAAAAAGCAGCCTTTCCTGATCTACCAGGTGACCCGCCAACATGTCGTAAAAGTACCCCCGCTAATACCAATACACCAGTCCTGCATGAGACAGCCCTAGCATGTATTCAATATGGATGGTGCGTGTTAGTGCCGAAGTGGTGACATGTGGAGGTGTAGGAGGACTACTGGGCCTTGGGATAGGTGACTGCCCCCAAGAAATAGGCCCTGAGCCTTTGCCCAGAGTCTGAAAAAAAATAAAAATAAAAAAATAAAAAATAAAAAAATAATCATAAAGTAACATTAACTTATCCAAAAATATAAAAACATCATAATATACACTTAAATACAATATGTAACTCAGCTGTACTTGGTCACTTTTCACTCATCTACCTCCGGGGCCTGGTTCAAAATACTTCTTCGCAGGGGCTAGATAGGCTGTAAGTTCACTCAGCTGTTTTCTCATACTACATACAGTTGACTCTTGCACATTATACATTTTGCATATTTAAGGGTTAAGAGCACCTTTCTCCATTTCTGCCACGATTTTATTTTTTAACCCATCATCATACCTGCATTTTTTCATCCCCTTGCAGCAGCCATCCTTGCCCTTCCCTTTACTGCCTGGTGTTCCAGGTTCATGCCTTCTTACACCATTTCCATTGTAACCCAGTCCATCTCCACCTCCACTTGAAGCAAAAGATGACATATTTCCATTAATTATTAATCAAGGATGTGAGTTTAACACTCAATTTGCGGACACACCAAATACGTGTGGGAAACAGGCCAAAACTAAGTGTTGGTGCTGGTGTCGCTGTGGCAAGAATCCTAACCTTGTGCTGCCAATGGCTGTGAAAGTGCGTTTTTTAGTAGCTAATGTACAGCCAACAGCAGAAGTTCGTCCCTCTTAGCGTGCGTGATACGAGCCTGTTGATCTGGTAACACTGTATGAGATAGAGTTGACAGGTACGCTTTAAATGGCTAATATTAAAGAAATGTGTTCGGAGATAAGAACACATTCCCTAATGATAATATTAATTTGTAGCAGGTGGGATAATGTTATTGTGAAATGTTTGACACTGGTGTATGAAGATTCTTCGTTATGGACACAGACGCATAGGATTATTTGGACTGGACTGATGTTGCCAGCAAGTATTATATGAAATATTATAGAACGATTGCAGTCCTAAAGGTGAGGTTGCAAGAAAACACTAATTACGATGTCAGTTACACACTAAACAAACACGGAAACTGACAGTTCGTGTTTCGCCAGTATGCGGTTTAGTTTTACAAGTTAAATCACTTCCTTTTCTGACCTCTCTCCCCACCCGTCTCTTCTCTTCCTAGTCATGCTCTGCCATCATCCACGTTTTATCGTTAATGCTGAATACCGTATGTCTGTAGGTAAACTGTGGGAAACAATATAAAAGTGTCAAATGAGCTTCATTTCCTCCTCCATCACTTGAAATGTTATCCATGACTTGAATATAAATGTTAGTAACATGAATAAATCGTCACTGTGGTGGTTAGGAGACATTACTCGTCACATTATATAACATTTATATAACCATCGTTAATACAGTGCTCCAAATACACTCCCTCTCGACCCCCTCGCCGTCTCCTCCCCTCCCCCTTCCACTGTCTCCATCACTTCTCCCCCCTCCCTTCCCCCCCTCTACCAGTACCCCTTGTTTCTCTCCCTCAACACCCCCAACCCTTCCCAACGATTTCATTTAACTGACTCTGCTTCTGTTTACCTCCCTAACTAGATCGGTTCTTCATAATTTGAATACAGTTACAGTATTACCATTTACAGGACTCTGAGTCTTAATTGTAATGACATTATAAACACAATACTCGTGCATGTTATATTGCCAACTGTATTACACACAAGTAACCAAATTACTTACATAACAATATGTCCACCGTAACTATCAGTGTTCAATACCATCCCCCCCTTGTAGATTCCTTCCCTCCTCGCCTCCTTCCCGCTTTCTGTATCCCTCACTCCTCCCTTCACGTTATAACATATTTATCTGTCCCAGCTTGTAATATATGTAATCCCTTCCCTCACCCAAAGTATTCCTGCTTCCATAATCCCCTCCCCCCCCACACATTGTGTTCCGCACTAAAGTGAGACCTATGAGATACGTCTACTTATATATAATTTAAAACAATATGCCATCGACATACTTTGATCTGAACTCCCTCAACGCATGATCTTACAAGGTCAGAGAATGCAGTCAGCAAGATTATCCCTATCATTCCATTCCCATAGCTGCATTGCATGGTCAGAACAAAAGGTAACGGCATGGCTGTCCGTCAGCGCCCTGAACATCTGTTCTGCAACTGCCGATATTATCGATACAGGAGTGACAAGGACTCGGATGGATAGGAAGCGAACCTTTACCATAATTAACCCTTACACCGCGACAATCTCATACTTCCACTTACATCTGCCTGCTGTCCAGGCTCATGACAAGCATATTCCGATAAGGGCTTAATCTACTCATCCAGAGGGGTATAATCCCCCTTCATCGTATATTACGATGATTATGGTAGCCAAATGTATGAGGATACAGCTTTTGTGACTATCATCTATTTTGCTATATTTAATCGTAACTGAAGATCTACAAATTATCACCAAGAATACTGACAGTACTTTTAAGAAAATATTTTCTGGATGCGTGTAGATCATACAACATCTATCTATCTATCTATCTATAGCCCGACGCCCTAATCCAGAAAGGGTTGTCGCAGACAAAACGCCTCTAAGTCGCTCTGTCACCCACCATTTGACTTCCCTCCCCCCAACTCAACCCCCCCTCCCCCATATATTCCTCTCAACTCCATCCCTCCACCTCATCCTCGGTCTACCCCTCCCTCTCCCTCCCTCCACCTCACCTACATACACCCTCTTAGTCAGTCTTTCATTCTCCATTCTCTCCACATGTCCAAACCACCTCAGTCATACAACATACGCAATGATTATTTTTCATTTTATACTTTTTTTGGTGAAAAGGACGTTTGTGCTTCATATTTTATGTATGTTGGGATTTATAAAATAAGTGTAAGCAAGATATTAATGGCTAGAGGGGGAGAAATAAAATGATCATTAAACTGAGGCACTGACTGCCGTCCTTTGAACAGTTAATGCCTCTTGACCGCCATTGTCATGGTCATTATAATATTACACATTATTAAAGGATACTATACAAAAACATGACCCAAACATCGTTATGTTGTTCGATTCCCGAAACAAAAATGAAAAAGGGAGAGAAAAAGACATTTGAAATGACAAGGGAGAGAAGTTGGGCAGGGTCAATACAATAACACGGTGGGGAGGGATTCGGAGTGTTGCAGGCTAGAAATGAAAGTTACTGGAAATGGGGGCGGAGGGAGGGGGGAGAAGTGATGGAAACAGTGGAAGGGGGAGGGGAGGAGACGGCGAGGGGGTGGAGAGGGAGTGTATTTTGGGCACTGTAAGAACGATAGTTAGGTAAGTGTTACATAAATGATGACAAGAAATGTCTCCTAACCACCACTGACTATTTATTCATGTTACTAACATTTATATTCAAGTCATTGATAACACTTCAAGCGATGGAGGAAAAGAAGCTCATTGACACTTTTATATTATTTCCCACAGTTTACCTACAGACATACGATTTTCAACATTAACGATAAAACGTGGATGATGGCAGAGCATGACTTGGAAGAGGAGAGACGGGTGGGGAGAGAGGTCGGAAAGGGAAGTGACTTAACTTATAAAACAAAATCGCATACTGGCGAAACACGAACTGGCAGTTTCTGTGTTTGTTTAGTGTGTAACTGACATCGTAATTAGTGTTTTCTTGCAACCTCACCTTTAAGACTGCAATCGTTCTATAATATTTCATATAATACTCGCTGGCAACATCAGTCCAGTCCAAGTAATCCTAGGCGTCTGTGTCCGTAACGAAGAATCTTCATACACCAATGTCAAACATTTCACAATAACTTTATTATCCCACCTGCTGCAAATTAATATTATCATTAGAGAATGTGTTCTTATCTCCGAACACATTTCTTTAATATTAGCCATTTAAAGCGTACCTGTCAACTCTATCTCATACAGTGTTACCAGATCAACAGGCTCGTATCACGCACGCTAAGAGGGACGAACTTCTGCTGTCGGCTGTAAAATCATGGGAAGATTTGATGGCTGTTGCAAAAATGCAATTTTTGCCAATCCTGATGTCACAAAAGCTGGTGCCTTACTGTACTACATATTCATTACACACTTACAGCAGTACAATACATGCAACAAAGGTCACACAACACACAATAAGAACTTATGGTAGCAGAATACCTGCAACAGAAATAATACATTTCACTGGCCAAATACTGTATTAACATATAAGGCCATGTGCTGAGTTCTGTAGTGGGCAACACTGATGTAAGCAAGGCTGTGGTGGCATTAAACAGACAAGCTTCCTAAACTTTGACTGTCAGCTCATTAACTTAGTGAAAAGTGATGGTACAATACTGTATCTGCAATGAAAACAATGCAACACTCATTCAACAGTTACTGCAGATATAACAACACTTTACAGTTCAAGTGCTGTACAAACATATACTGCCATGCAGCAAGTTGTGCATTAGGCGATGCTATGATACGGTATGTAGTCTGGAACCAAACAAGCTTTGAACAGTCATGGAATTGACTCGGCATTCCTCATATCATGAGGTTTGTGTGAGTTGGAAAACTCTTGCATACAAGCATTTTTTTCATACTGAGGATTTGCATTAACTGGAATTCTGTCATATAACAAAAATGGTATAAAAATGGCCATCCACATAAGCAAAAATTTGGGTAACAGTCACTTGGATACTAGGAGTTTCCTAAACCTGTACTGTACTTTATACAGTAAAGCATATACAATAGATAAGACATGCATGCACACGCAATGATATACATAAAACCATCCTCAGAGACCCTCAACATACTTCAGATGCCTATTGAGCTCCTCAATGTAGTTCTTCTGGTCTAGCACTGTAGTCATGTCAGTGTTATGATCAAGAGGGTCATCTGGACTGGCATCTGAGGCAGCGTTACGTAGGTACAGCGAGAAGTCAATAACACCCATCTGGCTGTCAAGGTCCTCTTCCTGTGCGACAAATGAAAAAAAAAAATAAATAAATAAAATAATTTTCAAAGAAAAAAAGTGAATCTGATGAACTGCAAGATGCCTTATTACAAATATCAAGGTTAGTCATCACAATCATCCTGGCCTTTTTTCCAATGCAAAGACAGTATGAGGTCAACCATGAAAAAAATGCATTTTCTTTAATGACAAAAATGCCTTTCCTGTAAATGCCTCCATCATCATACATATCTGGCCCTTCCCTCCAAGACAAGCCATCTTTCCTCAGGTACAGACAGTCCCCATTATTAGTACCCTCCTCCCCTTTTTTTCCTATTAGGTTCTCAGCAAATTAGAGAAAAATTGCCCATCAAAGTTCCACTGCTGCCCATGAGTCTGATTTGATAGTTTTCCCCAATTTACATGAAAAAGAATATGTAAAGAGACGTGATACAGAATTTTAAAACTCATCCCTCACTTATAGCAAGGACTACATGTAGCTTTCCACTTAATTCTTCAATCTCATTCCCAGTCTTCCTGTCCTCATTCCCTCATCAACTTCTATCACACTCATACACAAGCATTTGTTCATCCATCTTTTCAGGTAACTTAATATATAAATAACTGAACTCCTCTCTAATGCTCTACACTGTAACTTCAGCTCTTCTATCACTGCCCTAAGGCAAAGTTGGGATCCTGGGATCATTTTACTGTACTTTCATCTTGCATTTCTATTGTACTAGGATCTTCGGTGCTGTACACTACTAATTTTACTGCCCTATTGGATACTCTCTCCCACTTCTTCATCAAGTTCACATCCTAAATATGTTAACGCCCTCATAATCTTTATCACAGAAACATTCAACCACAGAGAACTCCTCACATCATGGTCTGACTAAAATACCTGTACCATTAAATATTAATCTTTTCACCTCATGAAGTTTCAAGGCTGAATAAAACTGTCTGGTATTTGACAAAATAAAATATATCCTCAGGCTGAAAGAATAACTAAAAGTTGTTTCACATTTCTTCACCCTGAGGGGGCTCTCCTATGCTGAATAAAATATCATAATCATCATCATCATGCTTCTTCTTCCACAGGTGGGTTGAGGAAGTATTTGGAAAGCAAGGAAAAGGAAGAAACATGACAGTGGGAGAACTGATCAACAGCATACCCAACAAAATGGATCACTCACTCATTCACTTACAATTCATGCCCCAAAACTTTGAATCCACCTCATAGGGATACTTTCCACATATATTTACTTAAAAATAACCTGTCAGAGTCAACCTGATGGCTGTCAAGCTAAAAAAGCAATACAAATCCCCTTGACATGCACTCCTCTATATGAAATACTTTCAGCTCTTTTTACTATCAGTTCCGTAGATTCTCAATTTGCACTTACTTTCCCCCAAATTCATTTACTATATCTACCTACCTTCTATCTGGGCAGCCATGTTTCCTCCCAGCTTCAGACTTGCTTAGATAAACTCTTTTCACCACCCTATTTACATCCACCCTCTCTACATGACTACGGTATAACATCTAAGCGCACACTCTTCTACTTTACTATACAGGAAACCCTCGATATACAGAACCCTCTTTTACCCAATTTTGTTTTTATCGACCACTTTGAGCTGGCTTAACGTTATGTTCATTTAACAAATTTTTGTTTGGTAAGAGAATGGAAGAGCAGGAAACACCAACCAGTGTGGCACCCCTACACACACACACACACACACACACACACACAATTTTTGTTTAGTACAAGAATGGAAGTGCGGGAAACACCAACCAGTGTGGCATCCCTACACACACACACACACACACACACACACACACACACGAGCAGCCGGAGAGAGAGGTCGTCCCAGGCATCGCTCCTAACCTTGAGTAGTTTCAGGAATTTTGTCTGTCCTGTCTCCTAGGGTCTTTCTTTAAATTTAAAATAATGAAAGTTGGCAGACTACCAAAAATGTAAAGATTTGTTGGCAATAGTATACATGAATGTTTGTGGCTTATTCGGTAACAGCTGTTTAGGTACTTTACCGGTACGTTAAAGATGGCCGAAAATGTAAACAATGAGGGAATGGAATTTCAAGGATTTGATGCTAATACTAATGTCATGGACCTGGTGAAAACATTAATTATGAGGATTAGTGAACTCGAAAAAAAAGTAGAGAATCTAGTGATAAAGGATGTGTCAGGAAATACGGAAACCACCATACAGAGTCTAATCCAGTCCAACGAAACAGCCAATGAAGAGATTAAGAATTTGAAGAGGGAGAATGTTGAACTGAGGAGGAAACTTGAAGAGAGTACTAATAAAACGGAGAAGGTGAGTAATGTACTAGAAGAACACAAGGCAAAGTGGGCACACGTAGAAGAAGAACAGAAAGAAGTGGTCAGCTTAAGAGAGATCATCCAGGAAGAAAGGGAAATGAACAAGAAAGAAATGGAAGAAAATGTAGTGAAAATACTGAAGAAAAAAGAGAAAATAGTGAGAGAAACTGTAGAAAGGAACAGATGTGTGGTAGTATTTGGAAACAGGGAAAAGGAAGAAAAGGTTAGGTTCGCAAGACTCGAGAAAGACACGAACATGGTGAGAGGAATATTAGGCAAGATTGACCCCGAAGGAGACAAGTGGGTAAAAGAAATTGAGGAAGTAAGGAGGATAGGGCCTTATAAGAAAGGGGAAACAAGACCAATGAGAGTCAAGTTTACATCAGAAAGTGTAATAAATGAGATACAGTACTTAAAGTGACCTGGAAATTAAGCAAAGAGGTGGGGATGGAAAATATTATAATAAGAAAAGATCTGAATGAAGAAGAAAGAGAAGTTTTAAAATCATTAAAGGAAGAAGTAAAGGAAAAAAATGATAAGAGGACAGAGGAAGAACGTAATACTTTTTTTTGGAGAGTATTGGATATGAAAGTAAGGAAATGGTATTTAAGGAAATAGAAGTGAAGGAAACTAGGGGGGATGGTTGTGAAAGATCAGAAGTTGAAGAAGTGGTACAGACAGAGAGTAGGAGAGAAGAGGGTATTAATAATGTCAAAAATAATTTGAAGGTGATATATACTAATGTTGATGGTTTCATATCGACAAGGATCGAAATTAATGATTTCTTGAGAGAACATGAACCTGATGTCATGTGCCTTTTAGAGACCAAATTAAGAGAAGATATTGATGTTCATTTGGGAGATGGTAAATACAAACTGTGGAGAAAAGACAGGAAAGAAAAAAAGGGAGGAGGAGTGATGATAGCAGTGAAGAACAACATAAATGTAGATACTGTGGAAATGGGAGAAGGCAGGGCTGAAGTGATATATATGAAATTAGAAACTGGAGAGAACGTTAAGAGAGATATGGCGGTAGTGTATGTTCCCCCAAAGACGAGAGCATGGAAGGATGACGAATACCATGAGATGTTGTCAGATATGGCTAGCTACTTGCAAAAAATAATTGAGAAAAGCAATAATATAATTTTGGTGGGTGACTTTAATTGTAAAGAGGTGAACTGGGAGGAATGGTACTCGGGAGGCGGCGAGGATTCGTGGGGTACTATGTTATTAAATATAATAATGAATAATGTGATGACGCAGTGGGTCAAAGAAGAGACACGGTTTCGAGGTGAGGACACACCAGCAAGGTTAGATTTACTGTTCACCAAAGAACCCGATATAATAGAATCATTGGAATATCTCTGTCCTTTGGGAAAAAGTGATCACGTGGTCATTGAGTTCCAGATGTTAATAGGAAACGTCGAGCCAAGAGACGAGCTTCATAGACAGGGAAGATACAACTTTGGCAAAGCAAATTTTACAGGATTGAGAAACTTTTTTTGAAAATGCAGATTGGAGAAAATTCAGAGAAACAAGAGAGATACAGAGGAAGTGGGATATCTTTCTAGACCTCTATAACTTGGGAGTGGAAAAATTTGTACCAAGAGTAAAAGGGAAAGAAAACAGGAAAAAGGAGTGGTTTAATAGAAGGTGTATGATAGCCAAAAAAAGAGAGAGATAAGGCATGGAACAACTGGAGAAAGAGAGGTAACGACAGAACAAAGGAAGAATATAAAAGAACAAGAAACGAATACACAAGAATACGTAGGGAAGAAGAAAGGAATTTTGAAAAAGGTATAACTGACAAATGCAAGGATGAACCCAAACTGTTTTATAGATTTGTTAATGGCAAACTGAAACAAAAGGAAGGAATCACCAAGCTGAAAGAAGATGGAGAGGTCTTTAAGGATGCGGCAATGCAAGCAGAAATAATGAACAAACGTTTCCAGTCAGTTTTCACTAAAGAAAAGGAGCTTGTGGAAGGGGAGGGAGTGATTAGAAATGTTCCGGTGATGAAAGATATAAAAGTGGAAGTGCAGGAAGTGTATAAATTACTGGAAACTCAAGATGTAAGGAAAGGCCCAGGACCTGATGGAATTTCTAATTGGGTACTGAAGGAATGCAGAGAACAACTGGCGGATAAAATTCACAGCTTAATTGTATGCCCACTGGAAGAGGGGAAAGTGCCAAAAGAATGGAAGAGGGCAAATGTGGTACCAATTTACAAGGGAGGAAACAGGGAAGAACCCCTGAATTATAGACCAGTGTCTCTAACCAGCATGGTCACAAAATTGTGTGAGAGAATCCTGAAAGACAGATGGATAAAATATCTGGAAGAGATGAATATTTTGGCTGAATGTCAGTTTGGATTCAGAAGTGGAAGGTCATGTGTTTCAAACTTGTTGAGCTTTTACTCAAGAAGCGATTGATGTGGTACAGGAGAGAGATGGTTGGGTGGATTGTGTGTACTTAGACTTAGAGAAGGCCTTTGACAAGGTACCTCATAAGAGACTAATGTGGAAACTAGAATATATAGGAGGACTAAAGGGGAAACTTCTGGAATGGATGAGAGACTTTTTGAGAGACAGACAAATGAGGACAGTAATAAAGGAAAAGATGTCTGGATGGAGGGAAGTAACAAGTGGAGTCCCTCAAGGCTCAGTGTTGGCGCCAGTAATGTTCCTGATTTACGTAAATGATATGGTAGATGGAGTGAACAGTTATGCGAGTCTGTTTGCTGATGATGTAAAGATCTTGAGGAAGATAGAGGTTGAGGAGGATTGTAAAATACTGCAGGAGGATTTGGATAGGATACACAATTGGAGCCGGACGTGGGAAATGAAATTTAATGTAAAGAAATGTAAAATATTGGAAATGGGTAAAAGTACCAGGAGACCATCACTGAATTATTTTTTGGGTAATGAATTAATCACAAAAAGGAGAGAAGAGAAAGATTTGGGAGTGCTGGTCCAAGATAGTTTGTCACCAGAAAAGCACATTAACAAGATAGTTGGAGAGACTTATAAGCTCTTGACTAACATAAGAGTAGCATTTCATTATATGGATGAGGAAATGATGAAAAAATTGATAGTGGCCATGATCCGCTCCAGGTTAGAATATGCAGCGGTAGTGTGGTGCCCACACAAAAAGAAAGATATAAACAAGATTGAGAGAATACAAAGAACAGCAACCAAGATGGTCCCCAGTCTGACAGACCTGTCATACAGAGAGAGGCTGGAAAAACTGGATTTGCCTTCGTTAGAGGAAAGGAGAAAGAGGGGAGACATGATTGCGGTGTTCAGGACCATGGTGGGAGTAGATAAAATTGACAAAGAAGATCTGTTTGTATGGGATAAGAGAGCAACAAGAGGACATGGAATGAAATTGAAAAAGTCAAGCTGCTTGAAGGATATCAAGAAATATAGCTTTCCTTACAGAAGTATAGACTTATGGAATAGCCTGGACAAAGAGATCGTCCAGTCTAAAAACTTAAACGAGTTTAAAGTTAAATTCGACTTACTGAGAAACAGCGACGGAAACCCACGAGCATAGTACATTCCGTGTATATCACAATTAGGTATATTCTTAAATATTTGAAACGACTTAGACAAAGAGGTGGTGCATGAGAAAAACATTCATGTGTGTAAAGGTAGACTTGATAAATGTGGATATGGAGACAGGACAACACGAGCATTGCTCAATTCCTGTATACTACAAATAGGTAAATACAAATAGGTAAATACACACACACACACACACACACACACACACACACACACACACACACACACACACACACACACACACACACACACACACACACACACACACACACACCGCTCGCTGGTGCAGTGGTAACATTCCTGCTTGCCAACTGGTGGACGGGAGTTCGCGCCTCGCTCAGGTTGCGAAAAGTTTCACTGACGAAGTGGGTGGTTACTGTCCCCCTTGAGCAAGGGGATGGGTGTGTGCGTGTGTGAAGGTCACAGCCTTGCCCTTAGATCGGACTATATGAGCTCTCAGCTCCTTTCTGGGAGAGTAAGAGCTGACGATCATGACCATCAAGTGATCCTGACCGACCCGGTGAAAAAATTATACACACACACACACACACACACACACACACACACACACACACACACACACACACACACACACACACAAAGTGATCATCCAGTCTAAAATTTTAAACAAGTTCAAAACAAAATTTGACTTAATGAGAAAAAGAGACAGGACCCCATGAGCGTAGCTCATTTCCTATCACAACTAGGTAAATACAACTAGGTAAGTACACACACACACACACACACACACACACACACACACACACACACACACACACATACACACGCTCTTCTGCAACCCACAGAATGCCGCATCAGTCTCTGGGTGACCAACATTGTGAGGAGCCATAAATAGAGCATTTATTGTGAAAGAGAGCCATAACTGTATGTTACTGTGTATGACATGGCTGAATGACACTATGAATGACACTACATTCAACGATCTTTGTTCCGTTAAAGCCACAATGCCTGGGAAATTACCATTCAGCACAGTGTTCGGCTTTAGCAAACTATCGGCTTTAACATAAAGGGTCTGGTACCAATTAGTTTGTTATATCGAAGGTGCAATGTACATGGAATTCCTGACTCCATACCTTTCATGAATTGCATTATTTCTTATTCCATCCACTATCTCCATTCTACACACAATCCTCAGTGACCCCATTTCTTGTGCTATTACTCATGACTTTCTATTTTCATGCCCCACCAGTCTCAAACCCATATGTTCGAGGGCATTAAAATCTGTTCAAGCAAGCCTCCTGTCACTCAGACCTCCATTTCGTAACAAGGCCTGCATAGCACCAGCCACTTTCCTCCTCTGTGCTACTTCACTTTCTATTCCTTTGTACATTTAGCTCTCTTCTCTACCAATGCATCCAGCCACTTAACCTCCCTCACCAATTTGAGTCTCTCTCCCTTTACCACTGCCTCACACTGAAATAATTTTTATCCTCATTTTATGGCAAAACCAAAGCACATATCCCACTGACCTTGACACAGAGGTTACAGTCGATGACATTAAGTCCAACCAAGAGTCCCATGATTACTATGGCCTCATCAGCTAGCATGAGAGCACCAGGTTCATAGAATTCTGTTAGGAGGTCATCACGGCGTTCAATTAGTAGGCGAAAGTAGTCAGCCAGTTTCTTCTGCATCAATGCCAGACGCAGCCATGCACGTGCTCGCCCTATGTGAGTCCTGAGGAGAAGGCGCACTGTATTAGAGTATGGGGGAAGCCACAGGAGTAGAAAGAGATGACCTGAGTGGTAAGTGTTGATTAGTTTGTTCTATCTTTTGTATCAGGTTCATCTGAATGCGAACCCAGTGGACCGCAGGCAGAAGTTTCCCTTCCTCTGCGGTCCATCATCCCCTTTTTAAAGGATATAAACAGAATTGTGAGACATTTGTATAACTGACCTGGTTATATTGGTAACACTATGCAAGGTGCCTCTCTCCAGGAAATGAGACATGATACTTGGGAGATATTTTCAGAATGGTGAATAGAGCAGAAGTGATAATAATCAATCACTCCAATATTGTATTACCTAATCACTTCTGGATTTTCACTATCACCATCATCATCATCATCATCATCATCATCCTGCCTCTTTTTCCCACACGCATGTGGGGTGAGGTAGGGTACAGAAGTCTAGGAAAAGAAATGAATGCATTCGTGGGAAAACTAATCAACATGTCCAATGAAATGGGTCACACACACTGTCATTTACAATTTCAGATGCTGAACAAGAAAAAGACCAACACACATAAAACTAAGTAAGATACAGGATTGGGAACCCAATGAACTACAGAGGGAAGAGCTAAATAATGAGTTAAAGCTTAATGAAAAACATCTGCCTTCAGTGATGCTTAAAACAGAAAAATACCCAACTCATCTTATTTCTTAGAGAAGGAGCTAAGAAAATTTAATTTCAGAGAAGCTGAAACTGTAACTCTATACATATTTGTTTCATGTAGGCATATTAAAAGTGATGTCTGAGTAACAGTAGTCAGACTCATATGTTAACGTTGATCACCATTTGAAGGTGACTGGATACCAAATCCAAAACTGGCATGTCTTCCATTTCTAATCAAATAATGTAATTATTTCTCTTCAAAATGCTTCATATGTAGTTCTGTACCCTTACAAGCAGGCTGTCTGACTTAAATTTATGCAAAGACTCATATACAGTAAGAATGCAGGTTTTGTGCTGCAGAGGCTTGTGCTGGAGGTGATTTGATTTTGCTTTCTTTTCCCCCCCAGATTCTGAGCACAGACTTAATCGCTTGTTCCTTTGAGGCTAAGCAGTCCTCCTACGTGCCACAAATCTACACATCAATCACTTTGACACCAATACCCACAATCAAAACTGAATACATGCTAAGGCTGTCTTATTCAGAACCGGTGTTATGGTACAGGCAGTTCTCATCCTAAGTCAGGAATGAGCTCTAAAATATCACAACCATTTAAACAACTAGTACAGTATTGCAAACTGAGGGAAACTGGCAAATCAGCAATGGAACTTAAAGGGGCAATTTTTCACTAGTTAACTGTAAACACAACAACAAAACAACCCTAAAAAGGGTGACTTTTGACAAGGACTAACATTAGCAGGAGCATTTTACGACACAGTGGTGGGTTTTGTGGAATAACAGTAAAGCCTGATTTAGCAAAATTTAATCATAAAACTGTTCCCTGCTGCAGCTTGGGACTGAATTTACATTCTTTCAGATAACAGACAACTTCTCTAAAATCTCAGCCACCATCTCCTCCAACCAATAATGTGACATACTTGACAGTGGGCAGGTCCCGAACACTAGCAGTGATGTCCTGCGCCTCAAAGCTCCACTTCTCCACCATCTGAAACAAGTCCCACAGCTCCTTCTTGGGACCAAGGATGCCCTGTAAAGGTAGGACAGACAAATTTAAACTGATAATATAACATGCTTTATCTTCTACTGTTTCAGGATATCTTAACTACATCAAACACAGAAAATACAAACTAACTCATCAATAATGGTAAATACAAACCAACTGAAATTGTATTTCTTATAGTACAAGAAGTAAACATCCTTAACCTGAGTTAGGGAACGTCTATTTTATGTTGGCTTACGTTATGCTGTTATACTCAGCTTAGGTAAGTTATCTCTGGGTTTCAGGTGTTGAGATGTGAAGTCTAATTCAGGTAGGCCTATGCCAAGATTCCCCTGACAAAATAATCATACACAGTCTTAAATAGATGCCTTATGTGTAAACATGACCTGGAACAAAGAAAGTTATTAAATAAACTCTCAAATACCAGCGCAATTCAGCCAAGTCCTATGCCGAATTACGTGAAATGCCGGATATTAAATAGTACCCCCCATCAGCATAATATTTGGCATCGAGCCGGATATTGCATTACTATCCATCTCAGCCCTCTATCCTAAAAACTTACCATGAGTAAAAGATTTAAAATATGCACAAAATACAAAAAAGTAATGATACAATACAATAATACAGCACTGGATGACTACCGTTTACAAACCAGATGAGACGTCTCAAAGTCAGATATTGCACAGAACCACTGGTTATGTCCCATTTCAGTGCCAGATATTGCACAACTTCATTGGATATTGCTTTAACAGTCCCCAGCCAGCAGTGCCAGATATGCAACGATGGATAACTGAGAGTTTACTGTATCTGGGAAATGTCCTCATCTAATGGAGAGTAAGTTCTACAAAGTTCCAACTGTCTCAGCAATCAGAATTTGGGCATATTTCAAGATAATGAGAAGTGTTAAACCATTATACTGGGTAGCTGTTCTAGTATCTGTTGTCATTTCCAGGATCAGCTGGATGAGACTCTAATGGAATGCAGAAATCCAGCTCCTTTGGCTGAGAGACTTAGGAGAGTTTTTGTTTAAGGATATGCTAAAGCTCTGCTTGTACTATTCACGTGAGGTAAGTTACACAAGTAAATGGTCAACTATACTATCTGTGAGATGGGACAGTGATGTAAAGAGTGAGAGTCCCATCATGGTCGGCCACAGTGAATTGTTGTATTGGGGGGGGAGGGGTAATTTTTGAGGGATGAATATCTATGGGAGGTTCAGAGAGGATTACTATTTGGTTGAAGGTTTTGTATTGCTATGGTGGCCACATGTTTGTGTACATTATCTGCTTCTCCTGTGCAGTGCTACATGGTGGCAGCAAAATATCTTCAAAGCATTTTATGTATCTTAAATGTCAGGATCAACTTGTTTAGCCCCGGGTTCCTAAGTTCCTTGTGGGGCGACATAGAATTGAATGATAATATGATGGTATGGTTAGCTACATTACTGTACTGTTTTATTTTTTACAGATGAAGTTGGTGTAGTACAGTACTGCACACAACTGCAAGATGGGATGCACCTTGTGCTTAAGTACTAAACTCAGAGCTTTTTACATTCATGAGGCTGTAGATAAGCTATAATGCTGATTCTATTGCTTTTTAGTAAAGATCATCTGTATATGTACTGTACTGTATATGATCTTTATATATCCTGCTATTACAGTAAAGAACTTTGTTCTGAATTCTTAAAATGAGGTCCATGTTAGATACAGTAAAACCTCAATCTAACGGACTTCAATAGACTGAAATTCACTTTTATCGGAATCGAGGACCTACCGGACTAAATTCTTATATAATGAAAAAAGTACAATAAAGCCAGAAGCAGTCTGGACTGCCTGACCACTTCAGCTATGTTCACGACAATAAGGTAAGTAAACGACATGATTATCAGCGTACAGTACAGTATTATAATACTGTATATACTATACCATTTGATTATTGTAGTGAATGTACAATACAGTACATTACTGCAATGGTAGTGAAAACAGTTTAAAAACTATTGGTGCAATCCGGACTAATGTCTGATACATCAGAAAAAGTCCAGGTTAGCAAGGGGAAGGCTGGATATCACTTTTATCGGAATTTCACTTTTTTTCGGAATGGCTTTTGCCCCAAGTAGTCCGTCATGGTGAGGTTTTACTGTACAAAGGTAAAATGGTACAGTAAGTAAGAAAGAAAATGACAAGAAAATCAAAAGGAATATTAAACATCAGCTAACCCGTTTTGGCTTGAGGCCATGACGCAGCACATGTTCTAGGACAATGAAGAAATGCTGAAGAGGGACAGAGTCAGAGTCCAATTGGCGGCCAAACTTTAGTGAAGATTCGATGAGCTCCTTCACCACCAACTTACAGATGTTGACTAAGTTGCTGCGCTCAATGCTTACAGGATCTCGTTCTGTTTGTAAAGAAGGATAAAGTACTATGAGTAATAACCACAGTACACCTCATTTTAATAATCTTACATGTAACAAAAATATATACATTACACTAAAATACTTACAGCACACTAATACCAGCATGCAGTTTCTAAACCAACTTAAAGTAATACAGTACTTCGGTAACTACAGGAATCCCTCAATTATCCGACGTAATAGACCCAAAGGCATGTCCAGAAAGTGGATCTGCCTGGATAATGGACTTCTCCCCTGATCCCCCTTCGTACATACGGTAACCTAACTTTGAATGCCATCGTAAAATGCCACTACAGTACATCATACAACACTTGCTCCTGTCATTTAACACTACTCTATCTGGTCAAGCAGACCTATAAACCACAACCAAGCAATTACCATGGTCAAGCAGAGCCATCAACCACAGACAAGTAATCATCACTGCAGGGCCATAACCTGCAGTGACATAAAAAAAAAAAAAGCAAGAAAAAACCAGCCCGGGCAGGCGAAAATGTTTGCATGGCCATAACTTCCACCCACACGTAAGCATTTTGTTCAGATAAAATGGAAAAATGTAAGAATAATGGTTTCGAACAGCCAGATCACAGTGTCCAGGCAATGGATTATTTGGATAATGGACATCCTGATAATCGAGGGATTACTGTACTGCATAATCTCATCAAACACAATCCTGTATTCAACTAAATTCTAATAATAAAATAAGTAGGTGAACACTACACAGACAAAATATTTTATAACCTTTATGAAGTGAAAAAAGTTAAACCTAAGTTGTTGAGAGCTAGGTGGTAGGTGGGAATGGTACCGGTAATCATTCACAAAAATTGGAGTATCTCGAATCTATGTAAACAGAGGACACTGTGTTTCTTACAAACATAAAAGAAAACTTTTGCAAAACTGTTCAGAGTTTTGTAAGAATCTCTGAACACTTTGTTTTCATGGTAGTGGTAAATGAAAATAAAGTAATGGCTACTGAAAGAGAAAGTAATTCTCAGTGTGATGTGCTGATGAATGGAATTCAAGTACTGTGCCTTGGTACAGTAAGAGAAAAGAAGTAAATATGCAACGAATGTGCAATACAGTGGCACAGGGAAGAACTGGGGCGCCACTATGAAGACCTTGATACAAAACAGACATCTGAGTGTGGAGATTTCAAGATGATAATGAACTGTAAGAAGATTACTAGAAGGTATGTCAGTGCCACATAAACATATGGGTGAGAGACTGGTATTGCATGAGTGAAAAATCGTGAGTAAAAGCAGCGGATATGGGACTGTTAGGGAATAAGTGTTTGTGCTGATTGGATACACCTAACAAGAAAATGGTGCTTCATGAATGATGAGTGGAGCACAGAAGTCTGCTATGATGGTATGGTTATATGGAGACAACAGATACAGATAGGTGGTGATACAGGTACAGGTGAAAGAGAGAGAGACGGTGTGGTAGGTCAAGAAGAAAGTGGATGGATACTGTACATTAAATGTGTAAGAGAATGCATGGTACAAATGCTGATGAAGCGAAGGCAATGACAAGGGATCAAAATGGATGAAATATGTATGGAGTTGCACATGAAAAAAATTTACAGCTATATACAGTATATATATCCCCCTTTTCTTATCTGACAGTTAATGGATTGAATCTACTACTGCAAATCTGAAAGGTGCATGTGAAGGACTTCTAAAAAGAAAAAAAAAAAAAAAGTGCAGATGTTTATGCTTGTAAGGTGTAACCTGTATTCAAAGGGCTTGCATGAAATGTGAATAATAGTGTGACAAATTTAACTGGGCATGCAGTTAACAGTTCTTCTGTTTTCTCTTTCCTTGTTTCTAAATCTTACCTCACCACATCTTTGGGTGGTAATGGGTGATGTGATGATGATGATGATGATGATATTGTATACAGTACCATAGATACTGTATGCAGAATGTATATACATAGTGTAGTACGTCAATGAAAATACTTATACGATCTGAGTGATACAATGAAATACCCTGCCTACCATCAGGCAAAGTAGCGGTAACAAATTCTTCACAAATACCACTAAACTAACCCTGAAAAACCACTAGAATGTCACCATATGAAAAAAAAAAAAAAAAAAAAAAAAAAAAAAAAAAAAAAACACCCCCCCCAAAGTCATAAAGCAATAGAATATTGCTAAAACTTTGTAAGTCTCTAAAAACTACTAGGTTTCTTGCCCTTACACGTTAGAAATGGCAGCACAATGGAATTAATACTGTATGTTATCTCTAGATCTAGAAAAAAAAATCTAACTTGGTAACCCTGCCTGAATGTTGCACACCCCGACCAATGGTTGTCAATCCATTATGCCCACTTTGTTTCTCCTGTTCACCCTCCCTCACTCATGACACCTGTCCTCTAGCTCCCAAGCCAGAATGGAGTGCCTGCATTTAATTGTACCTCAATTCAGCTCCAGTTCCCTATGTTTATTATTAAGGTGTTTAGTGCTGGCCATTAGTATGAAGATGACAGTATAGCCTAACCAAACAGCAGGCATTTTTTCTTTTATGCAAAAGAAGGAACCAGAGGCTTGAAGCCTACAATATTCTTCCTTGCGAGAGAGAGAGAGAGAGAGAGAGAGAGAGAGAGAGAGAGAGAGAGAGAGAGAGAGGCAAATTCAAGATCTGCTCATTTTAAGATGTCTGGAAACATTGCTCTTGGAAGACTAGCCTATGAATTAAAAGAAATGCTGTATGAGCAACTGGTCATAGCACTGGATGCAAATGACACATTAATACTACTGAGGCTAAAAATCAAGGATTAATAATATAATTCTGCTGACAAAATGTGTGTCTTATTTTGTGTTCTTGGAGGTTATGGATAAAATAAATACAGTATAATGAAACCTGGATAAACTAGGAGGTACTAGCCACCCATTTTCCTGAATGGTGAGTCCTCTGGCCTCAGAGACAATGATTGCAAACATATTGATAAGTGTTCCGGTGTTTTGTTTGAAGTACTGAGGTATCTGAATTTATGTTGCACATACTGTGCTAGTAGAAGTGTTTAGTGAGTACATTATGAAAGGCTATGGACTTGGTACATAAGAGTAACCCTTGATGACTACCTGACATAATCCCATCTAATCTACGTTATATTGTCATTGCTATGAAATAGACAACACCCACTAGGACTTTACTTGATATATCCCCACTGGAAAGTGGGGGATAACTATATAAATATCACGTACTCAAGGTCAGACTGAAAATGTTGCATCCTCATCGTGTACTAAGTGCCCCGTGCACTGCAAACACATGTATTACAAGGATGTGCTGTACCTAAACAGTCAAATGAATTAATTAAGTATCTGAACTGCTGCTGCACTACACTGTTACTGCAAGTATGTTAACTATATATATGTTGAAAACAGTATACAGTAGCAGCCTTCATTAGTTGTCATCTTTAAAAAGTTTGTAAAAATCATCAAAATTGTTAGCTATTACAAATTTACCATATACCTGCCAATGAAAAGGAGGTTCAGCAAGCAATGGTTGCACAGCACAATTTTAACAAGACAGTGATCCCTTGGTTATAGCGCACTTGGTTACAGAGGTGTTCATTATCACTCAGGGCTCTTGTTTGGCGAGCCACAGCTCGCAAATGCGAGTATTTTTTCCCTTCGGCGAACAAATTTTACATGCAAGTAACCTTTTGGCAGGAAGAAAATACAACCACTTCAAAACCCAGTAAACTACAAAATAATTAAATCTCACTTGAACAAAAAAGCATGTGATCGATTATTAAGTCTTTCCTTGTGGCCATTGTGAATATTTAAAACATTATTATATGATTCTAATCATCACAATGTGTAAATAAATAATTTATTGCTCATAAAATATTTCAGTTCATAGTCAGTTTGGCTACTAAAAATTTATTTGGCTCATAAATCTGAAACTTTAGGAGCCAAATGGCTCACAACCATTGGCAGTTAGCAAGAGCCCTGTCACTGCAAGGTGATCCACCATTAGGTGACCAGGGCCAACGCATGCAGGCACGTTGGAGCATTTATAAATGATACAATACAGTGAAAATCTGCACTCCTGCTGTTACAGCACATTTTTCTGCTCAAAAACATCATTATAGCTCACCTGAGCTGGTTTCTGTCAACAATGATGATGCTACATCAGTGGAATCTGATGGCTTCGTGGACTGAAAGATGAGGCCCTACTCAACATTTTATCTCAAGCCCAACTCTAAGTCTCTATGATTAGTGTTTCTTCCTTATGCCCTTTTCATCGCTTTATATTAACCCAACCATGCCCATGTATTTAGTGGGTCTAAATTGTTGTAAAAGGAAAAATTTTGGCTTGCACTTGGGATGCCTGGTATCAACTGGGATAGGCTAAATCCCAATGGTTCTAGGCTATGTACTTGTTATCATACAATTCTCTTATCACGCGTCACATTCAGTACCAATTATCCGCAATAACCAAGGGGTAATTGTATACAGCACTGCAGTAAATGCTCTGTTACCACTGACAACCTTTCAAAGTGCTTGGAATACAGTATCGTCATACAGCAGTTAAGCTCCGTAAGCTTGTCAGCAAACCACCACCACATCTATACTTGTACAGTACTGCATGATACTGTGCAGGTACTAATATGGTATGTTTGGCAGCTGCTCATGGGGACCCCTCTTCTTTTGTGAAAAACCCATTATACAGTAATTTGATTTTTTTTTTTTTTTTAACCTAAAGCTGATTAATTTAACAGATACTTTTAAATCATTAACAAAATACAGTACTTCAATATGTGATAAAGTACAGTACCATGTGTGTACTGTATTTGTATTGTACTGAATAGAACATAAAGCAACACTGCACAGATCAAGAAATGGGAGAAAAATAAATAAGAAAACAAAAACCTGCAATGCTCACTGTCACTGAGCCATGAGATGTGGACAGTCAGCTAACCTACCTATTACTACCATCATCATCGTAATCCTGGTTTTTTTGTTCACACCAGATGGGGGGATCCACTGCAAAGACTCCTTAGTTTTATTTTGAATAGCAAAGGCTCCTTAGCTTTATTTTGAATACTGTACTGACTCAGCGGACATGCTCCAGGACCATCTCCACTCTCGTGTGTCTTTGGAGCTATGAAACACAATGCTGCCACAAGTGAGATCACCATATCCATCTGGCAAGATGAGACAGGGGAGGGGAATTTTCAGTCCCCTATTCCCATACACGAAATGAAAGATCTTGAATTTGGCTCTCTGTTATCCTGTTTACATTATATTTTTCTTGGAGGAAACAATCATGCTGGCTTCTAGTCTCTGGTTCCTTCTTCCTTGCATTTATTGAGGGAAAAAAAAAAAAAAAACCTACTCGCCACTTATGCCACAAACTGTACAGATTACTGTACCGTAATACCTGTAGTATACTTTCTGTTATCCACAGGAATTGATGAAATACTTTGTACATGTACAGTACGGCAAAGGTCTAATTATACTGTACTGTGTGTAGTGTGTTACAGTGCTTGATCAGTCAGGAGTCTTCTAAAGCAGGTCAACAGGGGCAAATGGAGTTCCATTTAGTAAAGCAACATTTACTAGTATAGCAATATAATAAAATTACTGTTTACTGTCCAAGTAAATACAAGTACAACAGCTTCAGTTTCTTTGATGATACACAGAAAGCCATTGAGAAAAATGCTTATACAGGTATATAAAAATAACTACAGTACAGTTCAGTATTCCACCAGGCATAAAGTACAGTACTCAAATTTATCTGTATCTGGTACTGAACTTACACATATTTATAAACCATACTAAACCATACACTGAGGAGCAATTATTGCAATGCTATGTTGCAAAATACAGTATATAAGGTGAATACCAGTATCTCTAACCCCTTCTCTCCCATGATGAACTTTTTCCTTTATCACCTACAGATGAATCTATTTAGCTAGAGAGAGGCTATTTTAACCTGGGGTGTTCAGATACTGCCTTTATTAACTCCTCCCATACCAGATCTCTCCCTGTACAATGAAGAAAATTGTCTGTGGGTAGCAGGAGTAAAATAAAAAATACTGTCACCAGACTAAAGGAGTTAAATCTAGTAAAGTGCTTTTAGTAGTTAAGAATCATATACAGCAGTACCATTAGAGCACTATGCATGTGAAATATGTACAGCAACAAGTAACCAGGGACAGTGCTTATAATTACCATAATTGGTCTGCACCATTTACTGAAGTAAACTCAACTGATACCAATACAATATGATGGTGTATATTCACTCCTAAATAAAGATGACTTTTTCCTTATCTACATGAAAATGTTCTAGTACTGAAGGCAATACTGGAAAATGTCTGATCCCCTTCATTATGAGAGCCCTCTTACACTGACAGAAGCCAAAAGTAACAATAAATAAATAAATAAGGCACTCCAATTGCATTGAGCCAATGCAGGTTTATAACAAATGGGTGGTTGGGGTTTACTGCTCACGTAATGCCACTCTGGGATGAGTGAGGCTGGTCACTCTCAACTTAAATGTCAGGACCAACTTCCCTATCCTCGCACTCCTATGCTCCTCATGGGGCAACACTGGATTAGATAATGTGTGTGTGAATAAATAAACCACTGTACTGATGGAACTGACCACTTAAATGAGATGACACATTTTTTTATATTATTCTTGCTACCATTCATCCATCCATCATCCAGTCCTACGGTGCCCTACGAGGAGTCCAGGTGCCCAGGGCTAGGCAAGTTGGTCCTGACATTTAAGATGACAACGACCAGCCTCACTCATCCCTGGGTGGCATTATGTGAGCAATAAACCCCAACCACCCCTTGGATATAAACCTACACAGGCTTAATCTGATTGGGGCACCTTAATTACCCACTAAACCACCAGGTGCCATAATTTGGTTATATGGTTACCACCCAGCACAGTAAATGGCTTCCTGGTGTATAGAGAACCACTTGGCTTGTCACTCAGTGTAGAGTCACCCATAGGCAGAAGGAAGAGGAAAGAATGGAGGAAAGAAAGACAGAAGCGGGAGTGTAAACCGCCTGTGGGCACGAGGGAGAGGAAAGAATGAAGGAAAGAAAGAGAGAAGAGGAAGGAAGGAAAGAGGAATGGATAGACATATGATAATTTTGTTCAGCCTGGGAAGAAAAATTGGGTTGCGAAGGCAACACCATAATGGAGACTTATTCTAACCCCCCCAATAAAAATGTTCTCTCCAATGCTCAAAAAAACTGTACGGAGGTACTACGAATAAACTAAAAACAAAATACACCACATCCTGGGGAAGAAGTTAATGGATATTGCTTCTATTCCCTTCAGTATGAAGTTTCTCTCCTAATTTTGATACAATTGCCTAACAGCAGTCAGAATATGAAAAGATGCCACTGTACAGAAGGGTTAGACTATCAGAAGAAATACTACAGCATACACTAAGTAGATACTGAACTAGCAAACCGGAAACCTGTAACTCTGACCTTAACCCCTTCAATTCACTGATGTGTTTTACTGATTTATTCTTGCCACCTACAAATAATTGTATTCAGCTTTGGGGAGACCTATTGTTGTGAATGGGTCAGTGAATGCTGTAGCTACCAAACCTATCCAGTTCAACAAGTCATTCTAGTGGTGGCTAAAATTATCTGGAGACAGCAAGATTAAAGCAAAAAATACATCATGGGGCTGAAGGAATCAAACAGCTAAAATAACTACTATATATACCACAGCTACTTGTATTACTCTGGCCATACCATGTTAATGGAAAAAAAAAAAAAAAAAAAAATGTAAATATATACTGCAAGATCAGGGTTTTGGTTTTGCTAAATACAAGCATTTTAGAGTAAGAAAATATGCTTCTGAAAAATCAGGGACATTTTACAATGCTTATGGTCATATGTTTCATAAACAGCAGGGCAGTGATGCAGGGCAAAGGACTGATAGGCTAACAGATAAGAGAAAATATAGAACAAGAAAAAAAAATTTGCAAAACATTATGCAGTTTTCACAAACAATGAATTGCTCACCTCTATGATGAACAGTCCTGTATTTTGTGGCAACATCACTCAAAGCACAAAAAAAAAACAATTACCATTTTTAATCTTTCCCAGTGTTACACTGCCATACAAGACCTGTGAGGTAGCTGTGTGCTTCACACAAAATGTGTCACATCAAAGCGGCAGCAAATGAATGTAAGAAGCTGCTGGGATGTTGATCATACAATAGCCTAGGCTAATAAGGGAGGAACCATGCAGTTAGTCATTCAAGAGTGACCCAACATAGTCTCCCTCACAGCCAGGAATGGGATAAAAGTTAAGCAAAACATTCACTAATCCTTACCAGTATGCAATGAACTGGAGTGACTCTTTAATGGAAGTCAATAGATACAATACAGTACAGTATACTGTACTACATACTGTACTTAACTGAGGCAGGGGAAAAAAATGGACAAAACTGCCATAGACAAGGTTACCTGATGATCAACAGTAATGATATAGGAACCTTTATCTCCCCGCATAATTTAACTGCATATGTTATTAAATATTACAGTATCTTCAAGCTGATTTAGCTTTGTATTTATCACCGTTACGAGCAAGTACTTTAAGTGATCAACACTGCATGTATTATTGTAGTATTATTTGAAAATACTTCATTATGGCCATAACCATTATCACTATTTCTGCATGCATCTCACCTACAACATTCTACTGTAAATGAAACAATATCATGTTGAATACAGTCCACCAAGAATTGTGATGCACTGCAGCAACAATATATTCCTGGCAACTGATGTACCTACTACATACAGTATACAAGTACTAAACCTTACTGTTACAGGTGCCACATATTAAAAGTTGTATTCAAAGATATTCTGCAGAGCTAACTCAATGATGTTCACCTTAAATATGATACTATCATACAACTAATCCATAATGCAGCCTCACTACATTAAAATATATAAGCTAGCTATTATTGTATCACTACAACAGTAGTATGCATGTACTTTACCACATTATACAACTAGCAAATTAACTATCTACTGTACTGATGTGCAGCATAACTACATAATGCAGCACAAAGTAGGCTATAAATTTATAAGTACTGAGTGTGAATATCCTAAATACTTGTAATCAGTGTACTGGATAAGAACTGCTGTATAGCTACCTTCCCATGTTAAAACTTATTGGCATCAGCAAGAAGAGGTATTCTATTGAGTTACAGCAAAATATTTCATTAATTAAAATAACAGTATGTATATTGGATGAACACATCAAGCTACATGGGAACAAGTAGAGTACCACACTGGGCCAATAACAGACGGTGAAACTGATTCACATCCAGGCAATCATGTAACAATCAGAATTCTAATACTGTAGAGCAGGTTATTTTTACCTATTTAACTTTAAAGTGTTTTACCTCAGATAGGCTACATGAATAAGCCTGTGGTGTATTACACTGTACAGTACTCATAATCCAACAAATACCAGGTACATGTTATGACATTATTAAAAGGTAGTTACTCTTCAACCAAATACAGGACCTATCAACTAATTAATTTGATACATAATGTGACAAGCTCAATCCTGTATGAAACTTAGTATGGTAGGCTATGTGTACTATACAACTTGTATACCACAAATCCAGTGTCTGATTACTGTAAGCTACAAACTCTGTGGGAGTATGGAATATTAGCTTGATGTGTTCATTCTGAGTGTAGCAACATAAAGAAGAAAGCGTGCAGACGGACCACATGTGAGCGGCACATAGGGCGCGAAGAGCCCAGGGGGGAGGCCGGGGAGTAGACTGAGTGGCCTACCCCCAGCCTCACCCGCAGCCCTGCCCTCACAAGGTGGGCTAGGGCTGGGTGGAGGGCTGTTGGAGGAGGAGCGGGCGCCCTCCATGACGGCGGGATCGGGCGGGGTGAGCGCGTGCAGGGGGGAAGACCCGAGGGGAGGGCGGGGGTAGGCACCTGAGGGCGGGGGGGAGCCGGGGGATGCAGAGGTGGAGTTCTCCTGACGGGCTGAGGCTCCAATGCCACTGCCACCCTCTGCTAGCTCCTTTAAACACAGCCATTCACCATCCACAGACACTCGGAAGTTGCACAGGTAGATGGTGTCCTCAGCCCCGGCCATTTCAACCACCACCATCTTACTCGCTCAGGACTGTACAGTCACGACTCCACACCTGCATCATCCTACACCTCTACACCTGCTGCACCAACCACATCCCACAGGTTAGTTAACACCTTACTTTGCACAAGAACAATGATCAGGCCATTGACTATATTTCCAAAACATAACTTCATCTGAGCATCCACGCTGATAATGTCCGGACTAAATATGTACGGTATGTCGCATACATAACTGTTTCTGCCTCACGTTTACTGTGCATTCAATAGGACTGCAATATTTCTAGAACTGGGGTTGTCAAGTTCATCTGAATGCGGAGTACTTGACAGAAATAATCATACAACACCATAACTAATACAGTGTCTGCTTACAAAAATGGATATGGCTGATCCACATTCATAAACTGTATTAGTAATACAATATCTGGTACTGCATACTCTTAATGTTGCATGGCTGTGCGTTGTATCATTAATCATACTAACCCACTTATCCACATCTGCATGGGGTGGGAAGATCTGTGAAGTTCTTTTATGGCATTGGGGTCATAAATCAGCAGGAAAAGGAAACCTTAGTACACAATCCCCTTTTCAATGCTAGTCTGTGATGCAGTCTGCAACCACATCTGTATTTATTTGTATGTATTGTAGCAACTGGCTTGCACATTCTTGACATCAGTGGACAACTCTACTATGCAGTTCTAGCTGTGTTTACAGGTCCTGAAGGGTTAGTGATCTACAGGGCAAAGGAACACCACTATCAAGGGAGAAGTGACCCTGCCCCATCCAGTGATTTACACATAGGTATAGGTATGCAAGGTCTTTGGAGTGTAACTAGCCTAAGAAGTGCATGTGGAAACTGTTTGAGCGGCAGTGTCTGTACTGTGTGCGTTATTAAGGAAACCTCACAGGATGTGACTGAGAACAGACAGAAAGACACTAAGTACTTCTGCACCCTGTTCAATGTCTGCCCATATGTGGGACTGAATTCAAGTCAAGAAAACTGGTAGGAAAGCATATATACTATTGACCTGATTGCCTGAGGCCCCACAACATCCCTTATTCACACTGAAACACTGATAGAATTTCCATCTCCCAGCTACTGCTCCTTTTAGCCATCCTCAGTGATTTACATATATTTGTCTTGTCCCTTCGTATATCTCTCCATGCACATATTACGTACTAAAAAATCTGAATTGCTTTGAGAGTGCTGGAATCTTAGTGTTCATTGGAAAGCAGTATACAGTAATACTATGCTTTCAGTCGATTAAGAAAAATGCTGCAAGTACCAGTAACATACTACATGCAACTGCTGGCCCGATATTAAAAACTAGTGAGCCCAGACTGTAGGTCTCTATCTGTAAAATGATGTACAAAGTTGACCCTAATACTTTCTAGTAAACTGTGCTCAAATCTCTGGAACTTTTTTCCGAATGTCTGCGGTCCAGTACATTATCTTTAATTATTAACCATTAAACAGAATTTAGTACAATAATCTGGCGAAAAGCACTTGAACATCACGTTCCGTAACCTGGCCGCGTATCCATTCGTGCCTCAGGTTTGCATGGTACGCATTTTAGGGGCTGATTAACGGCGATCACACAAGTATACAGGCTGTCACTGTTTCATCGCCTTATGCCAGAACTACTGATCTTTACAAAATACTGTACAAACAAAACTTATTTGCTTAAACATGCCGCATAATCATATCAAACATGTATGGTCCGAGCCATATGGTAGAGGCCAAGCTTTTGTTCAAAAGCAAACTTTCATCGTGAAAACAATAATAAGGAAAACTTCATAAATTATTCATGTTTCCAATTACGGCCATTTCCCTGGTACACTAATGATGTTTCTATTCTTGACCTGAACACCTCAGCTTTAGACCAAAGATTGTAAGATTAAAATTAATCGTCATTGCCTTTTATGCAACTGTGTTCAACCCAGTCATCCATATCCCGTAAATTCATACAATGCTATACTTCCTCCACAGCCTTTGTCATTATTTGTACTGACAGTGAATAATATTTCTCTTAACCTGTTCTTATACTTCACAAGATCTCTATATTGTAGGATGCCCATTGACGGAGTCACATCGTTCGTTGACACATGTTTCTGCACAATGTCCCGCCCGCCATACCGATTACTCCTTTTCCCGTTCCAGTCATTACCACACCCACCCTACATAGTTACAAAGCTACCGAAATACATTTATATAAAGCGCAACTGGCAAAATTATTTAAGAATATATACCGAACACCGATACGTCGCGCGACCCACTGTTTCCAACTCAAACATCTCCACACGCAGCCAGGAAAATCCTATCTGCGCCTGCGTCCCCCATTGACAAATACTTTCACATGTTCTACGCACACGGTCATTCGTTTCTATAAGAAATTTCCACACAATCACTGTCTATCTGGGTTAAAGCTGTTTCCAACTAGTATGAGTAAAACTAATGAAACGAGTAGCCAGCCAAGAAAATGGTACCTTGAGGAATACATCACGAGAAAACTAGAAGTCGCTATTAAATTATTATAGCACAACAACAGAGCTACTGGACATACATATATATAAAGAAAAAAGAAGAAAGATAACACTGAAACACAACGAAGTCCAATTATCGACCACGAGTTCATAGAAGAGAGGAGGAAGGGGAGGGGGAATGAGGGTGGTGCGCAGAGTCCCAAGAGTGAGAGGGGCGGGGCAGTGTTGATCAATAGTGGCTGCTTCTGTCTCACTCCCTCCTGCCTTCACCAGCCACACGTTCACCCCTGTCATTATGTGTAATCTCGCTGCTGACTACTCATAGGGATCATACGTACTGGCAACACGTGCTCCTTCACTTCTCACGCACTGAACACCTACACGCTCACTCACATCACCCACACTCAACTCCCACTTCACCTACACTCACCGACTCACCGCACTCACACTTGCCGATTTCCTATACCCATACTTACAACATTCCCACGTATGGAAAGCACACTTTATGGGTACAAACACTCACAAAACACACCCACACGTACTTTCTAGATCCACATTTGCTAACTACATACACTCACTGAAAGCACACTAATACACAATGACTCAAAGGGAATACACACACTCACACTTTCTACAAAAACACTCACTATCTTCATACTCACACTTACTGACTTCCTACACCCACATTTACTTTACACACCCACACTTACTGACTTCCTACACTCACACTGACTTCCCTCATCCACACTAACTTCCTACACTCACCCTTACTGACTTTCTACACCCATACTTACTACCTTCATACACTTAAATATACTGACTTCCTACACCCATACTTATTAACTTCATACCCTCACATTTACTGACTTCCTACACCCACACTTACTAACTTCCTACACCCACACTTACTAACTTCCTACACTCACAGTGACTTCATACACCCAAACTTACTGCCTTCATACACCCATACTAACTTCATACTCCCATACTAACTTCACCAACTCGCACTCAAGACTTACAACACCCATATTCACTGCCTCACCACCCACCCACAGATTCATCACACCCAGTCACTGGCTCACCACACCCACACCACCACACGTCACAGACTCACCACATCACGTTTACCACACCCAGAGGGGAACGTAGGTTTGGGGGAGGGGGGGGGGCTCTGCAGGCCAGACGGGTGTAAAGGGGGATTTATTTTACTTATTTTTGTATGAGTAATTGTACGGGATGATGCAAAAGTCAGATTACATAAAGAAGTACTGTGCTCTCTCTCTCTCTCTCTCTGCGAGTATATGACTCTAATGAAAGTGTGACGTCACTGGGAGCAATGTCTATACAGGTGCAATGCCGTTGACGATGGCCACATGGTATACCGGTACATGTGTTGTGACTGTTCCCTGTACCATTACATTATACACTGCTTCCCTATGTAACCTGATTTTTGAATGGCCCATATGTCTAGCTATATCTTGTGACAATATAAACTATTACCTTCGGATTTTATTTGTGCACCTACAGTCTTAGATCATTACATACATAATTATAGGTAACCATTATAGACTATACCGATACTATTGTTAGCTACGCATCTTATTAAGCTACAGGTGTTACACTACGATAAGGCTACTATACAAAATTAATTTTAAATTAGGACTCCTGCATTTCTTCATTTAACCACATTACCGAACACCTCCCCGCCCCACACACACACACACACACACACACACACACACACAGCACTACAATCACTAGATAGCCTAATGATAAACGAAATATAAACATAAATAAGCCTTAATAAATCTAAGTATCTCTGCATATCTTGTTCGTCAACGAAGCAATACAGGTTAGGGAACTCTAAGAATGCGCAGGGCTTGTGGAGTCGCACACTTTGCCCACCCCTAAATCCGCCACTAACCACACCCACACACCGACTCACTACATTTGCATTTACTGACAACACCAAACCAGTGACGTGAACAGAGGGGTGGCACTGATTACCCCTGAAATATACGTGGCTACCCCAAATTTCCAGGGTAAACCTTCCAAACCCCCCGAATGGTTTACTGTGGGCCATCCTAAAGCAGCCTTGGCCACTCCATTTTGTAAATCCTCGCCAAAATCTGGATACGTCCGCTCCATACACTGAAGCATCACACTCATTCACCCACTCATCCCCACTCCTCACAAAACTCACTTATCCACTCATTTTCCCCACTTACAACTCACTCACTGACTAATTATCCCCACTCATTAACTCAAACTCACTCATTATCCCCATACACTGACTCATTATCCCCACACAGTGACTCATGACTCATCCATTCGTCCCCACACACTGACTCATAACGCACTCATCCATTCGTCCCCACACACTGACTCAAACGCACTCACATACTTGTATTCCTCACTCACTTACTTGCATTCCCGTATGACTCACAAAAATGAAAAGGTAAAGATGGGAGCATACACCAAGAGGTGCTTAGGCGTGGTGCTCGTCTCTGTAACACAGGCCTTTGAGCCTGTAGTGGGTTATTCACCCAATAACCTGGGATACAAAGCCCCTGATCATCCAGGTCACCACAGTTGCCCCCCCAGGGTGTTACCCTAGGTACTCATTTTACCTAACAACCCACAAAGAGTGGAAGGACACCTGAGTCAAGCGACCCAAGTTGCCCGCACCAGGAACTGAACCCTGGCACTAACGGCCCGTCAGCTTCGCAGCCAGAGATGCTAACCACTCAGCCACCGCAGGGATAATGACTCTCAAAACTCACTCATTAAATCATTTACCTTCACTAACTGACTCACAAAATTCACCCAATGGCTCATTATTCCCAACCTGAAAACAAAACTCAGAGTCACCACACTCATACAGGCCTGCCAAAACCATACTAACTGACTCACCACATCCACAGACACTGACTCATTACATTCATACTCACTGACTCACCACATCCACAGACACTGACTTATTACATTCATACTCACTGACTCACCCCACGCATACCAACTCACCACACACTGACTCACCACACCCACTGTGACGCATCACATATACTACCCACACTGACTATCATTTCCTACTCAGAGTCACCACTTCCACAATCACTGACTCACCACACCCACAGTGACTCACTACACACACCTACCACATCCAATGACTCACTACACCTCACTCCTTAACTCATCACACACACACACACACACACACACACACACACACACACACTTATAACTTCAGGATAGCATATGACATAGTAAACAGCACTGACAGTTACAAAAAGAGACTAAACTATAAAAAGGGAAATTATCAAGACCTAAAGAAGTATTTCTTAGAAGTTGATTGGGAAAATGAGCTTAGAGGACAAGATTTAAATGCTGTATATAAAAAATTTTGTGAATTTTATGAAATAGGAGTCCAGAATTACATCCCACAGCACAAAGAAGCAGATAAGAAAATACAGAAATGGTTCAATACAGAATGTAAAAAATCTAAAGAAAGAAGAGATTTGTTGTGGAATAGATACAGAAGACACAATAGTGAAAGGGCATATAATAATTACAAACAGGCAAGAAACGACTATACAAGAATAAGGAGGGAAGCCCAAAAACAGTTTGAGGAGGATATAATAAATAAAAGTAGTGATCAACCAAAGCTGTTTTACAGCTATATCAGAAGCAAAACCAAAGTAAAAGATATAATACAATCCATCACGGACGAGGGAATCACTTATACACAAGAGAAAGATATTTGTGAAGCACTAAATAAGAATTTCCAATTAGTTTTTACAGAAGAAAAAAATTTTGAGAGAGACTATGTGGAACACGCATGTCCACACATACTACCAGATATACAAATAGCAGAAAAAGTAATACAAGAGGAGTTAAGTAGATTAGACAGAGGAAAAGCAAGTGGTCCTGATGAAATTTCATGTTGGGTGTTACGAGAATGTGCAAATGAGTTAAGTAAACCATTATTTTTAATTTTCAAGAAATCTTTGAGTCAAGGGAAACTACCTGATATTTGGAAAAAAGCAAATATAGTCCCCTTATTCAAGAAAGGAAATAGACAAAATCCTCTCAACTACCGACCAGTATCACTGACTAGTGTTGTAAGCAAGGTATTAGAAAAACTTATAAGAAAAGCTTGGGTAAATCATCTAGAAAAACACAGTATGATAACAGAAAGACAGTTTGGTTTCAGAAAAGGAAAATCATGTGTTACTAATCTGTTGAGCTACTATGACAGAGTAACAAACACAATACAGGAAAGGGAAGGATGGGTGGACAGTATCTATTTAGATTTCAAGAAAGCTTTTGACACAGTACCACACCAGAGACTTTTATGGAAGCTGTACCATCAAGGAGGAATTCGAGGCAAACTGTTTTGTTGGATGCAAGACTTTCTCATGAAAAGAGAAATGAGGACAGTACTAAGAGGAAACTACTCATCATGGAAAGAAGTGACTAGTGGAGTACCACAGGGTTCGGTGCTGGCACCAATCATGTTTTTAGTGTACATAAATGATATAAACAGTAACACTGGAAATGAGAGCTATCTGAATATGTTTGCAGATGATGCAAAAATACAAAGGAGAATTACTAGCACAGACTCTTGTAGGGAGCTACAAGAAGAATTAAATAAACTTCATGAATGGAGTAGTACATGGCAAATGGAATTCAATGTGGACAAGTGTCATGTAATCAAGTTTGGTAAAAGTGGAAAAAGACCTGATTGGGATTATAAGTTAGGAAATAAAACCCTATACACATCAGAAAGAGAGAAAGACCTAGGTGTGATTATCAATAACAGACTATCTCCGGCTGACCACATCAGCGAGAAGGTACGGAACATGTATACACTGCTTGCAAATATGAGAATAGCATTCACATACATAAATGAAGACATGCTAAAAAGGATAATAACATCATTCATTAGACCAACCCTGGAATATGCATCAGTAGTCTGGAGTCCTCATCTCAAAAAGCATATAGACAAGATTGAAAAAGTTCAAAGGGCCGCTACAAGATGGATACCAAGCTTAAGGGACCTAAGCTATGAAGAAAGACTAAATAAACTGAATCTACCAACACTACAGGAGAGAAGGAAAAGAGGTGACATGATAATGCTATATAAGTGCATATCAGGAAAGGAGAAAATAGACATAAATGATTACTTAACATATGGAGAAGCATCAGCAAGAGGACACTGCAAAAAACTGCATAAGAAGAGAGGTGATAAAGACGTAAGGAAATTCAGTTTCCCAAACAGAGCAATTGATCAATGGAATGCACTACCGAATGAAATAGTGTGTGCCAAAACAATTCACAAATTTAAGGATATGTACGATAAATATGGTTTAAGACACGGGACAGTACGAGCTTGACTCATTCCTGTAAAGATACAATTAGGTAAGAACAATTAGGTAGGTAAGAACACACAAATGAGAAGGTATACGGAACATGTATACACTGCTTGCTAATGAGAACAGCATTCACATATATAAATGAAAACATGCTGAGAAAGGTAATAACATCATTCATCAGACCAACCCTGGAATATCCGAATATGCATCAGTAGTCTGGAATCCTCATCTCAAAAAACACACAGATCAAGACTGAAAAAGTACAAAGGGCTGCTACAAGATGGGTACCAAGCTTAGAGGATCTACGCTATGAAGAAAGACCAGAAAAACTGAACCTGCCAACATTACAAGAGATGGCAAAAGAGGAGAAATGATTACATTATATAAATGCATCTCAAGAAAAGAGAAAATGGACATCAATGAGTATATAATCTACGGTGAGGCATCAGCAAGAGGACACTGCAAAAACCTGCATAAAAAGGGAGATGACAAAGTCATACTGAATTTCAGTTTCCCAAACAGGGCAACTGATCAGTGGAATGCACTGCCGAATGAAATAGTGTGTGCCAAAACTATTCATAAATTTAAGGATATGTATGATAAAAACGGTTTAATACACGGAACAGTACGAGCTTGACTCATGCCTGCACACACACACACACACACACACACACACACACACACACACACACATTGACTTTCTACACCCACACTCAATGACTTACAACTGATACTCACCGAGTCACCAAACCCACACTCACTAACTCACCACACACACACACACACACACACACAAACTGACTTTCTACACCCACACTCGCTAATTTACAACCAATACTCACTGAGTCACCAAGCCCACTCACTAACTCACCACCCACCCACCCACCCACACACACACACACACTGATTCACCAAAACCATATTCCCATACTGACCAGCCTCTCACTGACTCACCAAACACAAAACCCACATACTCCCCACACCCATACTGGTTCATCACACCCTCTGATTCAACATCTACACTTTGACTCACTGTGCCCTGGGAACCCAAAGGAATATTTTGGACCAAGCCCAGAACTTTCTTCAGATATTATAGGTATTAAACTTTATGATAGGTGACATGTCATAAAGTTACACACATCCTTTTCATTTTCTTATTCTCAGACCCTGCCCCCCCTCAACTTAGGATTTTCATTTTCACTAGCTCTTCTCCATTCACTGAAGCAACCTTGGAAAAAAATGATAGCTATTCTGCACTTGAAGACTAGGAGCACTTTCTATAGTTCCCTATCCCTGACTTGCTTGGAGGGTGTACTTAATCTCTTTCCTTTAATGAATTACCATATGCTTACTCACACATTCCAACAGAAATCCAGGGAAAGGTTCTCTATTTTTCATGGCAAAGTGCAGTTTTGTTCATCCACTTGCTTCAACCTCCCTGGTTGATAATGTCTTCTCCCTGACTTAACTGAGTAGGGTCTGACCCTCCTTCCTAGTAGGTGTCTCCATCTCTCAGTAACAACAGAAAAATGGGTTTATAGGTAGGCAAATGCCTGTTTTTTATTTCAGTTACATAAGGAACAGACTTAGAAGAAATATGAACAGAAACACATCAATGGACATGATTTGGAGGTACGATGGGGATGACACCATATGAAAGCAACTTTGTTATCGCTGATACCAAGGTTTTCTGGCATTTGTCAGATGGGAAGAAAAAGAAGTACAGTAATACATTCACACTGCAGAGGATAACCCCCTTAGGAGGCTCTGCACAACCAGAAGGTTCCCTGCCAGGAAAATAATGGTCATTCCAGGAAGAGTCACAGTACTGCCTGAAGACCTCCCAATCCACCCCATCCAATGCTATAGTGCCACAGATATCCCTTCTTAAGATGACCCACCGGCATTGAGTGATGGAACTACTTAAACAGCAAGACTGTGACTGAAGGAGCTAGTTGAGTGTAGAAAAGATTAGTCATCATCAGCAATTGCAACAGCTTCAATCAGTCTACTCTGATCTACTTGTTATCCTGTTCCAATTTGGTCCAGCAAATATCACCATTATTCTCTCTGGCTCTTCCTCTCATTCCATCTCAAGACTGCCACTCAGCTAGCCTGGTTGTTCATATGCTTTCTATTCTACAAAGGACATAACCTGTCAACATCAACTTCTGCTTTTTTATTGTAGTGAATATATTTTATATTTTTCTCTGTTTCCCTCACCAGTAGTGAGGCTGCCAGAAAGCGAACAGTGTGGAAAGCTGCCTTTAGGTGACAAAGGCCAACGCATGCAAGCATGTTGGAGCCTTTGTAAACAATACAATATGATAATATGATTTCCATAACACCAAACATAATTCTTTCAGTCCCTATTTGAGCACCATTATGTTACAAAGACCTTGTTACAGTCCATGTTTCCACTCCTGAAGTTGTGTACTGTACTTCCATTTGCCATCCTTTTTTAAAACTCCCATTTCTGCATTTACAGGTGTTCTTATTCCTTACTTGGTTAACCAGCCTTTGTAATTTCCATACAGTATTTTGATACATGTTTTGAACATATTTATATATATACGATATTTTTTAAATACAGTACTTGAGAAGGACCCTTGATTTTCACCTTGTGTGTAACTGACTGTATGGCTGTATGAGGAGCTTTTCCTTACTTCCATCAAGTGCTTCATTACTGCATCCCCTGGTGTAGGCATGCTGCCAGTCCCAGTGGCTATGATGGACCCACTGTCACTCATCACAACTTGTGGACTCCATACCTCAGTAGCTGGGCCACCTTTTGTTTGTGCAACTCTACACATAAAATAGGCCTACAGTACAGATAAAGCCTATGGATTATCAATATTCTTCATCTGCCCCCCTCCCCTAATGCCTCACAGCTTCTGCACATTGTATCTCAAAAACCAGGCTACTGTGTTTGCAAATTTTCACACATACACATTGAACCTACAACATTTCAAGGCTCTGATTCTCCCCACTCCAACAACACACCATTTTGTGGATGTCATACCTTTGAAGCCAAGTCATACTGTGCAACCTTCACACAAAACAAGCCTATGGTAAAGGTGAAGCCTATCACCCTTCTTGGCTCTATGTCCCCCTTCTCATCCCAGCACATTAGTTTGTGGACACCATACCTCAGTACCAAGCCATCTTTTGTTCCCCAACTTTAAAAACATAATAGGTCCATGGTTATGACAAATACCGATATCTATTTATTGATTTTCAAGGTTCCAGATCCCCCTCCCTCTAACCTTTCATGGTGCATCAAAATTTATCCTATATCTTAGTAACCAGGCCACCTTATGTTTGGCAACTTTCCTTCCTTATTTATTTATGTACACACACACACACACACACACACACACACACACACACACACTCTCTCTCTCTCTCTCTCTCTCTCCAGTATCAGATTTCAAGGTTTTAGTGTCCCCTCCCCACCAGCCACTCCCCCTCTCCCCAAAGTATCAGCAGTGGAAGCCACATGTTTATAACTGAGCCTCTTTTGATGTCCAACTGGCCTTTGGTTCCTTCTTCCTTGCATTAAGAAAAAAAAAAAAAATTACAAGACTGTGGCTAAGGTGAATACTATAAATTTTTCAAAGTTCTAGGTTCACCCCCCAACCCACCCATTCAGCCCCTGTTTGCATCATAGTTCATGGATGCCACAATTCAGTAACCGAGCTGCCTTTCACTGTGCAATATTACAAACTGTATGCCTATGGTTACAGTAAAGTTTATCAATTTTCAAGGTTCAAGGTAAACCCTCCCCCTTCCTTTGCACCACAATGCAGTATATTACAGTTTGTGGATGACGTAGTAACCATAAGAGCAGTTGTGCTGCTTTACACAGAAAACAAGTCTATGACAAAGGGCAGTTCTATATATTTTGAAGGCAACAGGTCCACCCCTTCCCCTTGCCCTCAGTGTATCAGCCTGTGGATGCCATAGCTACTTAAATAGCTGACTACCTTTTGCTGTGTAACCTTATACCCAAAACAGGACCAGGGTAAAAGCTTCTCTGATGGGCATATCATAAAAACAGTGCATCAAAGAAGAAAATAACTGAAAGTCAAACACCCTTTCTAAATCCTCCTTTGTTCCAAGCCAGTAGCTATTACCCCCATAGCTACATCAAATTTCGTGTGTATGAACAATCCCCTCACCCATTCCCCCACCTCCCATGCTCCACAGATTTATGGAGGCTGTATCTCAGTACGTTAATCAAACCACCACCAGTTTTGCTACTTTACACACACAACAGGACCATAGTAAAGACCAAAGCTCCAGGTGCTTCCCTCCTCTCCCACCCTTCACCCACAGCACATTACCCTTTGTAGTCACAGTATCTCATCGACTGTGTTGCCTCTGAGTATGCAGCTTTAGACACTCAGTCTATGCTACAGGTGAGCCCTATCAATTTTCAAGTACAGTGTCCAACCCCCCCTCCATACATCAAAATTTAACCTATGAATTACAACATTAGGATTTAGTCGATCTGTTTATCTATCTACAGTAAAACTTCACTATAACGGACTAATCGGGGCCCAAGCCATTTCGAAAAAAGCAAAGTTCTGATAAAAGTGACATCTGGACTTCCCCATGCTAACCCAGACTTTTTTCAATATATCTGATAGTCTGGACTGCACCTTTTTTCATTAGCACTGTTGCCTCATTTCTTATTATCCATCTCACATCCAGCAATCTACATCCTCAAGATCCTGACCCACTCCAGTGCCCATCTTCAAGGTCACGACAACCACCCAATGCCCATCCAACGTCCATCGTCAAGGTCACCACAACCACCCAGTGCCCATCCAATGCCCATCATCAAGGTCACGACAGCCTACCCAAACATCCTCATCCTCCACCATCCCCCTGCCCAGGCTGGACTGAGGTCATGCAGTCCGGACCACTTCAGGCTTTATCTGACTTTTCCTTATACTGTATATACGAATTCAGTCTGGCAGCTAGGTTCCTCAAGTCCAATAAAAACAAAATTCCAGCATACTGAAGTAAGTTATATTGAGGTTTTACGATATGGCCAAACACTACAATCCCACAAAGGGTGTCCATTTGTCTTTGAGCTAGCTGTTTTACAGGATGGAGCACTAACCTTCTGCCACCCCACTTGTTGTGACACAGGAATTACATATGGGTTGGTTATATGGTTACCACCCAGCATTATAAATGGTTCCCTGACTTACAGTAAACCATTAGGCTTGTCACTGAATGTAAAGCTACCTGAAAAGGAGAGTAATAAAAAGTGATAGGAAAGATGGAAGAAAAAAAAAATACTGTACAGGTACTTCTATTGATAGGAAAGAAAACATGATGAAGTGCTTGCAACTTAAAGTCAGAATTTCTCACAGTTTGGTCATTTCTGTCTAACAACACAAAAAACATATACAGTACGGTACATATTTTTATTGCTCACAGTTTTTAGCATGAACGAGATGAAAGAGCTTATTTTAAAATAGGAGTACTGTACGCCATTGTTTTTTACCCCCATATCTATTATAGTACAGTATCCTAAAGTCAGGGAAGATGTTTCAAGATTTGAATTTCAGAGAGGACTGCATAAAAAAAATAAAGGTGAAGGGGGAGAGACAAGAAGGGAAGGCAGCAAAACAAAAGTACAAATGCCACCACATAATCCATTTCAAGACATTAGTTACTTATTCATGCAAAAATGAAGTGTGGGAAAGTAAAATTTTTGGCCTGAAAATGAAATATTTTACACAAATTCTCACTGTGAAAAATACCCATACAAAAGATTTTTCTAACTACTGTATACAGACTGATAAACATGAACAAATGCCCAGTCAACCTCCTGGATAATGGACACTTAATGTAATCCCATTTAAACCAATTCAAAATAACTTTCCTTGACATATGGTATATAACCCCTTTGGGAAAGAGGAGATTCCTCCTCAGTAATCTTGATCCTGAAGAGCACATTCCTACCTCAGCTTAAGTACTGTTGCAGTCATTAGGCTCTCCTACTATTCCATGATATCACTAGTTTGTCCCCTTTGGGAGCGTTAGACTACGATTTTTTATTCCTCATACATGCCATCATGATTGTGCTTCAAGGTGGGCCCTTTTCAACTCCATGTCTGATGTATTTTGTAATAAAACTTCTTTATTTTCCTCTTTACACTCTGTAGGAGCTAGAACTGTACACACAATTCAACTGCTGATTCTCATTTCAGCAGCCAAATACAGTACTTTGTGTTTATCTCTCTCCTTATACCACAGCGAGTTCAGCTGGGCTGCCCACATAAGAATCTGGGCTGGATGGACACCATATCCCTGGCTTGGCCTTACAGGGCACAACCCAGTGCAGACTAATCAGTGCTCACAGAACTAATCTAATCCCCTCCCCCTTAGATAACTTCACTGAAATATCAGTGGGCTAAACCTCACACAGTATGATGTTGTCCATCCCACTCTGGTCATCTCACTAGACACACCAAACAGCCCTAGTTTAAGTTCAAGCAAATGACATCTGGGGCTTTCTCACTCTTGCTTTCCCTCCATCTGCCTTGGGAACTCTTCCTCAAGGGTGCCTCGTAATGACAGAGCACAGAGTGGGGAAAAAAAAGTTTATGAAAGGCCACAAACCTAGTGCTTACTCACAGAGTGAATTTGTAGGCACCTGATTCACTAGACCCTGCCTGAAGGAAACAAGTCCCTGCTCCTCCTGTTGCTGCACAGAACAAGGCTACCACACAGGTTGTGGTAGAAAAATCATTAACTATGAGCAGGACTGGGACCCATGAGAACCCAGTAACATACAAGTGGAGAACAATATCATAGTCAAATGCTCACTTATCAAGTGAATGAGGCAATAATGAATTACAGGAAGGTCATCACAAGGAATTATAACTGGAAGCAGGTGATTTGTTTGTGGCATCTGGATGTACACAGCTAGACAGATATCACAACTGTATGGTTGGACAAATATATGGCAGCCTCTCTCTAACTGTATCAATAATACCATAATAGTAAGTATCCTTCACTTTACAAACACATACCAGTAATCAATCAGACTCCTTGTCATATTCAATCTAATGTACCTAATCAGTGGTCCTCAATTTGTGGGGCATGACTGCCTACATTTTCAGAGGGAACATAGGGTAATCTTAAATATCTTAAGTAGCTAACTGGTGATAAAATTTTATAATACCAATAGCCTAATCATCTGGAGTGGTGGCGACCATCATCCACTCACTTGATGTAGTGCTGCCTACTTCTTCCTTAGCCTTTATCATTCTTTTTCTGTGCCTACCCTCCTCTCTCCCTATTTCTCCCATCTTTCCTGTCACTTCTTATTGCTTTTCTTTCCTTTACAGGTGGCTTTACATTGAGTGGCAAGCCAAATGGTTTCCTGTAAGCTAGGAAACCATTTACAACACTGGGTGGTAACCATATAACCAAACCATATGTGCTCCCTACGTGTCAACAAGTGGGTTGGTGGAGGGTTAGTGCCCCTCCCCGTAAAACAAAAAACTCAGGGTCAAATGGCCACCCCTTACAGGATTGTAGCATCTGGCAATAAATAGATAGACAGAATTATCTGGAGGTACTAATGGTGAGGAATCTTCTGTCAAACCATCTTTTGTAAAGGGCACCTACAGGTAGTGCAAGGTCAATTACTCAAATGTAGAAGAAACTCATTTGCCATACACACTTTCACACAGAACTCGATGGAATTGGGCTTACGAATGGGACACTATCTTGATATCAGCAAATTGTCTTTTGTGTGTTTCTTTCAGTCTTGTCTACTTTCCTCTGCAAAACAGTTTTTTTCAAGCCTGTTAGCATGAAACTGAAAAAAGCATACTGTAATCAGCTTCTGATGGAAGAGCATCTCTTCTGTACCTTTTCAGTCTTTAAAAATAAACACTTAACAGCAAAACTGCAATATCAAATGTGCCACACAGCTTTCATCACAAAGTTTTCAATTTAATATTTAAGTGCTCTTGTATGTGCATAGCCTACAGAGTATCTACATTTTTAATCAACTGAGTTATGATAATCTCATACCAAACGTACCATACTCCTTTGAGTGATGTTGCTTAGTTTGCCTCTTCACACAAAATAACCACAGATGTTAATATGTTATATGGTATAAGTAGAGGGGGGGGGGGCATGGATGTTGCAAGTGAGGAAGGGGGGAGCATGGATGCTGTAGTGAGAGGGGGCCATATTCAGAAGAGGAAAGCTCTTATGCCGGGGTATTTTTTCACATTGAGGATTTGGATAAACAGGCATTCAGTAGCTACCCTATCATATAACAAAAACTATTGAGAAAATAAAAATGGCAATTCGGATAGACAAAACTTTGAATTTTGGACATTTGGATACCAGGGGGTTTCTTGTAGCTACTGAAAGATCACCTAATGAGGGTTACCTACACTGAACTCCTGCTGGATTCACTCTTTCCTGTACCGTATCATGGCAGAGAAATCCTAAAACCTACCAGGGAGTAATATATAGCCTAATGTACTGACCTAACCAAGCTATATTAACCTAGGCTGAAGTAGGCCCTGGTTGGGTCAGATTAATGCTTGGAACAGATGAGGTTAGTTTAATATCTAAAAACACATTACTGAGAACCTGCAACATCAATTCAATCCACACTGGGCAAAAACAAGGTGAAAAAGAAAAAAAAATGAAATAAAGGATCCTGAAAAGTAAATAGTGACTGATCTTTTGATTTATCATAAAGGAAACACTGCTCTTTATTGCAAGTTGCCCATAATGGTGCAGGTTTACATTGCCACCCTGCAAACAAGGCACCTGATGGTGCTGCCCCAAAACAATATTCCAAAAATATTGCTAAGGTTTGGAATCATATGGGATTAGGTTAGGTTAAGTGTGATCTTCATAGGTTACTGTCAAAAATGGCTTCTTAAATTTCACTTACTTTTCTGATCTGGCTTAAGTTCGTCATGGAAGATAGTGTCATACCGGTAATAAAAAAATTGCTTGTTTCCGACGAAACGTCATTATGAGAACTGACTGAATCACACTTATCAGAAAAAAAACAAGTTTCACGTCCAAACCTATTATAGGAAACTTGTTAAAATTTACCAGCAACATTTTGGATCAAAATAATGGTAAAATCTGGATTTATAGAGAGGGTAAATAGCAATTATCGAAGTGACACAAATAAAGGATACCAAAATAAGTGTCTTATACTCACTTTTCCAGACTTTCTTGTGCGAAACTGGATTTCTGTCCGAAACATACGTCTGCCACTGTTCCCTCTGTGTGGAAGAAGGAACTTTTACACTGTCATTTTCTTCGGACTGGTTTTGACAAGTGGGAGTGTCACTATTCGTGTTTACACTCTCAGCTGAGGCAGCCATGATCACTGTTAAAGAAAACGGAAGTTGTTTAATGTAAACTTAATTACATTCTTATGTCCAAAAGAAGTGCATTAATTTTCGTATATTCCGAGTACCTGAATAAAAATTAAATCTCAAAGAAAAATTGGTAAATGTACGCTTTTTAAGGAGCAGAAAGATCTTACCAATTCAATTCATAATCGTCAAGTTTGTTTTCTGGATTTTTCTGACTTACCACTATCTTTAGGGTAGTAAATGCCCATTTCCTGCTGATTCCCACCCCCTGTTATTATCATTACGTTCCTTAAAGCCGTACCTACGAGTGTTTGCTGTTGGCGTAATGGAAGATTTACTCAAACCTACTTAAATTCTTTTTAACTACTTTTATGAGCGTAAATGATTTTTCCTGTCAATTCTGTTTCTCTTCAGTAGATCTCTACCGCCCTCAGGAGTAAGGTAGGCGTCTATCTTCGAAAAGAAATTAATTCTACTGGTGGATTTCGTCTAAGGATCACTTATAACATGTACGGCTCCAAGCTGGCGAAGGGGACGGAGCATCGGAGTGACGTCGAAGGGCACGAAATCCCAGTTCAGTTGACTCCTGACCATGGTGGTGAGTGGATGCTTGCACCAGTCACCAGATCATAATCTTTTTCATTTCTTTTTTCAGTCCGGAGAAGTGAGGGGACTGAAATGTGTGAGGGAACCTACTGCTATATTATAGGGTTAAACGAGTCATCACTTCCCCTTCCTCGTTTTCCCACATTATAAATGTTTAATTTGAGTCTGCCCTTTTATACATTTTCTGATACGTAAGCCAACTGACGTCAAACACAAGCCACGCCTCCCTGCACCCTCATGGAAAGTGACCCGACTTGGTATTATTAGACTTAGGATTTCGTTTCCTGTTTCCCAACTGGAGGATAAAATATTAAGTAGCTACAGTTAGGCTAGGTTAAGTTAAACAGCTTACGTCTTCCACAGCTTAGCCATAGTCGTTAACAAATATAGTACTCAAGCCAATCTAGCACAAAACACTACTGTGAACCAATTAAGGACATATAAAATACAGAAATAACTAAAGGCCGTGCCAGCAGTCAAGCCCACACTCGCGGCCAACCTTGCACCCACAGCCAGGGCCGCACCAGCAGCCAAGCTTGCACCCACGTCCAAACCTGTGCCGCAGTGAAGCCCGCACCAGCGTCCAAGCCCATGCCCACAGCCAAACCCGCTCCCACGGCCAAGGCCACACCCGCATCCAAGCCTGCACCCACGCCCATGGCCAAGCCTGCACCCACTGCCGAACCTGCGTCCATGGCTAAGGCAACACCCGCTGCCAAGCCCACGCCAGCGGTCAAGCTCTCATCTACATCCAAGCCAATGCCTGCGACGAACCCCTCACCCTCAGCCAAGCCCACAACAGTGTCCAGGTCCGCACCAGCATCCAAGTCCTCGCCCAAGGCTGCCCCTGCATCCGAGACTGAGCCCGCAGTCAAGCCCACACCTGCATCCATGCCTGCGCCCTCAGCTAAGCCCGCACCCTTGGCCAAGACCGCACCCGCAGCCAAGCCTACGCCCACAGTCAAACTTGCCACCACAGTCAAGCCTGCTCTTGCAGCCAAGCCCGCACCTACAGCCAACACTGCACCTGCAGCCAAGCCTGCGCCTACAGCCCCACCCACTCCATTACCCTCACCCTCATCCTCTCGTCCATCCTCATCCATAACCTCATCTTCACCCTCACCCACTCCTTCACCCTCATCTGCATCCTCACCTTCACCCACATCCATTCCTTCACCCTAATCCACATCCTCACCTGCACCAACACCCACATCTGCACCTTCACCCTCACCCTTATCTCAGACGACTCAGAAAGAGCAAAAGAAGAGGAAAGAGGAGGCAGAGGCGGAGGGCTGAGAGTGGGAGGTATTCCCCAATACAGGTAGGGAAAGGAAAGATAAGTGGAGGAAGAGGAAAGTGGAGCAGGAGAAGGTGAGAAGACTGGCGAAGCAGAAGAGTGTAGAAGTGGAGAAGTGGAGGGAGGAAAGGAGGAAGGCAGCTCAACGGAAGAGGGACACATAGATGCTTAGAAGGGCAGAACAGATATATCTTGCCAAGGCATGCGGGCAGAACTGGGAGGATGTGAAACAGTTGGAGGCTCTTGAGAGAAAACTGATGGAGGAGAGGAGAAAGGTGGCTGAGACTGAAATGTGTGATGGAAAAGAGGAAGGTGGTGGAGGAGGAGCGAAAGGCAAGGGCCAGGCAGGCAAACGAAAAAGTCTTGGGGTGTGGACAGTTCCCTACAAGAGTTTTTTGGAACAGTTATTTCCAGAGGCGGCCATGCTGACAAACTCGTCTGAAATGAAATGACTTACACATCGTCCCCCACGTCCTCTACTGAGGTCCCCCACATCCTCTATTGACTGAGGTTCCCCACGTCCTCTACTGACTGAAGTCCCCCACGTCCTCTACTGACTGAGGTCCCCCAAGCCCTTTACTGACTGAGGTTCCCCATGTCCTCTACTGACTGAGGTCCCCCAAGCCCTTTACTGACTGAGGTTCCCCCACATTCTCTACTGACTGAAGTCTCCTGATTCCTTTAGTCAGTATTTGTTGTCTCAAATCTGTGTAAAAAAAAAAAAAAATCTCTCCCCTGGCAGTCACCTTGTCGTGGTGGAGGAGGTTACGTATCCCGCCATCCCGTGAGGCGTCCCATGGCAGGATCCCTCGTTACTGAAGGACACAACTGAGAGCTGAAAAAAAAAAAAAATGAAAAGTAAAAAGAAAAAGTATAAAAAGAGGTCTATGCTTCCCTTCCCTTGATATCTCCCATGTGTCAACCAGGCCGCTCCAAAACTATATCATGGGTAGTATCTTTAGTGGCTTTGGGGATTTCGTAACACATCTTCATTAGCGATTTAAACTGCATACTCCACATTACTATCCTCTTGTGTGTCACTGATGCAAACTTGGTTGACATGAAAGCTATAACTTGCTTAGAAGGGAAGGTTCAGTTGCACTATGCAAAATAAGTTGCTAAAAAAGAGGTGCTACGAATTGCTCGGAAAGGAAGGTGAAGATGCTTTATGCAAAATAAGTTGCTAAGGAAGAGGTGCTACGAAACCTCGATGTTACTTAGAATTCGACTCAAAATCTTCAGCCTGCATTATAGTAACGTTGCCCACACCACAATGGACCTGCAATGACTGATTAAAAAAAAAAAGTCTTAAAAATGGTCTAACCCTATAACTTGACTCGCCACGACTGATTGTCTTTAGCTGTTTGTGAGAATCTGCTGCTGCATGCACACAGTTGGTGCATGCACAAAATATACCTTTTTAGGCCAAGCATGTGGTATAGAAAAGGGAAATGTTCTCCCAAGCCAGACCTTATTAGATCATATAGCCGCATTGCTTAGAGGCAATGTGAGGATCCTGTCTTTGGCTCAGTGGTAACATGTGCACATATGAAGAGTGAGGGCCTGCATTCAAATCCTGGCCAGACTAGTGATTAATTTGTTAAGTTTCAGTTTGGGTCTTTACATTGGTGGCAGCGGTGGGATGTGAGGCGAAGGCCTTGAAGGCATTGATATAGTTGTTGGCAGCCTTACATCCCAGGGGTGAGCTGTCTGTGTGGTTCGTGTGCATTCCCAGTGGTGGCCTCCAGTGTGCTATGCTACCACATGTGTTCGAAGCTGACCAAATTAATCACCAGGGGGAGAAAAGAGTGATGTAATGGGGTATATAAAAGCCCACGTTGCTTAGAGGCAATGTGGTGATCCTCGTTTTGGCTCAGTGGTAACGTGCGCGCGTATGAAGCGTGAGGGCCTGAGTTCAATTCCCGGCCAGACCAGTGATTAATTTGTTAAGTTTCAGTTTGGGCCTTTACACTGCTAACAGGAAGGCGCTACTCCTCCCGGCATGGCAGCTACCTGGCGTAGCTCGAACTCACGACCCCCAGTCCCAAGTCCGACGCTCTGCCACTGAGCCACCCTGCCTCCATGTAGTATAGAGTACTTTAGCGAATAGAATACCTTGTACATGCACGAACTTGCTTGTAACACTGGCTTCAAGCACTACTTTGACTGGTCTAACTCATTCGGCTTGTTCGCGTTTGTTCACAAGATGTGAATCCACCATAAGATATGAAGTCCGAAAACGTACGAATCGCTGCTTAAAATAGACACGATTTTGGAGAAACAAAAGTACTTTTGTTTCAAGCTATGATTTTCTCTGCGTTTCATAGAAGAGATGGCGAACGCTCATTACTTTGGAAAGTGATAACGAGGGAAAAAAAATTGCCTGTTAAACAATGAACCGAAGAAAAGTTTGGTACTTGAAAGTGCAAAAGTATTTTACTTTTTTTTTTTTTTTCCTGCTGTTGAATGACAACCCTGCAATGGCTCATAAGTTGTGTCAGGATCAGTGTTTCATAGATTTATTTGATCTGCTAACAAAGCTTTAGAATATTTATCGCAAAATACATAATATTTTTCTTCAAGTATAGAGTAGAAATAACCTTGTGGAAAGTGAATCTCTTACCGGAAATACAGATCCTTTAAGCTCGTAGTTTACACATCAGCATCATGAGTGGTAAAGGCGCAAACAGATATTCCTCCAAATCTTTGCTTATCCACACTAAATTTGATGTCCCTCGTCAATATTTTGGTAAGTTGAAGCCACACAGTTTACTTGAGTTTGGATTAGCATATTTAAATCAAGGAACTGTAACAACTGATGGCCATAAAAAGTAAGCGCATTTCTAGGTTTTGCAGCGAGCAATATGTTGCAGCATTATATTACCAGACATAACACCGTATCCACTTGTTACTTGCCTGTGATTGATGTAGTTGTAGCTTTTGCAAACGTGGTCTTTTAATTTAGGTGTTTAATCAAGTTTTTATGCATGGATGTTATCGCTTTTTAACTTTCGTCAGTGTTCATTCCTCACCAAAGGTGGTCAGAACATGGAAGCAGGGAAAGAAATCCACTGCTACACCAGTAGTTAATTAATGAGCCTACCAGTAGCCCTTCCCAAGATGGCCATTGGACTCATCATCTGTTGAGGAAATTGCCTACAATTGGATAATTAGGATTTCAGTATTCTGACAATTTCTGTTGGTGAAGTTAAGGTTTAGATCAGATCAGATGACTGTCGGTGGTAATGCCTTTTCAACAGCACCTCCTGAACTCTGGTCCTATATCCTGCATTCACTGTGTTGTGCTTACAGGGTTCTTGTTTGGCAAGCTACAGCTGGCAATTGTGAGTATTTTTTCCCTTTGGCGAACAAATTTTACACGCAGAACGCCTTTTGGTGAGGAGAAAGTACATCCACTTTGACAAGGAGTAAACTACAAAATAAGTAAATCTTACTTAAAACAACAAAAAAGCACATTGTGATTGATTATTAAGTCTTCCCTTGTCGCCAGTGTGAATGTTTAAAACCTCATTATATGATTCTAATCATCACGTTGTGTAAATAAATAAATATATTTGTTGCTCGTAAAATATTTCGGCTTGTAGTCAGCTTGGCTACTTAAACTATATTTGGCTCGTAAATCTGAAACCTTAGGAGCCAAATGGCTCGCAACCATCAGCATTTAGCAAGAGCCCTGGCTTAGCTCCTTTAATGTCTTTTTTCCTAGTTCCCAGAGTTTATAATTATAGGATACATTTTCTAGTTTAGTTTAAGCAGCAGAAACACTAATTCAGCTCTTCTTCTTCATGGTTGTTTTCTGTATAAAAGAGACATAGGGCCACCATTTAAGAATTAGCAAAATTGTTACCTACCTTGGAATTGATTCAGTACCTTTGTAAAGGTGGACAACAGTGTGTGTTTGAGTGTAAAGATGATCCATCACTGGTACTCTTTAAGGAGACGCAGGACCACCTTATTTTGCTATTTTCTTGTGTTTTTTCTTTACATTGGCTCTTCATGGGAATTTTGAGTATTTTTTGAGTGCATTTTCAGCTTTTGATGCTTTTTATATCTTTTAAAAGTGGTGAAAGCATTTACAAAGTGGTGTTTGTTTACAATCTTTATTTGCGCTGAAGACATGGACACCATCATGTGGTGGACGAAGACATAGACGTCATCTTAGAACACCATTTTTGAAAGAAATTACCCTTATCAATGTCTGTTTATCCAAACTTAACCAAAATTTTCACATCAGCCCAACCTTATTTATCTCAGTCTAACCTATTTACTAGCTTATCAAAACTTAGCCTTACCCAATCTGTCTGCTTATTTAATCATATTTCTTGTTAATTGATGGATTCTCTTCATACTCGAAAATGCTTCTGTAATTCTTTTATTTATTTATTTTTTTTTAAGGTAGCCCTTCATTAAACAAGGAAAATAGATACTGGTAGATAGGTTAGGTTTGGTTACGATAAGTTTAGTTAAATTAGCATAAAATAGGTTAGGTTAATCAAGGTTGGTTAAGTTGCAATAGTTTACGTTAGCATTGGTTAAAAAGACACTGATAAGGGTAACTTTTTTTAAATATGGCTCTCTAAGATGGCTTCTGTCTGTCTTCATGCACCACAAGATGGTGTCCGTCTGTCTTGGTGCACCACAAGATGGCGTTCATCTGTCTTCATGCACCACAGGGTGGCATTTGTCTGTCTGTGGTGGTGTCAGGGATTGTAAACAAACACTGTTTTTTAAATGCTTCAGTACTTTTAAAAGAAATTAACCCCTCAGTGGCTGTGAGTTCAGATATTTGCGGGCCCCCCTGGCCGGCCCTAGGATCGTTTTTTCAGGGTTATAAAATCAATTTCTTTTTCTCACAGGTGTGAAGAGAAATATCTGGCTCACCTGGCAATGTGTGTTTTAGCTTCCTAAACCCATCCTGTGAATCGCCGTGATTCGCGGAAGATATAATATACAGTATAATTAGGGTACTGTGCATGTGCCATTAACGTGGAAAGATATGGATGTAAACATCTGAGAAAAAGTGCTCGCCTGATTGCTTGGGATGGGAGAGTAGGGTTGGAGTAAACATACCAGTGACCTTCATTCCCATCCCATAGTTGTTTGCAGCTTTTTATAGTTTGCGCTATTTCAGTGTCATCTTCATGTTTATGGTAAAGTGATGCTCGATGCTGGCAGCCATTAAAAGGTTAAAAGCATCGCTGCTACAGCTTGTTTCACCTTTTCATTCCACCATGCTGTTCTGTGCACCCCATTATTTCTCATTGCCCCACACACTACCTCACATCTTTTTCTGTGAATATCTTACACATGCTTTCTGTCTCCATGTGCTTCAAATCATATCTGACCAATCACCTTTAATTCTCGTTTTTTTTTTTTTTTTTTTTTTTTTTTTTTTTTTCCCCCTAGCCTTCTGCAGCTCTTCTACCCTCTTTTCAGGAACTGCTTCCACCTTTCTATTCAGGAAGTTAGATGATTGAAAGTGAAGGGAGGGGTAGTGGAAAAAATTCAGAGTGTAGTTACTACTGTAAAATGTGAAAAGCTGAGAATGATACACAGTAGTTTAGTGATGGGAAGAATATTTTATCACTGGCAGTAGTGGATAAGAAAAGTGCAATACAGTTGTTACTGGTTGGGGCATGAACAAGGGAGTTGGTATAATAGTGGAACAGGGACCAGTTACTGTAGTAGCTATAGGGGAATTTCAGCTGGTTAACATGCTGAAACTACACAAGGCACCAAGAACAGATGGAAATAGTGGAAAATTATTGAAGTTTGGTAGCGATGAGGCTGTCAGCATAATGCAGTGTGTGCAGATGGGCATGGGATATAGGGAATGGGATCATAGTTCCATTGTTGAAAGGAAGTGGAACTAAGAAGTATGTAAGAATCACAGAGAAGTTAGTTTATTGACCATACAAGGGAAGGTATAGGGTAGGGTGCATAGCATAGCATGTCATAGGTGGGAAACAGGGTGTATTTAGGAAAGGTAGGGGATTTATGGACCAGATATTCACATAGTTGAGAAGTATAGTACAAAAACTAAGAAGCTGTATGGTGCATTCATAAACTTGGAGAAGGTTTATGATTGGGAAGGATTATGGAGGGTGTTAGGCTTGTATGCTTTATGTGGGAGTTTGTTGAGGGCATCAAAATAATTCATGAGGGTAGAATTGCATATATGAAGGTAGGCATAAAGGTGAGGACAGCAGGTATAGGAGCAAAGCTGAAGTTAAATGGCAGCGAACAGAATGTGTTAACTTGCCTGTATGCCGACGTTTTGATAATGGAAAGTGAGCGTGGTTTGCAAAAAACAGTGAATGATTATTATTGGGTTTGCACTAATAGAAAATTATAAGTGAATTTGAAGAAAAGTCAGATGTAAACTGTGACAATAGATTTGAGGTAGAGAGAAGAATCACAGTGAATTGCAGGGTTCAGGTTGGGGGTACAATGCTAAAGGAGGTTGATAATTTGAAATATCTAGGAGCTGTATTGTGTACTGGTAAATGTGACAAAATGGAGTGTGAGTTTAAGGAAAGATCACTTCAAGGGCGAAGAGTACTTAGAGGGCTTGGGTGTATTTTGAAAGGTAGGATATTTAGGCTATTATGGAATTTAAGAGAGCTGTGTGTGAAAGTGCTTTATTATTGATATTTTCGGTTGTAGTGAAACCTGGGGAGTGAGTAATAGAATTGTGTAGGTTGCAGATTGTAGAAATGACTTTGTCAGAATATATGCAGGCATAAGGAGGATGGGTACTGTAATATTGAAACATATTGGTGTTGGACTATGGAATGGAAGCAAGCTATAGGAGTTAGAAGTGGAATTAGTGAGGAGAGGAAAAAGAGCACTATATTTTTACACTGAAATGGCATGGACATACACAGTACAAAGAATGTACTGTACATAGATAGGGTTCCCAAAAAAAGTTTGTGAAAAGGAGATTAAGGGTAATGTTGGTAGAGGCAGAGGTTATGTAGCATGGAAAAAGAAAGCAAAACAGTAGCTTTATAGGTGAGAGAGAAGGAAAGGGAAAAGAAGTTTCTGAGAGTGAATGAGGTATGTGAGAGTACTGTAGTGTGGAAACCTTTCTGTCATGACCATCCCTGGGCTCTGTGAAGGGAGCAGTGTGTTGGAGATGGTGATGATGAGGAAGAAGAAACCCATGGCTAACCCTGCTTTTTTTTTTTTTTTTTTTTTTTTTTTTTTTTTTTTAAAGGTGGGGGTGCTCACCATCCATTCACCCACTGTACTGTAGTGCTGCTTTAGGTGTCTGCCCTTTCCCCTCATCCTTCCTTTCTCTTCTGTCTTTCCTTCATTCATTCCACTTCCTTCTGCTTACAGGTGACTTTACACTTCCTCTTCTGTCTTTCATTCCTTCATTCTTTCCTCTTCCTTCTGCCTATGGGTGACTACACTGAGTGACAAACCATATGGTTTCTTGTACACCCAGACACCATTTATTATGTTGGGTGGTAACCAATTAACCAAATTATGGCACCTGGTGATCTAGTGGGTAATTAAGGCGCTACAGTCAGATTGAGCCTGTGATAGTTTATATCCAAGGGGTAGTTGGGGTTTATTGCTCATGTAGCTAATGCCAATCAGGAATGAGTGAGGCTGGTCACTCTTATCTTGAATATCAGAACCAACTTGCCTGGCCCCGGGCATCTACATTTCCCGTGGAATATAGGATTGGATGATGAATGGATGGATGATTTTTTTTTATTTTTTTATTTTTTTTATACTAACAGTTGAGAGAAGATGTGACAGCACATTGAGTTAAAATGCAGCATAGACCTAATTGTTGGTAAGAAAATACCTGCCAGCAGACCAAGGAAAACTAGGAGTGAGGTCATGCCAATGATATTTTTAAGGGAAGTGGACTGCTGCATGAAAGTGGTGCTTGGAAAGCAGAAAGGAACACTTCCTTATGAAATATATATAGCTTCCAAGTAGCAATAAATGCTTGCTGGTGAATTGTACAGTATAATGTAGTAGTGTAAGAATTTCCATTCTCTCACACAGAGCATGATGACCGAGGGTTAAGCCGTAGTGGTGGGAGCTCAGATGGAGGAGGAAGAAGCTACCTATACAGGAATGCTCATCGTGGTGGAGGAAAATTCCGTGGGCCTGGAGGCCGAGGAGGCAGAAACAACAGGGACTCTGGCTGGGATGATGACAGAAGTGGGCGTTACCCAGAGGTGAGAGCAATTGTAATATTTTGCTAAGGTGTAATTATTCTTACAATTTTGTTACCTTTTAGATTTTTATTTTGTCTGATTCAGAAAAGTCTACTTGCTTGTTATTATGCAATCATAAAATTTGCTGTACTAACATTGCAAAGGAAACATGAGTGTATGTAGTATTTTGTCAGGGAAATTCAGTCAAGAATATTAGACACGAGGGACTAATCTGCAGAGATCATGTTTATTACTTGGAGACTGCATATAATCATTTACATGAATTAAATGTAAATTATTCAGTGTTACACCATTCATTGCTGCATTCAGTTCCATTTCCATAACTCTTGCTTGGACCACCTAACTTCATCCATATGTATTGTACAGGTTTGGATTGAACAATCATGGGAACACCCCTGTCTGACTCAAACTTTGATATTGAACCATTCTCTAAAGCATTCATGTGTTTCTGCCACACCACACCACACCACACCATATAAGTACATACTGCTATATAACACCTGTAATCCCCCCACACCAGCCCTCTTCTCCCTTTCATATGTATTCTCTAGGTCAGTAAATGCCAAAAACATCTTTATAATTTTCATGTGCTTTCGCTAATGTATTTTGACTGCAATCATAATGCATACATCCTTTATTACTATGGAAATCACCCTGTTCGTCACGTGTTAGACATTGTGATTTCTGTCTTTTTCATCATCATCAGGACCTCCTTTCCCACCCTAGGGCAGAGTGAGGAGTAGCAACGTCCAAACAACCCAAGTTTGCCCAATTCAATCGGCCACGCTCTCATTCACTCATCATTCAAGCCCACGGAATGCCGGCTTCGTCAGATAGGGCAAAAAAAAAAAAAAAAAAAAAGGTCTTTCATGATGCATATACTATTTTGTACAACATTTAGGGTACTTTTCCAAATAGAGTTAAAAAAAAGAAGAAGTAGCTACCTTGCCCCACTTTTGAGAACATGTATCAATATGTTGGGGTTGTTGAATTTGCCACAATTGTCTTTCTGGCATTTGTATTACAGGTAGAGCTATGCATGTGAGATGGAGTTAGTATTCTGGGGGCTTCAGTGTTGAGTGAATGAGTATGTGGACCAATTTGTTGGGCTTGCTTTTGTTTTTAAGTCTCTGTCTTGCCATATTTTTCTCTTTCCTTGATACTGGACCCGACTTACACCAAATCCATAGGTGGGAAAAAGGTTTCAGGATGATGATGGTGATATATTAAGTATTTGACCTCGTCGAACAGGGTCACTGGCGTGCTGGAAGGCGGGGCGGGAGAGGACCTCATGGCCACCGAGGACCTCAGTACAAAGATGAGGACGTGGAAATGGGAGGCTCTAATACTAACAGGTTGGGTTGTCATAATTTTATTACACACCAGTGTCAATTTCATTCTTCACTATTTGATGTGTGTGTTCAAACCAGGCTAAATTCTCAGCAATTATAGAATCAGATGTCTGTGATAGGGGGAGGAACTAAGGATTGTTTTGCACTTGTACGGCGTGGGAGATGTCGGGAATGTAGAGGTTATGAATGTTGATTTCTTGTTTGTGACCAAAGTTGATACTGAGTGGCTGTGTTTTTAATGTCATGTAATTGTGGAAAAGTGATTGTGTTGTTTGTTTGTAGAGGATGGATGTGATACCTCCTCCATGACCACCAGATCTGTGCAGCTGCCTAAGTAATGTCTGATGTGTTGTGTTTTGTGTATGCATGAGAGCATTGTTTTTTGTAGGAGTACAATGTGTATGTTGTATTTGTGAAGAAAGTCTTCAGTTTGTGGTGTTTGAGTGCAAAAGCCATCAACTTTGAGTTGTAATATATACATGTTACCTGTTCATAGTGGTGTGCTTGTAGTTTGGGTCTTTGGGAAGAACTAAGTTGTGGAGGCATTGGTTGAATTAGATGAAGGGTTGCATGAGGTGGGTGCGGTTGTGTTTGGGTGTGACAGAAGGAGAGTTTCTGAAGGTTTTGCATGTGTGACACCCATGTTCTGTGGTGTTGTGTGGGATTCCTATCAGTGTCTCTGGTAAGTGTGAGGAGAGTCATTACCCTTTGTACAAAAATTGGTTTAGGGAGCAACTGCCCCAGTGCATGAGAAATAGCCCCACCAGCTTGACTGAGGTCCTCCTCACAGGATGCAGGGATGGTTAGGGAGCATTTGCTCAAAGAGTGAAGTAGCAGTTGCTCCTCCTTGACAGGAGTACTCAGCTCCAGTTTTGATAGGGGAAAAAATAAAAAGTGTTGATATATATTATGAAAAACAAGATGCACTTTAGTATTGAAATAGTAGATTTAAGAAAATTTGTCCGGGACAGCCTCACAGCCCTTCCCAGCGTATGTTTACAAATGGTGGTTGTGTCATCTGGTGAGTATAATGGAAAGTTCTCAAGGCAGATGTGGAATTTTAGGATGAATAAAAAGGCTTTGACACTGTTGGCCATGGTTTTTTGTGTTTTTTTTTTATTTCAGGGAGCAGTTGCCTTTCCTGACATTGAGCGGACTCTCCTCCACGCTAAGGTGTCCTATATGCAGCACATTTTAGGAGTGTAATACTGCATGGTAGTGATGGGAAAAAGAAAGCTAATAGAGAAAACCAGAGAAGCATGACCATTTCTGCTGTGGTTATGCTCTGTAGAAAGGGAGGGAGGGAGGTGGTAATGGGTGCTGGTAAACACTTGGATGGATCTTTACTTACTGTTTCTACTTCTCCCAGGCGGCAGGACATGTACAAGAACCAGGGTCGGCACAACCGAGACTACCGTAACAGCCGTGTGCTGAGCAATAATCCCAAGAGTAAGCTAGGATGGCACAAGATCCTGGTGAGTTCAGTGCTCATTATTTAGGAATGCCAATATGTATTTTCCATGAATATTGATGGTAGCATTGAACTAAACTATCTTATCACAGGTTGAACTATTGTGGTCATATAATATACCTTTATTCAGTATGCTAAATACAACACAAATACAGTAATACTTTTGTCAGTTAACTTACTGCTGTTCATGTACTGCATGTTTCTGACGAGAGGATGTTTATATTTAAAAGTCGTATTATGTACCTTAATTAATATCCATACTTTTCATGGACAAAGCAAAATAAACAGTACAGTACATTAGAATGGGTTGGCTTTCTTCAATACTGTAAGAATGCTGTAAAGGAAGATGGAAAAACTCAGTAGGGTATTCTATCTATCTATTGTCAGACGCCATAATCCCGCAAGGGGTGGCAATTTGACTCTGAGTTATTTGTTTTATGGGGAGGGGCACTAACCCTCCACCAACCCACTTGCTGACACGTAGGGTATTGATTGTGTCAAATTTAAGAGTATAATACAGTAGACTGTACATGTTTGTGCTGATATTACTGATCATAAGTATTGATTTTGACTAAATGAAGCATCCTGATAGTGATTCAGGTGTACCCCTTGCTGAAATTTATATTAATTGTGATGGAAGATCAGACCTTTTTATTTTAACATCCAAAAATTGTCATCTTCCACCTTGAAATTTGAACTATAACAATAAATTAATAGTAGAATATGGTGTTGGTTGCAAAAATTTTTGTGGAAAGGATGTAGAACCATTGCCAAACTTTTTCTGCCATTGACCGACATGAAATAAGGTACAAAAGGGCAAAAATCTTGGTGAAGTTAGAGTAAAAACAGTATAATAGAGGAGAGGGGAGGTATACTGTATATTAGAGTGATTAGGAGGTGATGAAATGGGAGGTTTCCCAAGCAGAAAAGGATGTGTAAAAAAAAAAAAAAATGTATATTTGTGGTCAGGCAGAGAGAGAGAGACTGCATTTGAAAAAGACAGGCAGCTGCGGATCATGAAAAATATATATGGCAGCATGAACAAGGAGATATTTTGAAAGGTGTTACATATGTAAAATTGTGATCAGAATCTGTGGAGCAAAATCTTGAGAAGCGTTTTTAAAGCATGACTTGCCAATACAGTGTTGTAACCTAAAAATTAATCAGTTGTTTTAACCCAGTTTTCATTTTCCTTTCATTCACAAGCTCAGCCAAAAGGCACTTTAGCAAATACAATTAATTTAATCCAGAGAGTATTGACCGGAATGGTACATTATAGTGGGGAATGGAAAACTGTCTGATTCACTGAAGAAACATGTAAAGGTAGAATGTAGATGTTTGAGTGGAGAGGCAAGGGTGTGTGATGTTCAAGTTTGTTGGTTCCCACATGGTTGGCAGGGATAATTTTTTTTTAAGGGGAGGGGGGGAGGTCTTAGTCAGTTCAGGCTCTGACCATAGAAAGGCTTGACCCAGAAAACAAGATTTTTTTGCAGCTTGGTAGCCCCCATTTCAGGGTATCTAGCAATGCTGGGTCATTAAGATGGGGGGAACATCATCTGGCCTTCACCGATTGATAGATATCTAGGGTTGGTGGCTTTATTGCTAACGCTAGGTAAATACTATGTTCACCACATCGTTAGCAGTAATATGCCAACTCACTGATATGTTTACTGGTACATCCAGCTAGGGTACCATATTTATGGTGGGGGGGGGGAAAGATAAATTCATGGTACCCTATCAACCCCCCAATCCCAAACCTGCCCTTTTCCTCAAAGCGTAGTTTTCGTGTTCCTGCTGGAAGTACAATTTCTTACAATTACTTTAACAAACCTACGCCGATTAAAAAAAAAAAAAATCTGTGGGTTGCTGAGCATTGCAATTTCCTAGCCACTGATATACATTTCACGGAAGTCTGTAACAGTGACCAAAATTGCCAGATTGCCACATCATGGGGGATGTTTGCAAGACCCCTCTCTGCAGGGGTTAATAGATCCCAGCCAGGTGTGCCGGATATTGTGACCATGGATAATTGAGAGTTTACTGTAATAAAAAGAGGGACATGAGGATTGGAGAATAGGAAGAAAGGAGGGCAGACACAGAAAAATAATGATAAAGGTGAAGGAAGAAGTAGGCAGCACAACATCTGATGAGTAGATGATGGTCACCACCACCTATACCACTTGTGAGAAACCGGGATGGGATGATGCATAGGTGATCGTCATTTTTATTGATACACCCTCTCCAGGTGTAAGATACACCATAGTACCTTCATATTCACATAGAGATTTTCTCGTACTGTTCAGACATGAAGAAGGTTGAAATTTGTTTGAAACAATTGTACCTGAGAAATGAACACAAATTCTAAGTTGTGGGCATATTTAGTTCATATTAAAAATTACAGCAGTTTGAAGCAAGTTACAAGACTGTATTAACCCTGGAATGCTTTCAAGGACACTATTGTGACCCACGCAAACTTTGGCCACATGGCCCTTGCTTCCTGTGTGGCCCAAGTGGTTGGTGTTCTTAGTAGCTTCCTAAAATGATGCGCCGTGTCAGGTGAAGGTAGTTGGTGCGCGCTCCTTGGCTAGGTTTTTCATATAACTCAGATGTGGGCTATAAAAGTGTCCACGAATGTGTTACAGTACTAGACATTTAGTGCATGGACAAAATTGATGTTTTTCTGCCAGGAGACGGGAGGCGGCCTGCTGCCCCCCCACCGCCCCCACTGCCCACTGGTCAACTGACATCGGGATCCATTCATTATACTCGTGCCTATAGTCTGTACTTAATTTTTTAAAAATTGTCTTTAGTTACTCCTGGAGGATTACATTTTTTTTTTTTTTTTTTTTTTTTTTTTTTTTCCAGATTGTAGTGTTAAGAGTACATTTTAAGTCCATACCTTGTAAGTTTAATAAAAACAACTCCAGGTATTTTTTTTTTCTTCTTATTTGGTACACAGTAGTGACCATGAATGTGGTAGAGTACAAAAAAAAAAAAAAAAAAAGAATGTTTACCAGGGTTAATGTTGTTGCACCATGACAGATTCGAGATGCTGCCAGTCTTAACAAGCAGGATGTGCTGGACTCCATAAGGAATCTAGTGAATGAGCCCTTCATCCCCGTTATGGTAAGAACTTTTGTAACTTTAGCATTGATGCATTTGGTTGTTTTATTGTAATTTCCCCCAATTAGTTTTTTTTTTTTTTTTTTTTTTTTTTTTTTTTACAGATGGAATGAATGCATATGAGGATCCCATCCTGTGGTTTCTTTAAAAAGTCTCAGTGTTTTTCCATTTATATTCATACATTAGCACTTCTTCAGACAACTGTCTTCCCTCAGTCCCTCCCCATATTCAAACCACCATAGCCTCCTGTGTTGTAAGGCCTCATTGTTACTTTAAGAAGCCAACATATCTTTCATCTGTGTATTGTGAAATTTATCCCTCAGTGATATACTACACTTCTGACAGGTCCCATAGCTACTAATGTTTATCCCCCCACATGAGTGCCAATACAGTATTTACATACTGTTAGTACATACTGTTCTTCTAAATTAACATTAGCAGATAGTCACAACCTACTTTTACTGAAGTTACAGAGGTGACGGAGAGAAGGAATTAAAAGTAGGAAGGAAGCATGAGTTATATTGCCAGATGAAAGATGTAGTGGTGAATGTAACACTAATTTTACAATATATTTTACTCGAATTATTATTTGTGAATACTTTTAGAAATTGGTAGATTGTCACCTGATGACTGATTGTTGTCACTACTTTTAATTTTCACTGCTATTTTCGTTCTTATAGTTGGAGTGAACCACAATTACAGTTAACAACTTCCATGAAGTTTTCTTTAGAATGATACTTTCTCAGAAAGGATGAAAAACTATTTACTGATTTGCACTTGCCAGTGCGGTCGTGTTATATCAAGAGTTTATATTGACTGCAGCCTTGCTGTGGTATTTAGCAGAGGGAAGCCCTTATTTCAGGTCAAGGGATAATAGTATTTGCCGTTTACTTTTGTCTGATTTGCGTAATATACTTCTTGAGTCTCTTCTTGTGTATGCAGTATGAAGTTGAGGGGAAGAACCTTGTATTTTACCTAGAAGATAATGCCCCAGCATCGCTAGCCATCACTGAAATCAGCCGCCGGATCACCATGCCCAGTGGTCAGCGCCTTACCATCCACAGCAACCGCTCTCCACCGCCCAACAGGCCTCTCACACAGGCGCAGGTCAGCCATTAATTTTACCACTAACGCCTTTCATTATCAATATCGTATATTTCATTGTATTATTGCTATAACCGCAAAACTTTGTTAATTCCTCTGTCAAGCTCGTCACTTCATTGACGTGATTTATTCTTCCTTTTCCCAAATGAATTTATTTAGCTTTGGAGAGACCTTCTGAACTAGATAGGTTAGGTACAGCCTTCATTTACCACTTCACTAGCAGATCTCACCTCAAAGCTGAAACTAAAATTGCCTGGAGGTAACACGAATACCTGTACTCTTCAAAATCTCGACTTTAGAATGGAGGGTTAAATCCGGTGCATGTGTCCCTGAAGTACCCTGTATCTATTTTGATCTACTGAAGAAGCAATGTGAGGGATGCAAATGGAATACAGTTGAACTCCAGTTAAACAGCACTCAAACATCTGGCAGCTCCAAACACCCATAAGTTCTTGGGTGGGGGGAGGAGGAAGGGAGACTGCAATAACATGACCATACACAGATTTTAATTTGTTCACCATACAGGGGTGAAGGCTGTTTGCCTGCGCTGTGCCTTGTATATGTTTTGGTGAAGAGATTGTATTCATCATGTCTCTTAGCCAGTCTCCAGGAAAAACAAATCACCCTAGTACAGGCAAACCCCGATTTACAATACCCCTATATGCGATACCCTGGATTAGTGATGAGGGTCAAAGTACTACCCTACCCTGCCTAACGATTGCCGAGCCCCGGTTTAATGATGGGTCCGTTAAGTCTCACGCTACCGTCACCCCATCTCACCAGGCTTCCCCCGACCCTCCCCCGTAGGTGGGGTTTGAGGGCTTTGATGAGGATGAGTGAGTACTAGGGAGCACCATATGTCCCCTAGCCTTGGGGGGGGGGGGATAGCAGGGATGACGACCAGGACTGGACATGGACTTACAACAAATACTGTAAGTGATGAGAGGTGTTTGATATTTTCTGACAGTTTTTCATTATTTTCAGATTTTATTTGTTGGTTTTAGTGAGTTATTTACAGGTGTTAGGCTTAGGTTAGCCACTTTTACAGCTGTTAGGCCATTTAGATTGGCTTTAAACTCTTACTCATTTGGGTGGGTGTAGGACTTGGTTGGGGGGGAAACCCAAATCTCAAGAACACATCCCTATACTTTACATGTTAAATTGTCTCCGATTTACGATTCCCCGCCTAGCGATGGATTTTTACTTAATCAGTTGCGTAACATTTTGCAGAGGGAGGTGGTGACACGTGTAATGAGTGAACGCTACTCTGTGGAACTGAAGCGTTTAGATCTCAAGAACTTCCATAATGATCCAAGTGAGTTGGCTGTCTCCAGTACTCCATCCACCCATTTATGTGTTTGTGATGCACTTCACAGTTAGACTGCCTTTTTTTTTTTTTTTCCAGCAATATGTGAGTGGCCAAAACTGCCTGAAATGAATGGTTGTCTCGTAGTGCATGAATATGGAGTACAGTAACCTAGCCTTGGGGCCCCTGTGGACCTGCAAGGGGTAATATAGGATTGACTGTTGCTGTCAACAAGTAATGATTGCATGAGTATACAAAAACAGTACTAGTAATAGCCAGTTCCTCATTACTCCTTCAGAGTGTAGGGTCCTGAGGCTAGGCTTTCATAGTGCAGTGCATTTAAAGATAGATTACCAGCCTAATCCCCTGTGATGTCACCACTTTTGATACTTCTGCATTTTTAATTTTTTCTGGAATTTTGTCATCCCTGTTAGTGTAAGATAGCATTGAGATGAGGATAATGGTGATTATATACATGTTTTTGTCTCTTTGCTTCCAAGAATTGGTGAAGGAGGGCATCTTTTGTCCACTGTACCGTCAGCCTAACATGCAGATAGTAATTGACATTGTGGTTAGCAATGTTCCCCAAGTGACGGAGATTGATCTGAGCTTCAACAAAATAAACTCGCTGGATCAACTGGACCGCTTGGTTGCTGCATGCCCAGCACTCACCAGGCTCTCACTCAAGAAAAATAAGGTTAGTTGGTAGATTGGTTTTGTGTGTGTGTGTAAGTGTGTGTGTGTGTGTGTGTGTGTGTGTGTGTGTGTGTGTGTGTGTGTGTGTGTACAAGAGAAAAAACATCAGAACCCCCCTCCCCTCATTCACACCAGGGATATGTCAGATTTTTTCCCTGGGCTGCAGGTTATTGGTGAAATGGAACCCAGTACAGTTCTAATTGGAACTGGGAATAGAAGTTCATGGAGAAGGACGAAAAATATCTAGTATTGTATCTTTGCTTAGTGTCTCACACCCCACACCCAGCCACAATCTCTTCTCTGCACCCAACTACCATTACTGCTCGATATCCAACCACAACCTCTTCATACACCACCACCGCCACCGCAACCAGCACCACACCACCAGCACCACCATCATCATCCTACATATACCATTATTTTTATCAGCACCACACATGCAACCTCTTCTTCACACATCACCGCCTCCTCACACTATCACCACCACCACCACCACCACACACACTGCTGTCCCACATTCTGCCTCCATGACACACCATGGACTGATTATGTGTGTGTGTACCACAGATTGTAAATGAGAGCACCTTAGACAAGTTGACGGGGCTTGGCATCACAGAGCTGATCCTGGAGGGCAACATGGTTTGCGACAGGTTCCGGGATCCTGAGAGCTACATCAGGCAGGTGGACCCACCCGGTTGAATTGTTGTGGTCAAAGTATCACTCATACCACTAGCTTTTTGATTCATTCTCATGAAGTATGAGTTGTGTTTTAAATTCACCAAGTACTTTTAGGAGGAGGATAAACTGAGCAAAATGCCTGATTATAGGAAGTACTGTCTGTGGATGAATCAGTTCCCACTGCAGTAGCATAAGGATTTACTGCTAATGCCAGTTTCAGAAGTTAATAATGCTTTATATTTTACTTGATCATTGAGAGAGGCTTACCTGATTATTGCAGTAACATTGACAGAGAGCAGGTTAATGCATGCTGGAGACCAGCCAAAAGGTAATCAAAATGATAAAAAGTAGACTGATTGAACCTCAATTCATACTGTGTGGTTCATGTTCGTGTAAACCATGAAGGGCTCTTTTTTCAGGCAGCTGGCTTAATTAATCCATGACCACAGTGAGTTTTTAACTGTATAGCTGATTGAATGGATTCAGATAAGATTTTAGAACAACTTGCAGTTAGTTTTTGTAGTAGGTTTTAATGCAATAATGCAATTGGTGAAGGAGTGTAATAAATTTACCACTTTCCACTTGTGGTGGAAGCAGCCTTGTAGCTTCCTTGAAACACAATGAGGGAAATGGAACTTGGATTACCTCTTCATATTTATATCTGTAAAGATGTTAAGGAACCTTAAGGTCTTTTGCTCCTTGAAAATATAGAAGACAGTTAAGATGAGGAAGGTGTCATTTGAAGCATTTTTTCTGTTATATCTGTAATCATTTCTGCTGTTGCTGGAGAGGAATGTCTTCACGTGGTGGCAATCAGATAACTGACTGGTTCCATTGCTTGGTTATAAAAACATTCCACAGCTCCTTCCTTGTGTCCTGATTGGAGGATTGTGGATTGAAGGAGGGCATCTTTGCCTGCAGTTCACCAGGTTATATCTGTACTACTGTTGGTGCTGGAGAGGAGTGCCCTCACATGGTGCACTCAGATAACTGGCCAGCTCCAATGCTCGGTTATATAGACATTCTACAGCTCCTTCCTTGTGTCCCGATCGGAGGATTGTGGGTTGCAGGAGAAGGGCATCTTTGTCTGCAGTTCTCCAGGTTCAAATTCAGATGAGTCTAGGGTCAGAACAACAACAATAGCAACAGCAGCAACAGCTCCCTTCTACTGTTAGTTGTTTAGTACTGAATACAGCTTATGAAAGAATTGTTGATTGTATGCGTGAAGGTTAGTTGTCAATGACTTTGTGCGTTGCACAGGTTGGATAACAGAGACTCCTGAGAGATGTGGAGTAAGAAAATATGTTGATTACAGGATGGAAGAGTATGCTTCAATGATGTGGTTAAATAGAGAGAATGGGTGTGATTAGGATGGTGAAAAGGGTATGTATTTGTGAGTTGTGTAAGGGTAGGATGAGGTGTGGAAGGCCAAGATTTAGTAAGTGAATGTTGAATAGGTGAGTTATGGAGGCTGAGGATGGAAAAGAATTGATAAAGGAAAGAATAAGTGGTTGGATTGAAGTGTGTGTGTATATACCATCACTTAAACAACCATCTTCACATCTCCATCTTAGGAATATTTTCAACCAGTGAAATACATTTACAGCGCTATTTCTACTGGTGTGTTCTTCTAATGGTTAGAGTTTTCCACTATGTATTCAAGAAACTTTGGGAAGATATTTGTGTCTGTATTAATGTATGTACGTATGAAGTATAAAGTTTGCATGTATGGATCTTGTATGTAGCATAAAGTTTGCATGTATGTATGTATGAAGTGTAAATTTTGCATGTGTATACTGTATATGTATTTATGAAGCACTGTATAAAGTCTGGATGTATGTATGATTGTGGGGTCCAATTCACTGTGTGCTGTGTTCATGATATAAGTTCTCTCGTCTTCCTATTCCTGTCTCTTGATTATTAGAACCCCAGGTATTGGTGACTAACTTTTTCAGTCTGAGGGGATGTAGTATGCACTTTATTCTTGCTGCCCCAGACAACTGTGTTTTGCTTAGAATTTTTTCAATATGGAGGTGTGAGATGTAGCCCTCATTAGCCCGTCTAATGCTAGTACTGTATCTTCTCTTCAACTAAATAAAACAGTCTGATAACAGTAAGGTCCATCCATTCCATCCATCATCCAATCCTACATTACCCCATGAGGAGCGTAGGAGCCTGGGGCTAAGCAAGTTGGTCTTGACATTTAAGATGAGTGACCAGCCTCACTCATCGCTAAGTGGCATTATGTGAGCAGTAAACCTCAATCACCCCATGGATATAAACCTTCACTGGCTCAATCCAATTGGAGTGCCGCCGTTACCCACTAAACCACCAGGTGCCATAATTTGGGTATATGGTTACCACCCAGCATAGTAAATGGTTTCCTGGTGTATAGGAACCATTCGGCTTGTCACTCAGTTTAGAGTCACCCACTGGCAGAAGGAACAGGAAAGAATGAAGGAAAGAGAGATAAAAGAGGGAGTGTAAAGTCACCTGTAGGCAGAAGGATGAGGAAAGAATGAAGTAAAGAAAGGCAGAAGAGGAAGGAAGGAAAGGAGGGAGGAGAGGAAAGGGCAGACACGCGAGAGCAGCACTACATCGAGTGAGTGGATGGTGAGCGCCCTCACCTACCACATAGCAATGAGATATTGAACAAATTACACTATAGGATTAAAGCGGTTAATGGGGTTTAGGATGATGATGATGGTCATTTATTGCAGCATTGGCCTTGGCTGTGCAGTATGTATGGCAGAGCAGAGGGAGTGTGGGAATGTGTGATCTGACACTGGCATTGGCTGTACTTCATACCATTCATTCTTTTGCCCCCCCCCCCCTTTAACCTAAATGTGTTATCCATAATTTTTACATTGCATATCGTGGAGAAAACAGCCAGTTTTCATGATTTTATTGGTTACTTTGTTACATAGTTTCTTATTGCATCAGCACATTTTACTCTGTGATGTCTTAACAGTTTCACACTGATATTATCTGCATAGATTAAGAATGGTAATTGAGACACATCCATTTGCATTGCATTGGCAGTGAAGGCATTCATGTTTCGAAACTTGCGTTTTCGTTAGTACCAGATTCGTCACAGTGGTGTATATTTCCCAATGACATTAGAAAACCAGCTACTTCTTGATGATTGAAAACATCTTCCTGCTTCCTTAACTAGATCCCACAAAGTTTTATAGACTTCTGACATTAACTTCCAAATCTCCCTTCTCCTCCTTCCCCCCTCTTTTTTTTTTTTTTTTTTTTTTTTTTTTTTTAAGAACTGTGTAGACTATTCATTCAGATATTTTGGTAGTTGGTATTTTATTATTCCATGTGTGGGAAAATCTGATGCAAGATTTTTAATTACAATACATATAGTTGTAATAGTTATTTAGTACTTCATTGGTTATATGTACAGTAGAGAGGTGTATGGTATGTAGGACTACTGGGCCTTGAGAGCAGGCTGTGAAGCCTATGCCCAGAGTCAGACACAAAAATATATACATATGTGTGTATATATATTCATTTTTCATTCATTGCCAGACGCCATGTATCCCAAACAGGGTGGTCAAGGGCTTAGAGTTAATTGTTTTACAGGGAGGGGCACTAATTCTCCACCAACCCCACTTAACACGTAGGGAGTTATGCCAACGGCGTCTGGTGTTCCCAGGCGGTCACCCATCCAAGTACTAACCAGACCCAATATATATATATATATATATATATATATATATATATATATATATACATATGTATGTATATATATATATATATATATATATATATATATATATATATATATGTATATATATATATATATATATATATATATATATATATATATATATATATATATATATATATATATATATATATATATATATATATATATATATTATATTGGGTACATGATGTCTTAATGTTTAAAATATTTGTGTTGGCATAGGGTAGAAGTAAAGAATCTATACACAGCATAGTAATTCCTCTCACCATGTGATCTTCACACTGTGCGTTCCATTTTTCTTTTTATCTCATTGTCTTTACAAACAGCTCTATATTTTTATTACCTGACATGGATGTAAATTTCCATTTTGTGCCCATTTTAAAATTCTGCTGACATAAAAATGAGTGTTCTTTTTATGAATGTAGATGCATTGTGACAATGTTACTGTATGCACTATTTGACTGAAATAAAATAATGTATATATACAGTATATATGGTTGCATGGTACATACATTAGTAAGTGTTATGAACATACGGTACAGTAAGAATATCATGAACAATAAACCTGTACTGTATTGCTCTATGTACTACTGGTTCACACACATTCTTGCTTTTTAATCATTGTTACAACAGTTTACTTCATACTATGGTCATGCACAATTAGGATTTGTTGTTTTTGTGAATATACGAGTAATGGGAAATAGGATAGGAATTGTTCCCTAAAAGATAACATTATAAAGTAAAAATTTTAATATTTTCTATCTCTCTCCAGTTATTTGATAAATAGAAAAGGCAGGTAGAATTTTTTTTTCCCCTACTGCTTGTCAAAATATAGTTTAATGAGGTACACTGTAAAATTGACCCACTATAAGTTATGAAGTAAATTGAAGCGTATTCACTTAAAGCAAATCTGATTGTTGTGTATGATACCTGGTTTGTTTTATGAAGTATATTAACCATGAGAATCAGTATTTTTTAAACGATTTGTCACATATCATTTGATATGATATGCAAACTTTCATAAACATGTTGGTATGATGAGCAGTGTTTTGATAGGTTGTTTTAGTTAGTTCGTCTGGTTCACAAAATGTCAGTCTGTTTCAGTAACTTTTTCAGAACTAGAACCCTTCAGTCTGGTGAATGACTGTACACTCGATCCCCAGAAAGTGCTGTGTATAAGGTCATTGTCATCTTACAGAAAGTATCAAATTAAAGGAAATACAGTATGAAAATACAGACCCCATACACTAAACTTCATACACAATCAAAGACACATTACAAAACTACATGCAATAAACTATACAGCTGACCAAGGAGACCTACTACCTCAACATATGAGAAGGTGGCACTTTCTCACCAATCACTGAGGAATGATGATAAGATCCCTTTACTTCCTTAAACTTGGAGACATATATATCAAAAGCAAACATTTCTTAGAGTGGAACATTCATGGGACCAGTTATCACAAAATGGAGGGGGTTCCTCCCTCTAGAAGACAGTAATTTGTCAGGCATATATGATCTACAGTATACATAGTGGGTCGTGGTAGTTGCCAGCGACAGGGCATGGGTACTATTGCTACCACCTCCCAGAGCTTGTTGGGAACAGAAAGTGTACAAATTTTTAATGTTATTCTTGCCATGTACAGATAGTTTAATTCTGCTTTGAAGAGATTGAGAATAGGAGAGATAAATAACCTTCATTACTATTACACTGAAGAGATCTCCTCAAAGCTGAATAGAATTGTTTGGAAATAGTGGGAATATATCATTTGAACATATCATCAGATTGAAGGGATTGCATACTAAGTTAGTAACTTTTATTCTGTTTCATTTGGATGATTTTATATTTTAACATTCATTCTGGTGACATAATATTTTGGTTTTACTCTTGCTACCTCCAACTGATTTTATTCGTTTTTGGGGTGAATGAAAGCTATATTAATCCCCTCTTCTTTGAATAATCTCAATCTGAATAAAATCATCTGGAGATAGCAATAGTAGAAGCTTGAAAATGTCAGTGGAATGAAGGGATTATTAAGTTTTGAAGACAAGAGTTTATCAGTTTTATCAGCCAGAGTGACAGAATGTAATCCTAAGAAATAGGTCGTACTGGAGATTCGTGTTTGATGCTGTTTCTTGGGATGGAGGTAAATAAGGATGGGGGACACAAGAGAGGAGGAGGAGGAGAAAAGGAGATTTCAGATAACACTGGAATGCAAGAACAGAGGAAGACACAATACAGTGTGGCAAGATGGTTGTTCAGCAAAGATGGAGAAGGAGAGGAGTACTGTAGTGGTGTAGAAGGAGTGGAGGACATGCAACCACAGCCACACCACCTGATAATCATCTGGCAGGAGGAGGAGCAGGAGGAACAGTAATAGGTGTAAACAGATATCAAGAAAGAAGACATTGATGGAGAAGCACACTGCCATTTCATCATCTCTGGAAAAGATTTTATGTGAGTGATGCCTTCACACAGTGGCACCATTATAACCAGGCAGCTGTTGTTGCTCAGTTATTCAAATGTCTTACAACTCTATTGCTGTCCCCTGAAAGGAGGAGGATGGACTGAAGGAAAAGGGCAACTTCAACCTACAGTCCACTGAGTTATTATCCAGATGAGCCTGGGGCCACAACAACAACAACAACAACAACAACAACAACAACAACAACAACAGCATCAGCATTATGCCACCCCACACCCTCTCATCATATTATAAATTATATATATATATATATGCCTCAACATTCTGTTATGATGGCTGTTTCTGGTTTTCAGTTATTTGATGTGTTTAGTTATTATTGTCTGGAAAAGTTACTGAATATAAAAATATATATTTTGTGTGAATAAACTGTCGTAATGAAAAATGACTGACATCTTAAATGAATAATGAAAATTTGGTTCTCTGTACTTGTCTGACATGAACTGCCCACTTTGGTTATCCGTTGTATGGTAGTGCTTTGAATATGTAGCATAAATTTGTGTGTTCCAGATGATGCCCAGCATCCCCTTTTATGTCAGAATACTCGACATCTGCTCACTCAGATGTAATGCTGCTTACACTGGTGCTACACTAATTGGTTCCAGGGAACCATTTACTAGGCTGGGTGCTAAATTTACAGGTAACGAATGGATGCATGGTAGTCTTGCGGATTTAGGCGACTCAGCCAGATGTGTCTCATAAAACTTCCAAGTATTCAGATCCAGGGAATTTTATTACCCACATAATACTGCTTAGAGAGAATGACTGTTCACTTTCATCTTAAGAGTCTGGATTGAGTCGCCTAGCCCCAGGCCCCTATGCAATGCCAAATAGGGAAATACAGGATTGGATGATAATGTAAATGAATTACAGAGATTACAACACTAAAACTCTTGTATATGTGATAATGTGATATCCAAGCCTGTAGTACATCATTAGAAGATAATTCTGGACTTGATTCTGTAATTACCATCGCAGGATGCTTGACATTGTTGGTGAATCTGTACATACCCAGTATGTTTATGCTTATCTTTGCATGGATAACCTCCTGTGTCCAATGACTTGTTTTCTTATATTCTTGCTATCTCCAAGTGACTTTATTATGTTTAGGAAATGCATTTCAAACTAGGGAGGCTAGCTTTAGCCTTCGCTGACCCATTTGTTACAGAAAGCGTTCCGTAAGATGTTTAAAGTTATCTGGAGGTGGGAAGAATATACCAGTAAAATATGCCATTAGATAAAAGGGGTTAATTTTGTCAGAGGTGAGTTCATACCAAAAATCCCAGGAAGAAAGCTTCTGTGAAAGAAGACACAGAAGCTGTCAGCCATTTAGGATAGTTAACTTTCCTGTGAAGTTATCAGAGCTTGTACATTTAATGATAGTAGCTGAAGAGTACTTATTCAAGCCTGGTAGATCAGAATCTTCTGATTTGTGATGATTGAAGAAAGAATTGAAAATAAGTGCATATAATATACCATAATCATGGATGTGTGTTTGTGTGTGTGTAACGCAGCCAAAACTGGTAAAAGGATTTTGATGAAACGTGACAGGATGCTTGCAATTGGGTCACAGATGGGTCATTTTCAATTTCATGTTGATTGAAATTTTTAAGGAGTATTTGGACCAGTTCCCATTGTTTGTAGGGACAAACTATTGCTTCGAGAAGCACTTGCCCCAGTGTCGACGCATAAATCAATAGGTTAATAAAGAGTGAAGTGCGGTCCGGAAATTACTTTCACCTGAGCAAGTACTGAGTGGCTCGATAGGCCCGTGAAGCGCTAGTATAGAGCAATTTTTGTTTAAGCTTACGGTGTAGAAGAGGGAGAGTAGGGACTTTTTATTTTGTATTTATTTATTTATTTATTTTTTCCAAGGAACATTTAAGCAGTTACAGTGTCAGTAAAGCGACAGCAAAATAATAGGCGTTTTTAACAATTTTGTGAAAGTAATATTTTGTTTTGAGGAAGAAATATTTTCAAGTTTAAGCAGGAACTTGGTGTAGGTTATTAAGTTTGGATGCCAGGTTGTTCGTGGTAGTGGAAAGAAGCTGAAGGAATTTCTCATCATCCATTACTTGCTCAAGAAATGTTAATAAAACTACATCATGTGAGTAAAAAATAAGGTGGCATTGAAGTATTTGGTTTAATGAACAGTGTTGCCAGTTTTGAAATCCCTGTGTCCTTGTATTGTACAGTTGAAGGAGAAAAAATAAGGACATGACTGCTACTAGTTGCAGCAGAAGGCATACCAAGAAATGTGAGGGATGAAAGAAAAATAAAATCTGTTTCAATACCTCATTGTTTGAAGAAGAGATGTGACTGCAAATGATATAAGTGTATATGGACAAGTATCCTGGAAGTGATACTGTCTCTTCTGTCACTTGTTTGGTGGATCCCAGGGGAGACTATGGTGTTGGTGATGATGATAATTCAAATTGACTGGAAACCCCCCATGATGGTGAGAGATTTCCCTTAGCTAAATTGGATAATCAAATTTAGCCATAGTAAAATGCTAAACTAAGGTGTGGTTTGCCATCATCATTGTCATTGCCCTGACCTTTTTTCCTGCCCAAAGATGTGGTGAAATAGGATCCAGAAACAATGAAAGAGACAGGATGGAAGTTGAAGAACCGTCAACAGCATATGGAGTGAAATGGGCCATGGTTTATTCAAACTCCCTGGATTCCTGGCTCCATCTCACCAGCCTAACCATCTGTATTTATTATTTTTATTCTTATTATTATTTGATTTTTCTTTATCAATACAGTTCACATTCACCTACCTGGGATTGAAAAATTGCTTCTGGTCATACAGTTTTATTTCAGAAATAATAATATATAACTGTATGTGCTAATATGTTGTACTGAGAAATTAAAGATGGGCAGTTCATTGTATTCTTTAGGTAATTAGGGTAGTTTTTAGTTAGAGTTCAGGAATATTGTACCTTATACATTACATATTGAGTATTCCAAGAATCCAACAGAACATTGTATTAATAGATGCTTTATGATATTGAATATATAATTGCATTTTATATAACTTAATTATTATTGGTTTAGATTGTCACATTGTTGTAGATATCAGGTAGAGTATTGGTGAATTAACATTCAGTGTTGTCAGCTCACACACACACACACACACACACACACACACACACACACACACACACACACATATATATATATTATATATATATATATATATATATATATATATATATATATATATATATATTGCATACTGTACATAATATCTAAGGCACTGTGACAAGCTAAGCTAAAGATAATCGGAAGTTACCCTAGGCATAGATCTGGTAGTCTGTTCCCTGAGGGGCAGCAGTCTTCCTGTATGCCACACTCCTTCACGTGTCACCACCTTGCCACTAATACCCACCATCAATATTGAATAATTACTAGGAATTTTTCATTCAGAATTTGTGTAGTAGTATTAATGGGAATGGTTTCTGTGGCATTGGTCTTGTGGAAGATGAGTATACTTTGTTATAATGAAATTCTGTTCATCAAAATATTTCTAGTTCCAGCATAGATTTTTTTTTTTTTTTTTTTTTTTTTTTTTTTTTTTTTTTTAAAGCCTTATGAATGAATTTTTGATCATACAGCAAGAAAGTATGAGATATGATCTTTTCATGTCAGCATGCCAGAAGGTAATGTATGGATGTGCATGTGTGTATGAAAAGATAATTCATCATACTTTTGTGTTGTAATGAAAAAATATGATAAAGCTAAAGAAATCAGTTGAAGGGCATGTTCTGTTGGATTGCTGGATGTAATTTTACTGGTTGGAGTGAATGTGCAAAATGTATGTAAGTAAAAAGAATACCTGTACTTTGCAACCAATATTGAACTTGGTAGCTTTGGGAGAAAAAAAAAAAAAAAAAGGAAAAAAGAAAAGAAAGGTGTGTAGAAAAAAAAGAAAAGAAAAAAAGAAAATACAGCTAAAAAAAAAAAAAAAAAAAAAACTAAACACTCAACTAAGTTAGCAAGTTCAACAGCTGCAGTAACATGTCAGAAATTTGTTTGTTGATTTGCTTTTATATTTCTAAGTACAGAGCTGCAGGCATTTGTTTTCTTTTTGTAGCGAATTGTTGCAGAAGAAGTTAATAATATTTCATATTCACTTTTCACCTGAGAACTTCAAAAGTAGTTTTAACCCTGGAGATGATGATACATTAGAGCAGTTTTATTCTTGCTTCCATTGGACATTTTTATTCATCTTAGAAAAGACCTTTTTTACTGAAGGGGTAAATCAAGTGTACTTGTATGTCTAACTCTCCAGTTAAAAAGAAAAAGAAAATCTAAGGAGAAAAAAATATCCGCTGATAGGAAGAATAAGATGCTGTAATTAATGTATCATAGGATTCAAGGGGTTAAACAATCTTATAACTTCAAGTGAAGTTCATTTGTATCATATAATTGTTGAACAGACTTGAATACACAAGTGTGAAGATCTGCATTGGTGATGACTGGTGAAGGAAAATTTGGACATCAGTGGTACAGTTTACTGCTTTAACCCTCTTGCTCTGGTGATTGCATTTTGTATTTTATTTGTGATACAGCACCACTGGATAATTGAATCAGCTTGGGAGATACTTTTTGAAGTGGAGAGGTTAGATGTAGCCTTAATTTACCTTTTCATTCCAGGAGATCTCCCCAGACCTGAACAGAATCATCTGGAGGTAGCAGGAGTAAAATATTAAATACTGTATATCACCAGATTGAAGAGGTTATTCCAATAATGGACATTCATTACTGATGCAAAATATATTCAGGAAGCAGTTATATAGTCTTGAGAAATGGTAATGCATAAGGTCAAGATAAGTGTTCTCATATTTTATAATAAAAACAAAATTTTAAGCTGTAAAGATATGTATATTAATATGTATATAGTTATCTGTGAGTAATCTGCTACCAAAATATTTGAAGATGAATATCAGGCTACTCTTGCTCTTAGTTGAATATGTCTCTCTCATAACCATGATTCAAGTTAACCTCTAATCAAATCAAATACAGTATCATAATCTATCGCTGATTAAAATCCAGTCGTGTTATTTCTTTGTAGGACATGAATACAAGCACTGCCAGGGGCAAATCTAGGGCTTTAGGAGAGGGAGTTTTCACATTATCTGTGACCTAAAATGTTAAGGATAATGGGAGGGGAGGGATAAAAGGAAATTTTGAATTATGATTTTGTAGTGACCGTCTTGAAATGTAAATCATAGTACAGTAATAGGAGTGATCAGTTATAGAAATAGATGCCATAATTTGTATCATACATTTGCAGAGTAATATCATCTCACTTTTGAAGCAAACATCTATGAAACTTGCAGGATATTCTTCAAAATTTGTTGGGTTTTGAAGATCTCTCGAATTCGTTTTAATAGTTATTGCTCTTGGTCTTGCTGTTTATTGTGATGGAGTAGATCAACATTGTCCCCAACTGTTCCATTCCTTTCCTGTCCCCCAAAAGGAGGATGGTGGACTGCAGGAGAGAGGCTTCTTCACCCTGCAGTTCACTGGGTTCACATTCAGTTGAACTTGGGACTATATGCTACTACAGTTCATTGAAGTGGAAGGAAGAATTAAAAAATAATATGCCCCCTTCAGTATTGTATCTTTGGTTATCTTCCACTCAACCCCTTCACTACTATGACATACTGATACTGTACTTTATCATTTATTTTATTCCGAGTACCTCCAGATAATTTCAGTCAGTTTGGGAAAGACCTGTTGTACTGAAGGGGTTAATGAAGGCCGTATCCATCCCTTAGAGTTCAAAAGTGATCTCCATATCTGAATTCAGTGGATTGCAGGTAGCAACAGTAAAATAAGTATGTCATTGAACTGAAGGGGTTAAATTGCACTGGATACACGGGGACTAAGGAATTCGAAATGCCTATGATCTATAGCACCATAGCCTTTTATCATATAAATTATTAATATATTCTTTCCTTTAAACACTATTTGATTAGCTAATGCCACAGTTACAAAATTTCATGAACTAGTTACCCATTACACTTGTAGTTAAGTGCCTAGGTCATTCTTAACTATGTGCTGATGTGATTTGATATGTCAGGGATGGAAAAAGATTGACAGCAAAGTATTCAGCTACTATACTGTTCAAACTAGCTTGGCTATATGAGGCAGTAAGTAGATATTAATATGGATGAGAACAGGATGACCATGAAGGAGGTTAATGTAATTTCTTCATCATCATCATCATCATCATCATAATGTCTGACACCTTGCTTTTTTCTTCTATCACTCACTCCATAAGTTATATTTGTGTGAAGCCTCTTATTTTGTGCCTCTTTTCTGCATCAGGGTTATACCTGTATTACTCTTAACTATGCATTACCTCTCTTCTTACCCCTTTTCAATGTTTTCTTATGTACCGCATCAGCCATTGCTATTATTTTCAGTATTTTTTAATATGTATGCATGTATGCTGGTGTGCTTGTGTGTGTGGGGGGGGAGGTGTTTGTGGGTGTGTGGGGGGGATGTGCTTGTGTGTGTGTGTATGTGTGCACTTTGTAATGTATTTTCAGCCCATTTTCTTTGTGAACCTGGTGTTTCAAGCATTCCCGACTTCCTAATGTTTATAAATATCAGTATTAAACTTATTTCTTCTTCATGACACCCCTGTACATGAAATCTCCCAATCTTTACAGTTCCAGCTGATGTTTGTCTTCTTTACTATTTTCTTTTTGATGTACTGTATGTGTGGCAGTATTGTGACTGAACTTTATGCAAATTTGAGATTTGTCTTTGCAGTTGTGTCTAATGCACTCAATCTTTGTAGCTCCTCTCAGATTATTTCAGATCATGGCACAAGATCTCCAGACTGAAGACATCACATCAACAACAGTATTCCTCTATACTTGTTCTGCTGGGATTTTCTTTTACAGTCCAGTAGGAATAGTTTATTTGCCACAAGGAAACTGGAATGTTCTTTTTCAGTCCAATAGGAACAGTTTAATTTAGATAAGTAATGTAATTATGGGAAGGCTTTGAGTTATGCCTGTGTTGTTTATGAAATGATGGAAAGACAGTAGGTATGTAGGATGTAACATTTCCTTTTGAACTTTAGCTCTGTCATGTGAAAGATACATCAGTTGCTGCATTTTTCAAGAAGGTATTGAAGTGCATACTGTACCATTTCTCATAGCTGGCATCTTTATAAACCATCATTAGTTTGAACAAAGTAAAAATTTTCAAGAGTAATTAGGACATGTATTGGAATATAATGTACTGTACCTTAATTGGTGTTGAGATAGTGCAGTAATTGTTTGCTTCCATATTTAGTGCATTTCTTCAGACTGAGACAAATGTTTAGTAAAAACATTTCATATACTGTACTGTACTTATGGTTTTGTGTACCTAAAGTCAGTAACTACAGCATAGTGGTAAATATTGAATAAACTGCAAAGTAAATAGCATAAAATTAGATAGGAGAAGAAAATTAAGTATCTTATGTAGCCAAGAAAATAAGTTTATTAGGCACTTGCAAGTTAGGTCAGATATTGCATGTATACACTCACCATTGTTGCTGTTGAGCATGACCCACTCAGTAACCTGTAGTGGCGGTGGTGGTGGTGCAGGGAACACCAGTTTTGACCTTATCATCCTGTCTCCCCCAGTGCCATCAGGAAGAGATGCCCCAAAGTTACATATCTGGTAAGTTGTATCCTTTTCTGTTCAAGTACTGTGCTGTTGATTAATTTAGATCAGGGCCCACAAGAGGGGGGTGTTAATTGTACCAAAACACTAGGAGCCAAGCTTAGTTAGGGGGCCTGGAGAGCAATCCAGGTGGTTTTTAGTATTTGGTAAATACTAAATGAGGATATAAAGGAGCGTTGTGGTGTTGATGTGGATGTGATAGGAAGCGTTATGAGGAACACACTGAGGTGGTTTGGCCATGTGGAGAGGATGGAGGGTGAAAGACTGACGAAGAGAGTGTATGTGAGTGAGGTGGAGGGGGAAAGAGGGAGGGGGAGGCTGAGGATGAGATGGAGAGATGGGGTGGAGAGGTATATGAGAGAGGAGGGTGTGAGTTGGGAGCAGGGGAGTGAAATGGCGGGGGACAGGGCGACTTGGAGGCAATTTGTTTGTGGCCACCCCAAACGGGATTGAGGCGTCTGGCAATAGATAGATAGAAAAATTATATAGTGTCATATAATGTGGTAGGTGGGGGCGCTCACCATCCACTCACTCGATGTAGTGTTGCTTTGGGTATCTGCCTTTTCCTCTCTTCCTTCCTTCCTTTTCTTTCTTTCCTTCATTCTTTCCTCTTCCTTCTGCCTATGGGTGACTCTACACTGAGTGACAAGCCAAATGGTTTCCTGTACACCAGGAAACCATTTATATGGGTGGTAACCATATAATCATATTATGGCACCTGGTGGTTTAGTGGGTAATTAAGGTGCTCCAATCGGATTGAGCTGGTGCAGGTTTATATCCGAGGGGTGGTTGGGGTTTATTGCTTACGTAATGCCACTCAGGGATGAGTGAGGCTGGTCATTCTCATCTTAAATGTCAGGACCAACTCGCCTAGCCCTGGGCTTCTGTGCTCCTCATGGGGAAGCATAGGATTGGATGGTGGATAGGTGGATGGATAGTCCAGGTATCATATGATCATTGTCACTCACTTTTTTGAGGGAATATCAGTATGGCTGAAAATCTGTGTGTGTGTGTGTTTAAAGAGAGAGAGAGAGAGAGAGAGAGAGAGAGAGCACTAAGGCCTTGAGGTATGTACCCCAGACCCTGATTTAGGTAAGTAGCAGTTGAAAGGACACATCAGAAGTTATTATCTGAATGATGTACCAGACAGCAGAAGGTAGGGTGAAAACATTTTAAGTACTGCTGTGTACTGTATAATGCTAAACCAGAAGCAGATTTAAAGCATATGAGCAGTAGGGTCCACAGTTGATCAAGTCATGGCAACCCTTTTAATAGTGTCAGAAGTCACCATGTAGAGTGAAATGATTTTGGATTGGCTTCAGGAGACTGGGCACATGCTGGTTTCCCATGAGAGAGTGGGTTCAGCTAATCCTGGACGGCTTTAGGTTGTTCTTGGGTTACTGTACTTCTAACAGTGTGGGTGGAAACAAAACTCATCACTTGTAAATATTTCCTTCAGTCCGGTGACTTATTTTGCAGCTACTAAATTATTTGATTTCATTTAGAAGACCATCCTAATGCTGATGTGGCTGATGTTCTTCTAGTTTTAAAAAATCTGGAACTTTTTGTGGGGGTAGAAAAATAAAGAAGAAAGTCTGTCGTCAGATTGAAGGGGTTAACATTTATGGCAGATTTATTTTTTTTTAATTTTCTGAGACTTATGAGATGTTCAGTAGAAAAAGTTAAGTCCATTGCATTATCTTTCGCATATGAGTGGTATTTAGTACAAGTATTTTTATACAGAAAAATTGGAGTTTTTGCATTTACCATAACTTTAAGACCAATACTCCTCACATTGATTTTTATAGATTTTATACATACATATATACATCATCTAATCCTGTGTTGCCCCATGAGGAGCGTAGGAGCCCGGGGCTAGGCAAGTCGGTCCTGACATTTGAGAGTGACCAGCCTCTCTCATCCCTGAGTGGCATTATGTAAGCAATAACCCCAACCACCCGTTCAATATAAACCTGTACAGGCTCAATCTAATTGGAGCGTCTTAGTTGCCCACTAAACCACCAGGTTCCATGATTTGGTTATATGATTACCACCCAGTGCAGTAAATGTCTATAACTGCTCCAAAAACAGTGTGCATAATGTTGAGTCACCCAGGTCTGTCTGGCCGAGCAGACCCGTCAGGTGCAAGCAAGCAGCTGCCTTGCAGGGCCATACCGTACAGTGAACCAGTGCTTCCCTGCAGCAGACAATTTCTCACCACAGTGAGGCACAGGGAAAAGTGCAGAAGTTTGGTTCCTGGATGGAACAGGGTCATTATATATAGTAAGCTGCAGATCACTTTGTGATTTGGTTATATGGTTACCACTCAGTGTTTTAAATGGATTCCTGAGTTGCAAGGAAACCATTAGGCTTGTCACTCAGTGTAGAGCCACCTGAAAGAAGAGTAATAAAAAGTAACAAGAAGGATGAGAGAAATACAAAAAGAGGAAGGCTGACAACTGACAAAAAAGAAAGTAGGCAGCATTACATCAAGGGAGTTTGTGATGTAAAAGGGCAATATCAGTTTTTACAGCCTCTTATTATTGTTAACCCATTGAGCTCAAGTACTGGTACATCTTTTCTGGAGTGTTCTTGTTATCTACAGATTGTTTATTTCAGTGTAGGAGAGACTTTGCGAACTACAGGAGTTAGACATAGCCTTCGTGAAGTTCTTCATCACTAAGTTGCTTTTAGTTGAAAGTAAATCCCTGGTAGCAGCTGGAATGAAATATAAATGACAGTGTACTCAAGGTGAAGGGGCTAAGGCTTTACCTCTGATTTTTGCATGTCAAAATGTTAGAGGAAAAATAGTGAAATTTTCTTCTTTGTTGTGTAATTTAAAGATTCAACTTGAATGTGTATAGCATAGAAGACCTGCTCACCAGTGTCAAATGTGTACTATGGGTCACTAAAGTTTCAGTGCATGGGGGTCTGATGCCTGCCAAAAAATTTTGATCAACTGCTGATGTTTACCAACGTCGCATTGTGTACAAACAGTATCGATTTATATAAACATAACATGTGCTGTACATGTGCAAGAGGATATTGCTAGTTGGCGATATATGACATCTCCGGTAGGTTGGACACTTAATATTTCAGTGACCTTCATTCTGTCGTCCAAAATGTTTCACGTATGTTGTGCACTGATACTTTTGTGACTTAAGGCAGCAGTTACAATACATATGGTATACATACAAGAATCACAGTAAATTTTGACTCCCTTAGGATGGTCAAGAGTTGCCCAAGCCAATAGGATTTGAGGTGGATGATGAAGTGAGCACGTTGCCAGCCTCCATTCCCTGCTACTACGTCCAGGACCAGGCCAAGGAGCTTATCACCATCTTTATTCAGCAGTATTACCAAGTGAGAGAAATTATGATGGAGATGGGAATTTGTGAATTGAGAGGGCAGTTACTGTAGTAAAGGTGGGAGATAACTGTACAATATTATACTGATATAGTGGATGCTCATTAGTCTCTGAAGCTGGTTATGGTTACCCTTGCTTTTATTAACCTGTTTTGACATTTTGAAACTTACTATTTACCATCACATATTATGATAATTCATTTTTGCAGATATTTGACACAGAGAACCGACAGCCTTTGGCAGCAGCATATTCTGAGCATGCGGTCTTCTCCCTTTCATGTAACTTCCCAGAAACTGGACCTGCTTCTAGGTGAGACCCTATATCTTCATTTGTTTTGGAAGTTTAAGTTTTTATGAGAGAGAGAGAGAGATTCACATTAAAACCATAGTTTTTTGTGGATTATGAAAAATTTATATCCTGTCAGAAGGTGGTTTGTTTAGTAAAATAAATTTCACTTGCAGAAGATAACCATTAGTATTCATCTCACACAAATCACTGTTTCTTTTCTTGTCCATTCTATGCAGGCCAGTCAGATTCATTAAGAATCCTATTTCCACTTCTCTTATTCTTGACTTTTAACACTTCATATCACATCTGTCTCATGTCTTGTATGTTAAAGTGTTCACTAACCCTGCTTCGTATCAAGGTCTTCATAACACTGGCTGCATTTCTTCCATGACTCCCTCTGTTCTTTACTTCTTTTGCACATTTAGTACTTCTTTTGCACATTTACCACTCCAGTACTTTACTAAGGTATCAAAATTCTTCCGCTAATGTAAATCTCTCTCTGTTTACCAATACCTAACGCTGAGTCACATTTGCTTTCATCAACCATTTGCTTTGTATGAATTATTAGACAAGTTTGTGTGGTAGGTGGGGGCGCTCACCATCCACTCACTTAATGTAGTGCTGCTCTCGGGTGTCTGCCCTGTGCTCTCCTCCATCCTTCTTTCATTCCATCTTCTGTCTTTCTTTCCTTCATTCTTTCCTCGTCCTTCTCCCTACGGGTGACTTTACACTCCCTCTTCTGTCTTTCATTCCTTCATTCTTTCCTCTTCCATCTGCCTATGGGTGACTCTACACTGAGTGACAAGCTAAATGGTTTCCTGTACACCAGGAAACCATGTACTACGCTGGGTGGTAACCATATAACCAAATTTTGGCGCCTGGTGGTTTAGTGGGTAATTATTGTGCTCCAATTGGATTGAGCCGGTGAAGGTTTATATCCAAGGGGTGGTTGGGATTTACTGCTCACATAATGCCACTCAGGGATGAGTGAGGTTGGTCACTCATCTTAAATGTCAGGACCAACTGCCTAGCCCCGGGCTCCTACGCTCCTCATGGGGCAATGTAGGATTGGATGATGGATGGATGGATGGATGTCATTGGTTTGGGATTATCAAAATTTCAGTCTTCCTTTCTAGATTATTTGACATGTGAATCTTGGTGGTGTTACGTGTATAGTGCTTTCACCTTAATTGGGTCCAGGTTTTGGTCTTTTGGAGCTTGCTTCATGTAACTAAATGGCAGAAAAGGTCAATGCCGTGGCTCTGCATCCTTCTCATTGCACCTTTTCACGACTAGCATTATTTTCGTTACTCCATCGCTACTGCTTGGAAATGAAGGTGGAGAGATGGTAGTTTCAGGTCAAGTTGGTGACCATATAACCAAATTTTGGCACCTGGTGGTTTAATGGGTAATTATTGCACTCCAGTCGGATTGAGCCAGTGAAGGTTTATATCCAAGGGGTGGTTGGGGTTGATTGCTCATGTAATGCCACTGAGGGATGAGTGAGGCTGGTCACTTTCATCTTAAATATCGAAAACAACTGCCTAGTCCTGGGCTCCTGCGCTCCTCATGGGACAATGTAGGATTGGATGATGGATGGATGGAGTGAAAGGAGTATACTGTAGTAATTTTATATACACAGTTCACCCTCAGTATAATGAACTAGTTGGTACCAGACCCTTGACGTTAAAGCCAAACACCATATTGTTTGGTGATTTCCCAGGCGTCGTGGCTTTTAGCAAACAAAGATTGTGATATATACAAGTTGTTCACAGTAGCAATAGAATTCTCTCAGTTCCCTTTTTGAAAACTATACAAGGCCACACACCTGGTTCCACAATATTACCACCCTCACACTATCTCACCATGGCCTTGTTTTATCAGTATAATTATATTTACTTTCAGTCTCTCTTCTTTTATCCTATTCCTCCACCTCTCAGATCTCTCTCTAGCCTCCATCCAGTGACATATTTTATATTTCATTCTTGCTACCACTAGGCAGTTTTATTAAATGTAGGAAAGGTGTTTGGAATTGGAGGGGTTAGGCATACTTTTCATTCATTTGTAGATCTCATTCCTGACTAGATCAGAATCATCTGGTGGTAGGCTGAATAAAGTGAAAAACCATATTTTTGAAGTAGTACTAGTAGTATACTGTTGTAACCTAAGATTTACCTGAATGCAGACCCAGTGGACTGCAGGCTAAATTTTCCCCATTCCCCTGCAACATTCAACTTTTAGGGGATAGGGAAAGGAGTGAGGCAAGTTAGTATAACCAGAATGTGAAGTTACCTAAATGTGTCGGTGCCACCACAGGCAAGTGTTCTTCTCCAGCTTCATGTAATTTGGAGTGAAGAGTTGATAATTGCAACTAATTTACCACCCACCTCCAGATATATTGGGCTGTACATGAGCGAGAACCGAAATCTGCGTCGTGTGAGCAACAGTGAGCGGCGTGAGAAACTAGTGGTGCAGGGGCGGGCAGCAGTTGCTGCAGCACTCTCTAACCTCCCACTCACCACACATGACATAGCATCATTCACAGTTGATGTTCCTGTAGCTGAGGTTAGTAGTAGCCATCAATGGCCCCAAGTTATTCAGATTTTTACTCTGTTTCTCTGTTCACTTATTTAGTTTTCATTGTGTGATCTGAAGAGATTCCATTTCTACTAAAGACCTTCAGTTATAGTACTTTCTCTATAGCTTACTCATGGGAGATTTTTAATCAACTGGAATCCTTCGAAGTTACTGAAGGAAGCACTTGGTATTCAGTATTCAGATTTCAACCCTTCCATGAGAAGTGTTGGTTTGAAAAGTTATGAAAGGTTTCTCTGTTAGAAATAATATTTTTTCCTTTAATTTTTAGTGCCTCATGATGAAGCATAAAAATTTAAAACACTTAAAAAATGAACAACACTTTGTCACAATCACGAGCAAGTGAGGCAGTGATGTGTCACGTACAGTGGCAAGGGCAGAACTGGGACAGGGACTTGACTTGCCAACTTATTTCGTAGCATAATGTTAGAACAAGAGAAGTTTTGCGTCGCAGTGGCTTGATGCCTTGCCGAGTTTGGATCTCCAATAGATGGCACACTACTGACTAAATAGTACTTTTTCTGACTTTTTCGGTATTTTGTCAAAATTCAAAGCTATTTTTTACATGAATATTTTTTTTAGCTGTATTTCCAACTGAAAGACTCTTGAGTAAGAGGCATTTTACTGTAAATGGATATACAGTAACAGTATGGTACAGCAGCATGGGAGTACATAATCAACATGTGGTACAATAGGCACTTTATATCACGAAGTAGAAACCTTGAGATACTGTACTTGTACTAGACTATTAAGCATTTTATACAGTATTTCTTTAAATGGGAAAAAAGATGGGAGAGACAACAGCCTCAAAAAAATAAACATGGAATATCTCTTATTGTGCTTAATTTAAGTAAATGTTAATAGAAAAATATATACAGATATATAAGAGTAAATTTAAACAGCTGGACTAGTCAATTAATTGCACTACAACAGTGGCCCTTCGGTACAGCACTCCACTGTTCCACATGCAGGTGACGTCAGCTTGTCTCCATTGTATTGTGTACATAACTAGTCTTCTGCTTTCCACTCAACTCATTCCCAGTTGTGCACCTCACCCTTGTTTTTAATAAATAACAAGCCATTCTTATTGCCTGTAGGTCCTTCTGTGGAAAATTATTATTATTATTATTATTTATTTATTTATTTTGATCATCATCTTCCTCCACAAGGTATGATATACCATCTTGGTCTTTGAGATTCAAGAAGTACTTGTAGGAAATTTAGACATCTTGAAATGGTGAAGGAAACTGGTGACGCTCCACATGTGGTGTCACTATACGAGTGTATGCAAGCAGTCACAAGCGCATGTAGCAAGTTGTGTAGTGGGACACACAAAACTGAGCAGTCTGGAGGTAAACAGAGCTGTCAAAACTAACATGATCAGCTGATTAACTTAGTGCAAATCAGAAGTATTAATCCCCTGCCAGTAAATTTTACTTTTTCTCAGACAGTTAATGTGATGATTGTATGAGATGGTGATGCATATGATTTGATGAGATGATAATGAGATGCTAACATGACGGAATGAGATGAGATGATATTGTGATGGTGATGTGAAATGTACTGGACTAAGAGCTCACGATAGGGCGACTTGTGAAAGATCAGTTTTGGATGAAGTGAATGTGAATCACCTTGCAGCTTGGCCCAGAAACTTTTGTGGCGTGAGATTTTTAATTCCCTTGGGGGGGGGGGAGTAACCAAATATCCAAAAGCTTATGAAAAATAAGGGATTACTGTACTTTACATATTATGGAGGTTTTTATAATCATCATCACCATCATCATCTGGACCTCCTTTCCCACCCCATGGCAGGGTGAGGGGGTAGCAGTGTCCAGACAGCCCAGGTTTGTCCATTTCAGTGGGCCAGGCTTCCATTCACTGATCATTCAAGTGCTCAAAATTCAGGTTTCATCAGATAGGTCAAAAAAATTTCACCACATTCTGTAGCATCACATATACCTATCTGGTAGAGCCAATCTGAACACTGTCATGTTAGAGAGGGGTGCCAAATCCCTGGTTATGCACTTCCCTCTCAAAATTCGTCCAGCCAGCTCGATCTGTTGTCTGTCCTGTAGTCTCACCAACTTCCGTACCTCCCTTCCTCACACATTCATCCACCATATCCCTCCACCTTCTTTGTCTACCTCGCCTCCTTCAGAATCACTCAGATATACCTTTTCCACAACTCTCTTCATCCATTCTCTACAGGTAACCATACCATCTGAGTACACTTTCTTAGATTCTGGTGTCCACAGACTTCCTCACTCCTCATCTTTCACGAATCACATCATTCCGTATCCTATCCACTCTCTGCACTCCACGTATGTTCCTCAGCAGTCCCATCTCTACTGCTCTTACTCTTGACTTGTTATTTTCATGCCACACTATAGTCTCACATCCATATGTTAAAGTTGGCACTAACACTTCTTCATGTAAGCCTCACATAGCTGCAACACTCAAGCCCTTTGTTTCATATCAAGGCTTTCATAGCACCAGCTACTTTCCTTCGTTTTTTCACTCTATTTTCCACTTCTTTTGCACATTTTCTTCTCTTTTTTTATCATTTTACCCAGGTATTTGAACTCTCACCAATTCCAGTCTCTTCCATTCACTCTAATATCACAGTGGGAGTCACCTTCTCTGTCAGTAACCATCACTTTACTCTTTTCTACCTTTACTCTCAAGGCACAATGCTCACGGTCTCACAGACATATACAAAACGCTGCACTTGTCTACCAAGCTCTTGTCTGGTATTTGCAAATAGTACTGCAACATCAGGATACAACAAATTTGAGATATTCCATCCATCACCATTCATTACCAACGCCATCTGTATCTCCATTACACGTGGTTTTACTTCCCTCATCACCCCATCCATATACGGTATACATTGAACAACCATGGGGACATCACACAACCTTGTTGCACGCCCACATTGCTCATGAACCATTCACTTAGATGCCCATGTACTCTTACATGTGCCTCACTACCGTCATAAAAATTCTTGACGGCACCTAGCAGCTTACCAGGTACACCGTACATGCGCAAAACCTTCCACAATCCTTGTCTGTCTACTTTGTTGTATGCCTTCCCCAGATCCATGAATGCCATAAACACCTTATAGTCCTTCTCACAAGCCTTCTCCACTCTCTCTCTCACTGCAAATATTTGATCCACACATTCTTTGCCACTCCTAAAGCCACCCTGTTTATCACTCACTAGGACTTCAGATATCTCTCTTACTTTCTCTATAATAATTCTTCCATGTACCTTCCCTACAACACTCAGTAGACTTATGCCATGATAATTCTTGTGCTCACTTTGCTCACCTTTATTTTTGTACTGAAGAACAATTGCTGCCTTTTTACACTCTACTGGCACAGTTTCACTCGTCCATGCCTTCTTATATCTCCAAGAAGCACTGCATTCCGCCCTCTCCACTACACTTAATCATCTCCGCATACACATCATCAACCCCAGCTGCTTCTCCATTTTGCAGCCGCTTTGCAGCATTTTATATTATTAATAGATAAATAAGTCTTTTACAGTATTTTCACATATATTTATGAGTGGTTATTGCTTAAGTGATGAGTTTTTCATGTCCATGTTTTGTGTAGTGCTAATTTTTCTTTTGTGTACTGACCAGTTTTTATGTTACCCAACCCAGGCTCAGCTGATGGTGGCAGTGGTCAGTGGTGTATTTAGACAGTTAGCTGATCGTGCACCACCTGTCCGCTTTTTCTCACGCACCCTTACCATCGTCCCAGAGGGGTCCGGCTTGTGTATTGCTAATGAACAACTGTACCTTACAACTGCAACTGTGGATCAGGTCAAAGTATGTTATCAACCAACTTGTCAGCTTTATTCAGAATTATACAGTCAGTTTAGCCAGTACAATTCCTGATTGATGTGTTGTATGTCTGTTATATCTCCACACATTTCCATGGCATCTCCAAATTCTTGAATTCTTACACCCTTGGTGTTACTTTTGCAATAACCGAAACCTCCGTTTACACCTTTATATCTATTACTGCACTTGCACATGTGGCCGTTTCCTTATAGGTCACCTGTGACCACTGTCATCTCCTCATTTATCATTACCACACTCTCATTTAAGCAATCATAGATCTTTTCCTGTTCTCTGTCATCCGTACTACACTGGTGCTTATACCGAGAACAGTCATGGCCTTTTTTCCAACTTTTAGTCAGGCAGCTGTTCATTTATTCTATCTACACTAATCACAATCACCCCATCTCTCAGCCATCATGATGTCAACATCTTCCTCACATTGGTTACTACTCAGTAGCATTTATACAGTACATTGGTATTTAGGTCTGTAGAATTATTGCCAGTGGATATTAAGAATAACATGGAATAACTGATGCATCTCCCTCTGAAAAGCATCAGCTTTGAATGATATAAGGAAAATGACAAACACAAAAATAATTCTCTGTCAGTCTGACTAGTCATCCAAGCATTGTCCGTATTGAGAGAAATTCATAGAGTATTAATCCACATACCATACTATTAAGGAGATACATTACCCCCTGTATGTTCTGTGCTAAGAAGTGCTTGACTAACAGCCTGTGGATATGGAAAAAGAATCCATTACAGAAAGTGTATTCCTCTCATGCTGACCAACAGACTTCTTTTTGCATTTCAGTCTGATTTGAGGAAGGTACGGGTCACAAGTACATATGCTTATCTGCTGCTCCCCAATTTTGGCCTCTTATGCCCTTGAATTTAAATCTTAGAGATAATCAGAGCACAGTAGACTGCCACTTGCATGGTTTGGGGGACCTGAGAAAACTACTTAAAAATTAACAGATTGTATGTAACCCCCTTCCATTCAGTGGTGCATTTTTATTTATTTATTTACTTATTTATTTGCTGTCGAGATACATGATTTTGTTAAACTTCAGGAAGAATTTGTATTAGTAGAGTAGTTATTTAGGTTATACTGTATCAAACCTCTTCAGTTCAGAAAGTCCAACTTAAAGGGAATAAAATGATCTTGTATCAGGTAAAAAAAAGAAATTAGGTTGAAGGGGTTATTAACATAATGGGATAATTAATTTGGGAATTGGCCTCAGAGGACCATATTATTACATGACATTTCAGCTTAAATGATTCCAAATCGTAGCATCCTGCCCTCATCCTCATATATTTAAAATGTGCATAATGTGTATTTTCAGCATCCGTAGTGCTGTACTTAACACCTGAAAGATAATTAGAAAAAGAATGGTTTAATACAATATAATACACTTGATGTAGTGCTGCTCTCGGGTGCCTGCTGTTTCCTCCCTTTTTTCCTCTTCTGTCTTTCATCCCTTCATTCTTTCTTCTTCCTTCTGTCCACAGGTGACTCTACACTGAATGACAAGCCAAATGGTTTCCTGTACACTAGGAAACCATTTACTATACTGCGTGGTAACCATATAACCAAATTATGGTGCCTGGTGGTTTATTGTGTAATTAAGGCGCTTCAGTCAGATTGAGCCGGTGCAGGTTTATATCCAAGGGATGGTTGCGGTTTATTGCTCAAGTAATGCCACTTGGATGAGTGAGGCTGGTCACTCTCCTCTTAAATGTCAGGACCAGCTTGCCTAGCCCTGGACCCCTATGCTCCTCATGGGGCAACACTGGATTAGATAATGAATGAATGAATGAATGAACAAAATTACAGCAGTCAGTAGGCATGCGTACAGCCCATTGCCATAGAGCATTTTGACAACAGACATGTGTTTTTTTGTATTGTAGTGAATTACATTACTGTATAGTGTTTTTTGGCAACTATTGTTCATGACTGAAAACTTAATAAAACAGCAGACTTCATAAAGACTTCACATATGCTAACAGAATTTTGTTTTTGTACTTTTAGAGGGCATTCAAAGATCCACCAGCTACAGCGGTGGCATTGGGATCAGTCACACATGCGGCAGCGGAGCCAACAGCAGCAGCAAGTGATCCTAGTGAGGCAGTCAAACAGGAGATGATTATCAAGTTCTCTGAGGCTTCTGGAATGCTGCCTCAGTACTCTCAGATGTAAGTAAAGCTTTGAATAAGGGTTGGGACAATGATGATGGTGGTGGTGGTGGTGGTGGTGGTGGCAGCAGCAGCGGCGGCTGTGGATGTGGATGTGGCGGCAATGGTGGTGGTTGGAATAGGGAATGGGATGTTGATGAAGGTGATGGTTGGAATAAGGATTGGTATAATGAAGGTGATGGTGAGTGACAGTGATGATGATGATGATGACATCTAAGAGTTGCTGTATTACGTAGAGTGGCTGTAACAAAACCAGATTTGGGCTAATAGTAATATGTAATAGTAATAGTAATAGACTATTACAAGGTTTTCAGAGTAATAGTAATAGTAATAGATTAAAAATCAAGGCTGTTATAGTAATAGAAGGCAGAGTTATAGATAATAGTACAGTACCCTCGCGTCCAACATGGTAATATTGTCATGCATGGGTCCCGTGTTGGACCAAAAACGTGTTGGACAAACAACAGAGCTTATGGGGAAAAATGAATTATGTCAGCAACCCTAGGAAAAGTCACCTTATATACATACCATATACCTATACATATATTAGTACTGCTGTAATTATAATGAATGGTACTGTACTATGAATGATAACTAACCTTTTAGGATAGTGTTGGTGGGCTTGTTGGGAATGGAAGGTGGTATCTGCGGATGTAGGTAGTCCTACTGGGTCCCCGGAGGATGCCTGCTGGCATCACTAGTGGGTAATGGCTGCTGCTTCTCCTCATCCTCCCTCATAAATCCTTCGAAATTCCTCTCCCCTTTCTTCTGCCTCTCGATGAATTCTAGCTTGGTGGCCTGAGCCACTTCTCGGGGTTCTCAGAAGGCTTCCTAGGCATCATGAGCTGAGTAAAATGCAGTAGCAAGGGCAGAAAATGCAGCAAGAAAAAAGCACCATCCAATGTGAAATATGTGACTGAGTGGCGCTGTGGTGGGAGAAATTTAAACAAAACATCATGGGAGAGCAGAAGCATTTTTCATTGGGCGACATCACGATCTCGTCACGATAGCAGGCGAGGGAGGCTACTTGATCGGAAGTTTTGATTGGCTGTCAACGTCACGGGAACGTCCAGTATGACCGTGTTGGACCAGGGGTGATCGTGCTAGAGGCGAACTCTGTGGATTTCGCCCACTTCTCGGAGCTCCGTCCTTGTTATGCTTAGCACCCGTTTTACAGTTCTTAAATCGTATTAAATTGTACTAATTTTTTGCTCTCCGTGCTGGATGCGAATCGTTCTGGACAAACGCGTGTTGGACGTGAGGGTACTGTATATTACTTTCCTTTTTGTGGTAGGTGGGGGAGCTCACCATCCACTCACTCGATGTAGTACTGCTCTTGGGTGTCTGCCCTTTCCTCTCCTTCATCCTTCTTTCCTTCCATCGAAGGGTCTTCCTTTCCTTCATTCTTTCCATGTTCTTCTGCCTATGGGTAACTTTACACTCCCTCTTCTGTCTTTCTTTCCTTCATTCTTTCCTCTTCCTTCTGCCTGTGGCTGACTGAACACTAAGTGACAAGCTAAATGGTTTCCTGTACACCAGGATACCATTTACTATGCCAGGTGGTAACCATATAACCAAATTTTGGCGCCTGGTGGTTTAGTGGGTAATTATTGCGCTCCAATCAGATTGAGCCGGTGAAGGTTTATATCCAATGGTTGGTTGGGGTTGATTGCTCATGTAATGCCACTCAGGGATGAGTGAGGCTGGTCACTCTCATCTTAAATGTCAGGACCAACTGCCTAGCCCCGGTCACCCACGCTCCTCATGGGGCAATGTAGGATTGGATACTGGATGGATGGATGGACTTTCCTATTACAGACATTTACATAGTCTTCATGTGTCAACAGAATAAATTATTTATGCAGTGTCAACCTATTGATACTGAGTTAAGACAGGGCTATCTGGCAACTTCATCTCCCACAACATCAATGAAAGACAGCGCTGTCTGGCAACTGCATCTCCCACAACAACAATAACCAACTACAGGTTACATAACACACCCAAAGTTAATGCACAGAGCTAATAATATCACTAAGTTTTTGCTGCTCTCCATGATGCAGGTAGACCACAGGAGACCATGCAGAATGGAGAGTGGCCTACTAGCCATCAAATGATCGAGATATACTTGTGCATTACGTGATACAGCCTCCCAACAATAATGTAAATGATAACCATTTTCAATTTAAATAACTAGTGTTATTGCAAATAGTATATTAAAAGTACTAGTAATAGATGACCAAGTATTAGTAATAGTAATACAATAGATAACAACTAAAGTAATAGTAATATAATGGGGAACAGTTGAAAGTAATAGTAATAGAAACCTAGTAATAGACCCCATGTCTGAACAAAATGCGCGTTACCTATGTACAGTGTTAGTGTGGTTCAGTTAGTCATTCTTTTTCATTCTGCTTTTGTACATACGATAATTCTTTAACCTCATTCCAGTTCATCTTGTTTATTTTACACTAATCTTTTTGATGTTGTATCTAGTATGCCTGACAAAGTGGTTAATCAGAGCACCATTTAGAGGTAAGGGCTTATATATTCTTATGTGTAATGTTTTGCCCTATTGCTGGCTTCTTCAGACAGAAGGATAGAATGGTAAAAAAGGGGAGAGGGAAAGAGTATGGAAGAGAGATTGGAAAGGAGAAAGGAAGGTGGATGGGGAGAGGAAGTGTGATTTTGTAATGGTGTCATAATAAATAAATAAATAAACAAATAAAAGCATGCACACATGATTGCTACAAATACAGTAGTGCCACTGTATCTTTATATTTTGTTGCAGGTGCTTGGAGCAGAATGGGTGGGACTTCCAGAAATCTGCTGAAATGTTCAGCCACCTTAAAGCTGAAAACAAAATTCCCCCAGACTATTTTCCACAGAGTCCTCAGTCATAATTAACTGACTTAATGATGAACAGACTTTATACCATTCTCTTACCCTATTTCCCTTAGAAATATGAAGCAGATAGGATCCAGAAATAGGATGAAAACTTTAAAGTATCATCAGTGCCCAGTGAAATGGGCCACACATCCATGCACTTTCATTTATCATTCACAGCTTCAAAATCTCTGCTCCACCTCACAGTGAAATCCAACCACACTTTATTTTTATGTGAATTGTAAATAGTGTAGAAGTACTTCCATGAAGTACTGTCATTGAACTACATACTCGTAATGATATTCAAGGTTGGCATGTAATCAGGAACTCTGCCTTGCACTTTTTACATACACTGAATCACTTGGCTGCTACCCAGGACAGTTTTCCTGGTGTTGCATGACCAGCTTCACTTACTGGGGTAACCAGTTGTTTTAAATGCCATGCCCTAAAGAAATAGTGAAACAAGTGTTTGAGGTATGCAGAGGAGATATTTTGATGAATCTGTGATTATTAAAAATAATAGGATTGTGTCATTTTGAATAGTTCAGTATGTGCTTTTGTAGATCCATGAATGTAACACTTATGGCTAATTACTATTCTTATGTTTATCATTCATGACATTGTGTTGCCTTTTGTCATCAGCATAAGCAGAGATAATCAAAACAGAAATATCACCATTTGCAAGTTGTGGTGAACTTTATATACTGTACATATATAAGTGCACAATGCTGCTGCCCTTTTGGAAAATTTTTGCATTTGTAGGGTTGCACCATTAGTTACTTTTCCTGAAAGAGCATTTTTAGGTTTAGCACTCTCATCTTAAATGTCAGGACCAACTTGCCTAGCCCCGGGCTGCTACGCCCCTCATGGGGCAACGTAGGACTGGATGATGGATGGATGGAACTATTATGTATCGGTATTAGGTAATTTTTGTAATAAGAGGTAGATTACTATATTTATTTAGCCAACATAATTTGTATAATAATTAATTTGTGTGCATGGTTCTGAAATAATAACTTTATTATTTTGATGTATGTAATGTAAATCATAAGTTTACAGTGATTCCATATTAACTTAACACATTTTTCACAGTAAAACTGGTACCCAACCTGGAAATACTTTTCACACAGCACACCATGATGTCCAGTGAATGATCAGTGTTGAAACAAATCACATTTACAGTTACTTTATTTTTTTAATGAGAATGTATTTCTCATGCTGGACATATAATTTCTCAGTGATCTTCTCAAACATACAGTTGGTGTTTTCTAGGAACCATGTAAAGTGTTAGTGAGATACAGATCTGGACAAAAATTACATACCAGTAGAGTTTGACAATGGTGCCAGTGTGCAGGAAGGTGCTCAGAGTCATGCCTTGAGTTTTAGTGTTCCATATCATTCTGACTGTTCTTGATTTCCCACAGTACTTCATACAGTTTACTGTGTGTGTGTGTGTGCATGCATGCGTACATTCATGCATGCGTTCATGCATGCGTGTATATTTGTTCATTCGTTAATGAAGGCTCCAACATGCTTGCATGCGTCAGCCTTGGTCACCTAATGACGGCTCTCCATGCTGTTCAATCTCTGGCAGCTTCCCTATTCAGTCCCATATCCCTGAGGTCACACTCAATGACCTCGTTCCAGGCCTTTTTCTGTCTGCCCCTTGCAGCCCTACCCCTAAATTTAACACTTCTCACTTTCTGCACCCAGTTATCATCTCCACAAGCCCAAAGCATCTCAGTCTACCTCTCCTTATTACAACAATGCACACCAGTCCCGTCCTACTCCTCAACTCTTCCATCGTAAACCTACCCCCCCCCCCTCCCAGGCCCCACACTCCGGGACGTATTGCACATCTACCTAGTCACTGACATTTCTGTACTTTTGAGCCTGCGAATATCCTCTTCCTTTACTGCCCAAGTCTCACTGCCATGCAGCATTACACTTCTAACACATGCTGCATACAAAGATCCTATAGCACGGAGGGAGAGCCCTCTCAGTGTCAGGAGAGGCAACAGCTCCCTGAGCTTCTTCCAACCACTTCTCACTCTAGCCACAGAGACAGCTCCAGCCCCACTTCCAGCACATAACATGTCTCCCAAATAACAGAACTCTTCCTCACGCTCAAGAAACTCAGCAGCAAGTTCAGTCCATTCACGCCTGACAATCTCCACCTGCTCTCCCTGACACACCGCACACATGAAATCAGCATTGTCTCGCAGTCTGCCTCTAATACCACTGCATCTCTTATGCATCCACTTATCACAGACATTGCACAAGATGGAATTACTTCCCACGCCCTTGTGGCAAATCACACATGGCCACTCTCCTTTGACAGTACCGCCACCAGCCCTAGAGACCATCACTTTTGTTTTATCTGCATTTACCTTTAAGCCCTTGTGCCCCTTACTATCTCTCCACTTCCTAAATCTATCCTCCCTCTCCCTTTCATTCTCTGTAATCAACAGCAAATATCAGCATACAACTTCTCCCACGGGAGTCCATTTCTGAAGTCACGTGAGAGGGCGTCAAGTACCATGATAAGCAACAGGGGACTCAAAACTGACCACTGATGCACACCAACATGCATGGAAAACTCATCACTGAAATCTCCATTCACCCTTACCTAGGTGCGAGCACCCATATTCATGGCCATAAACACTCTAACCAGCCACTCCTCGATACCAAGCTTTCTCATTCCCCACTTCACCACCTCTCTAGGGATACTGTCAAAGGCCTTCTCCAGATCAACAAAAACAAATTACAGTTTCTTTCCCATATATTTTTTCTGAAGCTGTCAAACAATGAATATGGCATTAGTGGTCCCTTTGCCTAGCACAAACCCAGACTGCATGTCATCAATATTTCATTCTCTAATCATACCGGTACCTTCTAGATATATATATATATATATATATATATATATATACACACACACACAGCCCTAGGGTGGGAAAAGATGTCCGGATGATGATATATATATATATATGCTTGTTTTGCTACTGTGAAACCCTTGAATTTATTATCAAACTTCAAATTAAACCTGAAAGGCATTACTGAGTGGATCAGTAAGAGCTAACTCTAAACCTTCCAGTCTGAAACAGTCTCTCTTTAGTTGAATACATTTTCATAAGGTAAAAATAGTCAGTAGTACATCACTGTAGTTCTGTGCAATATTAAACTGAATCCAGTCTTGATAGAACACATAGAAACCTTTGTACAGTATTTTCCATTTTGCCTTTGATCTTGTCATAATAGGCTTTCTTATGTACGGTACCTTCTTGGACATGGCTACAAAGATGCAACCATACATACAACTGAATAGTGTGACCTTGTGTTTCTTGTACTATGAAAAGTGTGATGTGTACAGGGTGGCCTGTGAATAGTGCTCCACTCAACACTCATTTGATGGTATCTTATATGTTGTGGAAATGGTTCAGTTTGCTGATATGGGTGTGGGTGGTGCAGTGGGAGAGGGAAATGAATACACTGATGCAGGTTAGACATTGATGGGTTGACTGGGTCATCCCTACACTACATGAAAAATTGCTCAGGGGAGTGGAAGAGGTTAGTCACATGTGGGTTATCTTGTGTTTGTCGTAAATCCAGTGTACATACAAAGTGTAAATATGCAAGTAAAGGTGAATGATTGTTGATCATCCTCTGTGCTTCTTCTTTGCCAGATATAATTGTAGTACAAACTTTTGAGAACAATTTTTCTACATAATGTTATTGCTCTGTAACTGATATCCACAAGATTGTAAATATCTGTATCTAGGTATTTTTACCATCCAGAAAAAGCCACACTTCTTGAGCTCGTGGAAGGTAGAGTTTTCATAGTCACAGGAAGTAGATATAAGTATGAAATTGCTAAAGTTATCTCAGTTGCATAAAAGTCTTTTCTAAGTTTAACTTTATTATCCATCCTTCTTTCCTTCCATCTTCTTCTGTCTTTCTTTCCTTCAGTCTTTCCTCCTCTTTCTGCCTATGGGTGACTTTGCACTCCCTCTTCTGTCTTTCATTCCTTCATTCTTTCCTCATCCTTCTGCCTGTGGGTGACTCAACACTGAGTGACAAGCCAAATGGTTTCCTGTACACCAGGAAACCATTTACTATGCTGGGTGGTAACCATATAACCCAATTTTGGCGCCTGGTGGTTTAGTGGGTAATTATTGTGCTCCAATCAGATTGAGCCGGTGAAGGTTTATATCCAAGGGATGGTTGGGATTTGTTGCTCACCTAATGCCACTCAGGGATGAGTGAGGCTGGTCACTCTCATCTTAAATGTCAGGACCAACTGCCTAGCCCCGGGCTCCTACACTCCTCATGGGGCAACGTAGGATTGGATGATGATGATGATTATTATTTTTTTCTTAAGATAGGGAGATGGATAGTGTTGGAAGATCTGCAATATATGCATTACAATATTGGGAGAACTGTGAACTGGCTTTAATCTTTGTGCATCTCTGTCCTTTTTTTTTTTAGAACTGCATTATGATATGACCTATATTTACTTAAGCTTAATAGGGATTTTTTAATGTCACAATATATTATCTGTGATAACATTAAAATGAAATAAACAGTTGTGGCATTAAAGTACAAGTATGTGTATATAATGTTGTCAGGCTTGTGTATGATGATAGCTAGTATATACTGTACAGGGTTGGATTTATTTTTGTAGTCCTTGTCAGATCTGGAAATTAGAAGGGAGGGGGGAAAAAATCTACCCTGTACATAACCACACATGTTCTAACTAGCCCCAGTATTTAATATTGCAGTCCTTACACTACTAATGCACAGGTTTACAGTGCTGTGTAACTAGAATGAGTATATAGGTACAGTAGACCCTGGCTGTAATGGACTAATGAGGGAAGCTGGATCCAATGACACCGATAATCTGTTGTATCCGATGGTCCCCTCCGAGGTAGAATTTCAAGCTTGGCTGCAGCCTATTCTAGTACTAAGATTGAAAACTATGCCAATTTTACACTGTTTTGCCCTTGTGCAGCTTATTTCACATCCTTGTCATAACACTTCTTCATTACTAGTATTGCTCTTGTCTGTTATGACAACTCAGCTGTCATGGTGGGGAGTGGGCAATTTCAGGCCAGGTTGGATAAAAAGGGTTGGAAACATGTATTGGAGCCCATTGCAACCCATTTAATGGACATTTCGTCATGGCTGAGGGATATCAGGTGGCCTCCGTAGCGTCCATTAAGTCCGATATCTGGTCAGCTGAGTTCCATTAAATTGAGGGTCTTCTATATAATGTGGTGATATGAAAATAACATTAATGTATGTCATGAAAACTTGTGCTCTGTTTATCTTCGCTGTCATTATAGGTTAGTGCTTCTCATGGGCGTAGGAAGTTGGTATGCAGCCTACAGATATGAGTGGAAATGGGAGTCCCAACAGCACATGCTGGAAACTGAAAATCAGTACTGTAAATTATACCAAAGGCTTTTGGTATATAATCATTAAATACTTTAAAATTATGTTTTATTTATACCTTTCTTAAGTGTGACTATACAAATATACACTGCTCACTGTATATTTATGATATTTTTGTACTGTAGTAGCATAATAAACCACATGTGTATTATTTTTTCTAGATCAGTGTGGTTTAACAAAATTGATTATTAGGTTCAGTGGATTTTGTCAACTTAGCATTCATGTGTCCTGATATCAGACCAGTTTAGTTTCTGTATGGTATTTTAATAACATGAAATCTGTTCACATATCCTTTGTGAATATGAATTGATGATTTGTAAATCATGCAGTGAATTTTAAATGTTCAGTTTTGTGCAGAGATTGATATGCCACCATAAATAAGCAACATTAGTTACTCTTTTAATATTTATCCTTGCAGTGCATAACAAGTAATTGTTGTTTAACCCTGGTATGTCTGCATGAGCAGACCCATTGATCACAGAGAATCAACTGTCCTTTTGGGGGCATAGTTTCCCTATGCTGTTGTTGTTATATCTGTATCTTAGTGTATCATGTGCAGTGCAGTGCTTCATTATGTGTATCATGTCATATGTGTCATACCTACAAGTGGTACATATGTTGTCTGTGACCTCACCCTACCCAGATATACAGTAAGCTGGTAGCTCAGGAGGGCTGAGTGGTGACCTGATCTAAGCATAGCCAGGTGAACTCGGTCATCTTTATTTAATGATAATTTTGATGGGTGGATTTTGAGAGATCTTGTCGTTGATCAACCCCGGTCAATGTGGCTGAGCAGACCTATCAGCTGCAAGGAACCAGACACCTTTGTAAGGTCATTCTGTGCAGTGAACTGGTTCCTTTGCATTTGACAGCTCCCTGCAACAGCAAGACATTGGGAAAAGTATGGAGGTTTTGTTTTTTGATGGATGTTGCATTTGCATCTCCACCTGGTTAGCAGGGGCACCATAGCAGGCTCCACGTCACCATGTTGCCTGGATATATGGTGACCACCCAGCATTGTAAATGGTTTCTTGGGCTGCAGGAAACATTAGACTTGTCACTCAGTGTAGAGCCACGTAGAGTGGAAGGAAGAGGAATAAAATTACAGGAAAGGGAGAAGTAGGATGAGAGAAGGGAAGACACAGAAATGGAATGGCAGAGGTAAAGGAAGAAGTGGGAAGCACTACCGGTACCGTACATGAAGTGAATGGATGATGATTGCCACCACTTACCACTTGAGGGGGTCTTGTTACATACTATAGTATAGTGCTCTAATCGAGGCGTATTTCCCAGCATGTGAAGTGGGTGAGTACAGTAAATTACTATAGGGTATACTGTTTGTATAGGAGTGTCTGGAAGTGTTATGTTGCTTAAAAGGCTTTGGTAATGATTGTATGGGTGTGATTTTCTGTGCCTAGTTGTGCTACGTGATTCTGTTGTGAAATGGTGTTCTGTGATGGCACGAGCTGCTGCATAAATCAAGATAATCCCTTACAATCCCATAAGGGGTGTTGCCTTGATCTGTAATTTTGCCACTGTGTATTAAAATATTACAAAATATTGGATGTGGAAAGGATGGAGGGTGAAACTTACGAAGAGAGTGTCTGTGAGTGAGGTGGAGGGGGGAAGAGGGAGGGGGAGGCCAAGGATGAGGAGGAGGGATGGGGTGGAGAGGTATATAAGAGAGGGGGGTGTGAGTTGGGAGCAGGGCAGTGAAATGACGGAGGACAGGGTGACGTGGAGGCGATTTATTTGTGGCCACCCCAAACGGGATTAAAGCGTATGGCAATTAAGAGATAGATAGGATGTAGGTAACAAACTTACTACACCACACATGGAAGCCAGTCTATTATATTTCTACCTTCTCTGTTGTTATGCTTAGTCCCCTCCTCCTCACTCACATACACTCTCCTCGTTAGTCACACTCTCCATCCTCTCCACATGGCCAAGTTACTTGCAAACATTTCATAACTTCACCACCATTCGACAAGACCTGGCCGACGGCGGTGGCGGTGGACTCATCACCCTGGTACACAAATCCATCAACTTTGCAGATACCAGTGCACACACACAGTCACTTCTCCCCCCACGTGACACCACAACAGAAATACAATCAATTAAAATATGCACTGGCAACAAATTACACAACAATCGCTAACACATACATATCTCCCCCAATCGTCCCCCACAGTACCACACAATTACTCTTCACAGATACACCACATCACTAACATACCCATCATCATCCTGGGTGGTGATTTCAACGCCAAGTCGTCGGCCTGGCATGTCAACAACCCTGACACAGACAGAGGGCTGGTACTACAATCCCAGACAGATCACCTTTTCATACTAAACAGTCTAGACCAACATACCCATATCCCACACCAAGCCCTCTCCCTCCCATCATCTCCAGACATCACCTTCTGCTCCCCAAACCTCGCCCCCACTACATCATGGAGAGTGGTCAAAACCCTAGGTTCTGATCACCTCCCAATCATCATCACTACCAAAACCAGAATCATCCCAGCTGGCCACAAACACACATACACTAATTATAAGAGAGCCAACTGGGAGGCCTTTGTAACAAACAGAACATCTCGAAACACTAAACAGTACATCCATCACAAACATCAACACCGCTGTGCACACTTTCAATATAATTATACAAAACGCAGACAAAAGACACATCCCTAGAGGCAACAGAAAGAGAGACAACCCCTACTTCACACCAGAAATTCAAGGCCTCATCCGACAACGGGACACACTGCGACACTCCCCAACACCCCATACACAAGACCCCGTACGACAAATACAAGAACTCAACACTCAGATAAACAATAAAATATCAGAAGAGCAAACACTAAACTGGAAACATTACCTCCAAACACTTGACCACAAAAACATCAGCAAACTCTACAAAACACTAAACAGCATCACACTTTCCAACAGTAACACCACACAATCACACGCTGCCATCACAACAACAGACACCATACCCTCAAACAAACAACAAGCAAACACTCTCATCAATTACTTTTCACAAGTCAGCCATCTAAAGCCCCACCCCGAAGACCGACGTATCATCCGACGTAAGAGACAGTTCCCCACAGACCCAGACTACGCACCTTTTACTTACAACCAGACGAAGCACATCATTAACAACGTCAAGCACTCATCTGCCTGTGGACCAGACAACATAAGCAACATTCACCTTAAACACCTAGGACCACA